>NC_090445.1:532907013-533537553 GCF_031143425.1 Pleurodeles waltl | reverse complement strand
GGAGCACGTCAGATGCAAAAAATGGACTGGGCCTGGTCAGTGTTTACCTTTGGACTTAGAATTTTTTTTAAAGAAAAAGTTCTGAGAAGCTAAAGTTCAGTTGGACAAGCCTGCCGGGGGTGTCAGAGGAGGAAGCATTGTCCTTGGGGAGTTGCTGAACTAAGTTGTTGTGATTATTTCCATGTTCAGACTCCTTTATGAAAGTCAAATATCTTGAGCAGAACAAGGTAGGAGGCTGTGGCCGAAGACAGTTCCAGGAGGCCAGATACACCTGTGGTGAAGGACCACTGAACAGAATTTGCTGCTGTGAAAAAGAACGTAGTGGGAGTGCTTTTATGCACTAGAAGGGGGTTTAGGGCTTGACAAGGTGGTTATATTGTCAAGTCAAATTGGCAGTCTAAAACTGCATTCAGGCTGCAATGGCAGACTTGGGACATGTTTTAATGAGCTACTTAAGTGAGTGGCACAATGTGTGCTGCAGGCCAACACATACCATTTAATTTACAGACCCTGAGTATATGGTATATAACACTTTACAAGGGATGTATACGTGAATTAAACATGCCATCAGGTGTAAACCAATTTAACCATGTTTAGGGGAGTGGGGATAAGCACTTTAGCACTTTGTAGCAGTGGTAACATGCAAAGAGTCCTAAGGCCAACAAAAACAACTTCAGCAAAAAATGAAGGGACAAAGACAACAGTTTGGAGGTGACCCTGCAGAAGGGTCCAGGTTCAATAGATTTTTATGGGAAGGTTACCATTCTGGCACTAATACCTATATCGTGATACATTTTAGAGTGGCCCTTCCAAAGCAAAGTACCTGGCAAAAAGTGCTTCTGTACTGTCCTTTCAATACTTTTTCTAAGCAAAGCACGTGTCATTTTCTTCTATTTTGTTCACTTTTTTCTGCTCCCAGATGTACTTTTATATTGCCCTTTTTACGGAAACTACGCATTATCTCCTATAAAGATGCACTGATGTATGTTCAAAAACTGCCATCAATTCAAATTTGTTACTCTGTTTTAATTTCTTTTAGATCAGCTATTGCAATTAGAAAACAATATGAACTGGTGGAAGCACTCGTTTATTAATTAAAGGCGTAATTGTATAAGATTTTATTTTGACTATGCTATTGCTACTGTTTTCAGGTATTATTATGGGAATTGTGCTATACCTATCTGTAATTAGTATTGTATCCTGGATATGTGAGACATGTTTGCCTAATATTGCTCCATATTTATTGTACTGTGTTTTAGTTTTTTAATTTTGTGTCTAATGAGTTTGTACATTAATGGCACTATGCCTAGAGGGGTCGCCCAAACATATCAAGTGAGTTTAAACATGTTGTTCTGTGTTAAACACCTTACCTTTGTATAAGTCATTGTCATTATTGTGATAATGATAAACCAATAAAACATTGCAATTATGTTGATAACCCAATAAAACATTTATCAGGAAATAACCTTGTATTTGTGTATTCTTTCATATATTAAACAGTAAGTTGTAATTGTAAAAACAGCCCCTAGCAGGCATCACATTGAAATAACATTTATAGCAAGCATACAGTCAGCCCCTAGAGGGCATAACCACATGGACATATATTTGTGTATTCTCAGGCCTTCCAGATCTTTCTGAATGTTACCATACACATAATACCTAGAGAGCACAGCACTCCCAGCTGAAGAGCAAAAGCTCCAGCCATGTGAATGCTTAAAAATGGTCCAGAAATCCAGGGGTAGATAATAATGTTGGAGTCCCCCCTACCTAGGATGAGGACTCTGATAGTAGCTTTAGAAGAAAGGATGCATTGTGCTGAGTTGATTGGTGGTGGTCCTGTCCTCCTGGGAAAACCACAAGCAGAGATATGGGCAAAGTGTGCTTGAATTTCAAGGCCCCACAAGGCACTATGGGGTGAATTTGAGTAGGATCGGTGAATTTCTTAGCAGCAGCTCTCCTGCTATGCTGGGGAGAGGTGCATCAATTCCTCTTTTCTTTCTCCTTATTTTAAGTGTCACTGCACTGCGTTTCCTTTTTGGGATCCAAATGCTGACCTTCGTGGAGGGCAGCTTGAGAACCCACACCTGGCAATCCTTGCTGGCTTCCCGCACAGACAACATGATCACATGCTGCAGCAGTAGCTGGTAGCTGTTATTTGGCTCTGCCTACTCCTGCGGGCAGACGTGTAGAGTGTGGCCGCCTCTTTCTCCCCCAAGACATGGGTGGATGGAGTAGGGAAGAAAGGCCACGTCGAGGGGTGGGGTGGCACTCCCCCTTCATCAGCCTTTGCAACATGGTCCAGGTATGGGGTCCTGGGCCCCTCCAACCTTCTGCGGGGTAGCATAATGATGCCCTCTCACAGTCCAGAACTTATGGGGAGCAATGTTGCTTCCCCTCATTGTTGAACACTTGAGGCCTGGGGATGGGGTCCTGACCCCTGGAAGCAGAATGGAGAATGGGAGGGGCCCCACAAATGCCCTTCCCCCAGCCAAAAGAGAAGCAGCTTATTTTCTACAGTCCCCCGGGCCCTGGTCCACCCCAGGGTAAATTATGAGACCTGCAGCTGAGCCACATGTGCTCCAAGGCAGGAAAGTAAGTCAAAGGTTGCCAAACTTTAGAATGGCTCTGTTGGGCCAATTTGGATGATCCTGGTGGCAAGCTCTATCCACCAAGATGCTGTCTTCAAACAGCTGGTCTTCTTGTTTCCCCTTGTTTCCCCTTGTGTTCTTCACTCCTGGACTCAGAAAAGGTCCAAGATTCCCCTCCAACTGGTTCTCAGGTGCTGAAAGGCGGCAAGCCTCCCTGGCTCTTGGGGAGACCCACTGGTCCTGGGGTCCTGACTGGGGGCAAATGGGTTTCTTTTTCCAGTTCTCTACAGCAGTCCTAGGATCCAACAGAAAAGTGTGTAGAAATCTGCAGGTGAGAGATTCTCTCCCTTGTCTCACTTGTGCAAGACTTTTTAAAGGAGGGATAAAGGTTCCAGAACACAGTCACACCTGGCCAATCCTGAGGTGCCTCTCCACCCCTGTCCCAACCCTTTTGCACAACATGTTGGGACAATCCAAAATGGTGTCATCCAGGAGCCACTGAACACATCTGCTCCTGGGTTCTTAGCTCCACCCATCACTGACATCACTGCCAGGGACTTGCACACTAGGATTTCAAAGGGATCCCTCCGATGGGTTGGATCCAGTTTTCTGGGCACTCTCCTATGTTCTTTGGGCTTGGACAGGCTCATCCCTGGAACAGTGTGACAGCTGGGTGATTGATACAGAGTGTTCCATCGTACCCCTTTCCTTCACAGGAGCTGGGAGACGTACTGCTAATTGCTCTTTATGTGTCCAGGGTCCTTTGTTCCTGCTGTGGAAAAAATGTAATTAGCTGGGCACAGCAGGATGACACAAGGCCTGGACTCTGATTTTGCGCTGAGCCAGGGAAACATGGAAACTCTGGATGACCCATAAAAAGTAGTTATCAGTTATTTTAAAGGTTACATATTTGGTTTTCTTGCACAAGTTACACTCCAATTCAAGATGTCAATGGTCTCTGTAGATGAAGAGGAAGTGAAACTATACTCTAAGGAAGCTCCCTCCCTATGTGTATAGTGGGGTGGCACTATAGATAAAACAATGAAGTACACTGACTTTACATAATAGTGTAGACTATACTCATAAGGCCTATCCCAGGTGAATAAGTAAACATGCAGAGTTCCCATTGCACCAGGCTATGGGTGTGCTGTTACCGGGCTGTGCACAACTATAATCTTCCATGCACAACCTGCACACGCATGCCCACACTTGTTCACATGTAAACGTTCAAGTCCCCCTTACCATTGCTATATTGCATTGACCTCATCTTAAAAGGCGGACACTGGCGGTCAAAATGAGCTGTTAATTTGTCATGTGATTACCGTGGGTGAGACACTGGTAGTGAGGCTCACCCTCAATGAAAAGTTAAAAAAACAGGTGATCAGAAAAGCAAAAAAAAAAAAAAAAAACAAGTGTACTGCAGGGGAAGAACCCCATGCAACACATATTATGCTCATATTCATTAATAAAATCTTACCATAATGACTGATAGTAGTATTGAATATTATCCTGCAGTAGTAACAGCCTAAGCAGGAACAAATGAAATCATCTGGCATCAGCTATAAAAAAAAGACTAAAACAGTTCTGTGTCCCAGGATTAATACAGAGGCTTAATAGAAAAGAGGGCATTATAGGTGTAAACTGCATCAGGAATTATAGTTCCCATATACCCTATATAACATTGAGGAGGGACTCATAACCATGATCTATTAAACACTAGTGGACCTTGCTGCAGAGGTTCCACTCCACTTGTGATGAGGAGCACCATGTGAGGTAATCCTGTGGATCACACTGTGGGTGACAATGCAAAGGCCATGCCCAAATATGGTTCCTGTCATTCCCAAAACAGGAGAGTTCTTTGCTTCATTAAGAAGAGGTCAGCTGAAGAAAGGGGAACTGTAGGTATTGGACCTGGCGTATCTTCTTGATGACGTGAGCATTGGGGTTACTCGCAATGAGATACTATGGTTTAACACAGGGCTCTTAAGACAAGTCTGATAATGGGCGAGGACAGTTTTCTATAAAAATTGTCTCTGAATGCACTATATTCATAGGATAAGTGCCTTCATATTCTGATTATAATGGATAGACCAGAGACTAGGGAAGTGTTGATCTACAGACCGCTGATAACCATCACCTTGCTTTGCAAGCTAAAATAACAGTGTGTCCTACATACAAGACACTTGCATGATGAGTAAGTGATAAGATAAGTTGCAAAATAAATGAAATTATATTAACATCATACTCTATATAATGAAGTGTGTGACTACAGGAGTTGCCAACTCCCAAGAGACCATAAAGTGAATGACAACCATGAGCAAGATAAGTCAGAAGTGAAAAATCTGGGTAAAAATGCATGGAATTTTCACAATTTGCCAAAAGATATGCATGCTGTGTATTTCTGTGATTTCAGTGTCACTACCTCATCATGTGTGCTGTTATAAGATGTTTGCCTGCCAGACCATCAGAGCATGACAGCTTGTAGCATCAATAATGTTGCTTTTTCATACTAGGTTGATTGGCGACATCAGGAAAGATAGGAAATTCCTGCCTTGCCTGGTGTCTTGTGGCTGCCATTTTTTAAAAGTAAAATGACCCTCGGGTGGGTCAAGGTTTGGGGGGTCAAATGAAATGTATATTAGGGAGGGGGTTTGTGCGGCTCCTCTCCCCAGCTGGTCATGGCCCTGAGGACAAGATCACCCAGCATTAAAATTAAAGGAGGAAGCGTGCCACCCCTCTGGTGCCGATCACAGCCTCCTGGGCACCAAATCTCTGGAGCCTGGTGTCAATATCGAAGTGGAGAGGGCACACAATACCCTTCTTTGAACTTTGAAAGGCCCCAGGTATCCCATTACCAAAGGTAGTTCCACTGTGGTGACGCACAGAGCTCACCCTCGGGACACGGTTTTGCCACCCACAAGAACATTGGGCAGGGAAAACAGGTCTACTCCCACTTTAAAAAAACACTTCTGCCAGGGGGGAGCAAACATTTGTTTCCCTGCCCGAGCTTTTGCAGTAAGGGAAACAGATTGTTCCGACCTAGCCGGTGCATTGAAGAATGCCTACTCCAGTGGGGTGGGAGAAATGCCGGCTTCTGCTACATCCAAGATGGGTTCCTCCCATAGCCCTCACTGCTGCTTGTTGTGGGTGCCCCAGGTGAGCACTCGGGCAAAGGGGGTCCACGCGGTCCGTTATGGCTGTGGGAGGGCGCTGTGCACCCCCTCACATTCAAATAGAGAAAAGCTTGGGAGATGGGGCCCCTGAGGTCGATAAAGGGTCCAAAAATAATATGGCCCCTGGGAATTATGTCCTTGGGGCTTCTAATGGCTCAGGAGGAAGGACCGATAAAAAAGAACACAGCTCCAGGAGATGAGGTGTCCGGGCTGTAAGGGTTTGGGGACAGGGCCACATGACCCCCTTTGCAATAAATATTATAAATGTGGTGCTGAGACAAAAAAATGAATAATAAATGAGTGGCAGGAACCGCTAATTTATTCTTTACTGCTCCTTTAAAGAGCACCCCATAATGCTCTCTGAGGGCTTTTCTGTTTATTTTTTTGAGCTTGGTCAAATTATGACTATGGCGGTGATAATTCCCATAGACAGCCAATGTACCACACCAACCGCCAGGGCGGAAACAACATTCAGAACGGCGGTAGATGTCAACAGCCTGGCTGTACCTTTATTTTTAGTAACTCTGAGTATTGTGATTCTTATGATATAGACCCTCATTACAACCCTGGCGGTCGGGTCAGATCAGATCGAAATGAAACAGGCACCTCAGGGGAAAGGGAAGGGGGGCACCTCAGCCGGATGAGTGCATGATGCCAGTTCCACGAGGGGGCACCATGCCCACTGATGTATCCTGGGGAGTGCAAAGCCACAGTCTCTCAAGTCTCTCAAGTGAGTGAGTTGCCCACTGCATTATCCTGGGGAGTGCAAAGCCACAGTCTCTCAAGTCTCTCCAGTGGGTGGTTTGCCAGCTGTATTATCCTGGGGAGTACAAAGCCACAGTCTCTCAAGTCTCTCCAGTGGGTGGGTTGCCCACTGCATTATCCTGGGGAGTGCAAAGCCACAGTCTCTCAAGTCTCTCCAGTGGGAGGTTTGCCCACTGCATTATCCTGGGGAATGTAAAGCCACAGTCTCTCAAGTCTCTCCAGTGGGTGGGATGCCCACTACATTATCCTGGGGAGTGCAAAGCCACAGTCTCTCAAGTGGATAACAGTCTCCACTGGTTCTGGAGGGGGCTTGGTGCCCAGAGTGCTTCATCCTGCCAAGGACTGAGGTAGTGGATGCCTTTCTCCACTGGTTCTGGAGGGGGCTTTGTGCCCAGAGTGCTTCATCCTGCCAAGGACTGAGGTAGTGGATGTGATACTCCACTGGTTCTGGAGGGGGCTTTGTGCCCAGAGTGCTTCATCCTGCCAAGGACTGAGGTAGTGGATACCTTTCTCCACTGGTTCTAGAGGGGGCTTTGTGCCCAGAGTGCTTCATCCTGCCAAGGACTGAGGTAGTGGATACCTTTCTCCACTGGTTCTAGAGGGGGCTTTGTGCCCAGAGTGCTTCATTCTGCCAAGGACAGAGGTAGTGGATGTGATACTCCACTGATGGTGGTGCAACATGCAACCTGCCTAGGCTCCTGAAACTGACCACAAGCCTCGTACGACTGACCACTGGGGATGGCAGCCATGTCTGCGGTGGTGCCACTGGCTCAGGATGTTGTGGGCCGCTGGTGGTGCAGGTGGCGGTGTAAGTGGCATCGGTGCTTGCAGCGGACTCTGTGGCATCGGTGCTGGTGGCGGCCTCTGTGGCATCGGTGCTGGCAGCGGGCTCTGTGTTGGCGGTGCTGGTGGCGGTCTTTGTGGTGGCAGTGCTGGTGGCGGCCTTTGTGGTGGCAGTGCTGGTGGCGGCCTCAGTGACTGCGGTGCTGGCGTCGGGCTCTGTGGCGGCAGAACTGGCGGCCGGTTCAGTGACTGCCGTGCTGGTGGCGGTGCAGGTGGCGGTCTTGTCCGCCGTGCAGGTTGGCGTCGACGTGGACCTGCCCTTGATTTTTCTGGCCCTTCCCCACCTTGGATGGTGGCGCAGGTGTCTTGCCACTGTCCACTTTTGTTTTGCCTGAGCCCTTGGTGGCAGGTGTTTTCGCCTTCTCCCTCCGGGATGTGGGCAACTTTTTTACTTTTGGAGGTGGCGGAATGTCCTTGCCCTCGCTCCATGGAACACTGGCAGCCCTGTTGCTTTGCGCACTCCAAAAGTCCGCAGTTGCTGGCACCACTGTGCCTGGTGATGTGGCGGCTGAGGTGCTGGGTTGGGACCTGGAAAGGCGGGCCCTAGGGGACGGAGGGGGGGGGGAGTTGTAGGGAAGAGGTCAATATTAGACAGGAAAAGATTGTTAGACACACTGGGACGGGTAGATGGAGGGGGTTTGGAAGTGGAGGAAGAGGTAGTGGTTGTAGGAGGTGTACGTTTGCTGACTTTGGGTGAAGGTGCATGGGCTGGAGGCTGTTGTAAGGTGGATGGCTGTTGGGTGGGTGTGTGGCTGCGTTTGTGTAGTTTGGGAGGAGGGCTCACAGACACACTGGTAGAGGACACAGGGGATGTGTGAATGGTAGTGGGGGTGGTGAGTGCACGTGAGCGGTGTGTGGTTATGGGCGTGCTGGTGATGGAGGTAGTGGCTGAAGAAGCAGTGCTTGCAGATGTGAGTGGAGACAAGACAGGGAGGGAGGAGGGATACGTGGAGGAGGGGGACACAGTGGAGGCAGTGGATGTTGGTATGTGTGCATGGGTATGATGCTTGTGTGAGTGCCTGTGGGATGTGTGGTGCTTATGTTTGCCAGAGCCACCCTTGTGTGTTGAGGTATGTGCATGCTGGTCTGATGGTGTGCTTGGGATAGGCTGAGGTACAGGGGATTGGGTCTGGGTGGAGGAAGTTGGAGGGGGGAGGCTGGACACATGGACAATGGCTGCCATCAGTGCTGGGGCCAGAGCCTAAAATGCTCTCTATTGGGCTTCTAGGCCAGAATGAATGCCTTCCAGGTATGCATTTGTTTGTTGCAAATGCCTCTCTACACCCTGGATGGCATTCAGAATGGTAGACTGCCCAACAGTGGGGGAACTCAGGAGGTCAATAGCCTCCTCACTGAGGGCAGCAGGGCTGACTGGGGCAGGGCCTGAGGTGCCTGGGGCGAAGGAGATGCCCACCCTCCTGGGTGAGCGGCCACGGCACACACACTGAGGGGCTGCTGGGAGGGCGGTGCTGGTAGGGGGGGTGGCAGCTGTACCTGTTGATGCGGGGGGCACAGAGGGGCCCGCCACCGCAAGGGAGCTCCCATCAGAGGAAGAGTCGCTGTTGCTGATGTCACCTCCTGTCCCCGCTGTGGAGCTCCCCTCGCCCTCCGTCCCACTGGTGGCTTCAGACTCCGTTGTCTCACCCTCTAGGGCCATGTGGGATGCAGCTCCCTCCTGCTCCGGTGCCACTGCTCCTCCGCCTGATGATGCTAATGCGCACAAGAACAGGGAGACCACAAAAAGGGGGGGGAGACAGAAGAAAGACATGTTCAGTGCATGCAATACCACTACAGTTGGCGGACACTACAGACACAGCAGCCCTCTGCACCACGCCATGCACTTAGAGTTCCCTAATTAATCCCAGAGACATGGGGTACAAGGCCTATGCCCCATTGCTGCACACATGGAAGTCACAGGAGTCTGACTTGGTGTAGTTGACTCTTACCACTGGTGGGGTTGGGGTGCCACATAGCCTGCCTCACAAAGGGACCTTGCCTACAAAACTCGCCGTGGCCTAGGGGAACCCACAGCCGACCTCCCCCACCCAGACATCACGTAATGCGCCCAGAGTCAGATGAATGAGAGTGTACTCAACCCCATGTGGCTGCTGTGATGCCCTCAAGCGCCCATCCAACTCCGGATAGGCCACCGCCAGGATCCGGAACATCAGGGGGGTCATGGTGCGACGGGCACCCCTCCAACGTTGGGAGGCCATCCCCAGCTGGGCCTCTGCCGTCTTCTTGCTCCAGCGGCGAATGTCCTCCCTTCTTTTACGGCAGTGGGTGCTCCGTCTGTGGTAGACCCCTAGGGTCCGGACGTCCTTGGTGATGGCATGCCAAATATCCTTCTTCTGGTGGGCGCTGACCTAGAGGAATAGTACAGGGGATAAGGAAAAATGTAACCGTCTGGACCGTCAAAGTCATTGACCCACGTTTCCACCCTTGCCCTAACGCACATACACTCACCGTCCGCTCATGCAGGCCTCAGTCCACAACCCCCTGTATCTTCCATCCACACCACTCCAAACAGGCATTGCCCATACAGCATGCTCACAGTGTACTCACCTGTTTGTCTGGAGGACTGTAGAGTGGCGTGTACTGGGGGAGGACCCCATCCACTAACTTCTCCAACTCCTCCGAAGTGAAGGGAGCCTTTCCCCAGACACATGAGCCATCGTCGCTTCCAGACTGAGGTCACAGTAGCACTTGCAGTGTAGGTCCTCTCCTGTCGAAGGTCAGGTATCAAGTGAGTGAACAGACAGAAAATGTTGGTCAAGTCCGTGGCGGTGCGTACCGTCACCGCCGGCGTACATCGTCATTGGCTCCTGGGACCCATAGGGTCCAATGTTAACCAATGCTGGATTGCGCCGCGGTCTTCGACCGCCTACCACGATGGTGTACAATGCCAGTGCAGTTACCTCATATCCTTTTGTCCCACCTTACAGGTCAGGCAGCCGCCATTTCAGGGGGTTACATGGCATTATTTTTAAATGTGTCACACCTATCTAGGCCTTGCATACACACAGTGACAGGCACATTGCGGATTGACAAATGTGTGCAATAATTATTTTTTTAATACCTCAATTTTGGCTGACTCTCTGCTCGCTGTTCTCGTCCATAGGGCACGTCCTCTGGGGCAGGTGAGGAGATTGCGGCATCCTCCGTTGTACAGACCGCTGGTGGACCTGTCGACAATGGAAGAGAGACACGTAATAGTCACCTACAGACTTGATGGTGCAGCAATCCATTAACTGTGTGCCCAGTTAGAGCCAGACCTGATGTCAGCTATCCACCATCCCACAGGAATCCCCCCTCTAGTGCAGGTCCTGTCAGTACTCCATTTCCTGGCAAGTGGGTCTTTTCAAACTACAGTGGCCATTGCATCAGGGATGTCCCAGCCAATGTTCTCTAACGTGTTGTCCAGAGTGTTTTCTGCCCTGCTGAAACACATGCGCAGCTACATCGTTTTCCCTCAGGTGGAGGATTTGCCCACAGTGAAAGGTGACTTCTATGCCCTGGGACATATCCCCAACATCATAGGTGCCATTGATGGGGCACATGTGGCATTGGTACCCCCCGCAGGAGTGAACAGGTGTACAGAAACCGGAAGAGCTACCATTCAATGAATGTGCAGATGGTGTGTTTGGCAGACCAGTACATCTCCCATGTGAATGCCAAGTATCCTGGCTCAGTGCATGATGCTTACATTTTGAGGAATAGTAGCATCCCTTATGTGATGGGGCAACTCCAGAGGCACCATGTGTGGCTAATAGGTGAGGACAAGGACCCTATACCGTGTGAATAGTTGTCTGGGTCTGGGGTTGTCCCTAAGGGTTAGTGTGTGTCTGACAGTTGTTCTTCGACATTTGCAGGTGACTCTGGGTACCCCAACCTGTCATGGCTACTGACCCCAGTGAGAAATCCCATGACAAGGGCAGAGGAACGCTACAGTGAGGCACATGGGCGAACTAGGAGAGTGATCGAAAGGACCTTCGGCCTCCTGAAGGCCAGGTTCCGGTGCCTCCAGATGACAGGTGGTTCTCTCTACTACTCACCAAAGAAGGTGTGCCAGATCATCGTGGCCTGCTGTATGCTGCACAACCTGGCTTTGCGACAACAGATGCCTTTTCTGCACGAGGATGGCCCAGAAGGAGGTCTTGTGGCAGCTGTGGAGCCTGTGGACAGTGAAGAAGAGGAGGCAGAAGATGAGGATATCGACAACAGAAACAACGTTGTCCAGCAATACTTCTAGTGAGAAACAGGTAAGAAGATGTCACTGGCTCACACATCTCATACAATTGTTAGACCTATCATATGTCTGTCACTTTCACCCAGTGTATGGACCCTGACTTGTCACTTTGCCTTTCCATTTCACAGACGTGGGTCCCACTGTGTGACCTCTGCTATATTACCTCATGGACTAGAGCTGTGTGATATAGGTATGTTGACAATACTATCGACATTGCTATTTTCCTTAGTTATTGCAAATACACATTTGTGAAAGCACAGACTGACTCCAGATTGTTTTGTGATTCAAGGGTGTTTATTTCAATGCAATACAGTGGAGGGGGTTGTAAAATGGGCAGGGGTGATGGTGGAGGATTGTCCATGGCAGAGTCCAGTCTATTTGTTTCACAGGTGCATTGTCCAAAGGGGCATAGGAAGTGGGGCTAGGGCAGTTGATGGATGGACAGGGTGATGAAGTGGGACAGAAGGATGACATTCAGGGTGGTCTCATTTCCTGGCGGGGGTCTTGGCATTGTTCTCTGTCTTTGTCCTGGATCTCCGGGACCATTTGCGGGGTGGTTCTCCATCTGCAGGGGGTGGGGTGCTGGTGTCGTGGTCCTCTGGCGGTGTCTCCTGTCCACTAGCGCCGGCGGAGGTGGAGGGCTATTCATCATCCAGGCTAGTGTCAGGGGCCCCTTGTTGTGCCACAGTGTCCCTCCTTGTCTTCACAAGGTCCTTCAGCACCCCTACAATAGTGACCAGTGTTGTGTTGATGGACTTGAGTTTCTCCCTGATCCCCAAATACTGTTCCTCTTGCAGCCTCTGGGTCTCCTGAAATGTGGCCAGTACCGTTGCCATCGTCTCCTGGGAATGGTAGTAGGCTCCCATGATGTTGGAGAGGGCCTCATGGAGAGTTGGTTCCCTGGCCTGTCCTCCCCCTGTCGCACAGCATTCCTCCCAGTTCCCCTGTTTTCCTGTTCCTCTGTCCCCTGAACTGTGTGCCCACTGCCACTGCCCCCAGGTCCCTAATTTTCTTGGGGTGTTGGGTTTGCCTGGGTTCCTTGTAGTGGTGGACACACTGCTGCTTGACGTGACCTGGGGACAGAGGGATGGGCCCGCTGGGTGGGTGTTGTGCTGGTGTTTCCTGAGGGGGGAGGCTCTGTGGTGGTATGTGTCAGTGTCAGAGGAACCGACTGTCCCAAGGTCCCAGATGGGTCGGGCTGGTCATCTTGATCCAGTTGGACAGAGCTGCTATCATCACTGTGGGCCTCTTCTGTGGGGGGAGTGGACATGTCTGGAACCTCCTGTCCAGTGATGTTGGATAGGGGTACTGCAGGGGTGTAAAGGCATGATTATTGCATCTGTGTGTGCCATCGTGGGCAATGGGTGAGTGACCCTGTACTCCAGTGCTTGCATTCTTGTGTAGGACCGTGTGTGATAATTGGTTTGGGGTCTGTGTGGGTATCTGTAGTGGACATGCTTTGGTGATGGGTGCCCATGATTTGTTGTTGCATGCAGGGCTTGGTATTGGGTTGTGTGGGTTGTGATAGTGGGGCATATGTGAGGTGTTGGAGTGATGGGGGTGAGGGTGGGGTATGTGATAGCATGCAGGTAGGGTGGGGGATGTAATAGTTAAGATTTGAGTTACCAGAGTCCATTCCTCCTACTACTCCTGTGAGGCCCTCAGGATGCAGTATAGCCAAGACCTGCTCCTCCCATGTTGTTCGTTGTGGGGGAGGAGGTGGGGGTCCGCCGCCAGTCCTCTGAACTGCAATCTGGTGTCTTGAGACCACGGAATGCACCTTCCACCTCTTCCTGATGTCATTCCGTGTTCTTGGATACTGTCCCACTGCGTTGACCCTGTCGACGATTCTGCGCCATAGCTCCATCTTCCTAGCTATGGAGGTGTGCTGCACCTGTGATCCGAATAGCTGTGGCTCTACCCAGATGATTTCTTCCACCATGACCCTGAGCTCCTCCTCAGAGAACTTGGGGTGTCTTTGCGGGGCCATGGTGTGGTGTGGGTGATGTGTGGGATGGTGTGTGTTGTGATGTGTGAGGGGATGTGTTTGTGTGTGTTGTCTGAGGTGCATGGATGTTGTGTGAGTGATGGTGTTGTGTGCCTGTGGATGCTAGTATTGTTGATGGTGGTGTTTCTCTCTGTGCTTCTTTCTCAATTTTTGTCGTAGGGGTTTGTGGGTGATGTGGGTGTGTGTTTTATATTGGATTGGGTGTGTTGGAATGGTGTGTGTATGTGTATCATGTGTGTGTATTTCAAATTGTCCAATGTGGTTGTGTTTTGTAAAAGTGTGTGTATTTGGAGCGCGGTGGTGTGTGCCGCCAATGGAATACCGCGGTTGAAAGACCGCCGCGTGGATTCGTGGGTCGTGATAGTGTGGGCATATTCCTGTTGGCGTGACGGTGTCGATTTTGTTATCGACAGTTTATCACTGACCTTTGGTGTGGCGGACTTGTGTGGGTGTCTGGATTTTGGCGGATTCCGGCTTGTGGGTCGTAATAGCTGTAGCGGAATTCCGCCGCCGCAGCGGTGTGCTGGCGGTCTTCTGCACGGCGGTAAGTGGGATTTACAGCCAATGTTGTAATGAGGGCCATAGTGCTATATGATATAAGTGGTATAGTAGGAGCTTTGCATGTCTCCTAGTTCATCCTAAGCTGCTCTGCTATTGCTACCTCTATCAGCCTAAGCTGCTAGAACATTACTAATAAGGGGTAACTGGACCTGGCACAAGGTGTAAGTACCATCAGGTACCCACTATAAGCCAGGCCAGCCTCCTACACCGCCCACCATATTAAGACACAGGAAACCAACACCTTTTCCGGGGCGATACCAACGACAACAAAAGCCTGGCGGAAACAGAGCTCAAAAGTGAAAGGACTCACCATTGAAGACACAGGGAAGAACCACGGCACCGTGGAACCCGAACTGCAAGTTTTCCTGAGGATCTTCTACGTCATGCTCCACCTGGATCACCAACACTGGCCAAGACTGCGACGGTGAGTACAGCCACCTAGCACACAAGGGAGGGTAGGAGGAAAACAACAGTGACACACACACGCACACACCATACACACAACCAGCTGCACACGTAAACCAATGGCACACAACACATGGCATAATAAAACACGGACCACAATGCTGGAGTACTGACAATGTATTAGCATAGCAAAACCCACCACACAAACTAAATATATACAAATGTTCATAAAGGGCCAATGCCCAGTCCAAAGTCATAAGGACACACAAGACCATAGGGCACAGTCCAAGGCCCAACCTGTATCCTGACACATCCGGAGAGAACACTGCAGTGGCATCATTTTGCAAGTGGGAAGGCACCTCAGCTGAATATGGAAACGTCCCCACAGGTTCAGGATGGGGCACCATGCCCATTGCTTTGTCCTGAAAAGTGCAAGGCCACAGTCTCTGAAGTGGGTGACTAACGCATTGGTTTTGGAATGGGCTCCATGCCAATTGCTTTGTCCTGGGGAGTGCAAGGCCACAGTCTCTGAAGTGGGTGACTTGACCACTGGTTATGGAGGAGGCTCCATGCCCATTGCTTTGTCCTTGGGAGTGCAAGGCCACAGTCTCCGAAGTGGGTGACTTTCCCACTGGTTCTGGAGGAGGCAACATGCCCATTGCTCTGTCCTGGGGAGTGCAAGGCCACAGTCTCTTGAATGGGTGACTTGCCCACTGGTTCTGGAGAGGATAGCCCGCACAGCAGCCCCAGGAGGGTGGCCTACATGGCGTCCACTGGCGGTGACGGCTGCACTGTGGTGGTGGTTGGAGGAGCCTCCTGGTCAGCCTCTGCACTGTCCGATGGCTGCACTTTGGTGGTGGATGGAGGAGCCTCCTGGGCAGCCTCTGCGCTGTCCGATGGCTGCTCTGTGGTGATGGATGGAGGAGCCTCCTGGGCAAACTCTGCACTGTCCGATGGCTGCACTGTGGTGGTGGATGGAGGAGCCTCCTGGGCATCTTCAGCACTGTCCGATGACTGCACTTCCACAGCTGGCGGTGGGGGCACCTTGACAGCTGGTGGTAGTGGGTGTGTCAGCCTGACAGCTTCCTGCTGGAGTAGACTGCCTCGTCTCCTCCTGTACATGGGTTGTGGATCCCTTACCCTTCCTGGCAGGGATGGATAGGCTCTTTTTCTCTCTGCCTGGTGGTGCAGGTTCCTTCCCCTTCTTCACAGGTGGTGCAGGCTCCTTCCCCTTCTTCACAGGTGGTGCAGGCCCCTTCCCCTTCTGTACAGGTGGTGCAGGCCCCTTCACACTCTTCCCTAGTGGTGCAGACCCCTTCCCCTTCTTCCCTGGTGGTGCTGGCTCCTTCCCCTTCTGAGATGGAGGTTTGGTATCCTTACCACCACAAGAAGGGGGAGCTACCACTGTCCCCGTGGACTGTTTGGCTGAGGTGCTGGGCTGTGTCCTTGGTACCCTGCCTATATGTGCAGGACAGGGGAGAGGGGTAGGGAAGAGGTCAAATTGGGAAAGGAAAAGCTTTTTAGGGATGTGGGGCAGGGGGAAGGAGGAGTGGAGGATTAGGGAGTGGTTGTTGAGTTGTATGTCTGCTGGACTTGTGTGCTGGTGCATGGGCAGTATGCTGATGTGAGGTGAGTGGCTGTTGGATGTGTGAATGCTTGCGTTTTTGTCCCTTAGGATGTGGGGACAGACAGGGTGGGAGAGGACAGAGGGGATGTGTGCATGGCTGGTTGTGGAGGTGTCTGCCAGTGAGGTGTGTGTTCTGCTTGGTGTGATGATGCTAGTAGTGGATGTAAATATAGTGCATGCAGATGTGAGTGTGGACGTGACTGGGAGGGAGGTGGAGGAGGAGAAGGAGGGGGAGACAGTGGAGGCAGTGGATATTGTGGTGTCTGCAACTGTATGGTGTTTGTGTGAGTGCCTGTGGGATGAAGTGTGGTGCTTGTGTTTGCCTGTGCCACTCTTGTGTGTTGCCTTGTGTGCATGCTGGTCCGTATGTGTGCCTGGGACGGTTTGGGGTGGAGGGGAGTGGGACTGGTAAGTGGTAGTTGGAGGAGGGACGGTAGAAACACAGGCAATGGCTGCCATAAGAGAGGAGGCCAGAGCCTGTATCGATCTCTGTTGGGCCCCCAATCCACCATGAATGCCCAACAGGAATGCACTGCATTGCTGCATCTGGGATGCCAGACCCTGGATGCCATTCACAATGGTTGATTGTCCTACAGAGATGGATGTCAGGAGGTCAATAGCCTCCTCACTCAGAGCAGCAAGGCTCACTAGGGCAGGGCCTGAGGTGCCTGGGGAGAAGGAGATGCCCACCCTCCTGGGTGAGTGGGCACAGGCAACTCACTGAGGGGTTACTGGGAGGGTGGTGCTGGTACAGTGGGTGGCGGCTGTACCTGCAGCTGGGGTGGTCACAGAGGTGTCCGCCACCACCAGGGAGCTCCCATCAGAGGAGGTATCCGAGTCTGTGTCGTCTCATCCTGTCTCCGCCGTGGTGTTCCCCTCGCCCTCAGTCCCACTGGTTCCCTCGGCATCGGTGGACTCTGCCTCCAGGGTCCTGTGGGATACAGCTCTCTCTGCCACCGGTGCCCCTGCTCCTCTGCCAGATGATGCTAATGCACGCAAGGACAGCATGACAGAACAAAAACGGGGGGTAAGAGAAAAAAGAAACACTGGGTCAATTACTGCACCAACACCACCGTTGACATACACAGCACCCTCACACACAGGGAACAGGCCTAAGCAATATGCAGTGCGCTACCAGTGATATGGCTAGTCACCAAGGCATGATGAGGAGCACACACCACCAACTCCAGCACACCTGGGACCCACGATGCGTTGCCTGAAAGTGACTACTAACAAGCTAGATTATCTGTATTTGACATGGAACCATTACCCTAGAGATGGCCCACGCTGCAATGTCTGGCCTGTCCTTAGGGGCACCCACTAACACACAACCACCACCCGGATACCACCCCACCAGCCAAAAGATATAATGATACCCACTGTACTCACCCTCTTGTGGCTGTTGTGATTCCCTCAAGTGCCCATCCAGCTCAGGGTAGGCCACCACCAGTATGCGGGCCATTGGGGGGTCACAGTCCAATGGGCACCCCTTTCTCATTGGGAGGCCATCCCCAGCTGGGCCTCCCCATCTTCCATGCCCAGCGTCTCATGTCCTCCCACCATTTCTGACAGTAGGTGCTCTGCCTGCCATAGACCCCCAGGGTCCACACCTCCTTGGCGGTGGCACACCATAATCCCTTCTTTTGATGGGCGCTGACCTGCAGAAGTGATACATACAGGAGAACTCCATTAAACTAACAATCCAGCCTGTCGCACACATGGCCCACCATACCCGTTTCCATCACCCTTGGCACACACATAGCCCAGCCCACAACATGTAGACCACCAACAGATAATCCCCCTTACACAATGCCTTCGCACACATCTCCATGCATCCATGCCATATGCATTGTGCCAACAGTGTGCTCACCTGTTGGTCTGGAGGCCGATACATCTGTCCGTACTGGAGTAGGACCCCATCCACCAGTCGCTCCAACTCCTCTGAAGTGAAGGCTGGGACCCTTTCCCCGCTCAAACAGGCCATGGCAGGACACAGGTCACAGCAGCACATGCAGTGTAGGTCTTCTCCTGTTGGAGGTCATGAAACAAGTGAGGATTGAGTTAGAAAATGGCAGTCATGTCTGTGGTGGTGGACACCGTCACCGCCGGTGTACATCCCCATTGGCCACTGTACTCCATAGGGCCCAATATTAGCCAATGAGGAATTGTACGGCGGTGCGCGACCGCCTACCGCCACGACGCTCAACGTCGATGGAATTACCTCACTTTCACCTGTTCCTCCACACAGGACAGGTGGTCGCCATTTCGGGGGGGGTGAACAGGCCTATTGAGAATTGCAGCGTCACAGGCTAAATAGGCACATACTTCGAAATTTACACTCCCCTAATACTTAAGTGCACAATGTGGACTGCTGTTGTGGTTTCGTTGTTCAAATTGTGACAGGCTACTCACTCTTGTGTCACTTAGGTACCTACCGCTGCGGATGAATAGGAGATGGAGACATACCCCCATGTATAGACCACTGGTGGACTTAGCTACACTGGAGGACAGGCACATTATCCAATCACAGAGCTGTGTGCCCAGTTGGAGCCAGACCTGATCTCATCTATCCATCATCCGACTGGGATCCCCCGTCTTGTGCAAGTACTATCAGTTCCCCATTTGCTGGCAACTTGTTCTTTCCAAGTGACAGTGGTCTTGGCAACAGGAATGTCACAGCCAATGTTCTCAATTGTGCTGGCAAGAGTGTTGTCTTCCCTGGTAAAACACATGTGCAGCTACATAGCTTTCCCCCAGGTGGAAGATTTGGCCACTGTGAAGGCCGAATTCTATGCAATGGGATATATCCCCAATATTATTAGGGCAATTGATGGGAGACATATTGTGTTTGTCCCTGCCTGCCAGAATGAACAAGTGTACAGGAATCGTAAGAGTTTCCACTCCATGAATGTGCAGATGGTGTGCCTGGCGGACCAGTACCTCTCCCACGTCAATGCTAAATATCCTGGATCGGTGCATGATGCCTTTGTCCTGAGGAATAGCAGCATCCCAAATGTGATGGCCCAACTACAGAGGCACAGGGTGTGGCTTATAAGTGAGCATTGGTCGCCACACTGTGTATGTTAGTGTATGCCTCTGATGTTAACCTCATAGGATAGTGTGTGGCTAAATGTTGTCCCTCAATAACTGCAGGTGACTCTGGCTACCCAAACCTATCGTGGCTGCTGACCCCTTTGAGGAATGCCAGGACAAGGACTGAAGAACATTATAATGAGGCACATGGGCAAACCAGAAGGATCATTGAGAGGACCTTCGGCCTCCTGAAGGCCAGGTTCAGGTGCCTCTATCTGACAGGTGGATCCCTATGCTACTCACCCGAGAAGGTCTGCCAGACAGTAGTGGCATGCTGCATGTTTCATAACCTGGCCCTCAGACGCCATGTACTTTTTCTGCAGGCGGAGGAGACTCGAGATGCCCCTGTGGCAGCAGTAGACCCTGCTGACAGTGAGGATGAAGAGGATGAGGATGAGGATGAGGATGAGGACAACAGATCATCAGTTATCCATCAGTACTTCCAATGACACACAGGTGAGACAGCGCAACTTGACATTTCTATGATTATTGGTGTATTCTATGTGGCTGTGGCATGATGGCATTACCCACTTTTTACCTCTAGTTAATGTCGCTTAAGGATTCCCATTTTACAGATGTTAGTGCAATGACATCTGGGTACTGATGTGCTGGCTACAGCCAGCTACAGGTCATTATTTCTATGCTCTCACATTGTACAGTTCGTTTGCAACGGATATAACTGTTTCCATTAATGCACTGTTTCAAAACATGAAATACAAGTATTTGATTTGTGTTTAAGGGTGTTTATTGCAATGCTAAGAAATTGAGGGGAAAGGAAAGTGCAAAGAAATGGGGTGATGATGGAGGAAAGCCCAGTCCTGTCTGATTGTAGCACAGGTGCAGTGTCCAAGGGGCCATAGGAAGAGGAGCAATGGCAGTTCAAGGCGGACAAGGTGACAGTGTGGGACACAAGGGGGACAATCCGGAGAGTCTCATTTCCTGGCGGTGGTCTTGGCTATTGTCTCTGCCTTCTGTCTGGGTCGCAAATAATCAATCAATCAATCAAGCACAAAAATGTATAGAGAGCGCTACTTACCTGTCAGGGTCTCAAGGCGCTGGGGGGGGGAGTAAAATATAGGGGGGCTGTTGTTTTACTGTTCAAAAAGCCATGTCTTGAGGTGTTTTCTGAAGGACAGGAGGTCCTGGGTCTTGCGAAGGTTGGTGGGGAGGGAGTTCCCGGTTTTGGGGGTAAGGTAGGAGAAGGATCTGCCTCCGGAAGTGGTGCGTTGGATGCGGGGGACTGTGGCAACGGCGAGGTCGGCGGAGCGGAGGTGGCGAGTGGGAATGTGGAAGTTCACTCTTTTGTTGAGGTAGGCTGGTCGAGTGTTGTGGAGGGATTTGTGTGCATGGATAAGGACTTTGAAGATGATCCTTTTGTCAATAGGAAGCCAGTGAAGGGATCTGAGGTGGGCGGAGATGTGTTCATGGCGTGGGAGGTTCAAGATGAGGCGTGCGGCAGCGTTCTGGATCCTCTGGAGTTTCTGCTGAAGCTTGACTGTGATGCCAGCATGGAGGGCGTTTCCGTAGTCTAGTCTGCTGCTGATGAGTGCATGGGTGACAGTCTTTCTGGTTTCTATGGGTATCCATTTGAAGGTTTTTCGCAGCATGCGGAGGGTGTTGAAACAGGAGGAGGTGATAGAGTTTATTTGCTGGGTCATGGAGAGAGAAGAATCTAAGATGACGCTGAGGTTGCATGCGTGGGTGGCGGGTGCTGGGGGTGATCCTAGGGCGGTGGGCCACCAGGAGTCGTCCCATATTGGTTTTTTGGGGCCGAAAGATGATAGATGATTTCGGTTTTGTTGGAGTTTAGTTTGAGGTGGCTTGCTGTCATCCATTTGGCGGTGTCTGGGAGTCCGGCGTGGAGGTTGGTCTTGGCGGTGGTGGGGTTCCTGGTGAGGGAGATGACGAGCTGGGTGTCGTCTGCGTAGGATATGATGGTGATTCCGTGTGGGCGAAGGATGTTGGCGAGCGGGGCCATGTAAATGTTGAAAAGGGTGGGGCTGAGGGAGGATCCTTGGGGAACTCCGCAGATGATCTTGGTTGATGGGGATTGGAAGGGAGGGAGGTGGACTTTTGGGGTCCTTTTGGTGAGGAAGGAGGCGAGCCAGTCCAGGGCCTTGTGTCGGATTCCTGCATTGTAGAGGCGAGTACGGAGTATTTGGGGGCAGACAGTGTTGAAGGCTGCGGAGAGGTCCAGGAGGATGAGTGCGACAGTCTCGCCCTTGTCGTCTCTGGTTCTGATGTCATCAGTACAGGCGATGAGGGCGATCTCAGTGCTGTGGTTCTTGCGGGATCCAGACTGGGAGGCGTCGAGCGCGTTGTTTTCCTCTAGGAAGTGAGACAGGCGGGCGTTCACTAACTTCTCAGCGATCTTGGCGGGGAAGGGGAGAAGAGAAATGGGGCGGTAATTTGTGAGGTCATCAGGGTCTGCTTTGGGTTTTTTCAGGAGTGCGGTTACTTCTGCACGCTTCCAGGAGTCTGGGAAGGTGGCGGCTTCGAAGGAGTTGTTGATTACGGCATGAAGCTTGGGAGCGATGGTTGGGCTGGCCTTGTTGAAGATGCGGTGGGGGCAGGGGTCCAAGGGGGAGCCTGAGTGGATGGAATTCATGTTTTTTTCGGTTTCTTCGTCATTGGTAGGGGCCCAGGTGTGTAGTAGGTTGATGAGAGGGGGTTGTTGTTGTTGGTTGTGTCGGTGGTGGAGGTGGTGGGTGCTGATGGTGTGAAGCTGTTGTGTATGTCTAAAATTTTGAGGTGGAAGTAGTTGGAGAGGGAGTTGCAGAGGTTTTGTGTGTGAGTGGGGTCGATGTTGCAGGATTTGGGTTTGGTGAGCTCTTTGATGATGGTAAAGAGTTCTTTGCTGTTATGTGAGTTACTGTCTATGCGTTCCTTGTAGTAAGCCCTTTTGGCGGTCCATATGAGTTGGTGATGTTTGCGTATAGTGGTTTTGAGGATGGAGAAGTTGGTCATTGAGGGTTCCTGGCGCCAAGCTTTCTCGGTTTTGCGGCATTCACGCTTGGAGGCTTGGAGTACAATGGTGAACCAGGGGGCATTCTTGATGTTGCGGGTGTTTTGTTTCTTCTCAGAGGGGCGAGTGAGTCAGCGCAAGTTGTAATCCATTGTGTGAGGTTATGGGCAGCAATGTTGGGGTCATTGGTGTTAGGGGGGTTATGTGCGAGCTGGGCGTTCAGGTGTTCTGTGGGGATCTTGTCCCACACGCTGTAGGGTGTGGTGTGTTGGTGGTGGTGTGTGGAGGGTTTCGAGAAGGAGAAGTGGAAGCAGTGGTGGTCAGTCCATTGGAGTTCGGTGATGTGTGTGAGGGTTATGTGGTTGCTGGAGGTGAAAATCGCATCTAGCGTGTGTCCTGCTGAGTGGGTGGGTGAGGTGACTAGTTGTTTGAGTCCTAGGTTCGTGAGGTTGTCTAGTAGGGATGAGGAGTTGTGGTCGTGGGGATTCTCCAGGTGAAAGTTAATGTCACCAAGGATGATGTAGTCTGTGGAGGTGAGGGTGTGGGGGCTGATGGTGTCAGCGATGGCATCACAGAAGGGGGGGCGAGGTCTTGGTGGTCTGTAAATGAGGGTTCCCCTGGGGGTGGTGTTGGCGTTTATGTGAATTAGGAAGTGTAGGTGTTCTGCGCTGTCTAGGGTGTCGTGTGTGTTGGTGGTGATCTTTATGGTGTTTTTATGTACAATGGCGATGCCACCTCCCGGTTTGTTTAGACGATCTCTGGCTATGTCAGGCTCAGATGAGGGATTCATCCAAGTTTCCGTGAGGAAGGCAATGTCTGGGGAGTGTGACGTGATCAGGTCCCAGAGTTCGATGGCATGCTTGTGTACGGAGTGGGTGTTTAGGAGTATGCAGTTAAGGTGGTTGCGGGGGCTGTTGTTGTTGTGGTGCGTGATGGTGTTGTTGTGGGGGTGTTAGTGTTGTTGTGGGGGGTGTTAGTGTTGTTGTAGAGCGTGCTAGCATTGTTGTGGGGCGTGTTGGTTGCAGGAAATGTTTGCGGGGTGGTTCACCTTCTGCAGGGGGAGGGTTGCTGGTGGCCTGTGGCGGGGCCTCCTGGCCACTAGCGGCAGTGGAAGTGGAGGGCTGTTCAGTTGACTGGCTAGTGGTAGGGGCCTGCTGGTGTGCTGTTGCCTCCCTCATAATGATGGTCATGTCTGCCAGCACCCCTAGAATGGAGATCAGGATGGTGTTGATGGCCTGCAAGTCCTCCCTGATCCCCTAGTACTGTCCCTCCTGCAGCCGTCTGTTCTCCTGCACATTGTCAGGGATCTGGCCCATCATATCCTGAGAATGTTGGTAGGCTCCCAGGATCTCAGAGAGTACCTCCTGGAGAGTTGGTTCCCTGGTCCTGTCCTCCCCCTGGCATACTGCAGTCCTCCCAGTTTCCCTGTTGGCCTGTGCCCCTGTCCCCTGAACGGTGTGCCCACTGCCACTGACCCCAGGTCCCTGATTGTCTTGGGGGCGAAGTGTGGCCTGGGGTCCCTGTACAGGTGGGCACACTGCTGATTGATGTGACCTGGGGACAGAGGTTTCGGCACGCTGGATGGGTGCTGTGGTGTTGGATCCTGATGGGCGAGGCTCTGTGGTGGTCTGTGATTGTACTTGGTGGCTGTCCAGTAGTTCCTGATGGGCCAGGTTGGTCATCTAGATCCAGAAGTCCAGAGTTACTGTCATCACTGGGCACATCTTCTGTTGGTGGACTTGATAGTGGGGGCACCTCCTCTCCACTGACATTAGTTGGGTTACCTGTGGGGATGTAAGTAATGTATTATGCTTCAAGTGTATGTCATTTGTACATCCCTGGTTTCCCCTCTATCATTGGTGTTGCCCTTCCAGCTTCTGCTTGTGTAAAGTGAAGTATTGTGGGTATGTTAGTTTCCCTATGCTGTGCATGCTTTAGTGATGGGTGTTCATGCAGGGCAGAAAGGGGTGTCCATGCATTGGTATGGCATTCAGTGCATAGCATTGGGGTTAGTCAGATGTGTAGGTGCAGTGTGTGGGATGGAGTGGAGTGATGGGAGTGAAGGTGTGGGTGTGAGATGGCATGCAGGTATTGGGGAGGTAATAGGTAGTAAATGTTGACTTACCAGTGTCCAGTCCTCCGGCTACTCCAGGATGCAGTAATGCCAGTACCTGCTCCTCCCATGCTGTAAGCTGTGGGAGAGGATGTAGGGGTCCACTGCCAGTCCTCCATATGGTGAGATGGTGCCTTGCTGCAATGGAACGTACCTTCCCTCGTAGGTCGTTTCACCTCTTCCTGATGTTGTTCTTTGTTCTTGGGTGCTGTCCGATGGCGTTGACCCTGTCCATGATTTTCCGCCATAGCTCTATCTTCCTTGTGATGCAAATCTGCTGTACCTGTGCTCCAAAGAGCTGTGGCTCTACCCAGACAATTTCCTCCACTATGACCCTTAAGTCCTCCTCAGTGAAACGGGGGTGCCTTTGTGGTACCATGGGTGTTGTGTGATGTGTGTTAGTGTGAGTGTATTGGATAATGTGGTGGGGTGTGTGATGTAGAGTGTGTGAGGGGTGTATGGGTGTGAGTGGTGTGTGTGTCTAGTGTGGGTGTGTGGGTGTGGTGTGTGTATGGGTGTCAGGTGTGTGTTTTTGTTATTGGCAAATGTGATGTTGTTTTGTATGTGGGTGTCCATTCTGAGCGCGGAGGTGTGTACCGCCAATGGTTTACCACCGTTGAATGTACGTCGTGGTATTTCGTTCGTCATAATATGGTGGACGTTGTTTTGCTGGTGTAACGGTATGGGTATTGGGACCACCACTTTAGCACTGACCTTTGGGCTGGCGGATTTGTGTAGGTGGTAGTATTCTGTCGGATTGGTGTGTGTGTATATCATAATATAGTGAACGGATATCTGCCACAGCGGCAGTATGTTGGCGGCCGTCACCGTGGTGGTAAGTAGATTTACCTCCAATATCATAATGAGGGCCTATGTCTCTGAGTCTTTCTGTTAACATTTTTGAGGCCACAAAATGCAATGATAAGAACTATATTTAAAGGAAGACTCAAAAACGTTGTTTTTTAATAAAAACATTATTAAACACTTTTTTAATAATCACTATTATTTACATAAATTACTGAAATATACATTTGATAAAAAATATTGGTCTTTTTTGGAGAAAGATGATAGATCTTCTTTATATATTTACTGGTATGCTCGCCCTTGATGAAGCCAATTGGCTTATGTTTTACATATTGGTCTTGTAACTCGTTGGCAAAGTCAGTAACTCTGTCTGAGCATGGCCGGGACCTGCAGGACTAACCGCATGGTGCACATGCCTTTCGCCATGCACAGTGTGAGGATTCTTATCTGCAAGGAGTTGGACACACAGCCTGGCCACATGGCATGTGTGATATGGAGTTGTCTGCCCACAGGGGATGCAGGGCCTGGCTGCCAACCCCGTGCCTTTGCAATGCACTGCTAATTACTCCATATACAGTATTACATCACTAATGACTTCATTGACACCATGACTGCAACATCTGAAATACAATTGATGATCACACTTTGCATGGTTGGAGGGGTGAGTTATAGTTACTTTAGGGCACTTATATTTGCAGGAGAAAACATTAACTGGTTAAATGTAATGGTTTCGTTGTCACTGAAATGTTCATCTAACAATAATGTTACACTACTTTAACCTTTGATATATATAAAGGTTAGATTCAGAACCTAAATCTAGAACCTAAATATAATATCTCTCTAACCTTTAAATTTTTAAGTGAATTTCTATGTTTTTTTCATTCTATTTCCTAACTATAACGTCCCTGCAACCTTTGTTTTTCCAGGGAATTTCTATGTTTTTTAACATAAACTAATTTAAGTTACTTTATATTAATCCAACCACTACCGTGCACGGGCCTTGGCCGTGCGCAGCAAGGTTAGCTGCAGCCTACCCCACAGCACGCTTGAAGTGCTTCTTTGTTCTGTGGAGTTGTGATCATATTCCTACGCATCAAAATGCGTCTCCAAAATCAGCAGGAAATGCATTTAGGGGTACTCTAGTAAGCACTCCATCTTTAAGGGGAAATGGGTAGGAAGATGTTACATATCACTAATGCCAAATGGGCGAGTCTTCTAGGCAAGTGTACATACTTGTAGTTTTTAAATGTTTAGAACACGATCTCTGGTCTCAGCAGCAAATGACAAGAAAGAACCAATGCTTCTCAGACACTACATGAGATATTGCGCTTGAAAAAAGCAAGGATACATACCCCTCTGTCAAGAATTACAAATACCTTTTCATGGTTCAAAAGCAAAGAAAACACTTGCTTTGCCTTGGCCATTTGCACCAGTTTAGGAAGATTAGGGGACCGCTGGGGGAGCCTCAAAGCTAGTGCCAAGTGAGGTGATCTAAGCTGTGCCACAAATCCCAATACACTATGGAATACACAAACTATGCATAAATCTACCCTAATTGGCATGGTATCTTGAATGCACAGCTACACACCCTTCACTCGTTGTGTGGTCAGGACAAGGAGTATTTCATCCTCCTTGCAAACGTTGCTAAAATGTCTGTAAGCACAACGTCATGATACAAATGAAGCACTCCATTTACTGACATAGTATAGCTCACTTGTGAGAATAAACATAGAGACCTCTTAGTCAAACATCAGACTCAGTATCAAAATAAAAGCAAAACAACAACAAGACAAAGTTTATCTTCTGTCCAAGTCGGTGATCGTGTTACAGTTGATCCAAAGGCAATTCTTGATAGAGTAATGTTAAACAAAAGTGAAGAAGGGAGTGCACAGCTGACTACTCTCAATTTTGGCCAATGTGGATACTGGAGTGAAAAAAGACAAATGATGTGATTAAATCCAATTAACCGGTATGGTGCCTTGGACGAGGTGATCTCGTCCAAGGCACCGGTTCCCGGGTGCCTTGGGTGAGATCACCTCGTCCTGCACCCGGCCCATGGGGGGAGTGCTAGCGCCCCCCCTGTGGGCCCCCCACCCACACCCCCCAGTCGTGGATGGAAGGGGAATCCCTTCCCCTTCCACCCCCGATCCCCCCCTCGGCAATCTGATGACATCAGCGCGCTCACAGCGTGCCGACGTCATCAAGTATTGCCGAGAACGCGCTGGAAGCCATTTGCTTCCAGCGCGTCGAGGGAAGAGGACTCCTAACAGGTGAGTCCTTCGTTTTTTGTGGGTTTGGGGGGGGGGGTTGTGCCTGTTTTCAGTGGACTCCTGCTCCACGATCGGGGACGGGGCTATTTTTTTAATCCTATTTCAGCCTACCCTGGGCGATTTTTTGGCCGATCTGCCCCCGGGGGGGGAAGGGCAGGGGGTCCGAAAACTACTAGACACCAGGGAATTTATTTTCTTTGTTTTTGGCAGCGACCCCTTAGGCAAGGGTCGCTGCCCTAGGGACAATATTTTTGTAGGCCCATCTACCCCCAAGGAGGGCAGAAAACACCAATATAGCAGGGATTTTTTTTTTGTTCCCCTTTTTTTGTTTAGTGCTAGGGGTGCCCCCTTTGGCAAGGGTTGTCCCCTAACACAGAGCTGTTGGCCTTTTCTGCCCCCCCACCCCCTTGGGGCAGATCAGCCAATTTTTTTTACACCCATCTGCCCCCAAGGGGGGGCAGAATCCACTTAGGCCCCAGGGATCCTGTTTGTGTGTGTTTTGTGTGGGGGGGCGGCACCTTTGGCAAGGGTCGCCCCCACGTTAGTGATAGCCATTTCTGCCCACCTTGGAGGCAGATCAGCCTATTTTTTTTTAGGCCCATCTGCCTCCTAGTGGGGCAGAAGCCACTCAGGTACAGGGACAATTTATAAGTTCTTGGTGGCGGGGTGTTTGTCAACTGGCGAAGTATTTGTATTTGTGATTATAACAGTTTATTTCTTCTTTTTGTTCTAGTTCAAAGCTTTTGCTTCCTTTGCTGTGGATCCTTGCGGTTTTGGCAGTAGTTGTCCTGCGGTTTGCATAGTTGCACGTTTTAGGTAAGTGAAAGCAATTTACTCCAAAGGAGTATTGTTGACATGCATGAATGACATGTTTGTAGGTGGTGTACTAAATGCAGTATTGTGTGTGAAATTGTCCTTAGATTTGAGCACAATGATATTTGTGTTGTCATATGTCTAATTTTCTTTTTTCTTTTTTCTTTTTAGTGGGACATCATTGGTGATTGCTGTGTCTGTGTAGAGTAGTTGCTGGTGAGTAGCTTTTTCAGGCAAGTGAGTGGTATAGTTTTTTAGTACATAACTCTTTGTGATAAAGCTACACTTTGTTTATTACTTATTTTAGTGCTAGTTGTTGTTGACATTGATGTACCAAGAGTGCAGCAGCCTGGGGCTGAAGGGTTCCCCATTAGAAGACCTGACACCTGGATTGCCCCAAACATGGAGCAGCCACAGTTACCTGCATTTACTGGTCTCCCAGGGTGTAGAGTCAATACGGAAAACTTTTTGCCTGTCCATTTCTTTTACTTGTCTTGTTTATGGATGATGTATTTTTGGAAGAGATTGTGAGCAGACTAATTTGTATGCAGAGTAATATTTGAGGGACAACGCTGCCAGACTTAGGCCTCAGTCTAGAGCTACTCAGTTGGTTCCCACATATCTGGAAGAGATGAAAAAGTTTTTAGGTTTTACTTTTTTGATGGGGTTGATCAGGAAGCCATCACTAGCTTCTCATTGGTCTACTAGTCCCTTGATGGCAACGGCTATATTTTCTGCAACTATGACACGTAATCGCTATTTTCTTCTTCTTCGCATGCTGCATTTTGTAGACAATGCTTTAGCCTTGCCACGAGATCTCCCTGATTGTGACCGTCTTTTTAAGATTAGGCCTGTCCTTGATCATTTTGTAGATTGGTTTTCAGAGGTCTGTGTTCCAGGCAAAGAGATAAATGTGGACGAGTCTTTGGTCGTTTTCAAGGGGCGTTTAGTTTTTAAGCAGTACATTCCTAGTAAGAGGGTACGGTATGGGATTAAATTGTATATGCTGTCAGAAAGCAGTACAGGATATGTGTATAATTTCCGGGTCTACACTGGTAGGGATTCCAGTATTGAACCTCCTGGTTGTCCGGCCACTTTTGGAGTTAGCGAAATAATTGTGTGGGAACTTGGTAGACGACTGTTTAACAAAGGTCACCGTTTGTACGTAGATAATTTCTACACTGGAGTGCAGTTGTTCAAGGAGTTGTTTAGAGTAGACACTGTTGCTTGTGGCACAATACGTTCTAACCGGAAAGGCTATCCAAGGGAGCTTGTCTGTAAAAAACTTGAGAGGGGACAGTGCAGTGCCTTGCGGAATAATGAGCTGCTAGCTCTGAAATTTTCAGACAGGAGGGATGTGTACATGCTATTTACCATCCATGATGAGAGTACTTCCCCTGTGACTGTTTGGGGTTAGGTTGCGGAAGTGCGCAAACCTGCGTGCATTTTGGACTACAATAGGCACATGGGTGGTGTTGATAGAGTAGATCAGAGGTTGGAACCTTACACTGCTATTCGTAAGTCTTATATGTGGTATAAAAAGTTGGCCCTACATTTATTTCATTTGGCAACTTTTAATGCTTTTATTGTGTTCAAAGATTGTTCACCTGAGTCAAGGATGACATTTGTTAAATTTCAGGAGTCAGTGATAGAGAGCCTTATTGTGGTGGAACAGGCAAGAGTTCCTAGAGTAGAAGTGGTGGAGGAAGTGGCTTGATTGAAAGATCGCCACTTTCCAGATCACATTCCTCCCACTCCCCAAAAAGACTTGCCCACAAAGAAATGTAGAGTATGTGCCCGGAGAGCAATCCGGAGGGAGAGCCGGATGTACTGCCCGATTACCCTTCAAAGCCTGGGCTGTGTGTGCCCGGCTGTTTTAGAAGTTACCACACCAGGAAAAACTTTTGGGAAATACCGTGAGCGTAAACTGCGTATTTTATATTTTCATATGTTCAGTTTCACGGTTGGCATTACTGTCATGTATTTAGTTAGAGCTTCTATGTTTGTAGTTTTGTACGTATTTTATAATTAGTTAGTGGTTTCTTTGTTGTTTATAAACAAAATAAAAGTGATGGCGGTGTGTGTGGGGTGGCGCTTGGCTGGCGGTGTGCGTGGGGTGGCGCTTGGCTGGCGGTGTGCTTGGGGTGGCGCTTGGCTGGCGGTATGGGTGGGGTGGCGCTTGGCTGGCGGTGTGCTTGGGGTGGCGCTTGGCTGGCGGTGTGCGTGGGGTGACGCTTGGCTGGCGGTATGGGTGAGGTGGCGCTTGGCTGGCGGCGTGCTTGGGGTGGCGCTTGGCTGGCAGTGTGCGTGGGGTGGCGCTTGGCTGGCGGTATGGGTGGTGTGGCGCTTGGCTGGTGGTGTGCTTGGGGTGGCACTTAGCTGGCGGTATGGGTGGGGTGGTGCTTGGCTGGCGGTGTGCTTGGGGTGGCGCTTGGCTGGCGGTGTGCATGGGGTGGTGCTTGGCTGGCGGTATGGGTGGTGTGGCGCTTGGCTGGCGGTGTGCTTGGGGTGGCGCTTGGCTGGCGGTGTGCGTGGGGTGGCGCTTGGCTGGCGGTATGGGTGGGGTGGCACTTGGCTAGCGGTGCCAGCCAAACGCCAGTCCACACACTCATCAGCTGGTGTGATTGCTGTATCAGGCATGTGGGCATATGAAAGTGATGGTCCCTTGACTGGCGCTGTCTGTCGATGCAAGTGTTGTAATGTGCTGGGCCCGTGGCTGGAGGCGTGAATGGTCTTGTGCATGCCATGTATGAAAGGTGTGTGAATGGACTGTAAAGTGGTTGGTGCCTTGCCGTGGCTTTACAGCTCATGAGCTGTGAGTCATTGGTTCAGTTTTTTGGCCTTTCAGTTATTACCAGTGCATTTCACTTTTGTGAACTCTCTTCTTAATAAAATTTGATCTACTGAACCATCACTCACCCTTGTGCCAAATCCAACCATTATGTGTGGTAATAATGAAAAAACCTGATCCGCTGTAATCAGGAGTCGCAGCACACTTGTGACACGCTAGGTGTCTCAGGTGGGACCCCGATGATGAAGCATGCCACCAACTTGGTTGGTGGTTAAGGGTCTTTTTACGATAACCTAAGTGTGTTTCTTTTCACAATTTTAGTGTTTGGCACATCACAGATGTATGTGGACACATCAAAATGATATATTACAAAACTACCTGTGTTTTGGGGGAGGGGGCACCTATGTTTTTGGTCCTGGGTACGGCCTTCATCTAGGGAAACCTACCAAACCCAGACATTTTTTAAAACTAGACACCCCAAGGAGTCCAGGGAGGTGTGGCTTGCGTGGATCCCCCAACATTTTCTTACCCAGACTCCTCTGCAAACCTCAACATTTGCTTAAAAAAACATATTTTCCTGACTTTTCTTTGTACGATCACCGCTCCAGCACAAAACTGCTCCCCAGTGTTCCCCTCAGTCTCCCAAGTAAAATGACTCCTCACTTGTGGGGGTCCCAAAAGCAGAGTCAGCCTAAAGATGTATAAAAGAAGAATATGTGCTTATCAACTCGCTGTGCTATCCCCATAATCTCTACAAGTTTGTGGCCTTTTTCTGTTGCAGGCACCTGGCCCACCCACACAAGTGAGGTATCATTTTTATTGGGAGACTTGGGGGAACGCTGGGTGGAAGGAAATTTGTGGCTCCTCTCAGATTCCACAACTTTCAGTCACCGAAATGTGAGGAAAACATTTTTTTTAGCCAAATTTTGAGGTTTGCAAAGGATTCTGGGTAAGAGAACCTGGTGAGAGCCCCATAAGTCACCCCATCTTGGGTTCCCTTAGGTCTCTAGTTTTCAAAAGTGCACAGGTTTGGTAGATTTCCCTAGGTGCCGGCTGAGCTAGAGGCCAAAATCTACAGGTAGGCACTTTGCAAAAAACACCTCTGTTTTCTGTAGAGAAATGGGATGTGTCCACGTTGTGTTTTGGGGCATTTCCTGTCGCGGGCGCTAGGCCTACCCACACAAGTGAGGTATCATTTTTATCGGGAGACTTGGGGGAATGCTGGGTGGAAGGAAATTCGTGGCTCCTCTCAGATTCCAAAACTTTCTATCACCGAAATGCGAGGAAAATGTGTTTTTTTAGCCAAATTTTGAGGTTTGAAAATAATTCTGGGTAACAGAACCTGGTGAGAACCCCACAAGTCACCCTATCTTGGATTCCCCTAGGTCTCTAGTTTTCAAAAATGCACAGGTTTGGTAGGTTTCCCTAGGTGCCGGCTGAGCTAGAGGCCAAAATCTACAGGTAGGCACTTTGCAAAAAACACCTCTGTTTTCTGTAGAAAAATGGGATGTGTGTACGTTGTGTTTTGGGGCATTTCCTGTCACAGGCGCTAGGCCTACTCACACAAGTGAGGTATCATTTTTATCGGGAGACTTGGGGGAATGCTGGGTGGAAGGAAATTCGTGGCTCCTTTCAGATTCCAGAACTTTCTATCACCGAAATGCGAGGAAAATTTGTTTTTTTAGCCACATTTTGAGGTTTCCAAAGGATTCTGGGTAACAGAACCTGGTGAGAGCCCCACAAGTCACCCCATCTTGGATTCCCCTAGGTCTCTAGTTTTCAAAAATGCACAGGTTTGGTAGGTTTCCCTAGGTGCCGGCTGAGCTAGAGGCCAAAATCTAAAGGTAGGCACTTTGCTAAAAACACCTCTGTTTTCTGTAGAAAAATGGGATGTGTCCATGTTGTGTTTTGGGGCATTTCCTGTCGCGGGCGCTAGGCCTACCCACACAAGTGAGGTATCATTTTCATCAGGAGACTTGGGGGAATGCTGGGTGGAAGGAAATGTAAGGCTCCTCTCAGATTTCAGAACTTTCTGTCACTGAAATGTGAGGAAAACATGTTTTTTTAGCCACATTTTGAGGTTTGCAAAGGATTCTGGGTAACAGAACCTGATGAGAGCCCCACAAGTCACCCCATCTTGGATTCCCTTAGGTCTCTAGTTTTCAAAAGTGCACAGGTTTGGTAGGTTTCCCTAGGTGCCGGCTGAGCTAGAGGCCAAAATCTACAGGTAGGCACTTTGCAAAAAACACCTCTGTTTTCTGTAGAGAAATGGGATGTGTCCACGTTGTGTTTTGGGGCATTTCCTGTCGCGGGCGCTAGGCCTGAGGTATCATTTTTATCGGGAGACTTGGGGGAATGCTGGGTGGAAGGAAATTCGTGGCTCCTTTCAGATTCCAGAACTTTCTATCACCGAAATGCGAGGAAAATTTGTTTTTTTAGCCACATTTTGAGGTTTCCAAAGGATTCTGGGTAACAGAACCTGGTGAGAGCCCCACAAGTCACCCCATCTTGGATTCCCCTAGGTCTCTAGTTTTAAAAAATGCACAGGTTTATTAGGTTTCCCTAGGTGCCGGCTGAGCTAGAGGCCAAAATCTAAAGGTAGGCACTTTGCTAAAAACACCTCTGTTTTCTGTAGAAAAATGGGATGTGTGCACGTTGTGTTTTGGGGCATTTCCTGTCGTGGGCGCTAGGCCTACCCACACAAGTGAGGTATCATTTTTATCAGGAGAATTGGGGGAACATAGAATAGCAAAACAAGTGTTATTGCCTTTTGTCTTTCTCTAAATTTTTCCTTCCAAATATAAGAGAGTGTGTAAAAAAGACGTCTATTTGAGAAATGCCCTGTAATTCACATGCTAGTATGGGCACCCCCAGAATTCAGAGATGTGCAAATAATCACTGCTCCTCAACACCTTATCTTGTGCCCATTTTGGAAATACAAAGGTTCTCTTGATAGCTATTTTTCACTCTTTATATTTCAGCAAATGAATTGCTGTATGTCCGGAATAGAATGAAAACCCACTGCAGGGTGCAGCTCATTTATTGGCTCTGGGTACCTAGGGTTCTTGATGAACCTACAAGCCCTATATATCCCCGCAACCAGAAGAGTCCAGCAGACGTAACGGTATATTGCTTTAAAAAATCTGACATTGCAGGAAAAAGTTACAGAGTAAAACGTGGAGAAAAAGTGCTGTTTTTTTCACCTAAATTTCAATATTGTTTTTTTCAGTTGTTATTTTCTGTAGGAAACCCTTGTAGGATCTACACAAATTACCCCTTGCTGAATTCAAAATGTTGTCTACTTTTCAGAAATGTTTAGGTTTCTGGGATCCAGCATTGGTTTCATGCCCATTTCTGTCACTGACTGGAAGGAGGCTGAAAGCACAAAAAATCGTAAAAATGGGGTATGTCCCAGTAAAATGCCAAAATTGTGTTGAAAAATTGGGTTTTCTGATTCAAGTCTGCCTGTTCCTGAAAGCTGGGAAGCTGGTGATTTTAGCCCCGCAAACCCTTTGTTGATGCCATTTTCATGGGAAAAAACACAAGCCTTCTTCTGCAGCCCCTTTTTCCCATTTGTTTGAAAAAACAAAATTTTCACAGTATTTTGGCTAATTTCTTGGCCTCCTTCAAGGGAACCCACAAAGTCTGGGTACCTCTAGAATCCCTAGGATGTTGGAAAAAAGGACGCAAATTTGGCGTGGGTAGCTTATGTGGACAAAATGTTATGAGGGCCTAAGCGAGAACTATTCCAAATAGGCAAAAAAAGGCTTGGCACAGGAAGGGGAAAAGGCCTGGCAGCGAAGGGGTTAAAGTCAGTACTATACTCAAAAAAGTCAGAAAGAAGGAAACATTAATGAAATATGCTTGAAACATAATGTTATCCCAAATGTACTGCTAATTCCTCACTAGAGGTGAGGCCACTGGGTGTCCTAGTGTTAAAGCTTAGGATGAATTTAGATTCAAGGATGCACAACTTCATCTCTTTGTTGCCACCACTGACGTCAGATACAATGGCATGAGTTACTACAACCTTAAGGAGTTTTTCATTCTGAAAATGTGTTTCTGTAAAATGCACTGCCACCAGATATTATTTATCTTTGTGATATATTGCCCGGGTGTGCTCTATGACCTGCTTTTTTACCTCGTGTATGGTGCTGCCAATGTACATTTTGCAACAAGGACATAATAAGCAGTATACACAATACAAGTTGGAATTTTTCTTAATTGTGTTGGGGATCTGGAGTTGGGAGTAATTGGAGCTACTTCTGCTGGCCTTACATTTTATACAGAAGTAAAACCCACTTCCCCTTGTTTTTAACTACTTGTTATGTGTTGTGTTACTTGGTTGTGACTGAGATTGTCAGGTAAGAACGATTCTTCCTGAATGTGATTTGAGTAATGATGTGATCACACATGGCCAATATTTCAACTGTCAGTGTTTGTTAAATATCCTCCTGATGTTGAAAACCTGGTTGGAGAATTTGGTGATGAGTCTCATTTTATCTGTCTCATCCTTATGTTGGTCACTGGGCTGCCACTATTATACACCTTGTTGGCCAGTGACATTTTCTTGTTTAATTGTGGTGTATCACATTGGTGCTGCTCATCATAGACGGAATTATGTCAGATTATAGCTAGATTTTGCATTTCCAATACAAGAGCTATTATTGCCTGGTCTTTCACATACATATCACGCTGGATATACTCTGCATATGTAGGGTTGCCTTTATGCATTTTGCGTATTCTCTGCAATTCACTGATGTGAAAGATTGGTTCAATAATTTGACTTCTAATTGGATGGTTACATGAATTGATTGTCTGATGCTAATGCACATAAGGACAGGATAACAGAACAAGAAAGGGGGGAGAGAGACAAAGGATACACTGGGTCAATGACTGCACCAACACCACTTTTGGCATACTGAGCACCCTCTCATGCAGGGTACAGGCCTACGCAGTATGCATTGCATTACCAGTGATATTGCTAGCCACCAAGGCATGAGGAGGAGCACACACTGCCAACTCAGCACACCTGGGACCCATGCAGCCCTGACCAGTAGTGGATGCTTACAAGCTAGGTAGGCAGTATTTCCCCTTCAGACCCTTAGCCACCAGAGTACCTACCCTGATATGGCTGGCCTGGCCTAGGGGCACCCACTGACACCCACCCACCACCCACATACCACCCCTCCAGCCGTTTCCTTCAATGATGGCCACTGTACTCACCCCCTTGTGGCTGCTGTGATGCCCTCAAGCGCCCATCCAGCTCTGGATAGGCCACCATCAGTATGCAGGCCATCATGAGGGTCAGGGTTCGATGGGCACCCCTTCGTCGTTGGGAGACCATCCCCAGCTGGGCCTCCGCAGACTTCCGTGCCTAGCGTCTCAGGTCCTCCCACTGTTTGCGACAGTGGGTACTCCACCTGCCATAGACCCCAGGGTACGCACCTCCTTGGCGATGGCACGCCATATAACCTTCTTTTGATGGGCGCTGACCTGCAGATGCAATACAGACAGGAGAACACAATCAGACAGTCCAGCCTGTAACAAGAATGACCCCCATACCTGTTTCCTTCACCATTTGCACACACAGAGCTCAGCAATCAACGTGTACCCAGCCAAGAGGACATCCCTCCCCCCTTACACAATGCCTTCACACACACCTCCATACATTCATGCCACATGCATCGTGCTCACAGTGTGCTCACCTGTTCGTCTGGAGGCCCATACAGCAGCCCGTACTGGGGTAGGACCCTATCCACCAGTCTCTCCAATTCCTCTGAAGTGAAGGCTAGGGCCCTTTCCCCAGTCACACAGGACAAGGTAGGTTCCAGGCACAGGTCACAGCAGCACATGCAGTGTAGGTCCTCTCCTGTGGAAGGTCAGGAAACAAGTGAGGAATCAGATAGGAAATGGCGGTCATGTCCACGGCGGTGCATACCATCACCGCCGGTGTAGATCACCATTGGACACTGTACCCCATAGGGTCCATTATTAACCAATGAGGAATTGCACGGTGGTTCACGACCGCTTCCCACCACGGCGCACAACGTCAGCGGCATTACCTCACTTCCCCCTGTCCCTCTACACAGGACAGACGGATGCCATTTCAGGGGAGGGGCAGGCCTATGGAATAATGCTGCATCACAGGATAAATAGGCACATACTTGACAAATCGCACTGTCCCATTACATGTTTACAGATTGCAGACTACTGTTGTGGCTCCATTGTTCAGTCTGTGACAGCCTCCTCACTCTTTTGTCCCTTAGATACCTACCATGGCGGATGAATAGGAGATGGAGTCATATCCCCAGGTAGAGACCCTTGGTGGACGTGGCTACACTGGAGGACAGGCACATTATCCTCACCTATAGACAGGACAGGGCCACAATCACAAAGCTGTGTGCCCAATTGGAGGATGACCTGATATGTGCTATCCGTCATCCCACTGGGATCCTCCTTCCTGTGCAAGTGCTATCAGTTCTCCATTTCCTGGCAACTGGTTCTTTCCAAGTGACAGTGGGCTTGGCCGCAGGAATGTCACATATAATGTTCTCAATAGTGCTGACAAGAGTGTTGTCTGCCCTGATAAAAAACACATGTGCAGCTACATTGCATTCCCCAGGTTGAGGATTTGGCCACTCTGAAGGACGGATTTTATGCAATGGGATATATCCCCAATATAATAGGGGCGATTGACGGAACACATATTACATTTGTCTCCCCCCTCCTGAATGAACAGGTATTCCGGAATCATAAGAGTTTCCACTCTATGAATGTGCAGATGGTGTGCTTGGCGGACCAGTATATCTCCCACATCAATGCTAAGTATCCTGGGTCAGTGCAAGATGCCTTTGTCCTAAGGAATAGCATCATCCTAAATGTGATGGCCCAACTACAGAGGCACAGGGTGCGGCTAATAGGTGAGCCCTAGTTCCCACCGAGTATATGTTGGTGTATGCCATATGGGATAGTATGTGGCTAAATGTTGTCCCTCAATATTTGCAGGTGACTCTAGTTGCCCAAACCTATTATGACTGCTGACCACTAAGAGGAATGCCAGGACAATGGCAGAAGAATGTTATAATGAGGCACATGGATGAACCAGAAGGATTATTGAAAGGAACTTTGGCCTCCTAAAGGCCAGGATCCGGTGCCTCCATCTAACAGGTGGATCCCTGTGCTACTCATCCAAGAAGGTCTTCCAGATGGTAGGTGGCATGCTGCATGTTGCACAACCTGGCCCTCAGACACCATGTCTCTTTTCTGCAGGAGGAGGAGACTGGAGATGCCAGTGTGGCAGAAGTGGACCCTGTGGACAGTGATGATGAGGAGGCAGAGGATGAGGACAACAGAACATCTGTAATCCGTCAGTACTTCCAATGACGCACAGGTGAGACAGTGCAACTTTACATTTCTATGACTTTGGTTGTATTCTGTGTGGTATTGGTATGCTGGTATTTCCCACTTCTATGCCCACTTACTGTTCTCTCTGGCTATTCATTTTGCAGATGTTGGTGATTTGACAAATACTCCTGGTGTGATCACAACAGCCAGGTAATTAATTCCATGGTCATTCTTTGTACAGTTTGTTTGCAATTATTGTACCTGTTTCAATCAATACATATTTGACATACATGACATACTCAAAATTGATTTATATCAAAGGGTGTTTATTGTAGTACTAATATATAGAGGGGAATGTGCAATGGGGTGGGGTGATGATGGAGGAAAGCCCAGGGTATTGTTCCAGTCTGTTTGTAGCACAGGTGAATTGTCCAAGGGGACCTAGGGAGGGAAGCAATGGCAGTTCAAGGTGGACTGGGTGGGACACAGGGGAACAATCAGGAGAGTCTCATTTCTTGGCGGGGGTCTTGGCAAGTGTCTCTGGCTTCTGTCTGGATCGCAGGGAACGTTTGCTGGGTGGTTCACCTTCGTCAGGGGGAGGGTTGCTGGTGGCCTGTGAGTCCTGTGGTGGGGCCTCCAGGCCACTAGTGGCAGCGGAAGTGGAAGGCTGTACAGATGAATGGCTAGTGGCAGGAGCCCGCTGGTGTGACACTACCTCCCTCATAATATTGGCCATTTCTACAAGCACCTCTGCTATGGAGATCAGGGTGTTGCTGATGGCCTGCAAGTCCTCCATGATCCCCTGGTACTGTCCCTCCTGCAGCCGCCTGTTCTCCTGCACGTTTTCAAGGATCTGGCCCATTGTGTCCTGAGAATGTTGATAAGCTCCCAGGATCTCAGAGAGCACCTCCTGGAGAGTCGGTTCCCTCGGCCTGTCCTCCCCCTGATGCATAGGGGTCCTCCCAGTGTCCCTATTGGCCTGTGCCTCTATCCCCTGAACCGTGTGCCCAGGTCCTTGACTGTCTTGTGTGCGAGATGTGGCCTGGAGTCCCTGCGTAGGTGGGCACACTGCTGATTGACATGTCCTGGGGACAGAGGTTTGGGGGCGCTGGGTGGGTGCTGTGATGTTGTTTCCTGATGGAGGAGGCTGTGTAGTGGTCTGTGACTGGGCTTGGGTACTGGCTGTCCAGTGGTCCCTGATGGGCCAGGTAGATCATCCAGATCCTGAAGTCCCGAGTTACTGTCATCACTGTGGGCCTCTTCAGTTGGGGGACTGGATAGTGCTGGCACCTCCTCTCCGGTGACATTGACTGGGGTACCTGTGGGGATGTAAATGATGTGTTATGGTTAATGTGTATGTCATACTGTACATCCCTGGCTTCCCCTCTATGGTTGGTGTTGCCCTGCCAGCTTTTATTTGTGTATGTTGGTATATGGTGGGATTGTTAGTTCTCTATGATGTGTATGCCTTAGTGATGAGTGTCCATGCAGGGCTGTGAGGGGTGTCCATGCATTGGTACAGCATGCAGGGCTTGGCATTGGGATTGATGAGATGTGATGGTTGAGTTTGTAGGAAGTAGTGGAGTGATGGGAATGAGTATGAGGGTATGTGATGGCATGCAGGTTGGGGGGTTATAATAGTAGAGAGCTGACTTACCAGAGTCCAATCCTCCTCCGACTCCGGCCAGGTCCTCAGGATGCAGTATTGCCAAGACTTGCTCCTCCCATGCTGTGAGTTGTAGGGGAGGAGGTGGGGGTCCACCGCCAGTCCTCTGGATAGCGAGCTGCTGTCTTGCTACTATGGAATGTACTTTCCCCCGTAGGTCGTTCCACCTCTTCCTGATGTCATCCCTTGTTCTTGGGTGCTGTCCTACGGCGTTGACCCTGTCCACGAATCTCCGCCATAGCTCCATCTTCTTGGCTATTGATATCTGCAGCACCTATGCTTCAAATAGCTGTGGCTCTGCCCTGTCAATTTCCTCCACCATGACCCTTAACTTCTCAGTGAAACTGGGGTGCCTTTATGGTGCCATGGGTGTTATGTGATGTGTGTTGGTGAGGGTGTGTTGGGTAATTTGTTGGGGTGTGTGAAGTTGGGTGCGTAAGGGATGTATGGGTGTATGTGGTGTGTGTGTGTAGTTGTGTCAGTGGTCTTGGTATCAGTCTTGTGCCAATGATTTGTATTCATAAGGTGATGTGGGTAATGTGGGTGTGTTCTATTGTGTGTTTTATAGGGGTGTGGTGTGTGTATGGGTGTCCGGTGTATGTTGTTTGAATCGTCCAATGTAGTGTTGTTTTGTCTGTGGGTATCCACTGTGAGTGCGGGGGTATGTACCACCAATGGTTTATCGCCGTTGAATGTCCACCGTGGTGATCCGTGGATCATAATGTGGTGGGCATTGTTCTGTTGGCTTAACAGTGTGGGTTTTGATACCGCCACTTTATCACTGACCTTTGGGCTGGCAGATTTGTGTCTGTGGCTGAATTCTGTCGGTTTGGTGTGTGTTTCATATTATGGTGAACGAATATTAGCCGCCATGGCAGTAAGTTGGCGGCCGTCAGCGTGGCGGTAAGCGGTATTTACCGCCAGGGTCATAATGAGGGCCTTTGTCCCTAACTAGCTCAGCATGGATATCACTGTGCTGATCCGATGCTGAAAAACTTTGCTAGATAAACAGACATTTGAGGTGAGCAAATTTAGAGAGTCGCTGGTGTTGCAGGGTGCTCCTTACTGGAGCTGCTCTCCACCTAAACTTGGGAACTTCCCAGAGTTCTCTCCCCCTGAAAGGGCTTTGTTTGTGTGTGCATATATATATTTATATATATATATATATTTATATATATATATATATATATATATATATATATATGTGTGTGTATGTATATATATATATATGTATATATATATATATATATATCAAAGTTCATAACATCTTTATTCGGCTGAAAACAGCCATATAAGCACATAACACACACAAAGAAACAAATAAAACGACATGATTAAAATGCAATAAAATGCCATAGCATAAAAATCACAAGCGACAATAAAAAATAAAAAAAGAATATATATATATATATATATATATATATATATATATATATATATATATATATATATATATATATATATATATTTATAGGCCCTCATTATGACATTGGCTGTAAATCCCGCTTACCACCAAGGTGACGGCTGGCAACATACCGCCGCGGTGGCAAACATCCGTTCACCATATTATGACACACACACCAAACCAACAGAATACTGCCATATACACAAATCCTCCAGCCCAAATGTCAGTCTTAAACTGTTGGTACCAACACCCATAGCATTACGCCAACAAAACAATGCCCACCACATTATGACCCACGAATCACCACAGCGGACATTCAATGGCGGTAAACCATTGGTAGTATACACCGGCACACTTAGAATGGACACACAAACACTAAACTGCACAACATTGGCCAATACCAAAAACACACACCTGACACTCATACACACACCATACCCACACACCCACAGTACTATAAAACTGTCAACACCAGAACAGTACGCGCTCTATTGGTGTCAAAAAATGCAAAAAAACATCATGATTCATGCATTGTGCTGATATGTTGTATTTTACCCTTTTGCATTGCAGAGTTCAATCCTAAATTCTTATTCTAAATATGTTTACAAATACTGTTTCTTTGCAAGGTATTGCTACAGGTTTTCAGAGTGGGTTAGGGTGTGGCCTCTTTCCAGGGCCTTCCAGAGACTTTCCCTGCAACATGCCTGGGCGTGGTTCTGGGCTGGGTCAAGACTCTATATAAGGAGAGTCAGCCCAACTCCCAGTGCTCACTATTCAGAGGTTCCAGTGCAGAAGAGCAGCTATTTCCAGAACTTCAGTTCAAGTGGCCTTTTTGATCTCCCAGTTCTGCTTTGAAATCTTCATTGGTGCATCTTGTTCCTGGGTGGTAAGACGGTAGCTGGGTTTATTCCCAATACCGTTTATTTTATCTAGAATTATCTCATTCTAAGATCTGATCGTTTATTTATGTTAACAATTTGTTTTAAGGTCATAATCATAAAAAGTGCACTCGAGTATTTTTGTTAAAGTGTGTACATTAATGTTTATGAATCGGCAAGAAGCGCGTTACATTGCGCGCCAGCGTTTATTGACATACGCGTTGAGGTTTACAAATCAGCAGGAGGCGTGATTCGTTTGAAAAGCTTTGAAATCTTGAGTTGCATTGCGCGCTGGCATTCATTGACACATACATGATTGATCACGAATCGGCAAGAGGCGCGGTTCGTTTATGAAGCTTTAAAAGCTTGTGGTACATTGTGTGTTACTATTTATAGACATTTAAAAGAATGTTTTGAAGTGGCACGATGTATAATTCAATTTAAAATAATTTCAAAACCTGTCGCTATTTATTGTGCAACCATTTCTTGACTTTGCTTGGTGGCATTCGAGTCAGCAGGACATGTAATTTTTTAATAGAGTTTATTTAAGTTGTGAACTGCATATTACCATTCCAGGATAATTGCTTGGTACAATTCGAGTTGACGAGTATGGGAAATATTTCTTGAACTATTGAACCCATTGAAAAATATTTCTTCTCTAGTGTTTTAAGAGTGTAATCTGTGTTGAAAACATTTCAAGGAAAATATATATAGGATCAGAAGTTCTAGATGCAATATTATATGCTCCTATTATGCATATTCTTGTTATTCTAATTCATGCTTGAATAAGAAAAGTTTTATTTCAAATTAATCTTGATTCCATTACAGGTATCTGATCATCACAGAATCTGTTCATTTTTAAAACTGCAATTCAAGATTGCTCATATTTTCAGAAAGACTATGTTTATTAATATTTACTTCAGGTTATATTGTGTGTTCTAACCTTTTTTCCCATTAAAGGTCTCCTTCCCAGCAGTACCCTTCCTAATCCCCTCTTCCCTCTTGAACTCTCACAGTCTCTGTGAATTGTCTATCAGAGTCTTGGAGTTGTTCATTAGAGGAAGTGTTGGGAACGTGCGCAAACCCCGAGGATCTGGTGACTCTGACAGAATAGTGAGCTCACAAATTATTATCCTCCTGGTTTGTGTATGTTCTCAGCATGGCCACGCTAGACGAGTTAGTTAAGGCTATCACCCAGCTCCAAGCAGAGGTGGTATCATCCAAAGAATTGACAACCAGCTTAGCAGAGAGAGTGAGTCAGTTGCAAGATAAAGTAGAGAAGAAGGAGCAAAGTCCCACAGGGGTGTTTTGGCCAGGTACTTCTTCTCAGGCTTCTGGAAGTAGTTCAATTTCCCTAAATGTTCCTGCTGCTATTCCTTTAGCTCCCCCAGAACGTTTCTCAGGTGACCCATTGAAAGCGCAATCTTTCCTGGTTCAAGTGGAACTACACTTCACCTGCAGACCAAATACCTTTCCCGATGCCCAGTCCAAAGTAGCTTTCTTGTTATCATATCTGACTGGAGATGCAGCTACATGGTCAATTCCTCTTGTGCGTAAAAATAGTCCCTTGTTGTATAATTGGAGAAATTTTGTTCGTGAATTTGAGAGAGTTTTTGATCGTAGAACTGTAACACAGTCAGCAGATCATGAATTATTAAACTTACATCAAGGAAATCAAGACCTAGTGTCGTATTTAGCCAACTTTAACCAGCTGGTGGCTGAGACTTCCTGGCCTGAAGAAAAACAAGCGGTCTTGTTTTACAAGGGACTCAAAGAGGAATTATAAGATATATTAGCGCAAATCGATCCACAACCTACAGACTGTCAAGAGTTAATAAATCTTGTCTTGAGACTTGACCATCGTTTAGCAGAACGTAAAGGAACGCACAAAAAGATTGAAAAATATTCATGGCGCGTTCATGATAACAGAGATTCAAGAACTCCAAAAGAAAAAACTTCGGAACTGATGGAAATTGGAACCATCAGAAGACCTTTGACTAAAGATGAAAAGGACTTACGCTGAAAAAATGGACAATGTCTTTATTGTGGGCGAAAAGGTCATTTTGCCAAATATTGTCCAATCAAACCAAAGAACAAGCAAGGTCCAGTTCAGAAGGTCGCAGCCAATGCACCAGTCGAGTTGGAAAACTAAAACACCCGAGATGCAGAGAAGGGTTGCTCTTGGGTGTCACCGTGGACCCTTCACAATCTAGACATCTTAAACTGGAAATAAGAGTTCAGGTCAAGAAAGAGATCTATTTCAAAAAAGCTCTAGTCGATTCTGGAGCTACTGGGAATTTTGTTGATGTCCAATTGGTTTGTGCATGGGGGATCCCATGTATTGAAAAGAAAAACCCAGAAATCATCCAGGCAGTCGATGGAAAACACTTGACTTGTGGTCCGGTAACTCTTCAGACTATCCCCTTGTCAATGATTTGTGAAGATAAGATTTTAAGAAAGAAACATGAAGAGAAAATCATTCTAGATGTGATCCATGCTCCCCAATATGGGATTATCCTCGGCTTGCCATGGTTAACTCATCACAATCCAGAAATCAATTGGGCAGAACGACAAATCGTGTTCTCATCTGCGCTATGTAATGAACAATGTCTCCAAAAAAATCAAGTACCAACAGTTTGCAACTCTAACATAGCTACTGCTGCGGAGAAAGAAACTCAGTTGCCCAAACAGTATTCATCGTACAAAGATGTATTTGATGAGAAAGGAGCAGAGACTCCACCTCCTCATAGATCTTATGACTGTCAAATTGACCTAGCCCCAGGTGCGACACTTCCCAACTGTCGTGTATATGCTCTGTCAGAACATGAAAACCAACATTTACGAAAATACCTAGATCAATTTTTGGAGAATGGCTTCATTCGCCCCTCTAAGTCTCCTGCAGCTTCGCCTTTATTTTTTGTTACAAAAGCTAATGGAGAACTTCGAACTTGCATTGACTATAGAGGTTTAAACAAAGTCACCATCAAGAATAAATATCCTTTACCCCTAATTCGGGTTTTATTGGAACAAGTAAAGAGAGCAAAGATCTACACGAAGCTTGATCTTCGAGGTGCTTATCATTTGGTCAGAATGAGAGAGGGTGACGAATGGAAAACAGCGTACAAGACAAGATATGGCCTTTTTGAATATACCGTCATGCCTTTTGGTCTGTGTAACGCTCCAGCAGCTTTTCAATTTTTCTTGAATGACGTTCTTAGAGAGTACCTCGACATATTTGCCATAGTCTACATCGATGACATTTTGATCTACTCCGACAATAAAAACGAACATGTACAACATGTCAAGAAAATTCTTGCAGCCCTTCGAAAACACCATTTATATTGTAAACTAACCAAGTGTGAGTTTCATGTTACCTTCATTGAGTTTTTGGGGGTTATTCTTACCCCTCAAGGTATGGTGATGGCAGAAAAGAAAGTAAAAGCTGTATCTGAGTGGCCTATCCCAAAAACTGTTCGTGATGTACAGTGCTTCCTGGGGTTTGCAAATTTTTACCGGAGGTTCATAAGTCATTTCTCCCAGACAGTGGATCCAATCACTAAGCTACTAAGAAAGAAAGGAAAGTTTGTATGGTCCCCAGAAGATGATCAAGCCTTCTCGACTTTAAAGAAAGCTTTCTCCACTGCCCCAGTTTTAACTCATCCTGATGCGAATCAACCTTTTATAGTGGAAGCTGATGCTTCAGATGTAGCAATAGGAGCTGTCTTATCACAACGAAATAAAGACACTGGTCAACTTCATCCTGCAGCTTATATGTCTCGGAAGTTGAACGAAGCCGAACAAAACTATGTCATTGCTGAAAAAGAACTTCTGGTAATTCGGGACGCCTTTAAAGAATGGAGACATCATTTATTGGGTGCCAAATACACTGTTACAGTATATACTGATCATCGTAATCTTCAATTCATGAGTTCCGCCAGACTTTTGACCCCTAGACAATTAAGCTGGATGCTTTTTTTTTGCCGAATTTGATTTTGTAGTAACCTTCCGGCCTGGTAAAGATAATCGCAAGGCTGACGCCTTGTCCCGTCAAGAGTCTACCACATTGCCTGCATTTCAAGCCTCCAGAGCTATCATTGCTCCAGACAAGGTTCTATGTATCATAAAAAATGAAGATTTCTTTGAAGAAATTTGCAATTCCTTCACTGTTAAAAAATGGCAAACATGGGCCCAAGCTGATCCCAAAAGGTCAATCAAACAAGGTTTACCCTGTCATGACGCTCGTTTATTCATACCCACTATCAAACTTCGCAAGATAGTGTTTCATTGGTTACATGTTATACCTACGGCAGGTCATCCAGGTATTCCTAAAACTCTTGAACTGATCCAACGTTATTTTTGGTGGCCTACCCTAACAAAAGATGTAAAAGCAATGGTAAACAACTGTGAAGTTTGTGCTCACATTAAAACAAGTCATTCTAAAACAAAAGGATTATTACATCCACTTCCAACTCCAAGTCGTCCATGGGAACACATTTCATTAGACTTTATTACAGGTCTGCCAGTGGTTCAACAGCATTCATTAATTCTGGTGGTAGTAGATAGTCTCACAAAATATGGACATTTTATTGCCTTTAAAAAATTGCCCACTTCTAGTGAATTGGCAAACATTTTACTGAACAGAGTGGTTCGTTATCATGGACTACCAAAGGTTATCCTCTCCGATCGGGGTCACAATTTTCCTCCAATTTCTGGAAGACATGGTGTAAAACACTCCAAGTGACATCTACACTATCTACTAGTCACCATCCTCAAACAGATGGTCAAACAGAAAGACTAAATCAGACTTTAAAATAATACCTACGTGCCTACGCTGAAAAGGCACTTCATTCTTGGACATGTATGCTCTGGTTAGCTGAGTTAGCTTACAATAACTCATTCCACACTTCCATTGGCGTTACACCCTTTTTTGGTTTATTTGGTTATCATCCTGACACCTTGCCCATCACAATTCCTCAAGAAAGTTCTCTTACTCCAGCTGTGTCAGAAACCATTCAGCATTTACATCAAACCCAGAAGCTGATTCAACAGTATCAAGAAAAAGACAAACAAAAATATAAAAGACATTATGATAAGAAACATTGTGAGGGACCGCAATATCAACCAGGTGACAAAGTGTGGCTTTCCACAAAACATATAGACTTCAAGAAGAAGCACATGTTTAACCCCAAATTCATAGGTCCTTATTCTGTCCTTCAGCAAATCAATCCAGTGACTTATAAACTACAATTGCCTGGATCCTTACGGATTCATCCAGTGTTCCACACTTCCCTCTTGAAAAAGGCAGTCCAAAAGGTCCATCCTCATCCAGCTCCTGTTTTAGTACAAGGGGAAGAAGAATATGAAGTCAAGAAAGTGTTGGATTCTAAACTGAGAGGACGTAATCTTTGGTATTTAATCTCATGGAAAGGTTATGGTCCTGAAAGTAACTCATGGGTTTCCGCATCTGATGTTCATGCTCCAGTACTTGTGAGACACTTTCATAGTCTTAATCCAAGCAAACCAGTCCCTAGAGTGCGCCTGGGAGAGGGGAGTACTGTCAACACCAGAACAGTACACGCTCTATTGGCGTCAGAAAATGCAAAAAAACATCACTTTCAAAATAACATGATTCATGCATTGTGCTGATATGTTGTATTTTACCCTTTTGCATTGCAGAGTTCAATCCTAAACACTTATTCTTAATATGTTTACACATACTGTTTCTTTGCAAGGTATTGCTACAGGTTTTCAGAGTGGGTTAGGGTGTGGCCTCTTTCCAGGGCCTTCCAGAGACTTTCCCTGCAACATGCCTGGGCGTGGTTCTGGGCTGGGCCAAGACTCTCTATAAGGAGAGTCAGCCCAACTCCCAGTGCTCACTATTCAGAGGTTCCAGTGCAGAAGAGCAGCTATTTCCAGAACTTCAGTTCAAGTGGCCTTTTTGATCTCCCAGTTCTGCTATGAAATCTTCATTGGTGCATCTTGTTCCTGGGTGGTAAGACGGTAGTTAGGTTTATTCCCAATACCGTTTTTTTTATCTAGAATGATCTCATTCTAAGATCTGATCGTTTATTTATGTTAACAATTTGTTTTAAGGTCATAGTCATAAAAAGTGCACTCGAGTATTTTTGTTAAAGTGTGTACTTGAATGTTTATGAATCGGCAAGAAGCGCGATTCGTTTGAGTTTTGAAACTCATGTTACATTGCGCGCCAGCGTTTATTGACATACGCGTTGAGGTTTACAAATCAGCAGGAGATGCGATTCGTTTGAAAAGCTTTGAAATCTTGAGTTGCATTGCGCGCTGGCATTTATTGACACATACATGATTGATCACGAATCAGCAAGAGGCATGGTTTGTTTATGAAGCTTTAAAAGCTTGTGGTACATTGTGTGTTACTATTTATTGACATTTAAAAGAAGGTTTTGAAGTGGCACGATGTATAATTCAATTTAAAATAATTTCAAAACCTGTCGCTATTTATTGTGCAACCATTTCTTGACTTTGCGTGGTGGCATTCGAGTCAGCAGGACATGCAATTTTTTACTAGAGTTTATTTATGTTGTGAACTGCATATTACCATTCCAGGATAATTGCTTGGTACAATTCGAGTTGACGAGTATGGGAAATATTTCTTGAACTATTGAACCCATTGAAAAATATTTCTTCTCTAGTGTTTTAAGAGTGTAATCTGTGTTGAAAACATTTCAAGGAAAATATATATAGGATCAGAAGTTCTAGATGCAATATTATATGCTCCTATTATGCATATTCTTGTTATTCTAATTCATGCTTGAATAAGAAAAGTTTTATTTCAAATTAATCTTGATTCCATTACAGGTATCTGATCATCACAAAATCTGTTCATTTTTAAAACTGCAATTCAAGATTGCTCATATTTTCAGAAAGACTATGTTTATTAATATTTACTTCAGGTTATATTGTGTGTTCTAACCTTTTTTCCCATTAAAGGTCTCCTTCCCAGCAGTACCCTTCCTAATCCCCTCTTCCCCTCTTGAACTTTCACAGTCTCTGTGAATTGTCTATCAGATTCTTGGAGTTGTTCATTAGAGGACGTGTTGGGAACGTGCGCAAACCCAGAGGATCTGGTGCCTCTGACAAAAACACACACCCACATCACATACAACCTTTTACGAATACAAATTATTGACACCAGACTGACACCAAGACCACTGCGACAACTAGACACACACACCACATAAACCCAGACATTCCTCACTCACCACTACGCACACCCAACCACTACACAACACCCACACACTTACATTCACCACACAACACCTATGTCCCCACAAAGGCATCCCCGTTTCACAGATGAGAAGTTGGGGGTCATGGTGGAGGAAATAGTCAGGGTAGAGCCACAGTTGTTTGGAGCACAGGTACAGCAGATATCCATTGCCCGGAAGATGGAGCTATGGCGGAGAATCGTGGACAGGGTCAACGCCATGGGACAGCATCCCAGAACAAGTGACGACATCAGGAAGAGGTAGAACGACCTACAGCGGAAGAAACTTTCTATAGCAGCAAGACACCAGCTCGCTATCCAGAGGACTGGCGGTGGACCCCCACCTCCTCCGTCAAAGCTCACAGCATGGGAGGAGCAAGTCTTGGTATTACTGCATCCTGAGGGACTCACTGGAGTTGCCACAGGATTGTACACTGGTGAGTCAATATTTGCTACTTATCACCTCTCATACCTGCATGCCATCACACCCCCTCACTCCCATCATTCCATTCCATCCCACACACTGCACCTACACATTTAACTAACACCAATGCCCAGCCCTGCATGCAATACCAATACATGGACAGCCCTCCTAGCCCTGCAACGACACCCATCACAAAAGCATGCACAGCATAGGGGAACTAGCAATCCCACAAAACATCACCATACACAAACAAAGGTGGCAGGGAAACAGCAACAATAGAGGGGAAGCTAGGGATGTACAATATGTCACAGGCATGAAGCATAATACATCACTTACATCCCCACTGGTGTCCCAGCCAATGTCATCGGAGAGGAGGTGCCACGACAAACCAGTCCCCCAACAGAAGATGCCCTCAGGGATGACAGTAACTGCAGGAGGAACACCATCAGGAGATCAGGGAGGATCGCAGGCTCTCATCACCACCATGATCTCCATATCAGGGATGCTGGCAGACATGGCCAACATCGTGAGGGAATGGAGAGTACACCAGCTGGGCCCTAACACTAGCCAGACTATTGACCAGCCCACCACCTCTGCTGCAGCTAGTGGGCAGGAGGCCCAGCCACAGGACCCACAGGCAACTAGCACCCCATCCCTGCAGAAGGTGAACCACCCCACAAATGTTCCCTGTGACTCAGACAGAAGCCAGAGACACTTGCCAAGACCAAGACCATTGCCAGGAAATGAGACCCTCCTGATTGTCCCCCTTGTGTCCCACCCTGTCACCTTGTCCACTTTGAACTGCCTTTGCTCCCCTTCCTATGGCCCATTGGACACTGCACCTGTGCTACAAACAGAGTGGAACAACGCCCTGGACTTTCCTCCACCAACACCCCATTCCATTACACTTTACCCTCAATTTTATATCACCACAATAAACACCCTTGAATACAACTTTTATGTGTTGAAAATGTGCATTTAGGGAAACAGTAACATCTGGTGCAAATGATATGGACACTGTGATAGCATACAATTAATGACCTGTATCTGTCTGTGGTAATCACATCAGGACACTGTTGTCATATCACCAACATCTGTAAGATTACAATCCATAGGTGACAGAAAGTTGAGATGCAAAGGAAATGAATGCTATCATGCCACAGTCACACAGATTAAATCAATGTTCAGAGCAATGATCAGTTCCACTGTCTCACCTGTGTATCATTGGAAGTATTGACATATAACTGATGTTCTTTTGTCCACATCCTCATCCTCCTCATCCTCACTGTCCTCAGGGTCTTCTGCTGCCACAGGGGCATCTCCAGTCTCCTCTTCCCTCATAAAAGTCACATGCCGTCTGAGGGCTAGGTTGTGTGACATGCAGCATGCCACTACTATCTGGCAGACCATCCTGGGTGAGTAGCACAGGGATCCACTGGTCAGATGGAGGCACCTGAACCTGGCCTTCAGGAGGTCAAAGGTCCTTTGTATTATTTTTCTGGTTTGCCCATATGCCTCATTATAACGGTTCTCAGCCCATGCCCTGGCATTCCTCACAGGGGTCAGTAGCCACGAAAGGTTTGGGTAGCTAGAGTCACCTGCAAATAGTGAGGGACAAACATTAGCCTTACACAATCCTGTGGAGATAAACCCTCAAGGCATACACTGACATACAGTGGGTGGGGACTCTGGCTCACCTATTAGCCACACATAGTGCCTCTGTAGTTGGGTCATCACATTTGGGATGCTGCTATTCCTCAGGATAAAAGCGTCATGCACCGAACCAGGATACTTGGCAGTGACGTGAGAGCTGTACTGGTCATCCAGGCACACCATTTGCACATTCAGTGAGTGGAAACTCTTGCGCTTCCTGAACACCTGTTCATTCTGGCAGGGGGACTAACGCAATATGTGTACTGTTAATTGCCCCAATAATATTGGGGATATGGCACATTGCATAGAATCCTGCCTTAACAGTGGCCAAATCTTGCATGTGGGGGAAAACAATGTAGCTGCACATGTGTTTCACCAGGGGAGACAGAACCCTTGACAGCACGATTAAGAACACTGTTTGTGACATTCTTGCTGCCAAGGCCTCTGTCACTTGGAAAGAACCAGTTGCCAGAAAATGGAGCACTGATAGCACTTGCACAAGAGGGGGGATCCCAGTGGGATGAAGGACAGCTGATATCATGTCTGGTTCCAATGGGGCACACAGCTGTGATTGTGGCCCTGTCCAGTCTATAGATGAGTATACTGTGCCTGTCCTCCAGCATAGCCAAGTCCACAAGGGGTCTGTACACAGGGGTTTGTCTCCTCCATCTGCAGTGGTAGGTATCTAAGGGACACAAGGGTAAGTAGTCTGTCACAATTTTAACAATAGAATCACAACCTCAGTGTACATACAGCATCAATGTGACGGGGCAGTGGGAATGGCAATGTATGTGTTATTTTAGGCAATGACGCAGTTATGGTTTATCTGATCGTTGTCCACCACCATGAAATGGCGACCGTATGTCCTGTATCTTGGGACAGGTAGAAATGAGGTAACTCCGCCGACGTTATGCGTTGTGGAGAAAGGCAGACTTGCACTGCCGTGCAATTGCTCATTGGATAATATGGGGCTTAATGTAGTACAGTGGCCAATGGGTATCTGCGCTGGGGGTGACGGTATACACCGCCATGGACGTGACTGCCATATTATATCCAAATCCTCACTTGTTTCCACAGGACGGCACCTACACTGAGTGTGCTTCTGTGACCTGTGTCTGGAACCTACCATAGCCTGTGTGACCGGGGAATGGGCCCCTGACTTCACTTCAGAGGATTTGGAGCAACTGGTGGATGGGGTCCCACCCCAATATGGACTGCTGTATGGGCCTCCAGACCAACAGATGAGAACACAATGGGCATGATGCATGTGGGAAGGATGCATGGGGATGTGTGTGCAAGCATCTTGTCTTCGGGGGGGTGTCTGTCAGGAATCCCCAAGGTGCCTCCTGCGTTATCTGTCAGCATCCCCAGGGATTAGGGTTATATCATATCTCTGTTCTTGGTTAAAACTTCATGTTTCTAAGTAAACATAGGCCCTCATTACAACCCTGGTGCTAAATCCCGCTTTCCGCCGTGCTGAAGACCGCTAACACACAGTTGCGGTGGTGGAATTCCGCTACAGGTATTACGACCCACATCTCGGAATCCGCCACAATACAGATACCCACGCAAGTCCACCACACCAAAGGTCAGTGATAAACTGGCGATACCAAAACCAACACCGTCACGCCAACAAGAATACGCCCACACTATCACGACCCACGAATCAATGCGGCGGTCTTTCAACTGCGGTTATCCATTGGCGGTACACACCACCGCGATCAAAATACACACACACCTACAAAACACAACCACATTGGACAATTCAAAATACACACACCTGATACACATACACACACCACACCTGTTGTAATTTAGTAGAGATTAGATTAAGGATTAGCAGAAGACATCTTGTATTTAGCAACTATTGCGAACATTTCGCGGAATCCATTTGTATTCATGGCAGCCATTATCTCTGCCACCTGCTGCCATGTGCTCGCCATCTGCTCTGTCCTACCTACCTGTTAACTACTCTTGAAAATCTGTCTAGTGACAAGTTATATTTAGCATCTCCCACTTTCGCACATACCCAGTAAGATGTGCACCTGTTAGTAATTAGTAACAGACAGTAATGTGTCTACTAGTCCTTGAAAACTGTTAGCCCTTCCTACCTGTTGACTGTGCATTTCCATATGACCTTATATGTATATAAGTCTTGCTTCTATAATTGTATCACCTTCTTTTTTAGCCCCTGCGTGGGTATAGAAGGACCATGCTCTTTTAGTTCAGTGTGCTACTTCAAACATTGCCGAAGGGTGCTGTTTGAACTGTAGTACCACCTCTTGAGGTTTAATAAACTATGGCCCTCATTACGAGCCTGGCGGTCTGTGACCGCCAGGCTCGCGGTTGGCGGGAGCACCGCCGACAGCCTGGCGGTGCCCCTTAGGGCATTCTGACCGCGGCGCTTTGGCCGCGGTCAGTGCAGGAAAACCGGCGGTCTCCCGCCGGTTTTCCGCTGCCCGTCAGAATCCTCCAAGGCGGCGCAGCATGCTGCGCCGCCTTGGGGATTCTGACACCCCCTACCGCCATCCTGTTCCTGGCGGTTCGCCCGCCAGGAACAGGATGGCGGTAGGGGGTGTCGCGGGGCCCCTGGGGGCCCCTGCAGTGCCCATGCCAATGGCATGGGCACTGCAGGGGCCCCCGTAAGAGGGCCCCGCTTGTATTTCACTGTCTGCATAGCAGACAGTGAAATACGCGACGGGTGCAGTAGCACCCGTCGCACCTTCCCACTCCGCCGGCTCGATTACGAGCCGGCTTCATGGTGGGAAGGTCGTTTTCCCCTGGGCTGGCGGGCGGCCTTTTGAAGGCCGCCCGCCAGCCCAGGGGAAAACTCAAAATACCCGCTGCGGTCTTGCGACCGCGGTACGGTATTTTGGCGGCTCCCGCCAGGCGCGCGGTCACCGCGTCCGGCGGGAGTCGTAATGACCCCCTATGTCTCTTATTTCAGTTTCTGTGCCAACTTCTTCCTATATGGTCTGAGGACTTTGTGCAGAGAAGGGCGAACCCCTTGCACTAGTAGGCCTTGCTGAGGCTTACTTCAACAAATTGGCGCCCGAACAGGGACTCATCGGTGACACGGACGCCCGACGGATTGGTCGCGACAAAGGATTGGGATCTCGCTGCGGACGATCAATGCCTGAGGAGACCCGAGTCTTGGCAACCACGGCGTTTTTCCCTTCTTTCTGATTTGACCATCCAGGTGGCGCCGGTCCTCGACTGAGATCCTTTTTGTTCATTCGTCGTGCAGTGACCATTTGGTCGATTCTAGAACTTGGCAGTTGGAACCTGGACGCCCTGTGATTGGTAAGAGCCGTTTTACGGCACTTGCTGTGGGTTTTGATGCCTTTGTTTGGTAATGAAGTTTAGCACCACTTACTGTGGCTCTCGTGTTTTGGGTGACTAGTCAATTTGTGTCCTTTGAATTTATATATAAATTGCAATTTTGATTTGAACGGCACATCGTACTAGAGGTACCTTAAGTGCTACTTTGATTATAATACTGCATATTCTGCACTATTTTTGGCATGTCTGTTTTTAGCGCACTTCGTAGGATGTGTTGCTTTTGTAATGGTACCAATTTGAGACTGGAAGAATCACAACCGGCACACCCAGAGGGGACGCCCAATAGAGATATGTATGTTAAACATGGACTTTCTTCTATAATGTACAGCACATTATGGAATAAATACACTCGTGCGGATCCTGAGTTACGTTGGCCTATGCATGGGTCATTTGATTTGCGAAAGATTGAGTATGTGGAACAATGTATGTGTAAGCAAAGGTCTAGGCAAGATATGTTTGACTGTGTACGAATGTGGGAGAAGGAAGCGCGTGGACGAATGAAGCGTGAGCAAGCCCTGCTTGAGAAAGAGCAGCGGAAGAATGTATATGCGAAAGCATTGGAAATGAGAAAGAAAGAAATAAACGATTTAAAGGAGATAAAAGAGAAAGAACGTAAATTACAGGTAACTGGCCAATACACTGTTCGGCAACCTCTTTATCCTATCCTTGATAAACCGCACGATTATTTTTTGTTACTAGATCGCCCTCCACCTCCGTATGTCGTTCCTTCTGCCCCTCATGAGTTAGCTGAGGTCTCCAGTTTGGAGCAACAGATCTATTGCTCGTAAAACAATTTCTAGCATTGTCTCTGCTTCTGAATTTTTAGACAACATAAAAGGGTGGACGGAAAAGGAGCAGCTATATTTTACTGAGGCATTTGGCACAGAAGTTATTGAACTATTTTGGAAATATTCTGATGAGTTAGAGCCCGATAATGTAGCAGCTGATCGTAAGCAAATGTGTGATGGTCTTTTTGTTTTCTCCCAGGTGGCTGATGCAATCAGGAGTTTGGTGAAATTATGTATTGCAGCAGTCAGTAAAGGGCCGTGGACATAGTTGCACGCACATCTCAGACCGGCGGGTTGCAAGCTTCCATCTTCGGAACAGATAAGACTATGATAGTTCACGCGAAACCAATGCGGGAGGCCGCGCCTTTGTATGTTCCTCCTAAAGGATCGGGTACAAGTGATGATAAAACTTCTGTTGATGCTAAAGGGTTATTTTATTTATAATTGGGTGTATACTCCTTGGAATATGACAGATGTAATGGCACTTAAAACAGCATTACCTGACCCGCAGAAAAATCCAGCCGCCTTTTATGAGGAAGTTGAGGGAGCAATTAGTTCTTGTACTATGACTTTGGCTGACATTGATTTATTTTTCGGATTGATATTACTGCCAGATATGTGGAGAACTGTTCTTAAAGTTGATGATCGTGTAGTGTTTGGGAAGGCATGGAAAGATTTAGAACAGATGGACAGGGATAGGGAACCTGCAAAAAAGCCGTATCAGTTGATTCTAGATCTTCCCGCAGCCATATTAGTTAAGTTAAAAACGATTATTCCCCCTAAAAAGATAGATTGGACTGTTTTAGCGTCTTGTAAGCAAAAGGCAGATGAATCGGTCTCTGATTTCTTTCCACGCTTTGAAGAAGCATTTCATAATTTTAGCGGCCAGTTATTGTCAGATGATACGGGCAGACATTTGTTTGTCGATAAATATGTCACAAATCTGTTACCAGGAATAGCTTGTCGTCTAAAAGCTAGTGAAAGTTCATGGACTACCTCTACTCCGGTTTCTCTTTTGACTATGGCTCAGTATTATGAACGTCAGGAATTAGAAGCAAAAGGTAGCGAGGATAAAAAGATTAAAGAGTTAAAGACGAAGGTTATGTTGGCTCAAGCTTATGGTCCGCCTTTTAGAGGTAGTGATAGAGGTGGACGTAGATCTAATGGTTCTTCTTACACTCGTTCAAATTTGTCTGCTGATCAGTGTGCGTATTGTAAGAAACTTGGACATTGGGCTGCCGATTGTCCAGCACAACGTGTTCAGCAGTGTTCACATGGTCGGGGACAAATGAGAAATCGCTCAGGATATTTAGGGCCTAGAAGAAGCACGAATGATCATGCTAGGTTTGATGCTAATGTACGAAGGCAGGATGGGTTTAACACTTTTGATAGACGGAACCAATACCAGATGTCTAACTATGTGCAGCATGATTTCCAAGATTCTGCTTATGCATAGGATTGCCTAGGATGGGTAAGGAATCAGTTGAAGTTCCAGTAGATTAGAGGGGTCCCTATGTTACAGCATATGTTTTGGGTTCTACTGATCAGTTTCTGGTTGATACAGGAGCTACTCGAAGCGCCTTGTCTAAACAATTGATTCCAAGGGCTCCCCTGTCTGGCTTAACCATTACATCGATAGGTTTCGATGGAACACCTTCCCCTAGCCCATTGTCACAACCACTTGCATTCCATGTTGATAAATTTACTGCTCCATGTCCATTTTTGCTTTCTCCAAATACACCAGACAGTATTGTGGGTCTTGATATGCTCAAGTATTTCAGGGCTACAATAAGATGCTCTCCTGAAGGGGTGCGTGTTATTTTGAATGATAATCATCCTGTGATGGAAAGAGTTTGTCTTGTTAAAGAGGATATTGCATTAGCTTCATTCCCTAGTACTTTGTGGGCTACTTCAGATACTATGTGGGACAAATGATTATTCCACCGGTACATATTAGTGTCAAGGAGAGAGCTGTATTGCCACGTTTGCCTCAACACAAAATTTCACAGGAGGGCGAAGAAGCACTCATACGAATTGTGCATGATCTTATTGCAGTTGGAGTTGTTGAGGAAGTTCAGTATAATGTTTGTAACAGTCCGATTCTTCCTATTCTGAAAAAGGATACTGATACTAGGATTTACCGATTCATTATTGATTTACGAGAAGTGAATAAGATTGTGGTATTACAATATTCTGTGGTATCTGACATCACAACGCTTCTTACTTTGGTTTCCCCGACAGCAACTATGTTCTCTGTGATAGACTTGAAGAATACTTCTTTTCGATCCCTATTCATCTTGACAGCCGATATTTGTTTGGTTTTACTTTGAATAAACCATCTTATAGATTTTGCAGAGTTCCTCAAGGCTATACTGAGAGCCCTAGTATTTATAGTCAAGCATTAAACCGACAACTTGATTCTTTTGTTTTGCCTGAAGGTGTGGCTCTCATACAATATGTCGATGATATTTTGTTGGCAGCTGATACCCCTGAGCAATGTGAAAAGTGCACTTTGTCCTTACTTTCTTTTCTTGCTTCACACCATCATAACGTGTCACGAAAGAAATTCTAATATTGTAGACCAAAGGTAACCTATTTAGGTCACCTTCTGTCTAAGGAGGGTCGTGCACTTACATCAGATCATATTCAAGCAATTTTAGACACACCAGTACCCTCTACTCAGAAAGATGTTTGTGCATTCCTTGGTCTTAATTCTTTTTGTACGCAATGGATATTAGGGTTTTCACACATTGTCAAACCTTTGCTAGCACTTTTGACTAAAGATACTCCAATGCCCCTCCCATGGACAGATGAATGTGAGACTGCTTTCCGGCAGCTACGACAAGCCCTTTGTTCAGCACCAGTGTTAGGTACTCCAGATTACACGAAGCCTTTTGCACTTTACGTACATGAAAATGAAGGATGTGCATTGACAGTTTTAGTACAGACACATGGCGATAAGCAGCGTCCCTGTGCATATTTTTTAGCAGTACTTGATCCTGTCGCTCGAGCGTTGCCTGGGTGTTTTCATTCAGTTGCGGCAACAGCTGTGTCAATACGTCAGAGTGAAGGGATAGTTTTGTCACATAAGCTGTTGGTGTTAGTACCCCATGCGGTTGATGCTCTTTTAAATCAAACAGAGACGCAACATTTAACTAGCGCTCGCCTGACAGGACATGAATTGACATTGCTGGCTCCTCACATTACACTGAAGAGATGTGCAACACTAAATCCAGCCACTTTGTTGCCACATCTGGTGACTCAGCCTCAGTCACAAGAAACACATGATTGTATATTCCTTTCCGAAGAACAGACAAAGGGTTGTCTTGATTTGCAAGATACGCCCCTTCCAGATGTAGACAGGGAATTGTGGGTTGATGGGTCTTGTTTGAAGTTGCCAGACGGTACGGCCTCAGCTGCATATGCAATCACCACAATACACACGGTAGAGGAGACAGCTCGTATACCACAGAAGTCAGCTCAAACAGCTGAACTAATAGCTTTGACACGAGCATGTGAGCTTAGTACTGACTTATGTGTGAACATTTATACAGACAGCCGCTATGCTTTTGGAGTGGCTCATGATTTTGGTTTGCTTTGGAAGGAGAGAGGCTTTCTCACATCCCACGGGATGCAGATAATGCACGGAGAATTAGTGCATAACCTCTTGAATGCATTGACATATCCAAAGAAAATAGCTATTGTGAAATGTAGTGCACACAAGAAAGTGACCGATAAGATAGGGCAAGGTAATGCCCTTGCAGACCGAGTAGCATGTGAGACTGCGATGCAGCGAAGTACTACTTCTATGTATGTAGTGAAGTCACAAGCTGAACGTTGGCATAATGCTAGACAAGACGTATTAGATATAAAGAAATCTGCTTCTGTGAAAGAACGTGAGCAATGGTCTGAAGAAGGAGAATTGGATGATGAGGGCTGTTGGCGGAATAAGCAGATGGATAAATGGAAATTGCCTATAGCTTTTGTACAACCTATGGTTCAGATGGCACATGGACTGGCACATGTTGGAGCTTCAACAATAACAAAGTTGCTTACGCAAGTTTGGGAGCATCCAGAAATTTCCAGTACAGCTAAGAGAGTAGTACAGTCTTGTTTGATCTGTTTACAATACAATCCTGGAAAAGGGACACGAACTCCTGCGGGAGGGTTTGCTACACCAACTGCACCTTTCGAAGTTCTACAAATGGATTATATTCAGCTTGAAGGCTGCAACAATTTAAAGTATGTCTTGGGGTTGGTATGTGCCTTCAGTAAATGGATAGAGGCGTACCCCACAAAGGATAATACAGTACTGCCATTACCACAGCAAAGGTGCTTTTGAAATAATTTTTCCCTAGGTTTGGTGTTTTCAGACTTTTATGGAATGATAACGGACCTCATTTTGTTGGGGAAGTTATTAAGTATGTCCTGAAAGGATTAGGGATCAAACAGAAGTTCCATGCGGTTTTCCACCCACAATCAGCAGGGTTAGTGGAAAGGTATAATGCTACTTTGAAGCTGAAGTTAACGAATATACAGGCTTCCACATCTTTAACTTGGCCAGATGCATTACCGTTGGCCTTATTGTCTATTAAGTCAGTGCCACACTCTTGAACAGGCCTTACCCCTATGAAATAGTATTTGGAAGGCCAATGAATATTTGGGGAGTTCCTAAGCCAAATTCTGTATATGATGTACCTTGTGTCCTGATGAATGATTATTTGGCACAGTTAACTGACAATTTGGGTTCTATTCATCAACAGGTTCGAGAAGCACTTCCTGACAGATCTATAGGTGAAGGCCATGAACTCCGACCTGGTGACCAGGTGATGATTAAGTCCTTTGAAAGATCAAACAGCTTGGAACAAGGTGGCGAGGCCTAGAGCAGGTGCTCCTTGCGACAAGGACAGCAATTTGAGTGACGAACCGAAAGAATTGGGTCCATAGTACTCACTGCAAGAGAGTGCTACCTACCTTGGTGGAACCTGCTGTGCTGACCGATCATTGAGAGATTTTGACTACGGAGAAAGGCCGTGCTATATCACCTGACGAATCTGCTAAGTTCTTCCCGGACCATACGATTTCTGGAGTGTCGCGATATAATTTGAGACCGAGGAAAGAATATGTAGTGCTGGAAAAAACTGGTTGAGCTACTGCCCTGGGTTAGTGAAACGGAGAGCCAATGTGGCAAGGTGGGGGGATCAGCCATGCATTAGAGTAGTGACACCTGTCTTGGTCCGTGGTGAAGAAATCAGCGGCTGCCCAGGGATAAGAGCTCCAACGATTGTTTTTAATAAATTTCTGGAAGGGTCGATTATCACTGTTGCTAAAATGAATAACAAAGTGATCATTGGTACTATGGGGTTTGTTGTTGTTTTGGTTTGTTGAAAAGATGGCTCCTGCTCGTGAGTTTTTTGTTGCCACTACTCCAGTACCAGAGGATCACTATTACTTTACGCTTCCCTATCATGAGCAGAAGCACCGTCAATCGTACTTCAATAATACTTTAATTCAGATGTTGCATCATACTCATAATGCTACAAATACTACTAACTGTTGGGTATGTGGAATGATACCTGCGCATCAAAAGAAAAGAGGAACACCTTTCATTCCTCTTCCTTTTTCACGCAATGGTTCTTGTCAAGCTTGGTATACGCTTTTGTTTGCATCTGGAAAACGTACAGAGGGCGGACTTCTTTTTCGCCTTAATAAAGTATGCTACCAAGACAAAGATGGGTATCCCCAAGCCAAAGGAACTAAATGGGAATGGGAAGAGTATAAACTGGACAATGTTTCAATACCATGGGGGTCATTCTGACCTCGGCGGTAAAAGGCTCCTACCGCCGGTCAGAAGACCGCCATTCTACCGCCGCGGCCGCGGAAAGCCGCCACGGTCATTCTGACCAACAACTGCCAAGCCGCCAAAAACCCGACATCCACGGAAGGCCGCCTCATCAGCGGGCAGCGATAAACTGGAGATGACCAAACCTCCACCGCCACGCCAACACAAACACGCCCATGCCATTATGACACACCAATCCACGCGGCGGTCTTTCAGCCGCGGTATTCCATTGGCGGTACACACCGCCGCGGTCAAAATACACACCCAGGCTCCAAAACCCAGCCACATTGGACAATTTGAAATACACACACCTGATACACATACAAACACCACTCCCACACATCCAAGCAACTATAAAACACACACCCACATCACCCACAAACCCCCACTAGTTGGAAATCGGAGAGAAGGCGAGAGAGAGAGAGAGAGAGAGAGAGAGAGAGAGATCATCAATCGAAAACCCCAACACACACAGGAACCCAACATCATCAACCACACCACATCTACGCACACATCACCACACACCACCACTCACATCACCGCAAACATCACCCCACACCTCATCCACACCACCCCATGGCACCCCAAAGACACCCCAGGTTTTCTGACCAAGAACTCCGGGTCATGGTGGAGGAAATCATAAGGGTAGAGCTCCAGCTCTTCGGCACACAGGTGCAACACACCACAATAGCCAGGAAGGCGGAGCTATGGCAGAGGATTGTCGACAGGGTCAACGCTGTGGGACAGCATCCCAGAAACCGGGAAGACATCAGAAAGCGCTGGAACGACCTACAGGGGAAGGTACGGTCGATGGTCTCCAGACACAACATCGCTGTGCAGAGGAGTGGCGGCGGACCACCACCCACCCCTCCCGAATTCACAGCATGGGAGCAAGAGGTCTTCAACATCCTGCATCCTGTGGGCCTCGCTGGAGTAGGCGGAGGAATGGACTCTGGTAAGTCTAGTCTCAACTACTCCCCCCCCACAACCACCAGCATGCCAACCCACACCCCCACCCCCAACCCCCCAGCACACAGCCTCCCTGCCAATGTCTCACCAGCACAACCCACCCAACCCAAAACCAAACCCTGAATGCCAACACAAACCATGGACACCCATCCCCTATGCATGACCACTGCACATACCCATCCCCCCCACAAACCACCCTCACAACTCCTGCCACAAGGGGATGCCAGCACTGGGGGACAAGGGCACCCACAAATCGCACACCATGGAACACACAGAAGCAATAACAATACTCTTTCACCCCTGCAGGGCCCGAACGCCAACACACCGGCCAGGAGGGTCCAGATATGTCCATCCCACCCCCAGAACAGGCCCGCAGTGAGGACAGCAGCTCTGTCGACCTGGAACCTGATGACCAGCCCGGACCATCGGGGACCTCTGGACAGTCGGTTCCCCACACACAGACACAGGCCACAGCAGACCCAACCCCCTCTGGGAATATCAGCACCGCTCCCACCCAGCGGGCCCATGCCTCTGTCTCCAGGACAGGTCAGTCAGCGGTGTGTCCGCCACTACAGGGCACCCAGGCTGACCCAACACCCCAACAACAACAGGGACCTGGGGGCAGTGGTAGCGGGCACACCGTCCAGGGGACAGAGGCCCGGGGAAACAGGGCAACTGGGAGGGCTGCAGTGCGACAGGGGGGGGAGGACAGGCCCAGGGAACCGACTCTCCAAGAGGCCCTCACCACCATCATGGGAGCATACCACCGCTCCCAGGAGACGATGGCGACGGTAATGGCTAGGTTCCAGGAGATCCAGGCACAGCAGGAGGAACGGTACATGGGGTACAGAGAGGAGCTCAGGAACATCGTCCAGGCCCTGAACCTAATAGTCACCACATTGCGGGACCATGTGGCACCCCAAAGGGCCCCTGTCCCCAGCCCGGACCAGGAACAGCCTACCACCTCCGCCGGCGCTAGTGGACAGGAGGCCCCCACACAACGACGGGCCACCAGAACCCCACCTCCTGCTGAAGATCAACCACCCCGCAAGAGGAGCCTGAGATCACAAAGGAAGACAGAGTAGGATGCCAAGACCCCCGCCAGCCTAAGATCCCCCCAGATGTCATTCCACTGTCCCACATCGTCACCCTGTCCAACCTTGAACTGCCCCTGCTCCATCCTTCCACAGGCATATGGACAATGCACCTGTGCGACCGAGAACTGGACTCTGCCATGGACATCACTCCACCCCCACCCATCACCGTTTTACTATCATGGACCCATATGTAGCACTTTAAATAAATCACTTATTGCACATAAAACACTCAGGAGTCTGCTTGTATTCTTAACAAATGTATTATGCATAACAGGTCAAAAATGTGCAGTTACTTTGTGATGACAACATGCCAATGTCAATTTGCTTTACTCCATTGCCGAACAAACCAGATGTCACGCAGTGGGTCATACAGCTCTGAAAAGCCAAGGGAAAGTCACAATTCAGTTGAAAGGAACTGGGGGGAAACACAGAAAGTAGAGATGCAGGAGGCCAGAAGGAATTGTAAAATGACGTGGGGGATTCTTACCTGGGTGCTACTGAAAATACTGTTGTATGACCGTGTCCCTGTTGTCCATGTCGTCCCCGTCGTCTTCCTCCTCTTCACTCTCCACAGGCTCCACAGCTGCTACAACACCACCATCTGGACCATCCTCATGCAGAAAAGGCACCTGGGTCGCAATGCAAGATTGTGAAGCATACAGCAGGCCACGATGATCTGGCACACCTTCTTTGGTGAGTACATGAGGGATCCCCCTGTCATATGCAGGCACCTAAACCTGGCCTTCAGGAGGCCGAAGGTCCTTTCTATGATCCTCCTAGATCGCCCATGGGCCTCATTGTACCGTTCCTCTGCCCTGGTCCGGGGATTCCTCACTGGGGTCAGTAGCCACGGCAGGTTGGGGTAACCAGAGTCACCAATTAGCCACACATGGTGTCTCTGTAGCTGTTCCATCACATAGGGGATGCTGCTATTTCGCATAACATACGCGTCATGCACTGACCCAGGGAACTTGGCAATTACATGGGAGATGTACTGGTCAGCAAAACAGACCACCTGGACATTCATAGAATGGTAACTTTTCCTGTTTCTGTACACCTGCTCATCGTCTTTTGGGGGTACTAAGGCCACATGGGTCCCATCAATGGCACCAATGATGTTGGGGATATGTCCAAGGGCATAGAAGTCAGCCTTCACAGTGGCCAATTCACCCTCCTCAGGGAAAATTATGTAGCTCCGCATGTATTTCGTCAGGGCAGACAACACTCTGGACAAAATCTTAGAAAACATAGGCTGAGACATCCCTGATGACATGGCCACTGTTGTCTGAAAAGACCCACTTGCCAAGAAATGGAGGACTGACAGAACCTGCACCAGAGGGGGAATTCCTGTGGGTTGGCGGATGGGGGACATCAGTGCTGGCTCCAGCTGGGCACACAGTTCATGTATAGTGGCTCGGTCAAGTCGGTATCGAAGTATTATATGACGTTCCTCCATTGTCGACAGGTCCACCAGCGGTCGGTACACGGGAGGAGTCATCCTTCTCCTCGCAAGTCCCAGCGGACGGTGCCTAGGAAGGACAACATGGAGCACAGAGTCAAACAACCCACAGGTACGTAACTACAGCTTGCACAGTACACGATTGTCAATGCATTGAATGGCTTGTATGAGTGGCAATGCAAGGCCTAGGCCTGTGTGACGCAGTAGTAATTAAGCCCTGTGGCCCCTTGTAATGGCGGCTGCCTGACCTGAGAAGTGTGACAATGGGATGTGAGGTCAATGCGCTGGCGTGACACACCGTGGTGGTAGGCGGTCGAAGACCGCGGCGCAAAGCCGCATTGGCTAACATCGAACCCTATGGGTTTCACGGGCCAATGACTAGATGCGCCGGCGGTCGCGGAACGCACCGCGGCGGTACGCGCCACCTAAGGGCGTGACCGCCATTTTCTATCTGATTAATCACTCGATACCTGATCATCCATAGGAGAGGACCTATACTGCAAGTGCTGCAGTGACCTCGGTCTGGGAGATACAATGGCTGCTGCGACTGGGGAAAGGGCCCCTGCCTTCACGACAGAAGAGTTGGAGAAACTTGTGGATGGGGTCCTGCCCCAGTATGCGCGACTCTACGTTCCTCCAGACCAACAGGTAAGTACACTGTGTGCACGTTGCATGGGCTATGCCTGGGTTGTGTATGGTGGATGTAAGATGGTGGGGTGGGGAGCGAATGAGGAGTGCAAGTGTCAAATAGGTCAGCGCCCATCAGAAGATCGACATTTGGCGTGCCATCGCCAAGGAAGTCCGGAACCTGGGGGTCCACAACAGACGGGGCACCCACTGCCACAAGAGGTGGGAGGACATCCGCCGCGGGACCAGGAAGACCGCCGAGTCACTGCTGGGGATGGCCTCCCAACCTAGGAGGGGTGCCAGCCGTACCCTGACCCCCCTGATGTCCCGGATCCTGGCGGTGGCCTACCCCGATTTGGATGGGCGTGTGACGACATCACAGCAGACACAAGGGGGTGAGTACCAGCACATTCAGCTATCTTTACACGCAGTGGAGGCGTCTGGGTGGGGGAGGAGGGCTGTGGGTGACATTAGGCCAGGGCGCTTTCTGTAGTGTAGTCCCCTCCTTTAGGCATGGCCCTGTGCCCCCGCCCCCAACCTCCTGTATGGTGCCAGGTACAGCTAGCCATGGTCCTGCATCACCCATGTGCACGTTTGTTGTCCCTAGACCTGTTGGCCCAGTCACAAGTACTCAGTAGTGTACCCCGATTGCGCGGCTTAGTGCATGAGGCTCCTGTGTCTGTCCTCTCCGCCAACGGTGTTGACAATGCATGTACTAAACCTTTTATTATGTCTCCCCCCACCCTTTTTCTTTGTCTTCTTGTGCATGTGTGCTCAGCATCATCAGGCGGAGGAGACTTGGCACCGGAGCACGAGGGAGCTGCGACTCACAAGGCCCCGGTGGGCCATGGCACAGACACCGAGGCCACCTGTGATACGGAGGGCGAGGGGAGCTTCACAACGGGGAGCCGTGGTGAAACCAGCGACACCGACACATCCTCGGAAGGAAGCTCCCTAGCGGTGGTGGCAACATCCGTGCCCCCCGCCTCTACTGGTACAGCCGCCACCCAGCGCACCAGCTCCGCCCTCCCAGCAGCCCCTCAGCCTACGCTCCGTGCCCGCTCGCCCAAGAAGGCGGGCGTCTCCTTCGCCCCAGGCACCTCAGGCCCTGCCACTGTTACCCCTGCTGCCCTTAGTGAGGAGGTCATTGACCTCCTGAGGACCATCATTGTTGGGCAGACTACCCTTTTGAATGCCATCCAGGGGGTAGAGAGGGAGGTCCATCGTAGCAATGCATACCTGGAGGGCATTCATTCGGGTCAGTCTGCCCATCAACGATCGTTCAATTCTCTGGCCTCAGCACTGACGGCAGCCATTGTCCCTGTTTCCAGCCTCCCTCTTCTAACTGCCTCCACCCTGTCTCTGTCTCCTGTTCCTCTGCCTATCCCACCCACACCATCAGACCAGCCTGCACACACCTCAACACCCAAGGGCAGCTCTTCCAGACATAAGCACCACAGATCACACAAACATTCACCCAAGCAACACCCAGATGCAGACATGCCAACAGCCACTACCACCTCTGTGTCCCCACCTCCTCGTCTCCCTCCTCCCTCCCTGTGACGTCGCCACTCACACCTGCATGCACACCACCAACAGCCAGTACACCCATCACCAGCACACCCTCAATTACAGTCCGCACACGTGCAGTCACCACCCCCACTGCCGTTTACACGTCCCCTGTGTCCTCTCCCACTGTGTCTGTCACCCCCTCTTCCAAGACACACAAACGCAGGCAGCCACCCACCCAACAGCCAACCACCTCACGACAGCCTCCAGTCCAGGCACCTTCACCCAAGGACAGCACACCTGACTCTCCTACAACCACCTCCTCTTCCTCCACTCCCATAACCACTGCACCTACCTTTTACCTTGGTCCTAAAAAGTGTTACCTCTCCAATCTTGACCTCTTTCCCTCACCTGACCCACCCCCTCCATCTGCTAAGAGTCCCAAGAGCACCTCAGCCACCACCAGCCCGGGTTCACGTGTCAGCGTAGTCCATGGATTTTGGAGTCCCCCCTTTGCCAGCAGTGAGACATCGGTCAGCAGCAAGGGGACAGCCAGCCCCCCCCCTGGAAAGAGGACCCGGAAAGTGAGGGGCCGCCACGGGAGGAGTGCCACGGCTGCCCCCAAGGACCAAAGTTCGGACACTTCACCTGCCGCAACATCCAGGGGAGGCAAGGCCCAGAGAGCCACAGCGAAGGAGGGCAAGGGCAGCAGGGCGGAGAAGTCAGGCAGCAGGAGCGCGGACCAGGAGGGCCCCACAAGCCCCATCCCGGGTGTGAGGGAGGACACCCAAGGGCTCAGGACACCGTCACCGAAGGGTCCAGCAACTGCACGGTCGGAGGGCGACTGAGCAGGGAGTCCTGCCCAGGTCAGACTCCCTGGAATTACAGGCCAAACACCGCTGAAGAGGGCCCCGCCGTGCAGGAAGGCAACGCTGAAGAGGGCCCCGCCGTCCTGAAAGGCACCGCTGAAGAGGGCCCCGCCGTCCTGAAAGGCACCGCTGAAGAGGGCCCCGCCGTGCAGGAAGGCACCGCTGAAGAGGGCCCCGCCGTCCTGAAAGGCACCGCTGAAGAGGGCCCCGCCGTGCAGGAAGGCACCGCTGAAGAGGGCCCCGCCGTCCAGAAAGGCACCGCTGAAGAGGGCCCGCCGTGCAGGAAGGCACCGCTGAAGAGGGCCCCGCCGTCCAGAAAGGCACCGCTGAAGAGGGCCCCGCCGTGCAGGAAGGCACCGCTGAAGAGGGCCCCGCCGTGCAGGAAGGCACCGCTGAAGAGGGCCCCGCCGTCCTGAAAGGCACCGCTGAAGAGGGCCCCGCCAAGACAGGCCCCACTCCGCTGGGCCCCGCCGTCTCAAGCACCGCTCCGCTGGGCCCTTCATCTCAAGCACCGCTCCGCTGGGCCCCGCCGTCTCAAGCACCGCTCCGCTGGGGCCTTCATCTCAGGCACCGCTCCACTGGGCCCCGCCGTCTCAAGCACCGCTCCGCTGGGCCCTTCATCTCAAGCACCGCTCCGCTGGGCCCTTCCTGTCAAGCACCGCTCCGCTGGGCCCTTCCTGTCAAGCACTGCTCCGCTGGGCCCTTCATCTCAAGCACCGCTCCGCTGGGCCCTTCATCTCAGGCACCGCTCCGCTGGGCCCCGCCGTCTCAAGCACCGCTCCGCTGGGCCCTTCATCTCATGCACCGCTCCGCTGGGCCCCGCCGCCTCAAGCACCGCTCCGCTGGGCCCTTCATCTCAAGCACCGCTTCGCTGGGCCCCGCCGTCTCAAGCACCGCTCCGCTGGGCCCTTCCTGTCAAGCACCGCTCCGCTGGGCCCTTCATCTCAGGCACCGCTCCGCTGGGCCCCGCCGTCTCATGCACCGCTGGGCCAATGACTGTGCCGGTTCTGTGTCGTGCTAATGTTCACGCTGCACTCGGCCCACCCTGCCTCCTCCATTGCCTGTGGAGACAGTTATCCACTTGATGGACTGTGACTTTGCACTCCCCAGGATATGACAGTGGGCAAGCCACCCACTGTAGAGACTTGAGAGACTGTGGCTTTGCACTACCCAGGATTGGACGGTGGGCATGGTGGCCCCTTCTTGGATCTGGCGTCGTGAACTCATGTGGCTGTGGTGCCCCCCCTTCCCTTCCCCCTGAGGTGCCTGTAGTTTTGTCATGTGATGCCCCTGCAGTGTTCTCTCCAACGGACTCAGGTCTCCTTTGTGGGCTTTGCCCATGTGTTGATACACTTCGGCCCACGGACATTTGCATTTTCTGTGACTGTGCAGGACTTTCTGCCTCTATTTCTCGGTCACGCAATGTTTACATTAGATAATATATCCATCATTTTCCTATTTTGCCATGTCTTCAATGAACCTATTTTGTACATAAATGTTGTTTCTCACTTGAATCATATCTTTTCGTTATTCTGGGGGGTTTGGGTGGGGTAACTTTGACTTGGTGCTCTGCATTGGTGTGTAGATAGTTGGGGGGTGGGTGTGATGCGTATGTGTGTGCCCGTAACCCTTCCTCCTCCCCCCCTCCCCTGTGTCGTAGGTGCGGTACTCACCGTTGTCGTCTGCGCCGGAGTTCGTACTCGTGGTAGATGAGCAGGTAGATGAGAGCGGGTAGGATGTGTAATTCGCGCTCCATGCTGCCCTCCGTCCTCGTGGAGTGTATAGAGGTGAGCGTTTTCCCGTTCGTAGTCTGTTTCCGCCGTGTTTTTATCGGCGGGGCTCCCGCCCCGGGTGAGGTGGCGGATTGGTGAGTTGTGATAGGGTGGGCGCTACTTTGTCTGCCGCCTGCCTGTTGGCGGTGACCGCCGCGCTGTTTGTCTGTCCCGCCATGGCGGTCGGAGTGGTAAAGTGGCGGGCTGTGTTGGCGGTTCCCGCCAGGGTCAGAATTCCATTTTTGGAACCGCCAGCCTGTTGGCGGATTGGCCGCCGCTTTATCACCGACCGCCAGGGTCAGAATGACCCCCTATATGTCTTCACAAATATAAGAGACTCTGACAAGAAAGAACAATTTGTGATTTCTGTTATAAAAACTAAAGCAGATTTATGTATACACAGCATTGGGCGAATTCCAGTAGGGATAAGCGATTGTACCTTGATTTTAACTATTGAGGGGGTAAATAATAGTTTTACAGCTTCACATAATATATATTTTGTTTGTGGTAACTATGGATATTACAAACTACCTGTTGGGTGGTCAGGTGTGTGTTATGTATCTTTTCTATTACCCCCTGTGTTTTTGGCCCCTGCATCATATCACCGAGATTTTAAACTGTTCAATGACATCATTAAAAATAGATATAAACGGACAATAAGTACAAATGAGGTAGACCAAATGGACACTTACCTGCAACAATATGTTGATTTTAATTTACGGTTGTTCTCCTTTGTGGGTTCTGCGTTAAACAGTAGGAAAGTAAGACGATTGACTAGGGTTGTAGAAGCTGTTACCAATCAGGCAGCTCTGGCACTTGGGAATATTACAGAGGAGCTCCAAATTGCGAGGATTGTAGCTCTCAAAAATCGCACGGTACTAGATGTGATATTAGCTGATCGAGGTGGTGCAAGTCGCATCATCAGTAGTAGTTGCTGCGTTTTCATTCCAGATCACTCACCTTCAGTATATGATGCAATATCTAAATTGCATAAAATTGCTGCAGAAATTCACACAGAGACTGGTACTTGGACTTTTTCGGGATGGTTTTGGGCTCTTGTTTCCGCCTGAGGCTGGAAACTACTGACTATCCTGTGTGTAATGATTGCAATATTTTTCACATGCTGTATCTGTATTCAGTGTGGTCCAATGTTCTGCTCCATGTGTATTACTGCTTGTATGCCTACCAAAAGAAATATTACAGAAATGAAAGCACAACACATGTTAGATAAGGAAATAGCTGAAATGATGAGCATAAATATACAAGATGAATATTTAGATTATCCCAGAAAGACGAATGTCTTCAGCTAATGCTGAAAGGGTCGTCTGTTGTAATTTAGTAGCGATTAGATTAAGCATTAGCAGAAGACATCTTGTATTTAGCAACTATTGCGAACATTTCGCGGAATCCTTTTGTATTCATGGCAGCCATTATCTCTGCCACATGCTGCCATGTGCTCGCCATCTGCTCTGTCCTACCTTCCTGTTAACTACTCTTGAAAATCTGTCTAGTGACAAGTTATATTTAGCATCTCCCACTTTCGCACATGCCCAGAAAGATCTGCAGCTGTTAGTAATTAGTAACAGACAGTATTGTGTCTACTAACCCTTGAAAACTGTTAGCCCCTCCTACCAGTTGACTGTGCATTTCCATATGACCTTATATGTATATAAGTCTTGCTTCTATAATTGTATCACCTTCTTTTTTAGCCCCTGCGTGGGTTTAAAAGGAGCATGCTCTCTTAGTTCAGTGTGCTACTTCAAACATTGCCGAAGGGTGCTTTTTGAACTGTAGTACCACCTCTTGAGGTTTAATAAACTTAGGGGGTCATTCCAACCTCGGCGGTAAAAGGCGCTTACCGCCGTTCAGAAGACCGCCATAACACCGCCGCGGTCGCGGTACACCGCCACGGTCATTCTGACCCACAACAAGCAAACCGCCAAAATACAGACATCCACAAAAGTCCACCACACCAAAGGGCAGCGAGAAACTGGCGATGACCAAACCTCCACCGTCACGCCAACAGAAAAACGCCCATGCTATTACAACCCACGAATCCACGCGGCGGTCTTTCAACCGCGGTATTCCATTGGCGGTACACACCGCCGCGCTCAAAATACACACACACTTACAAAACACAGCCACATTGGACAAATCGAAATACACACACCTGATCCACATACACACACCCAATACAACATAAAACACACACCCACATCACCCACAAACCCCCACTCCTCGAGATTCGTGAACACGAACTGAGAAAAGAGAACCGAGCACCCAGACGCGCAATTCACTGTCACCCTGCAATATTACCACGCACTTCAAACAACACACCAATACACAGCACCACACTTAGCACCACACAATCCACCCCACACATCACCCACACCACCCCATGGCACCGCAAAGACACCCCAGATTTTCTGATGATGAACTCAGGGTCATGGTGGAGGAAATTGTACTAGTAGAGCCACAGCTGTTCGGGGCACAGGTGCAGCACACCACCATTGCCAGGAAGATGGAGCTATGGAGCAGAATAGTGGACAGGGTCAACGCTGTGGGACAGCATCCAAGAAATCGGGACGACATCAGGAAGAGGTGGAACGACCTACGGGGGAAAGTGCGTTCCATGGTATGCAGGCACAACATTGCGGTGCAGCGGACTGGCGGCGGACCCCCACCTCCTCCCCCAGAATTTACAACATGGGAGGAGCAGCTCTTGAACATCCTGCATCCTGACGGCCTCGCAGGAGTAGGCGGAGGAATGGACTCTAGTAAGTCTTATCTTCACTCCTTCATCCCCTCCACCCCACCTGCATGCCGACCCATACCCCCACCCTCACCCCCACCCCCATCACACCTACTCCTTGCAAATGTCTCACCATTACAACCCACCCATCCCAACACCTAGCCCTGCATGCGTTCACAAAGCATGGACACCCATCACCAAAGCATGCACACTGCACATACACATACAACCCCCCCCCCAAACCACCGTCACAACAGCCCCCACAAAGGAATGCCAGCACTGGGGTACACGGGCACCCACCCATTGTATGCTATGACACACACAGAAGCAATAACCATACTTTTATACCCCTGCAGGACCCGAACGCCAGGTCACCGCGCAGGAGGGTCCACAAATGTCCACTCCACCCCCAGAAGAGGCCCACAGTGAGGATAGCAGCTCTGTCTCCCTGGATCTAGATGACCAGCCCGGTCCATCGGGGACCTCGGGACAGTTGGTTCCCCTCACACAGCCACAGGCCACAGCAGACCTTCCCCCCTCTGGAACCACCAGCACAGCACTCACCCAGCGGGCCCATTCCTCTGTCCCCAGGACACGTCAATCAGCGGTGTGTCCACCACTACAGGGAACCCAGGCCAACCCAACACCCCAACAACAACAGGGACCTGGGGGCAGTGGAAGTTGGCACACGGTCCAGGGGACAGAGGCCCATGGAAACAGGGGAACTGGGAGGGCTGCTGTGCGACAGGGGGGGGCAGGCCCAGGTAACCCACTCTCCACGAGGCCCTCTCCTCCATCATGGGAGCATACCACCACTCCCAGGAGACGATGGCCCCGGTCCTGGCCAGGTTTCAGGAGATCCAGCTTCTGCAGGAGCAACAGTATATGGGGTTCAGGGAGGAACTAAGAAACATCAGTTCCGCCATGGGTACCATCGTAGTGGCCCTGAATCAGGTAGTCACCACATTGCGGGACACTGTGGCACCTCAAAGGGCCCCTGACACTAGCATGGACCAAGAACTGCCTACCACCTCTGCCGGCGCTAGTGGACAGGAGGCCCGACACAAGACCAACAGGCCACCAGAACCCCACCCCCTGCAGAAGGAGAACCACCCCGCAAGCGGGCCCTGAGATCCAGGAAGAAGACAGAGTAAGATGTCAAGACCCCCGCCAGGAAAGGATACCGCCCTGATTGTCATCCCACTGTCCCACATTGTCACCCTGTCCAACCTTAAACTGCCCCTGCTCCACTTTCCACAGGCATTTGGACAATGCACCTGTGATACCTATAGTCTGGACTCTGCCATGGACAATCCTCCACCATCACCCATCACCGATTAGCAACCACCCATCCAATTTAGAGCACTTGAATAAACACACTTATTGCACAAAACAATCTGGAGTCTGGCTGTGATTTTGTACAAATGTATTAGACATGACCGTGCCAAAATATTCATTCACATTGTGATGCCAACAAACCGCTGTCACACAGCTGTAGTCCATGGGGAAACAAAGCAGATGTCACGCAGTGGGGCCCACATCTCTGAAAACGGAAGGGAAAGTCACAATACACTGGGGGAAAAAGTCAGACAGTAGAGAGGTAGGAGTCTTTAAGTAAATGTAATATGCTGGTGTGTACTCTTACCTGTGTGTCATTGAAAATACTGCTGTATTACTGTGTTCGTGTTCTCTATGTCGTCCTCTTCGCCTTCCTCCTCTTCACTCTCCACAGGCTCCACAGCTGCTACAACACCACCATCTGGACCATCCTCCTGCAGAAAAGGCACCTGGCGTCGCAAAGCCAGGTTGTGAAGCATGCAGCAGGCCACGATGATCTGGCACACCTTCTTTGGTGAGTACATTAGGGATCCACTAGTCATATGGAGGCAGCGGAACCTGGCCTTCAGGAGGCCGAAGGTTCGCTCAATCACCCTCTTAGTCCACCCATGGGCCTCATTGTACCGTTCCTACGCCCTTGTCCTGGGATTCCTCACTGGGGTCAATAGCCATGACAGGTTGGGGTAACCAGAGTCCCCTAATAGCCACACCCGGTGCCTCTGGAGTTGACCCATCACATACGGGATGCTGCTATTCCGCATGATGTAGGCATCATGCACTGACCCAAGAACTTGGCATTAACATGGGAGATGTACTGGTCAGCCAAACACACCATCTGTACATTCATGGAATGATAACTCTTCTGGTTCCTGTACACCTGTTCACTCCTGCTGGGGGGGACCAAAGCAATATGGGTCCCATCAATGGCACCAATGATGTTGGGAATATGTCCAAGGGCATAGAAGTCTCCTTTCACTGTAACCAAATCCCCCACCTCAGGGAAAATGATGTAGCTCCTCATGTGTTTGAGCAGGGCAGACAACACTCTGGACAACACCTTGGAAAACATGGGCTGGGACATCCCTGATGATATGGCCACTGTTGTTTGAAAAGACCCACTTGCTAAGAAATGGAGTACTGACAGCACCTGCACTAGAAGGGGGATCCCTGTGGGTTGGCGGATGGGTGACATCAGGTCTGGCTCCAGCTGGGCACACAGTTCCTGTATAGTGGCTCGGTCAAGAGCCTGTATGTCAGTATGCCATGTCGTTCCTCCATTGTCGACAGGTTCACCAGCGGTCTGTACACGGGAAGATTCCTCCATCTCCTCGCATGTCCCAGCGGACGGTGCCTATGAAGGACAACAGCGAGCACAGAGTCAATCAACCCACAGGTACGTAACCACAGCTTGCACATAACACGATTCCCAATGCATTGAATGGCTTGTATGAGTGTTGATGCAAGGCCTAGGTATGTGTGACGCAGTAGAAATTAAGCCATGTGGGCCCTTGAAATGGCGGCTGCCTGACCTGTGAAGTGCGACAGCGGGATGTGAGGTCAATGCGCTGGCGTGGCACACCGTGGCGGTAGGCGGTTGAAGAACGCGGCGCAAAGCTGCATTGGTTAACATTGAACCCTATGGGTTTCAGGAGCCAATGACGATGTGCACCTGCGGTACGCACTGCCGCGGTACGCACCGCCGCAGGCTTGACCACCATTTTCTATCTGCTTAATCACTCGATACCTGATCTTCCACAGGAGAGGACCTACACTGCAAGTGCTGCTGTGACCTCGGTCTGGAAGAGACAATGGCTCATGCGACTGGGGAAAGGGCCCCTGCCTTCACTGCGGAGGAGTTGGAGAAACTTGTGGATGGGGTCCTCCCCCAGTATGCGCTACTCTACGGTCCTCCAGACCAACAGGTAAGTACACAGGGACCATGCGTAGTGGGCAATGCCTGGGTTGAGTCGGGTGGATGAAAGATGGTGGGGAGGGGAGCGATTGAGGCATGCATCAAACGACAGAAGAGAGCATGTGCCACATGGCAAGGGTGGGGATGGGGGGCCACTCACATCGAGCATGCAGAAGGTGATGACATTTTTTCTCTCCCTGTACATGTCACATAGGTCAGCGCCCACCAGAAAATCGACATTTGGCGTGCCATCGCCAAGAACGTCTGGACCCTGGGGGTCCACAACAGATGGGGCACCCACTGCCGGAAGAGGTGGGAGGACATCCGACGCTGCAGCAGGAAGATGGCGGAGGCTCAGCTGGGGATGGCCTCCCAACGTAGGAGGGGTGCCAGTCGAACTTTGACCCCCCTGATGTTCCGGATCCTGGCGGTGGCCTACCCCGATTTGGATGGGCACGTGAGGACATCACAGCAGACACAAGGGGGTGAGTACACATACATTCTGCTGACTTTGCGCGCAGTGGAGGTGTCTGGGTGGGGGAGGAGGGCTGTGGGTATCCCTAGGCCAGGGCGATTTCTGTAGGCTAGGCCCCTCCGTAAAGCATGGCCCTGTGCCCCCGCCCCCCACCTCTGTAGGGTGCCAAGTACAGGTATCCATGGCCCTGTGTCATCTATGTGTGCAGTTGTCGTCCATAAGCTTGTAGGCCATGTCCCACGGATTGCGTAGTGGACCCCAAGTACGCGGCGTAGTGCAGGGGGCTTCTGTGTCTGTCCTCTCCGCCAACGGTGTCACCAATGCATGCACTCAACATATCTTTATTTCTCCCCCCACCCTTTTTTGTCGTCTTCCTGTTCATGTGTGCATTAGCATCATCAGGCGGAGGAGAAGTGGCATCGGAGCACGAGGGAGCTGCATCCCACATGGCCCTGGAGGGCCATGCAACGGAGTCCGAATACACCAGTGGGACGGAGGGTGAGGGGAGCTCCACAGCGGGGACTCGTGCTGATGTCAGTGATAGCGACTCGTCCTCTGAAGGGAGCTCCCTTGTGGCCCCCGCAACAACAGGTACAGCCGCCACCCAGCGCACCAGCACCGCCCTCCCACCAGCCCCTCAGCGTTTGCCCCGTGCCCGCTCACCCAGGAAGGTGGGCATCTCCTTCGCCCCAGGCACCTCAGGCCCTGTCACCCCTGCTGCCCTCAGTGAGGAGGTCATTGACCTCCTGAGGACCATCATTGTTGGGCAGTCTACCCTTTTGAATGCCATCCAGGGTGTAGAAAGGGAGGTGCACCAGAGTAATGCATACCTGGAGGGCATTCATTCAGGTCAGGCTGCCCATCAGCGATCGTTCAATGCTCTGGCCTCAGCACTGACGGCAGCCATTGTCCCTGTCTCTAGCCTCCCCCCTCCAACTTCCTCCACCCAGACCCAATCCCCTGTACCTCTGCCTATCCAGACACACCATCAGACCAGCCTGCACACACCTCAACACCCAAGGGAAGCTCATCCAGACATAAGCACCACACATCACACAAGCATTCACACAAGCAACATCCACATGCAGACATACCAACACCCACTGCCTCCACTGTGTCCCCCTCCTCCTCGTCTCCCTCCTCCCTCCCTGCGACGTCTCCACTCACACTTGCATGCACAACATCTTCAGACACTACGTCCATCACCAGCACACCCACCAGAACACTCCGCATACGTGCAGTCACCACCCCACTACCATTTACACGTCCCCTGTGTCCTCTTCCAGTGTGTCTGTCACCCCCTCTTCCAAACTACACAAACGCAGGCAGCCACCCACCCAACAGCCATCCACCTCACAACAGCCTCCAGCCCAAGCACCTGCACCCAAAGACACCAGACTTCACACTCCTACAACCACATCCTCTTCCTCCACTCCCATACCCACTACACCTACCCGTCCCTCTCTTGCCAAATTGCTTTTCTTTTCCAAACTTGACCTCTTTCCAACAACTCCCCCACCCCGTCCATCTCATAAGACTCCAATCAGCACCTCAGCCACCACAAAACCGGGGCCTGTAAAAACTGTTTGCCATGGACTGTGGAGTCCCCCACCCTCAAGGGCAGCCAGTTCAGCTAGGAGCCAAGGCACGGCCAGCCCACCCCCCGGAAAAGCATCCGAAGATTGCCAGTGCCCGGCGCGAAAGACCAAAAACACCAGGGACAAAAATCCCTACATTGGCTCCGGCAGGAAGTCGGGTGCCACCTGGCACACCGCCAAAGGTGGGTAAGGGCCACAGGCGAACAGGGAAGGGTGGGAAGGGCAGCACGCCCGACAAGTCCGGCAGCAGGCCAGCTGGCCAGGAGGGCCCCACCAGCCCCATCCCAGGTGTGCAGGAGGACACCCACAGGCCCGGTACTGCAGCCCAGGAGGGCCCCACCAGCCCCATCCAAGGTGTGCAGGAGGACACCCACAGGCCCGGTACTGCAGCCCAGGAGGGCCCGCAAGCCACGTCCCAGGTGTGCAGGAGGACACCCACAGTCCCGGTACTGCTGCCCAGGAGGGTCCCGCAAACAACCAACAGATGGGCAGGAAGGCCCCACCAGCCACATGTCAGGTGGCGAGTGACATCCATGCCATGGCTGGATCCGCTGGCCGGGACACTCTTCTCAAGCACCGCTGAACTGGGCACCGCCGTCTCAAGAACCGCTGAACTGGGCCCTTCATCTCAAGCACCGCTCCGCTGGGCACCACCGTCTCAAGCACTGCTGAACTGGGCCCTTCATCTCAAGCACCGCTGAACTGGGCCCTTCATCTCAAGCACCGCTCAACCGGGCACCGCCGTCTCAAGAACCGCTGAACTGGGCCCTTCATCTCAAGCACCGCTCCGCTGGGCACCGCCGTCTCAAGCACCGCTGAACTGGGCCCTTCATCTCAAGCACCGCTGAACTGGGCACCGCCGTCTCAAGAACCGCTGAACTGGACCCTTCATCTCAAGCACCGCTGAACTGGGCCCTTCATCTCAAGCACTGCTGAACTGGGCCCTTCATCTCAAGCACCGCTGAACTGGGCCCTTCATCTCAAGCACCGCTCCGCTGGGCACCGCCGTCTCAAGCACCGCTGAACTGGGCCCTACATCTCAAGCACCGCTGAACTGGGCCCTTCATCTCAAGCACCGCTGAACTGGGCCCTTCATCTCAAGCACCGCTCCGCTGGGCACCGCCTTCTCAAGCACCGCTGAACTGGGCACCGCCGTCTCAAGAACCGCTGAACTGGGCCCTTCATCTCAAGCACCGCTCCGCTGGGCACCGCCGTCTCAAGAACCGCTGGCCCATTGGCGGAAGGGGCAGGCCCGCATCTGTGTCGGCCAGGGCTGCACAAAGCACTCTGGGCACTAGTCCCCCTCCAGTACCAGTGGAGACTGTCATCCACTTGTGAGACTGTGGCTTTGCACTCCCCAGGATGGCATAGTGGGCAAGCCACCCACTGTAGAGACTTGAGAGACTGTGGCTTTGCACTCCCCAGGATGGCACAGTGGGCAAGCCACCCACTGTAGAGACTTGAGAGACTGTGGCTTTGCACTCCCCAGGATGGCACAGTGGCCATGGAGGCCCCTCGTGGATCTGGCATCGTGGACTCATCTGGCTGAGGTGCCCCCCTTTCCCTTCCCCCTGAGGTGCCTGTAGTTTTCCTATCTGATGCCCCTGCAGTGTTCTCTCCGTTGGAGGCAGGTATCCTGTGTGGGCTTTGCCCATGTGTTTTGGCCCAGTGGCCCACGAACAATGGCTGAAAGGTGGCGGATTGTGATAGGGTGGGTGGTACTTTGTCTCCCGCCTGTCAGTTGGCGGTGACCGCCGCGCTGTTTGTTTGTCCCGCCGTGGCGGTCGGAGTGTTGAAGTGGCGGTCTCTGTTGGCTGTTTCTGCCAGGGTCGGAATTCCATTTTTTTTACCGCCAGCCTGTTGGTGGGTTGGTCGCCGCTTTGACACCGACCGCCAGAGTTGGAATGACCCCCTTAGTCTCTTATTTCAGTTTCTGTGCCAACTTCTTCCTATATGGTCTGAGGACTATGTGCAGAGAAGGGCGAACCCCTTGCACTAGTAGGCCTTGCTGAGGCTTACTTCGACACACCCACACACTCACAACACTATAAAACACACACCCACATTACCTACAAACCCTTACAAAGTAAAATTTGGAAGAAGGCCAGAGAGAGAGATTAGCAAACACAGCACCAGCATCCACAGACACACAACAGCATCACTTATACAACATCCACGCACTTCAAACAACACAAACCAACACATCCCCCCACACATCACAACAGACAGCACCTCACACATCACCCACACCACATCATGGCACCACAAAGACACCCCAGGTTTTCTGAGGAGGAGCTCAGGGTCAGGGTCATGGTGGAGGAAATCATCCGGGTAGAGCCACAGCTATTCAGATCACACGTGCAGCACACCTCCATTGCGAGAAAGATGGAGCTATGGCGGAGAATCTTCGACAGGGTCAACGCAGTGGGACAGCATCCAAGAACACGGGATGACATCAGGAAAAGGTGGAACGACCTACGAGGAAGGTGAGTTCTTTGGTATCCAGACACCAGATTGCTGTACAGAGGACTGGCGGTGGGCCCCCACCGCCTCCCCCACAACTAACAACATGGGAGGAGCCAGTCTTGGCAATACTGCATCCTGAGGGCCTTGCAGGAGTAGCAGGAGGACTGGACTCTGGTAAGGCAAATCTCTATTACTATATCCCCCACCCTACCTGCATGCCATCACATACCCCAACCCTTACCCTCACTCCCATCACTCCATCATCTCACATGTGTCCCACTATCACAATCCACACATCTCAATACCAAGGCCCTGCATGCAACACCTATGCATGGATCAGCATCAATAAAGCATGTCTAGTACAGATACCCACACAGACCCCAAACCAATTATCACAAAAGGGCAAACACAAATATGCAAGCACAGGAGTAGAGGGTACCTCACCCAATGCACAAGATGGCACACACAGATACTAAAACTACGCATTTACACCCCAACAGGACCCATACCCAACGTCACCGGACAGGAGGTGCCAGACATATCCTGTCCCCCCACAGTGATGACATCAGCTCTGCATGCCTGGATCAAGATGACCAGCCCAGCCCATCAGGGACCTCGGGACACTCGGTAGCCCTGACACAGTCCCAAACCACCACTGAACCTCCCCCCTCAGGAAACACCACCATAGCACCCACCCAGTGGGCCCATCCCTCTGTCCCCAGGACATGTCAATCAGCAGTGTGTCCACCACTACAGGGAACCCAGGCAAACCCACCAACCTAAGAAAATCAAGGACCTGGGGTCAGTGGGCACACGGGTCAGGGGACAGAGGCACAGGATAACAGGGAAGCTGGGAGGACTCCTGTGCTATGGGGGGGACAGGCCCAGGGAACCGACACTCCACGAGGCACTCTCCAACATCATGGGAGCTTTCCACCATTCCCAGGAGACCATGGGCACGGTACTGGCCAAGTTTCAGGAGACCCAGTGGCTGCAGTAGGAACACTACCTGGGGATCAGGGAGGACTTGAAGTCCATTAACACCACCCAGGTCACCATTGCAGGGGTGCTGGCAGACTTTGTCAACACCATGAGGGACATAGTGGCACACCAACGGGCCCCTGACACTAGCCTGGACGATGAACAGCCCTCCACCTCCGCCGGCGCTAGTGGACAGGAGGCACCGCCACAGGACCAACAGGCCACCAGCACCCCACCGCCTGCAGAAGGAGAACCACCCCGCAAACGGTCCCTGAGATCCAGGAACAAAACAGAGAACATTGTCAAGACTCCCGCCAGGAAACAAGACCCTCCTGAATGTCACCCTTCTGTCCCACTTTGTCACCCTGGCCACCTTAAACTGCCACAGCTCCACTTCCTATGCCCCATTGGACAATGCACCTGTGTGACCAAGAGACTGGACTCTGCCATGGACATTCCTCCACCATCACCCCAGCCCATTTCACACACCCCTCCACTTATTTGCACAGAAATAAACACCCTTGAATCACCCAAAAATCTAGAGTCAGTCTGTGCTTTCACAAATGTGTAATTGCAAAATCTCCGAATATAGCAATGTCAATTTACTTGTTCACATACCAATGTTACAAAGCTGTTGGCCAGGAGTAAACATAGTAGAGGGCACAAATTGGGACCCAGATCTGTGAAATGGAAAGCCCAAAGTGACAAGTCAGGGTCCCTACACAGAGGTAAAAAGGCAGACTTATGCTAGGTCCTACAATAGTATGGGAAGCAGTTCCATCTTCTTACCTGTGTCTCACTGGAAGTATGGCATGATGATGTTGTTTCGGTTGTCTACATCTTCTTCTTCTGCCTCCTCTTCTTCACTGTCCACAGGCTCCACAGCTGCCACAAGACCAGCATCAGGCCCATCCTCCTGCAGAAAAGGCACCTGGCGTCGCAAAGCCAGGTTGTGCAACATACAGCAGGCCACGATGATCTGGCACACCTTCTTCGGTGAGTGGTATAGGGAGCTACCTGTCAGATGGAGGCACCGGAATCTGGCCTTTAGGAGGCCGAAGGTGCGCTCGATTATCCTCCTAGTTCGCCCATGTGCCTCATTGTAGCGTTCCTCTGCCCTTGTCCTGGGATTCCTCACTGGGGTCAGTAGCCATGACAGGTTGGGGTAACCAGAGTCATCTGCAAATATCGAGGGACAACTGTTAGACATCCTCCAAACATTAGGGTATCTCCCATATCCAGACAGCAAATGAAACTGTGTGGGGACTTTAGGCTCACCTATTAGCCACACACGGTGCCTCTGTAGTTGCCCCATCACATAAGGGATGCTGCTATGTCTCAAAATGTAAGCGTCATGCAGTGAGCCAGGATACTTGGCATTCACATGGGAGATGTACTGGTCTGCCAAACACACCATCTGCACATTCATAGAATGGTAGCTCTTCCGGTTTCTGTACACCTGTTCATTCCTGCAGGGGGACAAATGCCACAGGTGTACCATCAATGGCACCAATGATGTTGGGGATGTGTCCCAGGGCATAGAAGTCACCTTTCACTATGGGCAAATCCTCCACTTGAGGGAAAACGATGTAGCCGCGCATGTGTTGCAGCAGGGCAGACAACACTCTGGACAACACGTCAGAGAACATTGGCTGGGAAATCCCTGATGCCATGGCTACTGTTGGTTGAAAAGACCCACTGGCCAGGAAATGGAGTACAGACAGGACCTGCACTAGAGGGGGTATTCCTGTGGGATGGTGGATAGCTGACATCAGGTCAGGCTCCAACTGGGCACACAGTTCCTGGATTGTTGCACGATCAAGTCTGTAAGTGATAATGATGTTTCTGTCTTCCATTGTTGACAGGCCCACCAGGGGTCTTTACACCAGAGGATGCTGCCATCACATCACCTGCCCTAGCGGACATGCCCTATGGAGGAGAACGGTAATCAGAGGGTCATACAACACTTAGGTATCACAAGACTGTTTTGCAAAAATGTTACATTTTCTCTATCTGCCTCTGTCTGTCCGTATTCCTGGCCTAAATAGGTTTGACGCAGTTATTTGGCCTGCCATGTGGCCCCCTGAACTGGCGGCTGCTTGACCTGTAAGGTGGGACATGGGGAAATGAGGTAAATGCGCTGGCGTTGTACACTGTTGCGGTAGGCGGTAGGCGGTCGAAGTTTGCGGTGCAATTCAGCATTGGTTAACATTGGGCCGTATGTGGGTCCCAGGAGCCAATGATGATGTATGCCGATGGTGACGGTACGCACCGTCGCGTACGTGACCGGCATTTTCTATCTGTTGCCACACTTGATACTTGACCTTCAACAGGAGAGGACCTACACTGCAAGTGCTGCTGTGACCTGTGTCTGAAAGCAACAATGGATACAGGGCCTGATTACAACTTTGGAGGAGGTGTTAATCCGTCCCAAAAGTGACGGTAAAGTGACGGATATACCACCAGCCGTATTACGAGTCCATTATATCCTATGGAACTCGTAATACGGCTGGTGGTATATCCGTCACATTTGGGACGGATTAACACCTCCTCCAAGGTTGTAATCAGGCCCACAGTGTCTAGGGAAAGGGCCCTTGCCTTCACTTCGGAGGAGTTGGAGAAACTAGTGGATGGGGTCCTCCCCCAGTACATGCAACTGTACGGTCCTCCAGACAAACAGGTGAGTACACTATGAGCATGGTGGATGGCACATGATTGTATGGAGTTTTGTGGATGGAAGAGGGAGGGGGGACAGGCCAGCATTTGAGGATAGTGTGTGTGTATGTATGTCTGGGCCAGGGTGAGAGGTTTTTAGGCAATGCGTGAGAAGAACTGTACGGGAGAGTAACATCCATTATAACTTCACTTTTCCTCTAGGTCAGCACCCACCAGAAGAAGGGGATTTGGCATGCCATTGCCAAGGGAGTGCGGACCCTTGGGGTCTACCATAGACGGAGCACCCACTGCCAGAAAAGATGGGAGGACCTGCGCCGCTGGAGGAAGAAGACAGCGGAGGCCCAGCTGGGGATGGCCTCCCAACGTGGAAGGGGTGCCCGTTGCACCATGACCCCCTTGAATTACTGGATCCTGGTGGTGGCATATCTGGAGTTGGATGGGCGCTTGAGGGCATCACAGCAGCCACAAGGGGGTGAGTACACTGTCATTCAGCTGACTCTGCGCACTTGACGAGGTGTCTGGGTGGGGGTGTGGCCTGTGGGTTCTTCTCGGCCAGGGCAGACGCGCAAAGGTAAATGCATTGTTTTGTAGCCTCATTCCCACTCCAACCCCAAAGGTGGTATTTGCCCTCTACACCTAGTCAGGCTCCCATGGGTTCCAGCTATGCATGCAATGGGTCTAGACAGAGTCCCCCTTGGGCATGTGCTTTTCCCATGCACTGTTAGTGCATGGCTTAGTGCATAGGGCTGCTCCCTGTGTGTTGGGTCCGCCAATGGTAGTGGTGTTGCATGCACTGACCATGTGTCTCTTCTGTCTCCCCCCTTTTTTGGTTTGTCACCCTGTTCTTGCATGCATTAGAATCATCTGGTGGAGGAGCAGTGGCACCTGAGAAGGAGGGAGCTGCATCCCACATGGCCCTGAAGGGTGAAGTAATGGAGTCTGAAGGCACCAGTGGGACGGAGGGCGAGGGGAGCTCCACGACGGGGACAGGAGCATACAGCAGCGACAGCGACTCCTCCTCTCAGCCCAGCGCAGCCCAGCGCATCAACAGGTACAGCCGCCACCCCCCTACCAGCACCGCCCTCCCAGCAGCCCCTCAGCGTGTTTCCTGTGCCCGCTCACCCAGGAGGGTGGGCATCTCCTTCGTCCCAGGCACCTCAGCCCCTGCCCCAGTCAGCCCTGCTGCCCTCAGTGAGGAGGCTATTGACCTCCTGAGATCCCTCACTGTTGGGCAATCTACCATTTTGAATGCCATCCAGGGTGTAGAGAGGCATTTGCAGCAAATAAATCCATACCTGGAGGGCATTCATTCTGGCCAGACGGCCCAACAGAGAGAGCATTTCAGGCACTGGCCTCAGCAAAGATGGCAGCCATTGTCCCTGTGTCCAGCCGCCCCCCTCCAACTTCCTCCACCCAGACCCAATCCCCTGTACCTCAGCCTATCCCAAGCACACCATCAGACCAGCATGCACACTCATCAACACACAAGAGTGGACATGGCAAACATAAGCACCACACATCCCTCAGGAACTCACACAAGCACCATCCCCATGCAGACACAGCAACATCCACAGCCTCCACTGTGTCACCCTCCTCCATGTCCTCCTCCTCCCTCCTTGTCTCATCTCCACTCAGACCTGCATGCACTACATCCTCAGCCACTACCTCCATCACCAGCACGCCCATCACCACACACCGCTCACGTGCACTCACCACCCCCACTACCATTCACACATCCTCTGTGTCCTCTCTCAGTGTGTCTGTGAGCACTCCTCCAAAACTACACAAATGCAGGCACACACCCACCCACCAGCCATTCACCTCACAACAGCCTCTGGCCCATGCACCTTCACCCAAATTCTACAAACGTACATCTCCTACAACCACTACCTCTTCCTCCACTCCCAAACCCCCTCCATCTTCCCGTCCCAGTGTTTCTAAGAAACATTTCCTAGCTAACACGGACCTCTTCCCTACACCTCCCCCCGTCCTTCCCCTAGGGCCAGGCTGTCCAGGTCCCAGCCCAGCACCACAGCCACTAAATCCTCAAGCACGGTGGTCCCAGCAACTCGGGTCTCATCGCGGGCGCCACCCATCAGGGCTGCCAGTGTGTCACCTAGCGAGGCCAAGGAGCAGGCCATTCTGCCACCTGCTAAGGTAAAGAAGGTGCCCACATGCCGGAGGGAGAAGCCGCACCTACCAGCAAGCAAGGGCTCCTCCAAACCAAAAGGGGACAGTGGCAATACACCAGCAGCAGCATCAAAGGTGGGGAAGGGACACAAGCTGAAGAGCAGGTCAGGACAGGGCACCGTGGCTCCGGCTGAGGGACCAGAGTCACCACTGCTGTCAACCACAACATCAACCTGTACGGCGGTGGACACTGCCACCTGCACCGCCACCTTCCCCGCCACCAGCACCGCCATCAGCACCGCCACCTGCACGTCTGCTGCCTCAGCAACAGTCTCCAGCATCATCCCCAGTTGGCAGCCATCCGAGGTTGCAGGACACGTCCTGCTGTGTCCCTCAACAGGTGCAGACACATGCATCACTGCCAGCACCTCCGCTACAGACATCGCCGCAACCACCGCCACCAGCCCCGCGACGTGCTCAGACAGTGCCACCACAGCTGACATGGCAATCATCCCCAGTGGGCAGCTGTCCGAGGCTGCAGGAGACGTCCTGGACCCTGCTCAGCGTCCATGAGGCATGACTTCAAGCACTGTTTGTACCTGCAGGTGGCAGACAAAGTTGCAGCAGGGTGGAGTGTGTCTCTGCCTCCATGGCGTATCATGCTACCTGTTCCCAGGCAATCTCGTGACACACACACCCAGGTGAGGGAATGGGACCTGCCACACTGCATGTGAAGCACTCTGGGCACCAAGCCCCCTTCAGAACCAGTGGAGAATGACATCCACTACCCCAGTCCTTGGCAGGATGAAGCACTCTGGGCACCAAGCCCCCTCCAGAACCAGTGGAGATTCACATCCACTACCTCAGTCCTTGGCAGGATGAAGCACTCTGGAAACCAAGGCGCCTCCAGAACCAGTGGAGAATGGCATCCACTACCTCAGTCCTTGGCAGGATGAAGCACTCTGGGAACCAAGCCCCCTCCAGAACCAGTGGAGATTCACATCCACTACCTCAGTCCTTGGCAGGATGAAGCACTCTGGGCACCAAGCCCCCTCCAGAACCAGTGGAGACTGTTATCCACTTGAGAGACTGTGGCTTTGCACTCCCCAGGATACAGCAGTGGGCAAACCACCCACTGGAAAGACTTGAGAGACTGTGGCTTTGCACTCCCCAGGATACAGCAGTGGGCAAACCACCCACTGGAGAGACTTGAGAGACTGTGGCTTTGCACTCCCCAGGACCAATCAGATGGCATGGAGCACCCTCGTGGAGCAGTGGCGTCGTCTGTTTATCCGGCTGAGGTGCCCCCTTTCCCCCTGAGGTGCCTGTTTATTTTCCATCTGATGCCCCTGCAGTGTTCTCTCTGTTTCAAGTCAGGTATCTTGTGTGGGCTTCGCCCATGCATTTTGGGACACTGATCCATGAACAATGATTTGATTAATATCCGACTTGTGTAGTTGGTGTACATATTTGTATATACTGGTTTTCGAAATTGCCCTATCTGATTTTTATTGATTACACTTGTTACAATAATTTCCTTTTGTCCTTGTTCTTCCAGGGGGTGTATATGTAATGTTGCTGCATGTATTCGTGTGTATGGTGTTGTGGGTGAGGGTGGGGGTGGCGGTGTTGCGTGTTGCGTGTGTGTGTCACTCTCTTTTCCCTCCCCCCCACCCTGTGTTGTAGGTGCAGTACTCACCGTGGTCATCAACGGCCTCTTTCCTGCTCCTGATACAAGAGGAGGAAGACCAGCATGGGCAGGACCTGTAGTTCGGGCTCCATGGCATCCTGGTTCCTCGTTGGGTGTCGAGAGGTGAGTGGTTTCCCTTCCAAGTCCTGTTTCTGCCGTGCTTTTGATAGCCTTGGTAATACCCCGGAAAAGGTGGCAGATAGGCGTGTTGTAATACAGTGGGCGGAACCTTGTGTTCTGCCTGTCTGTTGGCGGTTACCGCCACAGTGTTTCTTTCTACCGCCGTGGCGGTCGGAGTGTTAAAGTGGCTGTCTATGTTGGCGGTTTCCGCCATGGTCATGATTCCATTTTTTTTCCGCCGACCTGTTGGCAGTATTACCGCTGCTTTAACACCGACTGCCAGGGTTGTAATGAGGGCCATAATGTGCTGTGTTACACAATTGGTTTTATCAATGCTTGTTTTACCAATGCTTGTTTGCTAATGTGAGCAGGTGTATACATGTGCTTCTAATTGGGTGTGGTGTAGACATGTGCTTCTAATTGGGTGTTGTGACTCATTCACATGTGGAAACTCAACTGCTTTCCTGATTGGCTATAAATAGCAGAGTGAATCATGCCTCCCTGCTTGGCTTTGTTTTGGTTCCTGATCTCAGCATCTGATTTGGCAGTCCAGCCCCTGCTGTCATCCTCGTATTTAGGACTTTTGAGGCAATTCTTTTGTTCGTTCCTGTACTAGCTGACACCAGGCATTCCTCCAGCACTCCGGAAAAGACTGCAGCTAAGTGACTAGTATTCTCCAGGGAGTTTGTTCTTTGAGCGCTGCGCTTTCCTAGAACAGCTGGTGTATTTCAGACCTCATATTTTGGCAGAGTGCTTATCTTGAAGAGTCAAATGCATTTATGAACATTCTACATTATTATTTTAGTTACTTGTCTAAATGTGCTTCAGGAAATCTGCTTGAGCTCAAGTACTACAAAAAGTGACAGTGCAATTTTAAAAGAGCATTTACATGACTTTTCTTTCTCTAATAGCATAACTCTTGGATTTAAATTGTGTCATTCATGCCTGTGTTTCAGGTTTGAGGAATTTGCTTTTGAAGGGTTTTTCACACACACAGTGAAACCAAACCAAACTGTGCCACCCTAACTGTTTAAACCCAGAGTGGACATTTGTATTTCTTGGATTATTTTTGTTCCTTTTAGTTTAACCCTATGCATGCAGGATAGTTATACGTGATATAATTAATGCCCTTTGTTTGTCTTTCTTGTGCATAACTGCAACCACAATTCTAATTGTAGTGTGCAACAGTGAATCTCTATGAAGCCATCCCTAGTGTGGCAGTACTTATTGTTATGGTACTCAGTTTGGGTTTTTGGTAATGCAGTGTCAGTAATTGTGCCAACAGTTATTATTATCCAAGAAAATGCTGGAGCATCCCGGTGTTCTTCTATCTGCTCCTGTGCCCATATGAGAAAAAGAGATTCAGTTTCAAGGAAGTTGAGTGCACTAACTCTACTATCACTCTGTCACCAACGACCTGCCCCCCGAAGATACAGGGTGCCTGGCTGGACCAGCAAGACGCGGCAGTGGTTTGTTTCTTTCTCTTTCTCTTCCACTCCCCTTTCCTTTTGGGACACCAGCCGGGGTTTCTGTGTCCACCAGGAAGTGCTGAGAGGTGTTCCAGGAGGTCAGGGGCATACCGTCGCCCCTGCAGACATCCTGCTTTTCAGGTGAGTGGCTCCGTCTTGACATAAAGCCAAGCCACAACATACAGGACTGCCTGGGTGATGGATTACTCAATGGGTACTTTCAGAGGTTTAGCACATGTTTTACCAGCTGATCAGGATGTTCCATCTTTGTTAGATTTAACTAGGACCATAGCGGGATTACAGAAGGAAGTTCTTTCTTTAAAGCAAGAGAACATGGACTTGCACACTGAACTACAGCGGTATTAACCCCAAGACACCCCCTGGGGAGGAGTCGAACTAAAACAAAGATCTCCAGTATTACAGGCCCCTCGGTTCAACCCATCTAATCATGTTCCTAGACCCGATTCAGGCCCAACAACTTTCACCACACAACCCATGCAGGTAATGGTCACAACACCATCCCCTGTGCCCATAGCTCCTCAACAAAGGTTTTTTGCAGATAGTGCCAAGTTCAACATTTTTCTTTACCAGTGCCAGCTACAGTGTTTGTGTAGGGCAGCTTCATTGCCCAACGATGCTGCAAAGGTAGCTTTTATTATCTGTTATTTGGGAGACATTGCAGCTAATTGGTCTATTCCTCTGGTGGAGCGCAATGGCTCTATACTGTATGATTTCAACCAGTTCAAGGAAGCCTTGTGGAAACTGTTCACCAAACACCTCTTCATGCAAGCCAGTGACAATGAGTTGCTGAATTTGCGCTAGGGAAACAAGGATCTACTGTCCTATATCACCTCTTTCAATCGGTTGGTGGCAGAGATTGAGAGGCCCGAGGAGAAGAGGACTTCCCTCTTCTCTCATGGCCTTTGGGACGATCTCAGGGATGTTCTAGCCCAAATTGTGGAACCTCCTACGGAGTGTTCTGTGTTCATTGACCTGGTGGTACGATTGGATAACCGCTTGAGTGAACGTAAGGGAGAAAAATTCCGGGGTGACCCACGCTTAGTGGTGCTCAAAACTGAGAAAAAGGAGTCCACCGTTCCCACTCATGATACACCTGAGCCCATGCAAATTGGCAATGTTCGGGGCACAATAACTAAGGAAGAGAAAGAACATAGGAACAGACAAAAGAAGGAGACTTGCTCCCTCTTATCAGATAGCAGATCAGGTGTGACTCTCATAAAAAAAATCTCCATCTTGCAGGATCCAGAAAATTAAACCCCCGATTTCTAGGCCCCTTTCCTTTGCCAAAATCATCAATCCTGTGGTAGTAGAACTGACAATGCTAGATGATTTCAAGGTACACCCCGTGTTTCATGTGTCGTTACTCCGTCTCTATTCCCCTGATGCCAGCGATGCCCCACCACCTCCCCCAGTAAAAGTACACGGGCAATGGGAATTTGAAGTGGCCAAAATTCTTGACTCCAGGCGCGTCCGTGGTGTTCTACACTATTTATTGGCTTGGAAAGGCTATGAGCCTGAGGACCATTCCTGGGAACCCGCATCCACAGTTCATGCTCCACATCTCACTAAAAGGTTCCATCTCCTGCACCCTTCTAAGCCCCACCATTTGAGAGGGTCCTTGGTGGGGAAGACTGTCAGGAATCCCCAAGGTGCCTCCTGCATTATCTGTCAGCATCCCCAGGGATTAGGGTTAAATCATGTCTCTGTTCTTGGTTAAACCTTCATGTTTCTAAGTAAACATAATGTGCTGTGTTACACAATAGGTTTTATCAATGCTTGTTTACCAATTCTAGTTTGCTAATGTGAGCAGATGTAGACATGTGCTTCTAATTGGGTTTGGTGTAGACATGTGCTTCTAATTGGGTGTGGTGACTCATCCACATGTGGAAACTCAACTGCTTTCCTGATTGGCTATAAATAGCAGAGTGAAGCATGGCTCCCTGCTTGGCTTTGTTTTGCTTCCTGATCTCAGCATCTGATTTGGTAGCCCCTGCTGTCATCCTCATATTAAGGACTTTTGAGGCAAATCTTTTCTTCATTCCTGTGCCAGCTGACACCAGGCATTCCTCCAGCACTCCGGAAAAGACTGCAGCTAAGTGACTAGTATTCTCCAGGGATTTTGTTATTTGAGCGCTGCGCTTTACTAGAACAGCTGGTGTATTTCAGACCTCGTATTTTGTCTGAGTGCTTATCTTGAAGAGACAAATGCATTTCTAAACATTCTACATTATTATTGTAGTTACTTACCTAAATGTGCTTCAGGTAATCTGCTTGAGCTCAAGTACTACAAAAAGTGACAGTGCAATTTTAAAAGAACATTTACATGACTTTTCTTTCTCTAATAGCATAACTCTTGGATTTAAATTGTGTCATTCATGCCTGTGTTTCAGGTTTGATGAATTTGCTTTTGAAGGGTTTTTCACAAAGACAGTGAAACAAAACCAAACCGTGCCACCCTAACTGTTTAACCCCAGAGTGGACATTTGTATTTCTTGGATTGTTTTTGTTCCTTTTGGTTTAACCCTATGCATGCAGGAAAGTTATAGGTGACATAATGAATCCCCTTTGTTTGTCTTTCTTGTGCATGATAAGTGCAACCACAGTTCTAATTGTAGTGTGCAACAGTGAGTCTCTGTGAAGCCATCCCTAGTGTGGCAGTACTTATTTTTATGGTACTCAGTTTAGGTTTTTGGTAATGAAGTGTTAGTAATTGTGCAAACAGTTATTATTATCCAAGAAAAGTGCTGGAGCATCCCGGTGTTCTTCTACCGCTTCTGTGACCATATCAGAAAGATAGACTCAGTTTCAAGGAAGTTGACTGCACTAACCCTACTATCACTCTGTCAACAACGGCCTGCCCCCCGAAGATGCAGGGTGCCTGGCTGGAATGGCAAGATGTGGCAGTGTTTTGTCTCTTTCTCTTCCACTCCCCCTTTGCTTTTGGGACACCTGCTGGGGTTTCCATGTCCACCAGGAAGTGGCAAGAGGTGTTCCAGGAGGTAGGGGGCATACCATCGCCAGTGCAGACATCCTGCTTTTCTGGTGAGTGGCCCCGTCTCGACAGTCTTGTGGTAGTGTACATGGTGGGCACTGGACGATGTGTGTGCCAATGGTGATGGAAACGGGATTGGTGGGCCTTATGTGTGACAGGCTGGATGTTATGGTTAATGATGTCCTCCTGTCTGTGTTTTTATCTTAGGTCAGTGCCCATCAGAAAAAGGAATTGTTGTGTGCCATCGTTGAGGATGTGCGGACCCTGGGGGTCTACAGCAGGCGAAGCACCAGCTGCAGGAAATGGTGGGAGGACCTGAGACGCTGGACACGGAAGACCACGGAGGCCCAGCTAGGGATAGCCTCCCAACGAGGAAGGGGTGCCCGTCGGAACCTGACCCCCCTGACTGCCCCCATATTGGTGGTGGCCTATTCAGAGCTGGATGGTTGATTGAGGACATTACAGCAGCCACAAGGGGGTGAGTACAGTGGGCATTACTACAATAATTGGAAGGTGGCATGGGATCCGGGTGCTGTGTGTGAGTTAGTGGGTGCCCCTTAATGCTAGACCAGACATTGCAGCATGATCTGGCTCAAGGGTAATGGGTGTATGGTAAATGCAGGTGATCTATCTTATTTGCATTCCATGTCAGTCAGGGCTTAGTGGGTCCCAGGAGGGGTGCAGTTGGCTGTGTTTGGCCCTCATCTTGCTGTGGAATCTATCCAAATCAATGGCAGTGCAATGCACAGTGCTCAATCCTGATCCCTGTATGTGATGGTGCTGTGTATGCGAACTGTGGTGTTGGTGCTGTAATTGACCCAGTGTTCCCTTTGTCTCTTTCCCCCCTTTTTTCTTGTGTCATCCTGTCCATGTGTGCATTAGCATCATCTGGCGGAGGAGCAGGGAGGGGTACCAGCAACAGAGGGAACTGCATTCCACAGGACCCAGGAGGCAGAGTCGACTGACACCGAGGGAACCAGCGAGACGGAGGGCGTAGGGAGCACCACGGCGGAGACTGGAGGTAACACCACAGACTCAGATACCTCCTCCGATGGAAGCTCCCTGGTGGTGGCGGACACCTCTGTGACTACCCCAGCTGCAGGTACAGCCGCCACCCCCGTACCAGCACCACCCTCCCAGTAGCCCCTCAGCCAGTTGCCCGTGCCCACTCAACCAGGAGGGTTGGCATCTCCTTCGTCCCTGGCACCTCAGGCCCTGCCCCAATGTGCCCTGCTGTCCTGAGTGAGAAGGCTATTGAACTCCTGAGATCCATCTCTGTAGGGCAGTCAACCATTGTGAATGCGATCCAGGGGCTGGCATTCCAGATGCAGCAATGCAATGCATTCCTGGAGGGCGTCCACAGTGGATTGGTGGCCCAACAGAGATCGATTTAGGCTCTGGCCTCCTCTCTGATGGCAGCCATTGTCCCTGTTCCTACCGTCCCCCCTCCAGCTGCCACTTCCCAGTCCCAGTCTCCTCAACCCCAACCCATCCCATGCACACATACAGACGAGCATGCACACAAAACATCACACAAGAGTGGCACAGTCAAACACAGGCACTACACCTTATCCCACAAGCACTCACACAAACACCAGACAGTTGCACATACAACCACATCCACTGCCTCTACTGTCTCCTCCTCCTCCTCCTCCACTTCTCTCACAGTCACGTCCACACTCATACCTGCATGCACTGTTTCAACATCCACCACCAGCATCACCACACTAAGCAGCACACACACCTCACTAGCAGACACCTCCACAATATCCATCCACGCGTCCCCTGTGTCCTCTCCCACCCTGTCTGCCCCCCCTCCTAAAGGACACAAATACAGGCACTCAGACACCCAACAGCTATCCACCTCACATCAGCACACTGCCTATGCACCTGCACCCAAGTCCAGCAGACGTACTCCTCCAAAAACCACTCCTTCAACCTCCACTCCCATCCCTCCTTCCTCATCCTGGCCCACCGTCCATAAGAAGCTTTTCCTTTCCCAACTTGACCTCTTCCCTTCCTCTCCCTCCCCCATTCTATCTGTAAGAGCAGGGCCCCAATGACCCAGCCCAGCACCTCAGCCAAACAGTCCACGGGGACAGTGGAGGCACCTCCTAGTCGTAGAGCCAAGACAGTGAAGGATCCCACTCCACCAGCCAGGAAGGAGAAGGATACTACACCAACAGCCAGGAAGGGGAAGGATCTCACACCAACAGCCAGGAAGGAGAAGGATCCAACTCCAATAGCCAGGACAGGGAAGCAGCCCTCATCTCCTGCCTTGGAAGTGAAGAAGCCCCCACCTCCAGATGCCACACAGCAGCCCTCACCTCCTGCAGAGGCTGCCCAGCAGGCACCCTCACAGCTGAGAGACAGCAGCCCTCACCTGCTGCAGAAGCTGCCCAGGAGGCACATTCCCCAGCTGAGACACAGCAGTCCTCATCTCCAGCAGAGGCTCGCAGGGTATCACCACCACCATCAGTGGTCATGGAGCCCTCACCTCCAGCTGAGACATTGTGGTTCTAAAAATTCTGGACCCATGTAATTTACTTTGCCACAGCAGTACGATTTTAGTATCAAAAGACCGATAATGACTAGTACACTAAGCATGAGCATTTTCGCTCAATTCCAGCAGCGTTTTCACCTCGAAATCGCCATTTTCGTCCTGCACTCGTGGCTCCCATTTTATACACAGCAGCCATTTTTAAAAGTTGCCCTCACATAGGCTTATAATACAGTCAGATTTGATTCCAAGGACACGTACACCTTGATTTACTTTTCTCTGACCTGGGCAAGGTGGAACCATTGCCTCAGGCCAAACCTGTTTGGTCAGTCCCTCTCCCAGTGGCCGAATCAGATAGCATCAAGGCACACCATGCCATAAAACCCTTATTATCGCTCACACACCCTGCCTAATCTTGCTCACACCTGCACCTGCTCTTTTCTACTTCTTACTTTACGAGGCGGAGGTGCCCGTTTTTATTGGGGGTCCACACTTATCTGATGTAAAATACTAGGCCTTGCCGGGTAATTTATTATGGGTTGGATGACATGAAATATGAGGTTTCATCATGACACTGTTTTTTCCTTTGAAGTGAAAACATGTGAATGACCAACCAAAATGTCAAAAATGTTTGCCTGAAGCTTAAAAAACTGTATATAAGGAAACCTGACTTTGCATTGAAACACAGTCTCCTGAGAACATACAAACCGTGCTGTTGTACTTCTAGGACGCTTGTTACTTGGTTGCAGCCAATAAATTCGATCTTTGACTTCACCTAGAAGACTCTGAGTTTCTGTGGTCTGAATCAGGAAAGTACCCGAGGTCTTTGGGTGTACCCTGGCACCACTGGGTTACCGGATCAGTACCGGTTCTGAAAAACCCAGTACCTCAACATGTAGGCCACCCTCCAGGGACTACTGTGCAAGGAGCCCCCTCCAGAAGTAGTGGGCGGGTTCCGCACATGAGAGACTGTGACCTTGCACCCCCCAGCAAAGGAAAATGGGCATGGAGCCCACTCCAGAACCATTGGGCGAGTTCCTCACCTGAGAGATGGTTCCATGGCAGCGTTGTTCTTCCCTGTGTGTCTGATGGTGAGTATTTGCTCTTCTGTGCAGTGTTTCTGCTAGGCTTTTGATGGCGTTGATACCGCCCCGGAAATCATGGTGGTGTGCTGTGTCATAATATGGTGGGCGGTACCTTGTCTTCCGCCTTGCTGTTGATGGCCACCGCAGTGGTCAGTGGTGTTTACACCCTGGCGGTTGGTGTTGTACATTGTCTGTCAATTGTTTGGAGTTATCACTGCCATGGTCATAATTTAACGGTAATTACCGCCAGCCTCTTGGTGGTATTTCCGGCACTTCATCACTCTCGGCCAGTGTCATAATGACCACCATAGTGTGCCAGTCACCGCTAGGTACTTATAGTTAGGTCTACTTTTCCATAGATGGGGCATTTCTTGGTTGGCTAAAAACATTAACCACTTTTGTTGAATTTTAACAAAATATTCTAAAAAATAGTTAATCCAATTCAGCTCCTTACTGGAAAGTTTCAGAGTGTTCCATCAAGCGCGGACTGAGAAAAACTGGGTCCCAAAACATAAAATCCACATTCATTTTATTTAAGACAGGTTTAGCAAAAACTGATGAATAAATTTACTCCAAATTCATCAGGAAGCTAGATCTTGGTCTGCTGATTGTTCCTTTTGTGATTTGGTTCAAATCCTTTCAGAAAGTATAGTGAAATTCAGGGTAAAAAATAATTGTAAATCTTGGAAGTTGAGAATTCTAATTTAAAAATTCTCCCTGTGAGTTTTATTTCCTTTGAGCCAATTTGCTGCCACAGAAGTCAGATTTCAATGTGCACATGCTAAGAGAACCACTTAATTGGAAAAAATGCTAATGGCTTCAAAGGTAGAAAAAGGAGCAGATCAAGAATCTGCTTATATGGAAGCAGGAACAGTGCATACTGAATCAGGGTTGATCATGAAAATCAAGCAAAAGAACAAAACAGATGCATATTAGTTGATGTCTCCAAAGAAGAAAAGATTATGCTTCTGATGAGGGTTTTCATTTCCACATAAAGGTAAATGTCCAGCCACAAGACAGACGTGTAAAGGCTGCAGGAAAGAAAACCACTTTATAACAGTCGCAAAGGGAAAGAGATGCCAAATGTGTCACAGCAAGAAGAGAAAATGGTCACCAGAAGGCTCCAGAAGCATTCTTGCCACACCCACAAGCTAAAAGGCAACATCAGTGACGACAAGTAGAAACCAAGCACAGTTGATCATCGCCAAGTTAATTGTATGAAGGCTCTTCAACGTCATTATCAGACACTAGTGAAGAAGACAGATGTGCGCTGATAATATTGACTAAGAAACAACATGCACATGTAGGGTTAGCTGCTAGGAAAGACAATCAAAAGTCAAAAGAAAGTTACAAAATTAACCAACAAAATTCATTTGGACATTGCACCAAAATCACATTAAAGAGAATGGTTGCTCTCTAACCTTCATTATAGATAGTGGTGCATTGATTAACGTCATGCCAGTAGAAAAGTTCAACAACTTGTCTCTTGTGCCACACCTTATTCCATCAAACACGAAGGTATACATGTAGCTTGCATCACAATTGTTAATCAATCAATCATAGTATTTATAAAGCGCGCTATGTACCCGTCAGGGTTTCGAGGCGCTGGTGGGGGGGGGGGGGAGCGCTGCTGATTTAGCAGTCGAAGAGCCAGGTCTTGAGGAGCCTTCTGAATGCGAGGAGGTCCTGGGTCTGGCGAAGAGATGTGGGGAGAGAGTTGCAGGTCTTGGCGGCGAGGAAGGAGAAGGATCTGCCGCCGGATGTCTTGCGCTGGATTCGGGGTACGATGGCGAGGTTGGCGGATCGGAATTGACGTGTTGGAGTGTAGAAGTTAAGTCTGGTGTTGAGGTAGGAGGGTCCGGTGTTGTGAAGTGCCTTGTGAGCGTGGGTCAGGAGTTTAAAGGTGATCCTCTTGTCTACCGGGAGCCAGTGGAGTTCCTTTAGGTGAGGGGAGATGTGACTTTGGCGGGGTATGTCGAGGATCAGTCGGGCGGAGGCATTTTGGATACGTTGGAGTCGTTTGATGTCTTTGGTTGGGATGCCTGTGTAGAGTGCGTTGCCGTAGTCAAGTCTGCTGCTGACGAGGGCCTGGGTCACCGTCTTTCTGGTTTCTGTTGGAATCCACTTGAAGATTCTGCGGAGCATTCGAAGGGTGTTGAAACAGGAGGAGGAGACGGCGCTGACCTGTTTGGACATGGTGAGGGCGGAGTCCAGGATGAAGCCGAGGTTTCTTGCGTGGCTGGCAGGGGTGGGCGGGGGTCCGAGGACGGAGGGCCACCATGAGTCGTTCCAGGCCGAGGGAGTGCGCCCGAGGATGAGGACTTCCGTCTTGTCGGAGTTGAGTTTCAGGCGACTGTTGTTTATCCAATCGGCGATGGATTTTAGTCCCTCGTGGAGGTTTGTTTTGGCGGTGAGCGGGTCTTTGGTCAGGGAGAGGACGAGCTGGGTGTCGTCGGCGTAGGAGATGATGCTGAGATGATGTTGGCGGGCCAGTTGAGCGAGGGGGGCCATGTAGACGTTGAACAACGTAGGGCTGAGGGAGGATCCTTGGGGGACGCCGCAGATGAGGTTGGTGGCTTTGGAGCGGAAAGGGGAGAGACGGACTCTCTGCGTTCTGTCGGAGAGGAAGGATGAGATCCAGTGGAGGGCTTTATCTTGGATGCCGGCTTCCTGGAGGCGGGTCAGTAGGGTGCGGTGGCAGACGGTGTCAAAGGCGGCTGATAGGTCGAGGAGGATGAGGGCTGAGGTTTCGCCGTTGTCCATTTGATGTCTGATGTCATCTGTGGCGGCGAGGAGAGCAGTCTCAGTGCTGTGGTTTCGTCTGAATCCGGATTGTGAGGGGTTCAGGCTGGAATTGTCTTCGAGGAAGTGGGTGAGCTGAGTGTTGACGATCTTCTCGATGACTTTCGCTGGAAAAGGGAGGAGAGAAATCGGACGGAAGTTTTTGAGATCGTTGGGGTCAGCCTTGGGTTTTTTGAGGAGGGGTTGGATTTCTGCGTGTTTCCAGCTGTCCGGGAAGGTGGCAGAAGTGAAGGAGAGGTTGATGATCTTGCGGAGTTCGGGGGCGATGGTGGCGTTGGCTGAGTTGAAAACATGATGGGGGCAGGGGTCCGTGGGGGAGCCTGAGTGGATGGTGTTCATGGTTGTTATGGTTTCTGCCTCGTCCACGTGGGTCCAGGCGGTGAGGCGGCAGTCGCGGGAGGAGACGTCGGGGGTGGGGTCTGGCGGTGGACCGGTGTTGAAGCTGTCGTGGATGGTAGCGATTTTCTGGTGGAAGAAGGTGGAGAGGTCGTCGCAGAGTTTCTGGGAGGGCGGGATGTCGTTGGAGTAGGCTTTTGGATTGGAGAGTTCCTTCACGATGCCGAAGAGTTCTTTGCAGTCGTGGGCGTTGTTGTTGATGCGTTCGATGAAGTGGGCGCGCTTGGCGATGCGGATCCGTTGGTGGTGTTCGCGGTTGGCGTTTTTGAGGGCGGCGAGGTTGTCGGGTGTGCGTTCTTGGATCCATTTCTTTTTGAGCTTCTGGCAGATGCTTTTGGAGGTGGTTAGATCGTCTGTGAACCAGGCTGTTTTTTTCTTTCCTTGGATGGCGGTGGGTTTCTTGAGTGGGGCAAGGGTGTTGGCGCAGTCGAGGATCCATTGATGGAGGTTGATGGCGGCTGTGCTCGGGTCGGTTGCGTCGGGTGGAAGGTTGTTGATGAGGGTGCTGGTCAGTTGGTCTTGGGTGACTTTGCCCCAGCGGCGGTGGGGAGGTAGCTGGATGCGGTGTTGCTCTGTGGTTTTCTTATAGGTGAAATGGACGCAGTGATGGTCGGTCCAGTGGAGTTCGGAGGTGTGGCTGAAGGAAATGTGGTTGCTTGAGGTGAAGAGGGGGTCAAGGGTGTGTCCGGCGATGTGGGTGGGCGTGTTGACTAGCTGGCGGAGTCCGAGGTTGAGGAGGTTGGAGGTCAGTGATGCGGTGTTGACGTCGTTGGCATTTTCCAGATGGTAGTTCAGATCTACCAGGAGGATGTAATCCGGGGAAGCGAGGGCGTGGGTGCTTGCAAGGTCGGCGATGGTGTCGCTGAAGGGGGCTCTTGGTCCTGGAGAGCGGTATATGAGGGTTCCTCTGAGGGTCGTGTTGGGGTCCGTGTGGATCTGGAAGTGGAGGTGTTCGGCTGTCCTGAGGGTGTCGTCCGAGTGGGTGTGGATTTTGAGGGTTGCTTTGTGAGCGATGGCTATTCCGCCGCAGATTCCGTTGGTTCGATCTCTTCTGGTGATTTTGTAGCCGTCCGGTATGGCGATGGCGATGTCCGGAGACGAGGAGTCGTTCCACCAGGTTTCGGTCAGGAAAGCCACATCAGGAGCAGTGGTGTCGAGCAAATCCCAGAGCTCGATGGCGTGTTTTCGTGCGGAGCGGGTGTTGATGAGGATGCAGTTCAGGTGGTTGGGGTTGAATGTTTCAGTAGTTGGATTGGTCGTTCTGATGCAGGAGAAGTTGCATGTACGGCAGGAAAAAGGTCCTTTAGTGTGCTTCGGGGATGCCCGGCAGCATTCAGTGGAGGGGCCGGGGTTGAAGGCGCGGAGTTCGTTGATCGAGTAGCGGATGCGGGGGGCGCGAGTGCCAGGGGGTGTGGCGCTGGGCGCGGTCCAGGCGCGGACGGGCGCAGACGGGCTTGCCTCTGCAAAACTACAAGCAGTTACAATGAGAAAATACAATCAGAAATACAATCAGAAATACAATAATGGCACAATACACGATCGGGGAGACAGCAATCAGGGGGGCACAAAGGGGGCAGAAGCGCCGGCGGCGAGGTGCTGAAAAAACGAAAAAGCCAAAAAAACACTTACAGGACGGCGGAAGCGGCACACGGGTCAAGTGAGCCCACTAGCCACCAGGGATGAGGCGCAGGAGGATGCCTGCGGGTGGAGGAGGGCCTCGAACACGCAAACGGCAGCGTGCTCGTGGGACAGAGGCAGAAGGCAGCAGGTTGGTGCTGCGGTCGTGGGGGGCGAGCTCAGGACCTGAAACAGGTCAGAGTTCGCTCACTCGCGACGCGCAGCGCCAGCCATTAAGAAGGGAGGGGGGAGGGAGGAGCAGCTGGGAGGCGGGAGGGAGCGGCAAATGGGGGTGCGAGGGGGGCGGGGCCGCAGGGAGGCAGCGGCAGGGAACGGGGAGCGCACAAGGGGCAAAAAACACTGAAAACTAGCAAAACTACAAGCAGTTACAATGAGAAAATACAATCAGAAATACAATCAGAAATACAATAATGGCACAATACACGATTGGGGAGACAGCAATCAGGGGGGCACAAAGGGGGCAGAAGCGCCGGCGGCGAGGCGCTGAAAAAACGAAAAAGCCAAAAAACACTTACAGGACGGCGGAAGCGGCACACGGGTCAAGTGAGCCCACTAGCCACCAGGGATGAGGCGCAGGAGGATGCCTGCGGGTGGAGGAGGGCCTCGAACACGCAAACGGCAGCGTGCTCGTGGGACAGAGGCAGAAGGCAGCAGGTTGGTGCTGCGGTCGTGGGGGGCGAGCTCAGGACCTGAAACAATTGTTACACAGTCAAAAGTTATTTGCAGCAACTTTGGAACATGAAACAATGTCAGTGCAAGCATCAATTCATGTCCTCCTAGGAACTTACTCTAGTGCCCGCTTTCTTAGCTTTGGCACTGCTGCTGACATGGGACTGATATCTTGCAACTACAACATCCATGCTCAGTGTGAAATTGTGAGTCAGTTCTCTTTGTTGTTTCATGGCATAGGAAGACTGAAAAAGATATAAGTACAACCTTATATTAATGAGGACATTCACCCTGTTGCCCAACGGCACTGCAGAGTCGCTTTTCCATTACAAGCAGCTGTCGAGAAAGAACTAGAAACTGTTAAAATAAGACATTATTGAATGTTCCACCAGTCCTACTGGCCATGGGTTTCGTCCAAAGTTGTGGTACCAGAATAGGATACTGTTGTGCGATTCACATTTGTGTTAATATCGCCAAGCCAAGAAAGCCATTGAGAGAGAAAGAGTACCACCTAGAGAACACTATCATGCAGCTGAACAGAGCTAAAAGCCCTCATTCTAACATTAGTGGTAAATACCGCCTACCGCCGTGGTGAAGGCCACCAACGTACCACCACTGCGGCTACCATCTGTCCGCCATATTATGAGCACTGCCTGACTTCTGCCACAATAAGGGCGGAAATCTGGCAGAGTTCATTGTGGTGGAAGGTTGTAACCTGGCGCTGCTAACACCAGCACCGCCACACCAGTAGAACGCTGCTAGCCGTATTATGACCAATAATACGTCCTGGCGGTGTTCTGCTGGTGGGGCGCTGCTGGCAGTAGCAATGCCTCTTCCCTGCTTGACAACCTCCTCGCTGGCCAAAGTAAGTCAGGCGTCAAACAGGGGAGGGGATGGGAGGGTGGGGGGTGTTGTGTGTGTGTTGGAGTGTGTGCATGAATGTGTGAGTGTGTGTGTGAATGTGTCTATGAGTGTTGTGGTGTATGAGTGGTTGTATGTGTGTGAGTGAATGAGTGTAAGAAGGGTGAAGTGGGTGCTTGTCTGCATGTCAGTGTGATTGTGTGTAAGAATGTGTGTGAGTATGTGTGGAAGTATGCATGTATGAATGTGTGTATGCCAGTGTATGTATGAATGCATGAATGCCAGTGTAAGTGAATTGGTGTATTCATGCTGCGTGTGGGTGTCTGTGTGTGTGTATGCAGAGAAGGGTGTGTGGGGTGAGGGGAGCTGTGACTGTAGTGGAGTTGGGGAAGAGGGTGATGTGTGTGTGTGTGGCTGTGGGGGTGGGATCAGTTGTTTGGTGTGTGCATGTCTACAGGTGTGTGCGTGTATGGGGTAGGGGGTATGAATATATCAGAGAGGGTGGGGGGCGAGTGAGTGGATCGGAGGGGATGGGGGTTAGTTTATGTATCGGGATGGGGGTTAGTGTGTGTATGGGGTGGGTCGGGTGAGTTTGGATGGAGGAAGGGTGGGAGACATCAGACGAGTGTTGGGGGGGGTGGGGAAGCCACCTACCGGTGACACGGAATGAATTCCCTGTCACCGGTAGGGCGTACCTCCACGGTGTTCGCAGCGTTTCTAACGCCATGAAAACTATGGTTGTAGGCCGGCTCATAATGACATGGGCGGTACTCTGTCAGTTGCCGGGCTAGAGGTAGACATTTCTGGCCCAGTGGCTCATAACGCCATGGCGGCCAACCTGCCAATCTCATAATGTGGTGGTATGTACCACCAGACTGTTGGCGGTACTATTGCCACATTTGGTCATGAGGGCCCAAATCTTTCCCCGTTTTGACCTGAACAAAGGATGTCGTCACCTCGAACTGGAAGAGAACTGTAGGTACATTACTACTTTTTTGACTCATTTTGATTTGTTCAGATACAAAAGACTGAGGGTCTGATTTAGCTTTTGAGGGACAGGTTACTCTGCCACAATGTAGGCAGATATCCCATGTGCCGTAATATAAATCCAATAGAAAATCATGGGATTATATTTCGGCAGACAAGATATCCGTCACCGTTGTGACAGAGTAACCTGTCTACTGAAATCTAAATCAGGCCCTGAGGTTTGGAGAATCATCGGCTGCGGAGCTATTTCAGGATGTTACTCATCAAAATATTCAACCTGTTCTGAATGTTTTCAATTACAGCGGTGACATACAGGTATTTGGGGGACGACACAAAAGGAGCATGACAAGGCTCATACGCAATTGTGTCAGTTACTTGCTGATCCAGTCTCACTCTGAATGCAGCAAAGTGAGTTTCACAAAACCAAACTTAAATTCTTTGGGCACATATTCTCTGAGGGGAATATGACTCCTGACCTGGATAAGTGAAAGTACTGTCATCTACCTCCTGCCTACAAAATGTAACCATTCTATTATCCTTCTAAGGCATGGCCAGTTATTGCTCAAGGTACGTTTGTGACTTTTACAGTGAGTGCCCTATTGAGAGACTTAACAAAACAGAATGTCCCATGGGCAGGGCTGGGGGCAATCCTTGATCAGCACAATGGCCTCCGAATGCCCAGGGAAACATTGTGGCCTCTGCTAGTAAAAGTCTCTCTGAAACAGAATGTGCCTACTCTCAGCTAGAGAAGGAGAGTCTGGCTGTAACTTGGGCCTTCAAACATTTTAATGTGTTTCTATATGGGAAGCCTTTCACTACCATCACTTATCACCAGGCCTTGCACACTATCTTTGAGAAACCCGAAAGCTACGATGCCCCCTTGCATGGAGAAGTGGTGGTTGCGACTGCAAGAGTATGACTACATGATTGTACCAAAGCCAGGGAAGTGCAAAAAACCTGCAGACTACTTTTCAGAAGGGCTGCTACATCACCATAGTTTGACATTCAAAGTGGCTAAAGAGTATCTCAGTTTCATTTGTGATGTCCAGCACAACAGCACACTATCCACTGAACAAATTATTGTTGCTACCAAAGCAGTTAAAGATAAGCTCACTCTCAAAGACCTCTGTACAATGCAATCTTAGAAGACAAGTGTTTGACCTTTTGCTGATGATATGTAATTCCAAAAGTTGAAAAATGTACAGGATGAACTATCCGTCACTCAAGAAGGTATCATATTGAGGGGCTTGAGAATTGCCATACCTTAGAGACCGAGGCAGCAAGTCATCGAGCTAGCCCATACAGGACATTGTGGCATTGTAGCCACCAAAAGATATTTAAGAGACCTAGGCCCTCATTATGACATTAACGCGGTCATTATGAACTAGGAGGTGTGGGCTGCCATGCCAGCAGTGGCGGGAAATCCCACCAGTCGGCATGGCGGCCCACACCGCCACATAATGAACCCATGGAGGGCCGCCTTGGCGGCCCTCACTCACTGCCAGGCTGCCTCCGTCAGGCAGCCTGGTGGTGGTCGGCATCATTATCCAACAGGGCAGCGGTGCTGCCCCTCGGATAATGATCCCTTAGCCTCCAGCATTTGCCTGGTGGGTTTCCCCGCCAGGGAAAGGCTGGTGGAAGGGGTGCACTGGGGCACCCCTGGGGGCCCCTGCACTGCCCAAGCACTTGGCATGGACAGTGTAGGGGCCCCTGTGCAGTGCCCCATCGTGCAGGTCACTGCCTGATTTACGGGCAGTGATCTGCGCGACAAGTGCAACTGCACCCGCCGCACAGAGGCATTGGCGGCGGCTCCATGTGGAGCCACTGTCAATGTCCCGGCCAGGCATTCCTTTGGGCCAGCAGGTGGAAACAATGTTTCTGCCCGCCGGCCCAGAGGAATGTTCATAATACGGCCGGCGGTGTTCCGGGGGCGCTGGCGGTCACGGAGAAGACCACTAGAATGAACACGGCGGTTTTCACTGCCATGTTCATAATGATGGCCTAAGTTCTGCTTACCGCTATGCCGACTGCCGGCAACATACCGCCGCCGTGGCAGTTTACCGCTACCCATAATATGACCCACACATAGCAATCCGTCAATATGCAGCCACACACACAAGTCCACCAGCCCAAAGGCCAGTGATAAACTGGCGGTACCAAAACCCACACTATTACGCCAACAGAACTATGCCCACAGCATTATGACCCATGAAACACCTGACACACATACACACACCACACGCACACTACTATAAAACACACACACACTACCCACAACCCTTTACGACTCAAAAAAAGTGACAACAGAGAGAGAGACACACCAAGAGCACCCACAGAACCAGAGCCACAGAACACCATACACCATCCACGCACCTTACAGCACACACCCCAACACATCACCCCACACACCCTCACACACACCACTAACACTACACCCATGGCACCACAAAGACACCCCAGGTTCTCAGAGGAGGAGCTAAGGGTCATAATGGAGGAAATCATCCGGGTAGAGCCACAGCTAAATGGATCACAGGTACAGCAGACATCCATTGTTTGGAAGATGGCGCTATGGCGGAGAGTCGTGGACAGGGTCAACGCTGTGGGACAGCACCCCAGAACAAGGGATGACATCAAGAAGAGGTGGAACAACCTATGGGGGAAGGTGTGTTCCGTGGTTGCAAGACACCAGATAGCTGTACAGAGGACTGGCGGTGGACCCCCACCTCCTCCCCCACAACTAACAACATGGGAAGAGCAAGTCTTGGCAATACTGCATCCTGAGGGCCTGGCAGGAGTAGCAGGAGGACTGGACTATGATAAGTTGAATCTCTATTACTATCACCCCCCTACCTGCATGCCATCTCATACCCCACCCCTGCCCTCACCCCCATTACCCCACCACCTCACATACACCCTACCATCACAACCCACCTATCCCAATACCAAGCCCTGCCTGCATAACCAATGCATGGACATCACTCACAGCCCTGCATGGACACCCATCACTAAAGCATGCACATTAGAGAGTATCATCTATTCCACAAAATCACTACTCATGCAAGGCAAAGCTGACAGGGCAATCACAACCATACAGAGCAACACACCCATGCACAAGATGTCACACGCAGAAACAATAACACTACATTTACATCCCCACAGGCCCCCCACTCAACGTCACCAGAGAGGAGGTGCCAGCAACATCCAGTCCCCCCACAGAAGAGGCCAACAGTGATGACAGCAGCTCCACAAGCCTGGGTCTAGATGACCAACCTGGCCCATCAGGGATCTTCGGACAGTCTGTTACCCAGGCACAGTCCTATACCACCACAGAGCCTCCCCCCACAGGAAACACCAGCACAGCACCCACCCAGCGGGCCCATACCTCTGTTCCCAGGACACGTCGATCAGCAGTGTGTCCACTACTAGAGGGACTCCAGGCAACCCCACAAAAACAGGCGATCAGAGACCTGGGTCAGTGGTAGCGGGCACACGGTTCAGGGGACAGAGGCACAGGACAACAGGGAAGCTGGGAGGACTGCTCTACGACAGGGGGCGGACAGGCCCAGAGAACCGACTCTCGAGGAGGCACTCACCAACATTCTGAGAGCATACCACCATTCCCAGGAGACGATGGGCCAGATACTGGACAAGTTGCAGGAGATCCAGTGGCTGCAGGAGGGACAGTACCTGGCGATCAGGGAGGACCTGAAGGACATCCACACCACCCTGGTCACAATTGCAGGGGTGCTGGCAGACATGGCCAACACCATGAGGGACGCAGTGGCACACCACCGGGTCCCTACCACTAGCCAAACCAATGAACAACCCTCCACCTCCGCTGCCGCTAGTGGACAGGAGGCCCCGCCACAGGAACAACAGGCCACCCGCACCCCTCGCCCTGCAGAAGGAGAACCACCCCACAAACGGTCCCTGCAAACCAGGCAGAAGCCAGAGAACATTGCCAAGACCCCCGCCAGGAAATAAGACTCTCCTGATTGTCACCCTTGTGTCCCACTCTGTCACCCTGTCCACCTTGAACTGCCATTACTCCCCTTCCTATGCCCCATTGGACAATGCACCTGTGATACAAATAGACTGGACTCTATCCTGGACTTTCCTCCACCATCACCCCAGCCCATTGCACATACCCCTCTACTTATTAGCACTTAAATAAACATCATAAAAAAAATACAAGTATGGAGTATGTCAAATGATTTAACTATGTGTTCGTTTAACAAGGTTTAAACACTGCCATACACCTGTATAGTAATGTATAAATAGGAATGACCTGTAGTTGGCTGCGGTCACCAGGTGCCAGAGTGTGGCACAGATATCTGAAAAAAGAGATACCAAATGGTATAGTAAGTGGCCATAGCATTGGGAGAATCAACCTGCCATGTACAATGTCAATGCAAAGTGAAGTTACAGTGTCTTCCCTGTGTGTCACTGGAAGTACTGTCATATCATAGCTATTCTGTTGTCCGCATCCTCTGCCTCCTCATCTTCACGGTCCATAGGGTCTACTACTGCCACACACCTATCTCCAGCCTTAACCCCCTGCAGAAAAGGCACCTTGCGCCTCAAGGCAAGGTTATGCAACATGCAGCATGCCACAATGATCTGGCAGACCTTCTTTGGTGAGTAGTACAGGGATCCACCTGTTAGATGGAGGGAACAAAAAATGGCCATCAGGAGGCTCTCTATTGTGTTTCTTGTTTGACCATGTGCCTCATTGTAACGTTCCTCTGCCCTTGTCCTGGGATTCCTCACAGGGGTCAGTAGCCATGAGAGGTTGGGGTAACCAGAGTCACATGCAAATATCGAGGAATACCTGTTAGCCAAACACTAACCCTTATGGCCTACACCATACCCATACACCAACATATACTGGGTGGGAACCATGGGCCCACCTATTAGACACACCCGGGATGCTGCTGCTGGGATGCTGCTATTCCTCAGGATATAGGCATAATGCACAGACCCAGGATACTTTGCATTGACATGGGAGATGTACTGGTCCGCCAGGCACACTATCTGCACATTCATCGAGTGAAAGCTCTTTCGATTTCTGAACACCTGTTAATTTCTCCGGAGGAGGAAAAATGCAATATGTGTACCATCAATTGCACCAATAATGTTGGGGATATATCCCATTGCATAGAAGTCAGCTTTCACTGTGGCCAAATTCTACACATGGGGGAAGACAATGTAGCTGCACATGTGTTTAATCAGGGCAGACAACACTCTGGTCAGCACGTTTGAGAACATTGGCTGTGACATTCCTGCTGCCAAGCTGACTGTCACTTGGAAGGAGCCAGTTGCCAAGAAATAGAGCACTGATAGGACTTGCACAAGAGGGGGGATCCCAGTGGGGTGACGGATAGCAGATAGCAGGTCAGGCTCCAATTGGGCACACAGCTCTGTGATTGTGGCCCTGTCAAGTCTGTAGGTGAGGATAATATGCCTGTCCTCCATTGTTGCCAAGTCCATCAGGGGTCTGTACATGGGGGGATGTCTCCATCTCCTATTCATCCGCAGCGGTTGGAATCTAGGTGGCAAAACGGTGAGCAGCTGGTCAGTATTCCACATTTCCAAACACTACACTGCATTGCATGATGTGACTGTATCACAATATAGTTGCATAGGTCCAAATGGTGCCTATGTGTTCTGAGACGCAGTTAGGTGCCATGGCCTGCCCACTCCCCCGAAATGGCGCCCCCCCCAAAATGGAGTCTGCCTGTCCTGTGTGGAGGGACATGTGGAAATGAGGTAATGCCGCTGATGTTGTGTGCCGTTGCGGGAGGCTGTCGAGAACCGCTGTGCAACTCCTCATTGGTTACCATTGGGCCCTATGGGTTACAGTGGCCAATGGTGCTATACACCGGCGGTGACGGTACGCACCACCATGGACGTGACCACCATTTTCTATCTGTTCACTCAATTGCTACCTGACCTTCAACAGGAGAGGACCTACACTGCAAGTGCTGCTGTGACCGGTGTCTGGAACCGACCATGGCTCATGTCACTGGGGAAAGGGCCCCTGCCTTCACCGCTGCGGAGTTGCAGAGACTGGTGCATGGGGTCCTACTCCAGTACCGAATTCTGTATGGGCCTCCAGACCAACAGGTGAGTATACTATGAGCACGATGCAAGGGGCATGGATGCATGGAGTGCTGTGTGTGAGGGCCTCATGTGGTGGGGTTGGTGGAAGGGTACTGGGCAGCGTGCTGCATGTATGGTGGGCAATGTCTGTGCATAAGGGGATGTGAGGGCTATGGTGGGCCATGAGTGTAACAGGCCGGACGGTATCACTGATACCATTTTCTATGTTTCTTTTTCTGCAGGTCAGCGCCCATCAGAAAAAGGGTATATGGCATGCCATCGCCAAGGACGTGCGGACTGTGGGGGTCTATGGCAGGTGTAGCACCCACTGTCGCAAACGGTGGGAGGACCTGAGACGCTGGGCAAGGAAGATGGCGGAGGCCCAGCTGGGGATGGCCTCCCAACGAGGAAGGGATGCCCATCGAACAGTGACTCCCCTGATGGCCCCCAACTGGCAGTGGCCTATCGGGAGCTAGATGGGCGCTTGAGAGCATCACAGCAGCCTCATGGGGGTGGATACAGTTTCCCAATATACTACTTGCGTGTGGAGGGGTGGTCTCTGGCTGAGGGATGTGGGCCTGTGGGTGCCCCTCGGCCAGGGCGAACATTGCAGGGTAGGTCCCATGTTGGTCAGGGACTGATGAACTCCACCTACTACCAAGCTAGTAGGCATCCACTACTGGGCAGGGCTCTGTGGGTGTCAGGTATGCTGCTATTGGTGTGAGGTATTCCTGTCCATTTGTTTTGTCACCCTGTCCTTCTGTGCATTAGCATCATCTGGCGGAGGAGTAGTGGCTATGGAGGGAACTGCATCCCATAGGGCTCAGGAGGCCGAATCCACCGACGGTGAGGGCACTAGTGGGACGGAAGGCGAGGGAAGCACCATGGCGGAGACAGGAGGGGACAGTTCGGACACTGATACCTCCTCCGATGGAAGCTTCCTGGTGGTGACGGACACCTTTGTGCCCACCCCAACTACAGGTACAGCTGCCACTCCCGTACCAGCACTGCCCTCTCAACAGCCTCTCAGTGAGTTTCCTGTGCCCGCTCACCCAGGAGGGTGGGCATCTCCTTCACCCCAGGCACCTCATGCCCTACCCCAGTTAGCCCTGCTGCCCTGAGTGAGGAGGCTATTGACCTCCTGCGATCCATCTCTGTTGGGCAGTCAACCATAGTGAATGGCATCCAGGGGCTGGCAGCCCATTTGCAACAAACAAATGCATTCCTGGAGTGCATTCACTCTGGCATGATGGCCCATCAGTGATCAATCCAGGCTCTGGCCTCCTCCCTGATGGCAGCCATTGTCCATGTCTCTAGCCTCCCCTCTCCAACTTCCTCTACCCTGTCCCATTCCCAACAACCCCAACCTATCCCAAGCACACATTCAGACCAGCATGCACCCAAGACAACACACAGGAGTGGCTCAGACAAACACAAGCACCACACATCACCCCACAGGCACTCAGACAAACACCATCCAGATGCAGACATACCAACATTCACTGCCTCCACTGTGTCCCCCTCCTCCTCATCGTCCACCACACTCCCAGTAGCTTCTCCACTCACACCTGCATGCACTACATCCTCATCCACTTCCCCATCACCATCATGCCTATCACTACACACCCCTCACCAGCAGTCTCCACCCCCACATCCATGCACACATCCCCTGTGTCCTCTCCTACTGTGTCTGTGCCCCCTCCTCCCAAAGTACACAAACACAAGCCATCCACCTCACAACAGCATCCAGCCCATGCACCTGCAGACAGACACCTCCTACAATCGCTTCCTCTTCCTCTTCCTCCTCCTCCACTCCCAAACCTTCTCCTTCTTCCCGCCCCAATGTCCCTAAGAAGCTTTTCCTCTCCACCGTTGACCTCTTCCCTACCCCTCCCCCCTTGTCCTTCAGGTCGGGCCAGGGTGGTGAGAACCCAGCCAAGCACCTCAGCCACCCAGTCCACGGCCACAGTAGTGTCTGCAGCTACTCCAGGGAACCAGCCATCAGCACTGACAGTGTGTCTGCACCAGCTGCCAAAGGGAAGGACAAGGAGGCACCACCAGCTGCCAAGGGGAAGGGCAAGGAGGCACCACCAGCTACCAAGGGGAAGGGCAAGGACTCACCACCAGCTGCCAAGGGGAAGGGCAAGGAGGCACTACCAGCTGCCAAGGGGAAGGGCAAGGGGCCTGAACATGCAGGCAGGATGGACCGGAGGCCTGGTGCTGGGACTGATTCTGAGCCCCTACCACCAACCATGGCAGTTCAGACATCCGAAGCTAGAGCCTCCCCTCATCACTGGCATCCCCACCACCAGCACTGCCACCAGCACGGCCACTAGCACCACTGCCAGCAGCCCCAGTGGGCAGCCGCCCGAGTCTGCAGGGGAAGGGCTGGAGCCTTCCCCCACCACTGGCATCCCCGACACCAGCACCGTCACGACTGAGCAGCCGTCACCGCCGGGCAGTGTATAGTCCTGCCTCCATGGGCTGTAGTGCGTCCTGGACCCTGCAAATCCTGCAGGTGTGACACCCAGGTGAGAGACTGTGACCTTGCACCCCCCAAGTTCTGCATCACAGGGCAAAATGCCCCCTCCAGAACCAGTGGAAGAAGCCATTCACTCTCCCTCTCCTTGCCAGGATGAAGCACATACGCCCAAAGACCCCTCCAGAACTGGTGGAAGAAGCCATCCACTCACCCACTCCTTGCCAGGATGAAGCACACTGGGCACAAGGCCCCCTCCAGAACCAGTGGAAGAAGCCATACACTCACACTCTCCGTACCAGAATGAAGCACACTGGGCACAAGGCCCCCTCCAGAACCAGTGGAAGAAGCCGTTCACTCACCCCCTCCTTGCCAGGATGAAGCACACTGGGCACAAGGCCCCCTCCAGAACCAGTGACGAAGCCGTCCACTCACCCCCTCCTTGCCAAGATGAAGCACACTGGGCACAAAGCCCCCTCCAGAACCAGTGGGTCAGACACCTACCTGAGAGACTGTGGCCTTGCACTCCCCAGGACCAAGCAGTGGTCAACCCACCCACTAGAGAGACTGTGGCCTTGCACTCCCAGGACCAAGCAATGGGCAAACCACCCACTAGAGAGACTGTGGCCTTGCACTCCCCAGGACCAAGCAGTGGAGAAGCCATCCACCAGAGAGACTGTGGCCTTGAACTCCCCTGAACCAAGCAGTGGGCAAACCACCCACTTGAGAGACTGTGGCCTTACACTCCCCAGGACATTGCACAGGGCATGTGGCCCCCTCCAGGACCAGTGGCGTTGTACCATCTTCTGGCTGAGGTGCCCCCTCCCCCGTCCCCCTGAGGTGCCTGTGTATTTTCAACCTGATGCCCCTGCAGTGTTCTCTCCATGTTGTTGCAGGAGTCAAGTGGGGCCTTAGTCTATGTGACGTGGCCCTGTGGCCCACGGACATTGAGGACTGGGCAGTGTCCCTCCATTTGTATATATGCATGTACTGTTTTGATTTTTAAGCACGTATTTCTACTATTTTATCTTATTACACTCACTTTAATCAATTCCTTTTGTACTTGCTTTATTCCTGAGTGGTACGGGGTAGATATGTGATGTTACTGCATCAGTTTGTGTGTATGGTGTTGGGGGTGGGGGTGTTGCATGTTGCGTGTGTGTGTCACTCTCTTTTTCCTCCCCCCTCCTTTGTGTGCTAGGTGGCAGTACCCACCTTGGTCGTCTTCGCCTGCCGTGCTGTTCGTAGTGCATGAAGAGGTATACAAGCATGGGGAAGATGTGCAACTCGGGGTCCATTGCATCGTGGTTCTTCCTTGAGTCTCCAGAGGTGAGTCCTTTGCCTTCTGTGTACTGTTTCCACTGTGCTTTTGATGTCGTTGGTACTGCCCCAGAAAAGGTGGCAGACAGGCCAGTTGTAATAGTGTGGGTGGTACATTGTCTTCCGCCTGGCTGTTGGCGGTGCTTGTTGTTACCGCGTTGCAGTCGGTGTGTTAAAGTGGCTGTCTGTCTGAGCGGTTTCTGCCGTGGTCATAATTCAATTTTTTTTACCGCCGGCCTGTTGGTGGTATTACCGCCGCTTTATCACTGTCCGCCAGGGTTGTAATGAGGGCCCAAATGTGGTTCCTTCACCTAGATGAACACGTTGATAAAGAGTTAAAAGCATGCAATTTCTGTAATTGTTTATCCCCCAAGGTTACAGAGCATCTAGTGACAATGTCTGACCTCCCTGTACATGCCTAGGAGAGAGTTGCAGTTGATTTCTTTGGCTGCTGGAAAACGAACATCTTCTCATGGTAGTCATCGATAAATACTCACGTTTTCCTTTGGTTGAAGTCTTATCATAGACAACCCATGACAAAGTAGTTGAGCGGCTTGATGGCATCTTTAAAACATAAGGCAGCCCTGCCATTCTAAAATCTGACAATGTCCTGCTTTACAATAGCAAATAATTCAAGGAATTTCTTGATTGACTCAATGTTAAACACCAAAAGAGCACACCTCTTTGTCCCCAACCCAATGGTGTTGCTGAACTATTTATGGGCACCCTCAAGAGGGTAATTGTGCGGGCAACGATGGAAGGAGTCAATCTAAATCAAGCCCGATCCCTAGCACTTTGGGCCTCATTTCGACCCTGGCGGTACAAGACCGCCAGGGCCGGGGGCAACGGAAGCACCGCCAACAGGCTGGCGGTGCTTCATTGCCCATTCTGACCGCGGCGTTAAAGCCGCGGTCAGAAAAGGGAATCCGGCGGTTTCCCACCGGATTTCCCCTGCTTGGGCAGACCCTCCATGGCGGCGCTGCAAGCAGCGCCGCCATGGAGATTACGTCCCCCTTCCCGCCATGCTGTTCCTCGCGGTTTTTACCGCCAGGAACAGGATGGCGGGAACGGGTGTCCTGGGGCCCCTGGGGGCCCCTGCACTGCCCATGCCACTGGCATGGGCAGTGCAGGGGCCCCCTAACAGGGCCCCAGAGAGATTTTCTGCATTGCATTGCAGACAGTGAAAATCGCGACGGGTGCAACTGCACCCGTCGCACCCCTGCAACACCGCCGGCTCCATTCGGAGTCAGCTTCAATGTTGCAGGGCCTTTCCCGCTGGGCCGGCGTGCGCTCCTTTAGCCAATGGTGCTATACACCGGCGGTGACGGTACGCACCACCATGGACGTGAACACCATTTTCTATCTGTTCACTCAATTGCTACCTGACCTTCAACAGGAGAGGACCTACACTGCAAGTGCTGCTGTGACCTGTGTCTGGAACCGACCATGGCTCATGTCACTGGGGAAAGGGCCCCTGCCTTCACCGCTGCGGAGTTGTAGAGACTGGTGCATGGGGTCCTACCCCAGTACCGAATTCTGTATGGGCCTCCAGACCAACAGGTGAGTATAGTATGAGCACGATGCAAGGGGCATGGATGCATGGAGTGCTGTGTGTGAGGGCCTCATGTGGTGGGGTTGATGGAAGGGTACTGGGCAGCGTGCTGAATGTATGGTAGGCAATGTCTGTGCATAAGGGGATGTGAGGGCTATGGTGGGCCATGAGTGTAACAGGCCGGACGGTATCACTGATACCATTTTCTATGTTTCTTTTTCTGCAGGTCAGCGCCCATCAGAAAAAGGGTATATGGCATGCCATCGCCAAGGACGTGCGGACTGTGGGGGTCTATGGCAGGTGTAGCACCCACTGTCGCAAACGGTAGGAGGACCTGAGACGCTGGGCAAGGAAGATGGCGGAGGCCCAGCTGGGGATGGCCTCCCAACGAGGAAGGGATGCCCATCGAACAGTGACCCCCCTGATGGCCCCCAACTGGCAGTGGCCTATTGGGAGCTAGATGGGCGCTTGAGAGCATCACAGCAGCCTCATGGGGGTGGATACAGTTTCCCAATATACTACTTGCATGTGGAGGGGTGGTCTCTGGCTGAGGGATGTGGGCCTGTGGATGCCCCTAGGCCAGGGCAAACATTGCAGGGTAGGTCCCATGTTGGGCAGGGACTGATGAACTCCACCTACTACCAAGCTAGTAGGCATCCACTACTGGGCAGGGGTCTGTGGGTGTCAGGTATGCTGCTATTGGTGTGAGGTATTCCTGTCCATGGGCTGATGGCCAGCATTGTGACTGATAGTCCTAGTGCGTAGGGCTGTTCGCTGTGTGTGTGTGTGTTGTGTACGTCAACGGTGGTGTTGTTGCTGCCATTGACCAAGTGTATCCTTTGTCTCTTCCCCCCCCTTTTTGTTTTGTCACCCTGTCCTTCTGTACATTAGCATCATCTGGCGGAGGAGTAGTGGCAACGGAGGGAACTGCATCCCATAGGGCTCAGGAGGCCGAATCCACCGGCGGTGAGGGCACTAGTGGGACGGAAGGTGAGGGAAGCACCATGGCGGAGACAGGAGGGGACAGTTCGGACACTGATACCTCCTCCGATGGAAGCTTCCTGGTGGTGACGGACACCTTTGTGCCCACCCCAACTACAGGTACAGCTGCCACTCCCGTACCAGCACTGCCCTCTCAACAGCCACTCAGCGAGTTTCCTGTGCCCGCTCACCCAGGAGGGTGGGCATCTCCTTCACCCCAGGCACCTCATGCCCTGCCCCAGTTAGCCCTGCTGCCCTGAGTGAGGAGGCTATTGACCTCCTGCGATCCATCTCTGTTGGGCAGTCAACCATAGTGAATGGCATCCAGGGGCTGGCAGCCCATTTGCAACAAACAAATTCATTCCTGGAGTGCATTCACTCTGGCATGATGGCCTATCAGTGATCAATCCAGGCTCTGGCCTCCTCCCTGATGGCAGCCATTGTCCCTGTCTCTAGCCTCCCCTCTCCAACTTCCTCTACCCTGTCCCATTCCCAACAACCCCAACCTATCCCAAGCACACATTCAGACCAGCATGCACCCAAGACAACACACAGGAGTGGCTCAGGCAAACACAAGCACCACACATCACCCCACAGGCACTCAGACAAACACCATCCAGATGCAGACATACCAACATCCACTGCCTCCACTGTGTCACCCTCCTCCTCATCGTCCACCACACTCCCAGTAGCTTCTCCACTCACACCTGCATGCACTACATCCTCATCCACTTCCCCATCACCATCATGCCTATCACTACACACCCCTCACCAGCAGTCACCACCCCCACATCCATGCACACATCCCCTGTGTCCTCTCCTACTGTGTCTCTGCCCCCTCCTCCCAAAGTACACAAACACAAGCCATCCACCTCACAACAGCATCCAGCATCCAGCCCATGCACCTGCAGACAGACACCTCCTACAATCGCTTCCTCTTCCTCTTCCTCCACTCCCAAACCTTCTCTTTGTTCCTGCCCCAATGTCCCTAAGAAGCTTTTCCTCTCCACCGTTGACCTCTTCCCTACCCCTCCCTCCTTGTCCTTCAGGTCGGGCCAGGGTGGTGAGAACCCAGCCAAGCACCTCAGCCACCCAGTCCACGGCCACAGTAGTGTCGGCAGCTACTCCAGGGAACCAGCCATCAGCACTGACAGTGTGTCTGCACCAGCTGCCAAAGGGAAGGGCAAGGAGGCACCACCAGCTGCCAAGGGGAAGGGCAAGGAGGCACCACCAGCTGCCAAGGGGAAGGGCAAGGACTCACCACCAGCTGCCAAGGGGAAGGGCAAGGAGGCACTACCAGCTGCCAAGGGGAAGGGCAAGGGGCCTGAACATGCAGGCAGGATGGACCGGAGGCCTGGTGCTGGGACTGATTCTGAGCCCCCACCACCAACCATGGCAGTTCAGACATCCGAAGCTAGAGCCTCCCCTCATCACTGGCATCCCCACCACCAGCACTGCCACCAGCACGGCCACTAGCACCACTGCCAGCAGCCCCAGTGGGCAGCCGCCCGAGTCTGCAGGGGAAGGGCTGGAGCCTTCCCCCACCACTGGCATCCCCGACACCAGCACCGCCACGACTGAGCAGCCGTCACCGCCGGGCAGTGTATAGTCCTGCCTCCATGGGCTGTAGTGCGTCCTGGACCCTGCAAATCCTGCAGGTGTGACATCCAGGTGAGAGACTGTGACCTTGCACCCCCCAAGTTCTGCATCACAGGGCAAAATGCCCCCTCCAGAACCAGTGGAAGAAGCCATTCACTCTCCCTCTCCTTGCCAGGATGAAGCACATACGCCCAAAGACCCCTCCAGAACTGGTGGAAGAAGCCATCCACTCACCCACTCCTTGCCAGGATGAAGCACACTGGGCACAAGGCCCCCTCCAGAACCAGTGGAAGAAGCCATACACTCACCCTCTCCTTACCAGAATGAAGCACACTGGGCACAAGGCCCCCTCCAGAACCAGTGGAAGAAGCCGTTCACTCACCCCCTCCTTGCCAGGATGAAGCACACTGGGCACAAGGCCCCCTCCAGAACCAGTGACGAAGCCGTCCACTCACCCCCTCCTTGCCAGGATGAAGCACACTGGGCACAAAGCCCCCTCCAGGACCAGTGGGTCAGACACCTACCTGAGAGACTGTGGCCTTGCACTCCCCAGGACCAAGCAGTGGTCAACCCACCCACTAGAGAGACTGTGGCCTTGCACTCCCAGGACCAAGCAATGGGGAAACCACCCACTAGAGAGACTGTGGCCTTGCACTCCCCAGGACCAAGCAGTGGAGAAGCATCCACCAGAGAGACTGTGGCCTTGAACTCCCCTGAACCAAGCAGTGGGCAAACCACCCACTTGAGAGACTGTGGCCTTACACTCCCCAGGACATTGCACAGGGCATGTGGCCCCCTCCAGGACCAGTGGCGTTGTACCATCTTCTGGCTGAGGTGCCCCCTCCCCGGTCCCCCTGAGGTGCCTGTGTATTTTCATCCTGATGCCCCTGCAGTGTTCTCTCCATGTTGTTGCAGGAGTCAAGTGGGGCCTTAGTCTATGTGACGTGGCCCTGTGGCCCACGGACATTGAGGACTGGGCAGTGTCCCTCCATTTGTATATATGTATATACTGTTTTGATTTTTAAGCACGTATTTCTACTATGTTATCTTATTACACTCACTTTAATCAATTCCTTTTGTCCTTGCTTTATTCCTGAGTGGTACGGGGTAGATATGTGATGTTACTGCATCAGTTTGTGTGTATGGTGTTGGGGGTGGGGGTGTTGCATGTTGCGTGTGTGTGTCACTCTCTTTTTCCTCCCCGCTCCTTTGTGTGCTAGGTGGCAGTACCCACCTTAGTCGTCTTTGCCTGCGGTGCTGTTCGTAGTGCATGAAGAGGTATACAAGCATGGGGAAGATGTGCAACTCGGGGTCCATTGCATCGTGTTTCTTCCTTGAGTCTCCAGAGGTGAGTCCTTTGCCTTCTGTGTACTGTTTCCACTGTGCTTTTGATGTCGTTGGTACTGCCCCAGAAAAGGTGGCAGACAGGCCAGTTGTAATAGTGTGGGTGGTACATTGTCTTCCGCCTGGCTGTTGGCGGTGCTTGTTGTTACCGCGTTGCAGTCGGTGTGTTAAAGTGGCTGTCTGTCTGAGCGGTTTCTGCCGTGGTCATAATTCAATTTTTTTTACCGCCGGCCTGTTCGTGGTATTACCGCCGCTTTATCACTGTCCGCCAGGGTTGTAATGAGGGCCCAAATGTGGTTCCCTCACCTAGATGAACACGTTGATAAAGAGTTAAAAGCATGCAATTTCTGTAATTGTTTATCCCCCAAGGTTACAGAGCATCTAGTGACAATGTCTGACCTCCCTGTACATGCCTAGGAGAGAGTTGCAGTTGATTTCTTTGGCTGCTGGAAAACGAACATCTTCTCATGGTAGTCATTGATAAATACTCACGTTTTCCTTTGGTTGAAGTCTTATCATAGACAACCCATGACAAAGTAGTTGAGTGGCTTGATGGCATCTTTAAAACATAAGGCAGCCCTGCCATTCTAAAATCTGACAATGTCCTGCTTTACAATAGCAAATAATTCAAGGAATTTCTTGATTGACTCAATGTTAAACACCAAAAGAGCCCACCTCTTTGTCCCCAACCCAATGGTGTTGCTGAACTATTTATGGGCACCCTCAAGAGGGTAATTGTGCGGGCAACGATGGAAGGAGTCAATCTAGATCAAGCCCGGTCCCTAGCACTTTGGGCCTCATTTCGACCCTGGCGGTACAAGACCGCCAGGGCCGGGGGCAACGGAAGCACCGCCAACAGGCTGGCGGTGCTTCATTGCCCATTCTGACCGCGGCGTTAAAGCCCCCTGCTTCGGCAGAACCTCCATGGCGGCGCTGCTTCCGACCCCCTTCCCGCCATCCTGTTCCTGCCGTTTTTTACCGCCAGGAACAGGATGGCGGGAACGTGTGTCGTGGGGCCCCCTAACAGGGCCCCAGAGAGATTTTCACTGTCTGCATTGCAGACAGTGAAAATCGCGACGGGTGCAACTGCACCCGTCGCACCCCTGCAACACCGCCGGCTCCATTCGGAGCCGGCTTCAATGTTGCGGGGCCTTTCCCGCTGGGCCGGCGGGCGCTCCTTTGGCGGGCGCCCGCCGACCCAGCGGGAAAGCCAGAATGGCCTCCGCGGTCTTTTGACCGCGGAGCGGCCAAGTGGCGGTTCCCGTTTGGCTGGCGGCAACCGCCGCCAGCCAAACTCAGAATGAGCCCCTTTGTGCCTATTGATCAACTCCTCACTCCACAACTGCTGAGCATCCTATTACCTTGCTTTTTAGGAGAGTCATCAGAACTAAACTACCACAATGAATATCGAGCCAATCAGTGAAAGGACACGGATGTTTTTCAAAAGTACAAAATGAAAACATATGCCGATCAGCCCCAAGGCACCCAGGAACCAGACTTTGAGAAAGGGGACTTGGTATTGGTCAAACAGAAGTGGAAGCATAAAACCTACACTCCATTTGCTCTTGACCCTTGGAGGGTCATGAGATGCAAAGGACACAAGCCGATAGTGCATTGTTTTGGAAAATCCATCACACAAGACTCGTCACACTTCAAACATCTACCTCAGTGGTCATCAGCTCCCGAAATCGCAAATAAGGCAACCCCACCTGACATCCAGGTCGCAAACCTGCACCTATGCATGATAACAATGCATCCTAACTACCTCATACCACCCGATGTGGCATACCAGTGCGATTGCCTGAATGACTCATTGAGAAAATATGGTGTTAACGTTGTTTGCACATTCTATTTAACATAGGGAGATGAGGTGTCTTTGATATCATCCATGCTAGGGTCCTCGGGTCCTGGGTGGACTCTAGATGAGACCCAGGCAACTGCCAACATGCTCTCATGTCCGAGCTCCTCCAAGCAGCCACCAGCGCCTCCAGCCTCCCAGAAGAACCATAAATGCTGCCACCAGCTGGCAGCAGTGTGTCTGTGTCCCACCACTGATGCCCCCTCATGCTCAGACCACATTTTTCAGTGCTGCGTCCGTTAACACCTCATGCACCTCAAGCAGCTGGTGACATAGACAGAGGAAACCCTCAATTATCTTTTTTAATTTTGTGTTTTGGTGGGAAGGACAGTTGCTGTGGGTGGAGTGGGAGGTGGGTTTTATCTCTTTGGACATACTAGTTGGACTAGTTTAGACTTACTTTTGTTGAACTTTGGTTGGGGACTAGGCAATTTGTTTGGGGAGAGATGTGAGCCTGTTGTGGGTGGAAGGTTGGGTTTTATAATTGTAAATAACATAAGGGAAACTTTAGTTATGCCTCAGATCTTTATTTTGGTGTTTTAGTTAGCACTTCTGTCTTTTAGTGTAGACTGTTTTTTTAAATCTGCCTCAAAAGTGTAGGTCAGTTATTTATACCCCTTGCTCTACTGCCCTCTGTAACTATATTAATTATTAGGGGGTGACTGCCATTGCCTGTGTTGTCTACTAAAACCCAGATGCACACAAGCAACATCTTCATTAGCAGTTAAATACTAACTAAACAAGTTCACTTCAATCCATATTTCTCTTATCTAAATAGATGAAGCAAGGGCTGCTACCTCAGTCTTCTTACTGCAGGGTTTTTCCAAGGTGGCATCTTATGGTGGTGGCTGTAGTGGCAGGCTAGCGCACTAACAGGGAAGACATCACAAGCAAGGTATCACGCTCACGTATGTGAACTCCAATTGTAGGATTAATCAAATGATTATTCATCACTGTCAACTAGATTGAAAGAAACAGAGTTAGTGGGTTATATCACAACTTTAGAAAGACTGAGATCAGACTACTATGATGACAGTATGATTGATGACACACAACAAATACGACCTGATATGATAATAAAAGCTAATAATATTAACTTCTTTTGAGCAATGGGGAGCTAAAATTTAATGAAAAGTAAAATTAGGAAATTAAATCCTCGAGTCAGGAGACATGGACTCAGAGTCATCAGAGATGTGGATAAGGTTAAGCCTTTACTCTGCACACAACACAATGCATGAATGCTGATGTTGATGATTGATGCGAGGGTGGGTAAATGGGGCCGGTGTTGGCTATTGCTCAGGTAATATAATATCATGCAGTGAGGTCTTGCACTTTCACTACATCCACCACAGCAAATGTGTGATCGATTTATGGTGTAAAATTAAGTCATACCTCAATAAAAATCACACAGCTCAGGGGAAGATGGTTAGGGTACTGATGAATCGATGGGAAAGAGGATTTGGGGAAAGGTGTGACAAAGATAAACACTACACAAAAGAAACATCAACAATATTCATTGGGTCCTGAGCAGCACCCCATCATTAATCTGTTGTTGGAGGAAGTGAAGGAATGAGTATGACACAGTTCAGTTAAATGCATTGCAAACAGTCTTTCAGCCCCAGAGAGACCCAAGATCATATATCTCCAAATTTTCTGTCTTCCAGGTTTGAAAAATACAAATCATGAAGGAGTGAAGTTAATCCACCCAGTTCTAAAAATTATCATGGTTAAAAATAAAATGCTAGTGTACTTCAAAATTGGGTGATGCATCTGCATTTGTCTCGGAAAGTCTGTCACTCTTGGGGGCCTGGCTGAACCTGTCTGGTAGGTAAGATGGAATGTTGAGCTTTCACCAAGTTTCATTTGTGCAGGAGAGGAGACGGCCAAGGATTGAAAAAAAGAAACTGTATTGTAGAGTCAAGGAGAAGGAAGCAAGGTAAGCTTCATGAGGAGTCAGGAGGGTACCAAGAAGACTCAGAAGCAGAACTATTACTTAAAGAGGAGTTTCATGTTTGAACCACAATGCAGCAAGCACACAGTCAGTAGCATTTCCCAAATCAATGCACTTCTCTCCATACCACAGAGCTGAGTGAGTACTACATCTCAGACTCTTCATCATCATCATCATGGCTTGTCTTTGTAGATGATAACTGTCTTCTTCTAGCTGTTGAGGTAGTCCTGTCCTGACTCCTTCCATCCTTCTCCTCCTTATTTTGAGTAACCCCATCCCACTTCCATTGCGAGCGAGATAGATCTGTGTAGTGCACTGCTTTTGAAGAACAAATAGAGAAACATAATTGGAATATTTTGTGTAGATTTGTGTTTGTTAACTGAAGCAACTAGTTTGGTCCCTGAAGAACCAGAAAAAACGGAGTGGACCCTGCAGGTAAATTTCGCTAAGTTTGAAAGGTTAATTACCTTCAGGAAGAATTAGCACTATCAGCCACAAAACATTGCATATCAAGTTAACAAATTTGTTGAACATCCTTCTTCACTGTCTGCCATCACATACTTCATCAATCTTCGCTCACAATCACTCAACATATCATCGCTCATTGGTGAAATAGTTACCTCTTCAACTCCAAGCACAGTGATAGATACAAAATTGTATATCCTCTTTTGTGCATCAGAACTTGGCAATGGCACTGACAGTCTTTTAATCAATGATCTTCTGGGGCAGCCTTGCTAGGTGATGCAAAAAAGGGATAAGCAATGGCATGTGAGGGACGCAGGCATGCCTCATATGTCCTGAAGGGAATGTGGGGGCTTCTTCAGTGCATACTGGTCCAACTCCAATTCTGCCATATATGTGAGTAAAAAACAGTGGGGCAGCATAAAGCTGACACAAACATTATGTTCCAGTAGCTACTTTTTTTTTGCAATGAAATAAGTTCAAAGATAAATAATTAAAAAGTTCTATGGTGGCACTGGAATACTCAATCTGGGGAGTAGAGTTTATCCTCAATTTCAGGTGGTTCACCCAGAAGTTGGTCAGTTTACACACTTGCATCTGACCAATCATCCTCTTCCTCCTGTAGTGTTTCTGGAATGGTGTAGTCAGGTGGTATGAAATGTTAGTTCATTTTGATCATGGTCAATCTCTCGACATTTTGAGGTGAGAGACTGGTCCTTCTCACTGCAACAACTGCACCAGCTGTACTGAATCCACTCTCAGTGTCTGTAGCACACTGGCTGCAGGACAAACCAGACTTTATTGCCAGCCTGCTGACATCTGGCATCTGGTTTATCTTCGCATACCAATACACCAATGGGTTTTGATTCACATACACCTATATTGGTTCATCCAGATACTCTTGGAACATCCTCTGAAGTGTCATTGATGCTGCCACTTGCTTAACTTCGTTTTACTTCACCTCTGCACTTGACTTAAGACCTGACACTTGAAACCAAACCAATGCAGAGGTTGGGTCTGAATCTTCTGATGCTATTGTTGACGTCATCCTTGTTGCTGGTGTTGGCTACTGTGATGAGACAAGCCTGTTTTCTCTGGAAGTTGAAGGCAGCACCCCAGAATGGTGGAGTTGGACTCTAAGTTCCAGCCGTTCTTCTTCCTGGTTTCCGGCTTGCTAAACAATTCACCTCTTATATTTTGAAACGTAGCTGATGCAACAATGGGATAGCATGGCCCATTGTATTGTCGCCCCTGCTAAATTCCTGTTTGAAAATCTCAAAAGGGAGTAGCATCTGTGTCAGACAATTGACTAGGCCCTATTTGTCTGTATCCATGGTCATAGCTTTCCCAATTACATTTTCTCCTCTTCAAACAACATAGGGGGTCATTCTGACCCCGGCGGTCATGGACCGCCGGGGCCAGGGTTGGAGGGAGCACCGCCAACAGGCTGGCGGTGCTCCGCAGGGTATTCTGACCACGGCGGTTCAGCCGCGGCCAGAAAGGGAAAACCGGCGGTCTCCCTCCGGTTTTCCGCTGCCCTGGGAATCCCCCATGGCAGCGCAGCTTGCTGCGCCGCCATGGGGGATTCTGACACCCCATACCGCCATCCTGTTCCTGGCGGTTCGCCCGCCAGGAACAGGATGGCGGTATGGGGTGTCGTGGGGCCCTTGGGGGCCCCTGCAGTGCCCATGCCAATGGCATGGGCACTGCAGGGGCCCCCGTAAGAGGACCCCACTTTGTATTTCAGTGTCTGCCTTGCAGACACTGAAATACGCGACGGGTGCCACTGCACCCGTCGCACCTTCCTACTCCGCCGGCTCAATTCTGAGCCGGCGTCCACGTGGGAAGGATGATTTGCACTGGGCTGACGGGCGGCCTTTTGGCGGTCGCCCGCCAGCCCAGTGCAAATCCCAAAATACCCTCAGCGGTCTTTCGACCGCGGAGCGGTATTTTGGAGGGGGGAACTCTGGCGGGCGGCCTCCGCCACCCGCCAGGGTGAGAATCACCCCCATAGTCATTGATCTCTCTGTACTGCTCAGACATTGCAAAATGTAAAAGGTCGAGTTCCATTGTGTTGGCACCTCCTGTATGAGAGCTTTAACTGGTACTCTATGAGCACGCTGAATAATCCTCAACTGCTTCTGAGCTGTAAAAGAATGGCTCAAATGAGTGCATATTCTTCAACATGTGGCCAGTATGTTGCTGAGTATGTCTTTATTTTTTGAGAAACTCCTGCAGAACCAGGTTGATACAATGGCGTCAAACAAAGGACTCTGAATTAGCCATCATCTGCCATGGCCTTGACTATGTTAGTTCCATTGTCTGTGACAACAAATCTGATTTGGAGACCTCTGGGTTGACACCTTGCTATTAAATTTGTCCAAGATGTTTGCAGCTGTATGTGATTTCTTTATGGTGAAAATGGCTACTGTTGCATGCCGCTGAATGTTCTTAAAACTTTCTTCAGGCCAAGATCTGTAGATAGATTTTGCTTTACCCTCACAAAAGAGACCCAGTGTACAGTGATGCACATGTAATCAGTCGCATGACAGCTGTTCCAGATGTCTGTCATCAGGTGGCTAGTGTGGACACCACTTTGCTGAAAACCTTGTCCAACCAATTGCAGCACATCGTGATGCAGCGCTGGAACAGCAACTCTGGTGAAATAGGTCTGACTTGGAACCTTCCATTTTGGGCTAGAGGCTGCCACAAATGTTAAGAATTCTGCTCCTTCCACAAACAAAAAGGGGGGGAGGTTTGGTGTCAACATTTTTGGCAGATTCCCATTGTACAAACGTGTCTTTGGGTGGTTGCAGTTGTAGGGCCCCTCCTGCCTAAACATGGCCATAATAGTAGCCTGGATTTTCTTCTTTTCAGTGGCCACTGATGCAGACAAACTTTGAGAAGTAGGTGGTAGTAGACTCAATATGCATTGTGGGGCAGTCACTGTATGATGTGCTGCTTCCATCTGACTCTAAGGCCCTCATTATGAACATGACGGTGAACAAAATCCCGCCATTTGCGGTGAAAAGAAACCCGCCATATAAAGATGAAAAAATCAGAATCTGACAAAAAAATTCCTGCCACCAGTCACCGCCAGGGCTTTGTTGGTGAAAATACTGGATATCCCACCCCGCCACCGCTGAGCACACAAATTCCTTGCCCTCCAAATAATGAAGCACAAATCACTGCGGCGGTCAGTGAAAGTTGAACGACCGTTGGCGGTACAGACTGCCACGGCCAGAAATGGGACCCAACAGTAAGAATTGCACACATTGGCGAGTTTGAAACCCATACACCTGACACACATCCACAACACCATAAAACACTCACAGACACACCCCACAGTCCTTTGCATCACCAATAGGACAACTGAGATTGAGAACTCCACAGGCAGACACTGAATGCCACAACACACGATTTACACACACAACCACACAACAACACCTTCACCTAGATCCACACAAAGCATCACTCACAACACACACCATGTCACCCCCCAAGCACCCACGCTTCACAGAAAGGGAGCTATGGACCATGGTGGATGAGATACTTAAGGTCGAGCTACAAATATTCAAGTCCCAGGTCCAGCACACACCCATCTCCAGGAAGATGGAGTTATGGCAGACCATTGTCAACAAGGTCAATGCAGTGGGAACCATCCACACACGAGGGATGACATCCGCAAGAGATTGAACGACCTAAGCAGGAAGGTGAGGTCCATGGCATCTCAGCACAACATTGCGGTCCAGAAGGCTGGGGGAGACCCTCCACCAACACCACCTGACTACACTGACTGGGAGGAAAAGGTACTGACCATCCTGCACCCTGAGGGGCTCACTGGACTCACTGGAGGAATGGACTTGCGTAAGTCATCTACAATTACCCCATATCCACCACACCTGTAATGCATGCACCACCTCACCCCTCCAACAGCCACCAGGACCACTGCCTCACCTAGGCCACAATCACAACATCCAGTCACCCTGCATACCCACAAATCCACGAACAGTCCCACATTACTCCAACTGTGCACTGCCACCTACCCATGCAAGAGATCACAATGGCACCTCACCACCCACAATGCACCTCCACAACCCAAGCAAAATGCAATGGCAACCTCACAAAGGCACCCTGCATGGCCCAACAGTGGAAAACCTGCACAAAATAGCCCAGCCTGTGCACCCCATCCGATTTTGCAATTGTAACAGACATGTCCATTCCCCCCAACAGGCATCACCACCCATGCCAACCTGAAGGACAGGACAAGGAGTGGCAGTGCCCCACATGGAGACAGAGGTACCACTCGGGACACTGGAGAGGGACCCTGGACAGTGAGGAATACCCTGGCCCCTCACACAGGCCTGGACTGTCACCTACTAGCAGCCCCACCCAGGACATCACTGATACCCCTACCACCCAGCCACCAACATCAGCCCAGGGCAACCAGCCCCACACCTGTGTATCCAGGCCACAGACTGGTGGAACACAAGGACAGAGGCCACAGTCACCACCTAACAACAGGCAGGAAGACAATGGCCCCAGTACAAGTGTTCTGCCAGACCTGTGCAGGGGACACAGGCACAGGGGGCTAGGCCAAGTGGGAGGGCATCAGTGGCCCAGGGGGGAGGACACCGGATGGATGCTGCAGCCCAGGATGTGATCTCTGAGGTCCTGGGAGCAGACCACAATACCCAGGACAGACTGGCCCAGATTGTGGCCACCATGGAGCAGAGTAAAAGGCTGCAGATCACCTGACACCAAGAGACCATGTAGCAGTGGAAACTGCTCAATACCACCATGCCCCCTAGCAGGTGCACCATGTCTCAACCCAGCCTGAGACCTCCACAGACCAAGAAGCCCCTACAACAGACCAGGATACAGACCAGCCAGCAACATCAGCAGCAGCAGCAACTGGACCTGTGCCACTATCTGAGGACACACAGGAGATCAGCACCTCAACCCATACAGGCCAACACCAGGCACCCAAATGGTCCCTTAGGCCCAGATATGGCACTGGAACACCTGCCAAGACCAAGGCCCGTCTAAGAAGTGACTCTGACAAGAACTGTCCCCGAAGTGTGCCACTGAACCACCATCCCCACCGTGAAATAGCAACCCCAAAACTTGTAAATAACAGATAAACACATTACCACTGCAAACATTCGCTGAGACCATGTAGCCAATATGGATATCCACCAGTAGCCCACTCCCATCACTGTAAAGAGCACCATGGCATCCCTGACACCAAATAAAGCACCTGTTCACCAATGTAAATGTCCCCTGTCAGTATGTTGAATGAAATCAAAGTGTGCATGCAGTTGAAATTGAAATAATGTATTCATATCTTTATTGCAGGAATGGCACCCTAGGCATTAAATGGGGTGGTGCCAACAGAAATGTCTAACAAGTTGTCCATCATGTCACATGTCCCATGCAAACCTGGTCACAGTGACAATGTCTATAGACCCAACACCCCCATAGAGGATAAGGCATACCAACAGTATGCTGCACAGACAACAACAGCATCAAATAGTACCTCTTAGCTACTGGAAGTACAGTTGGATCAGTTGGTTCCTGGAGTGCACATCTCCCCCCTCCTCATCATCACCATCACTCTCATCCCCTCTCAGAGGAAGCTGGTTTGGATATTCAGAACCCTCCTCCTCCAAGAGGGGAATAGATTTCCTCACAGCCACGTTGTGCAGCATGCAGCAGGCCACCACTATTCTACACACCTTCTCAGGCTCATAGACCAGGGATCCCCCAGAGATATGGAGGCAACAGAATCTAGCCTTCAGGAGACCTATAGTGTGCTCTATCACCCTCCTAGTACGTCCATGGGCAAAACTGGACTGTCACCGACAACCCTCAGTTGCAGACAGCCTGGCTGTTAGCTATGGGCCAAAAAGGGTCTGACACACTTACCTATGATCCATCCTCTGTCCCCTTGTAGATGTTCCATCAAGTGTGGCACACTGCTGTTCCTCAGCACAAAGGAATCATGGACTGATCCAGGTAGCATGGCATTCTCATGTGAGATGTACTGGTCTGCATTACACAACAATTGAATTTTCATGGAGTGAAAGTTCTTCCTGTTTCTGTACACCTGTTCACTTACTCTTGGGGGGATGAGAGATATGTGGGTTCCATCAATGGCACCTATCACATGGGGAATGTTGGCAAGGGCATAAAAGTCTGACTTGATGGCAGGGAGTTCAGCACTTTGGGGAAACCTCACATAGGACTGCAGGTGTCGTAAACTTGTATTCAGGAATCTGGACAGTATGAGGCTAAACATTCAATCACAATATTTATAGAGCGCACTACGTACCCGTTAGGGTTTCAAGGCGCTGAGGGGGGGGGGAGGCTACTGCTACTGGTCGAAGAGCCAGGTCTTGAGGAGTCTCCTGAAGGTGAGAAGGTCCTGGGTCTGTCGCAGGGGGGTCGGGAGGGTGTTCCAGGTCTTGGCGGCGAGGTAGGAGAAGGGTCTGCCGCCGGAGGTCTTGCGTTGGAAGCGGGGAACGATGGCGAGGGCGAGGTTGGCGGAGCCGAGTTGGCGGGAGGGGGCGTAGAAGTTGAGTCTGTTCCAACACATAGCTTTATTCGGTTACTTTCAACCATAAAAGCAAAACAACCAACAATTGAATGAAAAAGGAAATATAAATTAGGTTAAAAAGAATAAGAATAAGATAAAAACATATATTTCAGCCTTAAAACACATACAATTATTTTCCTTAAAAAAAAGCTCCTAACCTAACCCCCTAATACCTAACATTTAAATAGACAAAGGGTTTTGTTTCAGTCTATGTGTATAGTTAAAATTTGGCAACTAAAACACTTTTTTTTTTGGTCCTCATCATCATTATTTCCCCAGAAATTTAGTACGTATATGCCAAGCAGCTACAATATACTTACTAACCGCACAGGATAGAGGGAGAGAAGTTTCCCTCATAATGATCCTTAAGGCAACAATACAATGTCTTACCCCCATATTACTGCACACAGGTCGTAACCACTTCCGTCGTGCAATCAAATAAACAGGGCATATAAACATAAAATGTACAATAGATTCAGAAATTTGATTACAACTCGGACAAGTATCAGGACTTGCGGTCGCACTCCATGTGCTGCCATAGGATTTAAGAGGCAGACAGCCATATCTGAACTGAATATATAGACTCTTACTTAATGGGTCAAGAATTGTATCCATAAATGGTTCCAGATACGGGTACCATTTAAAATAAAAAAATTGTGAAGTCAATCTGCCGTGTGTTGAACACAGCAAGTAGTTTTCCCTGACATATATCCAGTAAACAATTTTTAAATGATTCTTCTGATCCTTCCTTATACTTTCTGGATGACTCCAAAACTCACTAAGACCCAATCTGTGGAACCATTTTGAGATGTGGCTAAACCAGGGAATGGTAAGTACATTTGGTCTGTCTAGAATGTCTTGAATAGACTCTTTGTATGTGGATAGCTCTGGGGTGGTCCATACACGAACCCAGAATAGCAATGGTCGTAGGGCAATTACATCAGAGATGCGTGAAAGGCCAAGGTCCCAGAACATAGGCAGCAGTGGGGTATTGCGAGGACAGGCCAGAGTCGACCTTACAAAGTTGTTTTCCCCCACTGCAAGCTTGCCAGTGTTCGAGGACCCCCAAATTTCAGACCTGTAGACCACAGCGCTCTGTGCCTTTGCTTGGTAAATTTTAATAGTTGGAGTAATCACTCTCTCAGAAGTAGATTTGTGAAAGCGTAAAATGGCCCCAGATCTCTGCGCCAGAATAGCTGAACTTTTTTCAATTTGGGCCCCCCAATGCAGATTGTTGCTAATTCTCACCCCCAAATAATCTATGGAGCTTACCATACCTAGGGGGGTACCATTATGGATAATTGAATATCTCTTAGTGGGGCCACAACCCAGGGTCATAAATTTAGTTTTGCTATGGTTGAGTTCAAGGCCATAGTCACCACAAAACAAACTAAACTTATCCACAAGTACCTGGAGACCCATAGGGGTTCTGGAGATCAGGAGGGAATCATCAGCAAATAGCAAAATTGGAATTTTATGGTTGTTCAAGGATGGAGCATCATTTTGGCAGTTGGTAACGACTTGCACCACCTCGTTGATAAACAATGTAAATAGCGTTGGGGCAAGAACACAGCCCTGGCGTACTCCTCTCTTAATATCTATTTTGTCGATGAGTTCCCCCTGCTTACCCCATCTGACTTGTGCAAATGTTTTTTCATGTAATCTTTGGATCAAATGCACTAGATTTCCTGGGATACCGATTTTATTTAATACTCCCCATAGTTTCTCTCTTGGGACTAAATCAAATGCAGATCTTAGATCTACGAAAGCAACATAAAGTTTTTGCTTAGATAGGGTGACATACTTCCAAAATAGTAATGACAGCCTGAGGACTTGGTCCATGGTGTTAGTTTTAGGCCGAAAACCGGCCTGTAAGGGGGATAAAATTTGGTTGTCTTGAATCCAATCGGTAAGCCTATCTAGGACCTGCTTAGCAAACGTCTTCTGAAGAATATCAATTAGGCTGATTGGTCGATAATTTGCAGGTGAACCTACATCACCCTTTTTGTGAATCGGTATTATTTCTGCGCCACGCCAGGAATCTGGAATAGGGCTACCAGCTGCTATGGCATTAGACAATACATTGATGTACCATGCCCATATCTTTGGTTCTGATTTGAACAGGTCCCCTGGGATCTTATCTGGACCAGGGGCTTTGGCTGGCCTCAAAGAATTAATTGCAGCTGTTGTTTCGGCTAAAGTAAAAACAATGCTCTCAGTTGTGGTCTTGTTAACAGCCCAACACTCATCATATCCAGGGTCCTCCAGAGATTGTGGTGCAGGCAGAGCATAAATTCCAGAAAAATAGGACACCCATCTTTCGGGCTGTATGTACATACCAATGTCATCATTGCCCCTTTTCGAACTAGAGGTCAACAGCCGCCAGAAGGAACTATCATCTTTGTATTTGACTGCTGCAAGCAGCTTCTGCCATATCTCATTATCCCAGTCTTTTTTTGCTTGTTTCAGGGCATTAACATACCTCTCCCTATAGAAGATACCCTGTAGGGAATCCACCAATTTATTGTGGATAACCATAATGGGAATATCAGAGGCTTCTTGTTCCTCATAATCTGCGAAGAGTTTTAAAAAAAATGAATATATTTCCCCAATCAAATACGGGTTGGATTCCACCTTTGGCCAGCAGACCCGAGAACGTCTATGATTCAAATAAGGGAGTGGGACGTTAGTGATCGTAGTGTGCTGGACTCTTAAAAATGCATGGTTGGTCAGTACAAGGCACAGAGGATTATGATCGCTATCCAAGCGAGGTAAGATTTCCATGTCCAGTGAACTTGACCATAGCCTAATATCCACCAGAATATAATCAATAGTACTAAAGGAAAGCCCTCGCTTGAAAGTGATGGCTCGCTCTGAGTCAGATTTAGTGCGGCCGTTACATTCTCTCAGGCCATATTTCAGACAAAGGGAAGACAACTGAGATGCAACACGGGAAGTGGGCAAAAACGCCGTTTCCTTAGATTGGGGAATACCCCAATATTCGTCCTCCTCAGTAGTCAGATTGCTGATGGTGTTGTCCAACACAAAAGAACAATTAAAATCACCTGCTATAATCAGAAGATCTGAAGGGTCCAGAAGCTCTATATAGTCCGTCAGCTGGGTGAGAACAGAAAAGTTGAGTCTGTTATTCAGGTAGGCTGGTCTGGCGTTGTAGAGTGCCTTGTGAGCGTGGGTGAGGAGCTTGAAGGTGATCCTCTTGTCCACGGGGAGCCAGTGGAGGTCTTTCAGATGGTGGGAGATGTGGCATCGGCGGGGTACGTCGAGGACCAGTCGGGCGGAGGCGTTTTGGATGCGTTGGAGTCGTCGGATGTCTTTCGCTGGGATGCCTGTGTATAAAGCGTTACCGTAGTCTAGTATACTGCTGACGAGGGCCTGGGTCACAGTTTTTCTGGTTTCCGTCGGGATCCATTTGTAGATTCTACGGAGCATGCAGAGGGTGTTGTAGCAGGAGGAGGAAACTGCGTTGACCTGCTTGGACATGGTGAGGGCGGAGTCGAGGACGAAACCCAGGTTGCGTGCGTGGTTGGCTGGCGTTGGAGGGGGTCCCAGCGCGGTGGGCCACTAGGAGTCATCCCAGGCCGAGGGGGTGCGTCCGAGGTTGAGGACCTCCGTCTTGTCGGAGTTCAACTTCAGGCGGCTATTTCTCATCCATTCGGCGATGGACTTCAATCCCTCGTGGAGGTTGGCTTTGGCGGTGTGTGGGTCTTTGGTGAGGGAGAGGATGAGCTGGGTGTCGTCGGCGTAGGAGAGAATGTTGAGGTTGTGCAGACGGGCCAGTTGTGCGAGGGGGGCCATGTAGACGTTGAACAGCGTCAGGCTTAGAGAGGAGCCTTGGGGTACGCCGCAGATGATGTTGGTGGCATCGGAGCGGAAGGGTGAAAGTCGGACTCTCTGGGTTCTGCCGGAGAGAAAGGAGGAGATCCAGTGGTGGGCTTTTTCTTGTATTCCGGCTTTGTGGAGGCGTGCTAGTAGGGTGCGGTGGCGAACCGTGTCGAAGGCTGCGGAAAGGTCCAGGAGGATGAGGGCTGAAGTTTTGCCGTTGTCCATTTGCTGTCTGATGTCATCTGTGGCGGCGAGGAGAGCAGGCTCGGTGCTGTGGTTGCATCTGAAACCGGACTGGGAGGGGTCCAGGATGGAGTTGCCCTCGAGGTGGTGGGTGAGCTGAGCGTTGACGATCTTCTCGATGACCTTCGCCGGGAAGGGGAGGAGGGAGATCTGACGGAAGTTTTTGAGGTCGTTGGGGTCTGCCTTGGGTTTCTTGAGGAGGGCGTGGATTTCGGCATGCTTCCAGCTGTCCGGGAAGGTCGCGGTTTCGAAGGATAAGTTGATGACCTTTCGAAGTTGGGGGGCGATGGTAGAGTCGGCTTTGTTGTAGACGTGGTGGGGGCATGGGTCTGAAGGGGATCCTGAGTGGCTGGAGTTCATGATCTTGCAAGTTTCAGCGTCATCTACGTGGGTCCAGGCGGTGTAGCGGTTGGCGCAGGTGGAGTTGTCGGGGGTTGGGTCTGACGGAGGCGTGTTGTTGAGGCTGTCGTGGATGTCGGTGATCTTCTGATAGAAGAAGGTGGACAGGGCATCGCAGAGTTCTTGGGATGGTGGGATGTCGTTGACATTGGCGCTGGGGTTGGAGAGCTCTTTCACGATGCAGAAGAGTTCTTTGCTGTCGTGTGCGTTGTTGTTCAGGCGTTCTGCGAAGTGGGAACGTTTGGTGAGTCGGATTAGCTGGTGGTGCTTGCGGGTGGCCTCCTTGTGGGCTGCCAGGCTGTCGGGTGTCTGTTCGAGTAGCCATTTCTTCTTTAGTTTCTGGCAGGTGCGTTTGGAGGTGAGGAGTTCGTCAGTGAACCAGGTGGCTTTTTTCTTTCCTTGGTTGTCGGTGGACCTCTTGAGTGGTGCGAGGGTGTTGGCGCAGTCCTTGATCCACTGTCGTAAGTTGAGCGCAGCGGTGTCTGGGTCGGTGGAGTCGGTGGGCGGGTTCTGGGCGAGGGTGCTGGTCAGGTGGTCTTCTGTGACTTTGCTCCAGCGGCGGTGGGGTGGTAGTTGGGTGCGTTGGTGTTCGATGTGCTTCTTGAATGTGAAGTGGATGCAGTGGTGGTCGGTCCAGTGGAGTTTGGTGGTGTGGCTAAAGGTGACGTGGTTGCTTGCGGAGAAGATCGGATCGAGTGTGTGGCCGGCGGTGTGGGTGGGTGTGTTGACCAGTTGTCTATGGCCGAGGTTGGGGAGGTTGTCGATCAGGGATGTGGTGTTGGCGTCGTTGTTGTTCTCCAAGTGGAAATTGAGGTCTCCAAGGAGGATGTAGTCCGTAGAGTTGAGCGCGTGGGTGCTCGTGAGGTCGGCGATGGAGTCGCTGAAGGGTGCTTGTGGTCCTGGGGGTCGGTAGATGAGCGTTCCCCTGAGGGTGGTGTTGGGGTCAGTGTGGATCCGGAAGTGTAGGTGTTCGGCGGTCTTGAGAGTGTCGTCCGTGTAGGTGTGGATTTTGAGGGTGGATTTGTGGGCGATGGCTGTTCCTCCTCTGATTCCGTTGGGGCAATCTCTTCTGGTGATCTTGTAGCCGTCCGGGATGGCTATGGCGATGTCAGGTGCTGAGAAGTCGTTCCACCAGGTTTCGGCTGTGAAAACCATGCACCCATGCTCACGGTCACCTGAAATGAGCCTGTGGCCTGGAAATGGAGTGCGGAGAGCACTTGAACTTCAGTAAGGATGGCATGCTGATTCTGATTAGCCGGTCTCAGTGCTGTATCCAGTAATGCTCAAAGTTCATAAATAGTCCCATGGTTGGGTCTGTAATTGATAATGATGTGACGCTCCACCATGGTCCCCAAATCAACAAGTGGTCTGTACACCGATGGGGCCCTCCCTTGCCACATGGGTCTGTACCTAGGAGGAGTTGAGAACAAATATGAGGAACACACATACATTTGCCCAACATGTTAAATATTCAGCACTGCTGGCATACAAGTCGATGACACATATGCATAGTAGGATGTTAAACTGGAGTGACATGTCCTCAATGATACATCAGGACTGTTCTGGTGTGTAAATGTATATTTGCTCATGCCTATGGGGATTGCGAAAAATAGGGCCTGCATGGGGCAAAGAAGAAATTAATAGCTGCGTAGTAATGGCCATTATGTCTGCCCCCTGTAATCCACAAATGTTGTAGTGGAAGTGACCTCATACCACTAGCAGTTGTCGTAATAGCGTAAGCCGGTGTTCACCTCCGTGCGACCATTCATTGGTTAACATTGTTGTCAATTGGGAATATGAGCGTATCATGATCACCGCCGGCGGTGACGGAGCACACCGCCGCGGAGCGCACACCCTCTCGTCACCCCAAATTCACTTGTCTCTCGGATTATGTGCATGCAGGTACTCCACTGAGTGTGTTGCTGTGTCCTGACTCTGGTCCTGGAAATGGCACGAGTGGCAGAGGAAAGGGCCCCAGCCTTCACCACCGAGGAACTGGACAAGCTCGTGGACGGAGTCCTACTCCTGTACACCAAGCTCTATGGTCGACCAGAGGTACAGGTGAGTAGGTGGATTGGGGGCATGGATGTGTGTAATGGTGGTAGATGGCTATAAACATGTGTGCACGTTTGACACTGTACAGTCGTGGGATTCATGACATGCTGCGTGTGTGAGGTCCTGTTATGCTGTTGTGAGAGTTCGTCCCACAGGGGACGTATAGCCAGCTGTATCTAATGGGCATTGTCTGACCTCTGTGTTACTTTTTCTGTGTGTCCCACATAGGTCAGCGCCCATCAGAAGAGAGGATTCTGGCATGCCATCGCCAGGGAGGTGCGGACCCTAGGGGTCTACAACCGGCAGAGCACCCACTGCAGGAAGCGGTGGGAGGACCTGCGGCACTGGGGAAGAAAGACCTGCACGGCCCAACTGGGAAAGTCCTGCCAACGAGGAAGGGGTGCCCGTCGGGCCCTGACCCCCCTAATGCGCTGCATTCTGACGGTGGGGTATCCGGACCTGGATGGGCGATTGAAGGCTACCCAGTAGACACAAGGGGGTGAGTACAGAAACCATCATATGCCTCCTTGATGGATGTGTGAGTGTGCTGTAGTATTTATGCTGACTATCGGCAGGGAATCTGACTGATGTCATTTTACATAATGGCCCCAATGGGAAGTTAGTTTGTAAGGGACAGGTCTGCAGTAATTCAGGTCCTTCTGTGATGTTGGAAATGGCTGTAGAGCACGGTTGTGGCCAGTATTCGGGTGGATAGCCATTTGTATAGCGTAGGTGCTGCATAGTGGAATATTTGCAGGATGGGAGTATGTGTGAACCAGTTATGTACCTCCATTCAGCTATTTACAAGTGTCTCTCCTGTTTTGTCTCCCCATCCCTGTTCTCTTGTGTTGTCTGTGTATATCAGCATCCTCTGGCGAGGAAGCTGTGGCACCGGCGAGTGGGGATGCAGCGGCTCAGGGTTCCACGGAGGCAGAGTCGAGCGATGCCAAGGGGACCAATGGGTTGGAGGGCGAGGGGAGTACCACGGGGGAGGCAACTACCACTGGAGGTAGTGACTCTGATACCTTCTCCGATAGGAGCTCCCTGGTGGTGGCAGACCCTAGTGGGCCCACCCATTCTGTGTCATCTTCCGCCACGCCCCATACCATCACTGCCCTCCAATTTGCTCCCCACAGAGTTGCCCGTGTCCACTCACCCAGAAGGGTGGGAATCTACTTTGCCCCAGGCACCTCATCCCCTGCCCCAGTCAGCCCTGCTGCCCTCACAGAGGAGGGTATTGACCTCCTGAGGAATAACTCTGTAGGGCAGACAACTATTGTCAATGCCATCCAGGGGCTAGCATCAGAGGTGCAGCAGACCAATGCCTGCCTGGATGGTATTCATGGTGCCGTGTGGCCTACAGAGATCTTTTCAGGCTCTGGCCTCCTCTTTGATGGCAGCCAGTGTCCCTGGTCATTCCGTCCCCCCTCCAACCACATCTACCCCTTCCAGCACCCCACTCCCTTCACCCGTCCCAAGCACACATTCTGACAGCCATGCACACACCTCAACACACAAGAAGCACACTGAAAAACACTGAAAAACATAAGCACCACACTTCCCACTACAGGCATACACACAGTCAACATACAAAGACACACATACCAACATCCACTTCCCCCAGTGTTCACCTCTTCCGCCTCCCTGTCTGTCACCTCTACATGCACACTCACAGGCAGTGCACCCTCATTCACTGTTGCTGACCGTCATTCTGGCAGTCACTACAAAATCAGACATCCATTAATGCATCCCAGACACCACACCTGCACTCACCACAGCGACTTTGGTTAACACATGCAGCACACTCACCAAACTTGCAGACACACAGACAACATACATTTACACTGTTTGCCTGTCTTGTCCCACTGTGTCCACCCCCCCTCCTCCAAAGACACTCAAACATTCCAAGACACCCACCCAACACACATCCACCACACCTCAGCATACTGTGCAGTCACCTGCACCCACGTCACGCACACCTACACCTCTCATGACCACTCCCTCTACCTCCACTCCCACACCTTCCTCCAGGTCCACCCAATTGTCCCTTAAAAAAACTTTTCCTATCCCGTGTTGACCTATTTGAACCCACTGGCCCACCTCGTCTTGTCCCTAAATGTGCCCACCTCCTTGCCCTGTCCCCTCCTCCCACGTCACAGCCCTCCCCTGTCCGCCCTTCCCATTCCCGTGCTACCTCCCCTGTGAGCAAGAGACCCCGTGCTGGCCCAGGTACATCTGCCGCACCCCAGTCCAAGGCCGCTCCACCAGCTTTAAAGGCCAGACCCTTGCCCTCTCCACCTCCCAAACATAAAGCCAACCCCCCCTCCCAGTCGTGAGTCACCACCCCCACCACTCCCTGCCCCTGTTACATGAGGTGCCTGTGTGCCCCATTGTTGCCCCTTTAACGTGGAGTACCATTTGCACTTGTGGGAGTCAAGTTGGGGCTCTTTGGACCCATCAGACTTTGGACTATGGACTGGCCATTGGCCTTCTGTTGGACATCTGTTGCTCCTGGAGCTTAAAAAAAAGTTTGTGTGCCCAGTGTTGGTTTTTGCATACTCTGGATCCGTGGTTCATCGTTTCTTTGTGGAGGGGTGTTGTGCACATGTATGTACTTTGGGCAGGTTGTCTTGGACTTGTGTTGGGTAAGTACCTCTTGCTCTGGGGTGTATGGCTTGTGCTGCTGTTAGGGCGTGTGGGTGTGTTGCAGGGTGGGTGGAGTGGGTGAGTATGTAACTGTGCCCTTTCTTCCCTTGTTTAGTAAGTTGCAGTACTTACCGTCGTCGTCTTCGTCGGCAGTCTCGGCCATCGAGCAGGACTGTCATGATTTGCAACTCTCTATCCATGTCTGCTTGTGTGAGCCTTTCGGTGAGTGTTTCCTTATATTTGGTTTGTTTCCGCCTGGCTTTGCGTGGTGGTGATTCCCGCCCCAGAACTGACGGCGGTCTAGTGCTTAATTATTTGATGGGTGGGTAGGACCTTTCTGTCGGCCTGTGGGCGGTCTGTCGTCGTTGTCGGCACTCCTCAGCTGGCGGTGAGTGGTTTCAGGCTGCCTGTTTTTCAGGTGCTTCATAACTTGGCGGGCCAGACCGCCTGACTTTTGCCGGTAGTTACCGCCACCGCTGACGGAGCGGTGTTTCTGCCATGTTCATAATAAGGGCCTAAGACTTCTTGTGCCATTGTGAGGTCACTGAGAAGGGTGATTCTGGTACACTGCTGTTGAAAGGACTGCTTTGTGTGAGAATGTCACCCTCTATTTCATCACCTTGCACTGTGATTGGACTTGTAGCTGATGTTTCCCAGCTCTCCTCACCTTCACCACCAGGACCACATTCAGCAATTTTTTTAAGGTGCTCCTACCACCGGATTGCATGATGTTCTTTCATATGGGTTGTTTGACCTCTAGTTCCCTAATGTGAACCAGGCTTACCTAGACGAACACTTGTGTGACAAATGGAGCATATTGCAATGGTCTCCTCCTGTTTGCTGATCACAAAAAAGCCCCAAACTGGGGAAAAGCACTTTCTCAGTGAGCCAATGCCTGAAGAAGAACTAAAGGTAGGTGGGTGTGTCATCGATTGCCTCTCTTCAGTGCATATTTCTACTGAGATAGGGGTTAGTTCAGGTCTCAGCTGGGGCTTTACAAATATGCAAGCTGGTGATGCTGCCTCTGCCACATCCCTCAGAGCAGGTTGAATAGTTATGTCGGACTCCCCTGTGCCAGCTTCCACAATCACTGGGTCGTCTTCATCATCCTCTTCTATGATTCTAAGGCTTTCAGGATTTTTTTTTTCTCTTGCATATCCTAGCATCTTCCAGACTCTGCCAGAGGCCACTCCATGCCCCTTTCATCATCATCAGAAGTGATGCTTGGAGAAGATGATGGAGTAGCACCCTCCCTTTTCCTTGCTGGAGATCTGAGAGCCAATGATTCTAAAAGGAGCTTCTTGCTCGGCAGGAAGCTTAAACTCCTGTTCTGCTCCAGTTTTGGGGAGATTTATTGCTGACTGTGGCTGCTATCCACTGTGCTCTGTTTCCTGAAATGATTGGGTGCGACTTTGCAAAAGGGACAAATTCAATGTAACATCACTGCTTGCCGGCATCACCGTGATTGCAGTGGCTGCCTCACTGACAGACATGGTCTTGAGCTTAGGTTGGGGTGCTGCGGTTGATGCAGCAGTGCTGCTCCCAGATTCCTCCCTGGAATCTGGTGTGGCAGGCTCACGTCTCCTAAAAAAGGTTGTGGTCACTGACCACTTTTTTAGGAGCAACTTTCTTTGGGGCCATCCTAAAGCTCTCAATTGATAGCGGCAATAAGCTGCACAAGCGGAAGAGCTTGGAGGACTTAAGTCACTCTACAGACCTTCTGTTTGACAGTACTGCGGTTGATGTCTATTTTCGTCTTGTGCACCTAAAAGCAACCAAGAAAGAAAAACATGTATTTAGTCAAACATGGCACTGTTGTAGGTTGAAATAGTACAGACAAATGCAATATTAGTATGGTTGGTTGCTTACATAATAAATGACAATTTATCCAAACATTGTAAAGTCAAACCACACCACCATACCATAAAATTTCATTTCAAATGAGGCAACACAACCTCTTTCCTTTATCTCCATATTTTCTAAAAGAGATGCCTGTGGTAGTCAGAGAGGTGCATGGTTCAAATGGAATAATCCTTAAGAAACCCATGGCAGGAAAGGTGGTCTAGGAGCAATGTGACATCGCAAACAGGGTGTTCAGTAGGAAATGGAATTATACCTAATGAAACTGAATGCTGTAGCACGGCTGTACACCTATGGTGATTAGGTGGATGGATAGATGGATGCATGGATCAAGGTAAAATGAAAGAAAAATAAAATAAATACATTTAAAAAAAAAAAAAAATTTTAAAATGTAAAAATCTAAATTGAAAAGTAAAAAATAAATAAAAATAAGAAATTCAAATTATAAAAAAATTAAAATATAAAAATGAAATTAAAAATACTAATACCAAATAAAATTAAAAATACAAATAACAAATAAAATTAAAAATAAATAAATAATACAATAAAAATAAAAATTACATTAAAAATGATCAATAATTGATGATGTTTGTATAGGACAATGAGAAGAAACAAACCTATTGTGAAGCAAGGAGGTACAAAATAAAAAAATGCTAATAAAATTATGTGATGATAGATGTACTGTTCATCATATTCTTATTATACATATACTACAATGATCCCCAGGCATATTATTAAACTGGTATCACATCAATTCATGCACGCCTATGGCAAATGCACACTGGCTAGATGCAATAAATGCCCCCAAGCCACATGGTAAAACAACAACAGTGAGCAAGGAGACATGGGAAATAAAGAACACATAAAAGCCTGTGACAAGAGCACACTGGCTAGATGCACAAAAATACTGCCAGCCACATGTTCAAACAACAATAGTGAGCAAGGAGGCATGGAGAACAAAGAACACATATAAGTCTATGACAAAAACACACTCGCTGGATGCACAAAATGGCTTTCAGCCACATGATCAAAAACAACAGCAAGCAAGTAGGCATGGGAAACAAAATACAAATGTAAGCCTATAGAAAGGGCACACTGGCTGGCTTCCAGGTCCTGAGTACCAGTTCTCTGAGCTTTCTGTAAATAAACATTAACGATTACAAAATAACTTAGATCCTCCCCTGCCTGCTATCCTGCATAGTAGGCTCAAAACTGCCCACCCCCTCAACTTGCAGAGTTCCTGTCACCCCAACTGTAACATGAAATGTATTAAGGGTTGGCTGGTCCCGCTCAGACATGCCGAACGGTGGTCGGATACATCTTCCCATGTCGGTTTTATCAGTCAGTTTACTTTGCAACATCCTGTCCGCTGTCACTCAGTATCTTAGCCTGATGGTCCATCCCTCTCCATTTCCCCCGGACCACCATGGTCTTGGGTGGATCCGAGAGAGCCAGCCTGCTGTTGAGTTCTCGTGGGCTCTCCTTTTCCTTTCTCCCGGATTCGCCGGTCTCTCTCACGCCTGCCTTTGATCAAGTCCCATGCGTCTGCTGGCGAGGTAAAATACCAGGATTTGCCCTCCGCTAGCACCCGGAGCCTTGCCGGAAATAGCATCATATATTTGAGTTCCTTTGCGGGCAGCACTTTTTTAATTTCGTCAAAGCTGCAGAACTGTTTCTGAACTTGAAGTGTGTAGTCCGGGAAGAATCTAATAATCACATTTTTGTAGTGTAGGTCTCCGTGGATGCGAGCCGCCTGTAGAATGGCATCTTGATACCGGTGGTTGAAAATTCTGGTAATGATTGTTCTTGGAGGCAGCCCTGGCGTCCGATGTGCTCTTTCCACCGAGAAGAAGTTCGACAGTCTCTTGGGGCAAAGGGTTTTTAATATAAGATCTTCCAAAAAGAGGTCCACACTTGCTCCCTCTGCACCTTCCGGTACTCCGATTACCCTGACATTGTTCCTTCTTGCACGGCCTTCCTGGTCCTCCAGACTGGCCGCCATTGTTGCGTGTTGCTCAGTGAGGGTTCGCACTTGTTCTTCCAAGCTCTTGGAGGTTGACCTAAGTGTCTGTATGTCGGATTCCCCTGTGGATATCTTGTCCGCCATCTTCTGTAGATCCGCGCGCAGCAGGGAGACATCTGCCATTACGGTGTCTAACTTAGGCTCCAGGGCGGACTTGAGATCTGAAATTGCTGCCATTATAGCTCACAGTGAAGGTTGCGATGCACCAGGTTCGGCTGAGTCTTGCCCCAATGGGGTCAAGGACTGCCTAGCTATTGCATAGTTGTCCATTTAGTTTGATTGCTAATGGCCATGGGTTTTGGGTTTTACCATGATCTATGGCAACGCGGGCCTCCGGCTCGACTCCCTTTGTCAACTATTTGCCTCCGTTTGCCTCCTACATCTTTCCGGCATGAGCCTTCTTGCTTATTCACCTACTTCGAATTTCTTCGCTGTGGAGGCTGCAGTCGATCGTGCACCCCCCTTGAGGACCTTTTGCTACAGACTGTTCTTTTCTGGGCGGCCCACATACAGGACTTCTGGACTTCCTCACTGCACTAGTGCCCGTCCGTGGCGCCCAGACAAGGAGGCGCAAGCACATCACCTCCCTCCGTCCCCGCTCTGGGCTTGCTCTCCTCTACGCTCACCTTCCATGGTCGCCCCGCTCACCGCTCTATTCCTGGCAGCCAAGGCATTGCGCTCGTCACGCAGGCCTCTCCAATTCCTCTATTCCACTCAGGCTGCAGTACACTTGCTGTCTCTTCCGGGGGTCCGGCCAGGCCATTACGATGTCTCACCTGCCAGCCCTGGGACTCTTCTTTTCTCGCCGCTGACCTCCCCCTCTCGGGAGTCCCCCTTACTACCTCACCAGGGCGCCGAGTAAGACCCCATCACAGATCTCTCACCATCGCCCCTGGTCCAGGGATCAGCACCTGCTTTGCCGGATGCACCGGCTCACGCTCCCCTCTGCTCCCAGGGTGCGATGCACCTCCTCTCTCGGCAGGCCTTCCAGGCCAGTTTCAAGCCCCCCCATGGGGTCACAACAGCAATCGCTCGCTCAGTGGTTCGAGCCATTTGTCATAGGGCAGGATGTCGCCGGATTATGTACGGATTATAGGAATTTTAAGTTTCGGAGCCGTGGAGCTCGCTTAAGTGGTGGCCATCTTCGGGTGCATCAAGCCATGCCCCCAGATCTAGCTACTTCTGGAGCTGTAAATCTGCTTGAGGTGCATTTGTAAGCGGCACTTTATCAGCACCATTACGGCCAGAAGCTGTGCAAATAGGCTCAAAATCTTGCACATGCTCACTAGATGCCTGAGAATATTGTGGCACAAGCGAGGTTCAAAAACAAATCTTGCGCACGCAAATGCAGAATTCAGAAACTCTGCACTACTCCACATAGTGCAAAGTGCCTGAATTCTGTAAATTCAGCAAGAAGAGCAGAGTTTCTGCCGGGGCCTAGACTCTTCATAAGAATTAAGTAATTGAGTGGGTGGTGTTAATGTGTGGTTCCACTCCGGCGCCCCATCGGACCCCTGCCCTCACTTCATCTTCAATAAAGCCGACGACATCATCGCCCCGCACCTCCAGGCCGTCATCAACTCTTTATTTTCTTCTGCTACCTTCCCCGAATGCTGGAAACACGCCGAAGTCAACGGCCTACTAAAGAAACCTACGGCTGACCCGAGCGACCTGAAAAACTTCCGCCCCATCTCGCTCCTCCCCTTTCCCGCCAAGGTAATAGAGAAGACAGTCAACAAACAGCTGACCACCTTCCTGGAAGACAACAACCTGCAATACTCTTCACAAACCGGATTCTGAACCAACCACAGCACTGAAACCGCCCTCATCTCAGTCACAGACGACATCAGAACCCTGATGGACCACGGTGAAACAGTCGCCCTCATGCTCCTCGACCTCTCGGCTGCCTTCGATACCGTCTGTCACCGCACCCTAATTACCCGCCTCCACTCCACTGGGATCCAAGGCCAGGCCCTGGACTGGATCGTCTCCTTCCTCTCAAACCGATCTCAAAGAGTTTACCTCCCACTGTTTCGCTCAGACCCCACCGAGATCATCTGCGGCGTACCTCAAGGCTCATCGCTCAGCCCGACACTCTTCAATGTCTACATGAGCCCCCTCGCCGACATCGTACGCAAGCACGACATCATCATCACCTCCTACGTCGACGACACCCAACTTATACTCTCCCTCACCAAGGACCCCGCCAGCGCCAAGACCAACCTACAAGAGGGCATGAAGGACGTCGCAGATTGGATGAGGCTCAGCCGCCTAAAGCTGAACTCTGACAAAACGGAAGTCCTCATCCTCGGCAACACCCCGTCCGCTTGGGACGACTCCTGGTGGCCCACGGCCCTCGGCACCGCACCTACCCCCGCAGACCACGCCCGCAACCGCGGCTTCATCTTGGACCCTCTTCTCACCATGACCAAGCAAGTCAACGGCGTGTCCTCCGCCTGCTTCCTCACCCTCCGCATGCTCCACAAGATCTTCCGCTGGATCCCCGCCGACACTAGAAAAACCGTGACCCACGCCCTCGTCACGAGCCGCCTGGACTACGGCAACACCCTCTATGCTGGGACCACCGCCAAACTCCAAAAACGCCTGCAGCGTATTCAAAATGCCTCGGCCCGCCTCATCCTCGACGTACCCCGCAACAGACACATCTCCGCACACCTGAGACACCTGCATTGGCTACCAGTCAGCAAAAGGATCACCTTCCGACTTGTCACCCACGCACACAAAGCCCTCCACAACAAGGGACCGGAATACCTCAACCGTCGCCTCAGCTTCTACGCCCCCACCCGTCTCCTCCGTTCCTCGGGCCTCGCTGCCGTCCCTCGAATCCGCCGCTCCACGGCGGGTGGGAGGTCCTTCTCCTTCCTGGCAGCCAAGACCTGGAACACCCTCCCCACCAGCCTCAGGACCACCCAGGACCACTCCGCATTCCGGAGACTCCTCAAAACCTGGCTTTTCGAGCAGCAGTAACCCCCCCTTCCCCCTGGCGCCTTGAGACCCGCACGGGTGAGTAGTGCGCTTTATAAATGTTAATGATTGATTGATTGATTGATTGGTTATAAAAGTTATGATGCAATGCATGAGTGGTGCAAGATAGTATTTTGAAGAATAAAGACGTCTGTTACAGAGCTCCATGTCTGGCATGTTCATTTACATGCTACCTAGCTGGGGAGAATCCACAGCTCCCCAAGCAAATCCCTCATCTCCAACATGTAATGAGTTAGAAATATGGACCCCATCTGAACAAAAAAAGCTCCCTTTCTTATTCCTTGATACCCCCATGGGCAATCATCTTTATGTCCTTGGCAAAACATAATACTCTCATCTCAAAACTGAGTTTCCTTCTTGCCTTATTGATGGCCGCATGCTTAAATGCCCCCTCCATTTCCTATGAGGCACACATTCAATCCATACCAGGCAAGTCCCTGTCAATTTCTGTTTCAGGAAAACCATGTCCAATTGCATTTGTGGCAGTAGTACCAACTCATAGGGGGTCATTACAACCCTGGCGGACGGTGTTAAAGCAGCGGTAATACCGCAAACAGGCCTGCGGAACAAAAAAGGGAATTATGACCGTGGCGGAAACCGTCAACATAGACAGCCACTTTAACACTCCGACCGCCACGGCGGTACAGACAAGCAGCACGGCGGTCACCGCCAACAGACAAGCGGGAGACAAAGTACCGCCCACAGTATTACAGCAGGCCAATCCGCCACCTTTTCCGGGGTGGATTCTCCGTGGATATAAAAACACGTCGGAAACAGCTTTTGCAATGGGAAAACGCTCACCTGAACACACTCCACGAGGAAGGAGGACACCATGGAGCCGGAACTCCAAATACTCCCTGCGATTGTGTTCCTGCTCCTCTACGAACATCAGCAACGGCGGCGCCGAAGACAACAGTGAGTACTGCACCTACGACATAGGGGAGGGGGAAGCAAAAGTTAGGGACACACACACGCAACACCCCCACCCCCACCCCGACCCTCGCACACTACAACACACACACCAATGCATAACCAAACATCACAGGAACAACCCCCAACCCCCCCGGAAGAATGCAAAGACAAAAGGAAATGAAGTACAACCATTGTAATGTATCAAAATACAGTAAGCACATATATACATAAATATATACACATTCCAAATATATACATCACAATTAGTAGTGCAGGTATGCACATTTCAATGTCCGTGGACCACTGGGCCCAAAATGCATGGGCGAGGACCACACACGATACCTGTCCAGAAACGGAGAGAACACTGCAGGGGCATCAGATAGAAATACAACAGGCACCTCAGGGGGAAAGGAAGGGGGGGCACCTCAGCCGGATGACAGCACCACGCTAGATCCACAACGGGGCTGCATGCCCATTGATGTATCCTGGGGAGTGCAAAGCCACAGTCTCACAAGTCTTTGCAGTGTGTGGTTTGCCCACTGTTTATCCTGGGGAGTACAAAGCCACAGTCTCACAAGTCTTTGCAGTGGGTGGGTTGCCCACTGTTTTATCCTGGGGAGTGCAAAGCCACAGTCTCACAAGTCTTTGCAGTGGGTGGGTTGCCCACTGTACCATCCTGAGGAGTGCAAAGCCACAGTCTCACAAGTCTTTGCAGTGGGTGGGTTGCCCACTGTTTAATCCTGGGGAGTGCAAAGCCACAGTCTCACAAGTCTTTGCAGTGGGTGGGTTGCACACTGTACCATCCTGGGGAGTGCAAAGCCACAGTCTCACAAGTGGATAACAGTCTACATTGGTTTTGGAGGGGGACTGGTGCCCACAGTGCTTCATCCTGTTAAGGACAGACGGAGTGGATGCTGTTCTCCACTGGTTCTGGAGGGGGACAGTTCTGGAGGGGGACTGGTGCCCACAGTGCTTCATCCTGTTAAGGACAGACGGAGTGGATGCTGTTCTCCACTGGTTCTGGAGGGGGACTGGTGCCCACAGTGCATCACGCTCCCCGTGACGGTCCCAGTTCCGTCACTGCCCCTGCCGCACATGGGCTAACGATGCTTGAGTTGGCGGTGCTTGCCCTGTTCAGCGGTGCTTGCCATGGCGGTCTTTGCCCTGTTCGGCGGTGCTTGGCCTGTTCAGCGGTGCTTGCCATGTTCAGCGGTGCTTGCCATGGCGGTCTTTGCCCTGTTCAGAGGAGCTTGCCCTGTTCAGCGGTGCTTGCCATGGCGGTCTTTGCCCTGGCAAGTGGTGCTTGCCCTGTTCAGCGGTGCTTGCCATGTTCAGCGGTGCTTGCCATGGTGGTCTTTGCCCTGTTCAGCGGTGCTTGCCCTGTTCAGCGGTGCTTGACTTTGCTGTCTCTGACCTGTGCAGCGGTGTGTGCCATGGCGGTCCCACATTGCCCAGCGGGGCTGTGGCTGCCGGGGCCCTCCTGGGCGCTGACTCTGGCGGTGGTCTCCGGACAAGTGACGATTGTGCTGCCCTCCTGGGCACTTACTCTGGCGGTGGTCTCCTGACCAGTGACGATTGTGCTGCCCTCCTGGGCACTGACTCTGGCGGTGGTCTCCTGACCAGTGACGATTGTGCTACCCTCCTGGGCACTGACTCTGGCGGTGGTCTCCGGACCAGTGACGATTGTGCTGCCCTCCTGGGCACTGACTCTGGCGGTGGTCTCCTGACCAGTGACGATTGTGCTGCCCTCCTGGGCACTGACTCTGGCGGTGGTCTCAGGACCAGTGACGATGGGGATGGCGGTGGCGTCCTGAGCAGCAGGGAGGATGTCGGCCTTCTCCGCCGTGCTGCTCTTCCCAGACTTTGGCGACTTCTTCTGCCCCTTCCCCACCTTGGGAGGAGTCACAGCTGACTCGACACTCCCCCGGGACCCTTGTGAGTGGCTTTGCCTGCAGGAGGCTTCACCCTCTCCCGTTGGGCACTGTCTAACTTCTGGTGCTTCACAGGGGGTGGACTGGCAGTGCTTTGGCTCCGTGTCACACTGGCTGCCCTGGTGCCCGGTGCACTCCACATACCTCTAACAGCCACCACTGGTACCAGACTTTTTTGGCTGAGGTGCTACTACGGGACCTATGAATTGGAGGGGTGGGGGATGGGACAGAGGTCAAGGTTGCTCAGGAAAAGTTTCTGACGAACACTGGGACGGGTAGCTGGAGGGGGTCTGGGAGTGGAGGAAGAGGAGGTGGTTGTAGGAGGTGTAACTTTTGATGCTTTGGGTGCTGGTACATGTTCTGGAGGCTGTCGTGAGGTGGATGGATGTTGGGTGTGTGTGTGCCCGCGTTTGTGTACTTTGGGAGGGGGCGTCACAGACACACTGGGAGAGGACACAGGGGACGTGTAAATGGTAGTGGGGGTGGTGAGTGCAGGTGAGCGGGGTGTGGTGCTGGGTGTTCTGGTGTGAGTCCTAGTGGCTGTAGTGGTAGTGCATGCAGGTGAGAGTGTAGACGAGACTGGGAGGGAGGAGGGAGACGACGAGGAAGGGGACACAGTGGAGGCAGTGGATGTTGCTGTGTCTGTATGTGGATGATGCTTGTGTGAGTGCCTGTGGGATGTGTGGTGCCTATGTTTGCCTGAGCTGCCCTTGTGTGTTGACGTGTGTGCAGGCTGGTCTGATGCTGTGCTTGGGATAGGCTGAGGTACAGGGTATTGGGTCTGGGTGGAGGAAGTTGGAGGGGGGAGGCTAAACACAGGGACAATGGCTGCCATCAGTGCTGAGGCCAGAGATTGCAGGGTTCGATAATGGGCAGCCTGACCAGAATGAATGCCCTCCAGGAATGCATTAGTGTGTTGCAACTCCCTTTCTACACCCTGGATGGAATTCACAATGGTAGACTGACCAACAGTGAGTGACCTGAGGAGGTCAATGGCCTCCTCACTGAGGTCAGCAGGGGTGACAGGGGCAGGGGCTGAGGTGCCTGGGGCGAAGGTGATGCCCACCCTCCTGGGTGAGCGGGCACGGGGCGAATGCTGAGGGGCTGCTGGGAGGGCGGTGCTGGTAGGGGGGGTGGTGGCTGTACCTGTAGGAGTGGGGGGCACAGATTTTGCCGCCACCACAAGGGAGCTCCCATCGGAGGACAAGTCTGTGTCGCTGGTTGCTGATCCGGTGACAGCAGTGAAGCTCCCCTCGCCCTCCGTCCCACTGGTGTATTCAGAGTCCGTGGTGTGGCCCTCCATGGCCATGTGGGATGCAGCCCCCTCGTGCTCTGGTGCCCCTGTACCTCTGCCTGATGATGCTGATGCACAAGAGAACAGGCAGAGCACAAAAAGGGGAGGGGAAACAGAAGAAAGACAGGTTGAGTGCATGGCTTACCGCTACAGTTGGCGGACAATACAGACACAGCAACCGCCTGCACTATGTCGCGCTCTTGGGCTCTACAGATGCAGTTCCTGGGATATGGCCTACATGGCTATGATAGACATATGCACACATAGATGACACAGGGGCATGTATACCTGTACTTGGCACTCTACAGAGGTGGGGTGGAGTGCCACATGGCCTGCATTACGGAGGGGCCTAGCCTACGGAACTCGCCCTGGCCTAGGGAAACCCACAGCCCTCCTCCCCCACCAAGACCCCTCCACTGCGCGCAAAGTCATGAGAATGTGAGTGTACTCACCCCCTTGTGTCTGCTGTGATGCGCTCATGCGCCCATCCAACTCAGGGTAGGCCACCGCCAGGATCTGGAACATCTGGGGGGTCATGGTGCGACGGGCACCCCTCCCATGTTGGGAGGCCATTCCCAGCTGAGCCTACGCCGTCTTCTTGCTCCAGCGGCGAATGTCCTCCCATCTTTTACGGCAGTGGGTGCTCCGTCTCTGGTGGACCCCCAGGGTCCGGACTTCCTTGGCGATGGCACACCAAATATCCTTCTTTTGGTGGGCGCAGACCTACATGACATGTACAGGGGAAGAAGAGAAGTCATTACCAACTGCACCGTTGAAGTGAGTGGCCCACATCCCTGCCCTTGCCATGTGGCACATACATTCACACTCCTTCATGCTCGCAGAACTCTGCCCCCTTCCTACTTACATCCAGCTCTCTCCACCCAGGCATAGCCCATACAACTTGCACCCTATGCACTCACCTGTTGGTCTGGAGGACAGTAGAGTAGCGTGTACTGGGGGAGGACCCCGTCCACGAGCTTCTCCAACTCCTGTGCAGTGAAGGCAGGGGCCCATTCCCCAGACGCACGTGCCATTGTCTCTTCCAGACCAAGGTCACAGCAGCACTTGCAGTGTAGGTCCTCTCCTTTCGAAGATCAGGTATCGAGTGATTGAACAGATAGAAAATGGCGGTCACGTCCGCGGCGGTGACGTCCGCGGCGGTGCGTATCATCACTGCCGGCGCACTTCGTCATTGGCTCCTGGGACCCATAGGGTCCTATGTTAACCAATGTAGTATTGCGCCACGGTCTACGACCGCCTACCGCGACGGTGTACAACGCCAGCGCAGTTACCTCACATCCCATTGTCCCACTTTAGAGGTCAGGCATCTGACATTTCAGGGGCCCACATGGCTTCATTTTCAACTGCGTCACACATACCTAGGCCTGAAGTCAACACACATACAGAAAGTTTTTTGTATTTTGTGTTGTGTTCTGAGTAGCTGTGGGTACATACCTCTGAATTGGTTGACTCTGTGGTCGCTGTTGTCCTTCCTAGGCACCGTCAGCTGGGACATGTGAGGAGATGGCGGAATCCTCCGGTGTACCGACCGCTGGTGGACCTGTTGACAATGGAGGAGCGACATTTAATCATCACCTACAGGTTTGACCGTGCCACAGTCCAGGAACTGTGTATCCAGTTGGAAACAGACCTTATGTCACCAATCCGCCATCCCACAGGAATCCCCCCTCAAGTGCAGGTGCTATCAGTGCTCCATTTCCTGGCAAGTGGGCCATTTCAAACAACAGTGGCTATGGCATCAGGGATGTCCCAGCCTATGTTTTACAACGTGTTGTCCAGAGTGTTGTCTGCCCTGCTGAAACACATGAGGAGCTACATTGTTTTCCCTCAGGTGGAGGATTTGGCTACAGTTAAAGGTGACTTCTATGCCCTTGGACATATCCCTAACATCATAGGTGCCATTGATGGGACACATGTAGCTCTGGTCCCCCCCGCAGGAGTGAACAGGTGTACAGGAACCGGAAGAGTTATCATTCCATGAATGTACACATGGTATGTTTGGCAGACCAGTACATCTCCCAGGTAAATGCTATGTTCCCTGGCTCAGTGCATGACGCCTACATCCTGTGGAATAGCAGCATCCCTTATGTGATGGGTCAACTCCAGAGGCACAGGGTGTGGCTATTAGGGGACTCTGGTTACCCTGGTTACCCCTGTCATGGCTACTGACCCCAGTGAGGAATCCCAGGACCAGGGCAGAGGAACGCTACAATGAGGCCCATGGGCGGACTAGGCGGGTGATCGAACGCACCTTCGGCCTCCTGAAGGCCAGGTTCAGATGCCTGCATATGACAGGTGGTTCCAGATGACAGTGTTGTGGCAGCTGTGGAGCCTGTGGACAGTGATGAGGAGGAAGCTGAGGAAGAAGACATTGACAACAGGGACTCTGTCATACAGCAATATTTCCAGTGACACACAGGTGAGAACAATTTCTTTACTAGTACATTACTTTCACATTTCTACCTCTATCCTGTCTGTCAATTTGAAGCAGTATTTGGTAACTGAGTTGTACATTTCCATTACGGTTTCACAGGTGTGGTTACCAACGTGTGTCATCTGCTTGCATCCTTCATGGACTTGTGATGTGTGACATAGGTATGTTTACATTACAATCTTCGAAAGGATTTTGTCATTGTCATAGATAATACAAATTTTAGAAATCACAGACTGACTCCAGATTGTTTTGTGGTTCAAGGGTGTTTATTGACGTGCTAATTATTGGAAGGGGTGGCAAAATGGTGAGGGGGGATGGTGGAGGAATGTTCATGGCAGAGTTCAGTCTACTGTATTAGTCTCACAGGTGCACTGCCCATATGGGCATAGGAAGTGGAGCTGGGGCAGTTCGAATATGAACAGGGTAACAATGTGGGACAGTGGGATGACAATCAGGGTGGTCTTATTTCTTGGCGGGGGTCTTGCCATCGTGCTCTGTCCTGTTCCTGGATCTCAGGGACCGCTTGCGGGGTGGTTCTCCGTCTGCAAGGGGTGGGGTGCTGGTGTGGTGGTCCTGTGGCGGGGCGTCCTGTCCACTAGCGCCGGCGGAGGTGGTGGGCAGTTCATCGTCCATGCTAGTGTCAGGGGCCCCTTGGAGTGCCACGGTGTCCCTCATGGTGTTCTGTATGTCCTTCAGCACCCCTACGATGGTGCCCAGGGCGGAGCTGATGGTTCTGAGCTCCTCCCTGAAGCGCAAATACTGTTCCTCCTGCATGCGCTGGGTCTCCTGAAACTTGGCCAGGGCCGTAGTCATCGTCTCCTGGGAGTGGTGATATGCTCCCATGATGGAGGAGAGGGCCTCGTGGAGAGTGGGTTCCCTTGGCCTGTCCGCCCCCTGTCGCACAGCAGCCCTCCCAGTTCCCATGTGTTCCTGTGCCTCCGTCCCCTGGACCGTGTGCCCACTACCACTGCCCCCAGGTCCCTGTTGTTGTTGGGGTGGTGGGTTATCCTGGGTTCCCTGTAGTGGTGGACACACAGCTGATTGACGTGTCCTAGGGACGGAGGTATGGGCCCGCTGGGTGGGTGCTGTGCTGGTGTTACCAGAGGTTGGAAGGTCAGTGTTGGGCTGTGCCTGTGCGAGGGGAACCGACTGTCCCGAGGCCCACGATGGTCCGGGCTGGTCAACTGGATCCAGTTGGCCAGAGCTGCTGTCGTCACTGTGGGCCTCTTCTGTGGGTGGGGTAGAGATGTCTGGACCCTCCTGTCTGGTGACGTTAGGTAGTGGTCCTGCAGGGGTATAAAAGCATGATTATTGCATCTGTGTGTGTCATGGTGTGCAATGGGTGGGTGAGCGTGTACCCCAGTGCTAGCATTCCTATGTGGGGGCTTGTGTGATGATGGTTAGGGGATGTTATGAGTATGTGCAGTGGCAGTGGGCATGCTTTAGTGATGGGTGTCCATGCTTTGTTGTGTCATGCAGGGCTTGGTGTTGGGATGTGTGGTTTGTGTTATTAGTACATTAGTGAGGATTTGGCGTGATAGGGGAGGGGGTGAGGGTGGAGGTGTGTATTAGCATGCAGGTAGGGTGGGGGATATGATAGTTAAGATTTGACTTACCAGTGTCCATTCCTCCACCGACTCCTCCGAGGCCATCAGGATGCATAATGGTCAAGACCTGCTCCTCCCATGTTGTTAGTTGTGGGGGAGGAGGTGGGGGTCTGCCGCCAGTCCGCTGAACCGCGATGTTGTACCTGGAGACCACGGAACGCACCTTCCCGCGTAGGTCGTTCCACCTCTTCCTGATGTCCTCCCGATTTCTTGGGTGCTGTCCCACTGCGTTGACCCTGTCCACGATTCTTCGCCATAGCTCCATCTTCCTAGCTATAGAGGTGTGCTGCAAATGTGATCCAAATAGCTGTGGCTCTACCCGCACGATTTCCTCCACCATAACCCTGAGCTCCTCCTCCGAAAACCTGGGGTGTCTTTGGCGTGCCATGGGGTGGTGTAGGTGATGTGTGGGCTGGTGTATGTGGTGATGAGTGTGGTAATGTGTAGTGGTGTGTGGTGTTTTGTGTGTGAATGTTGTGTGGGTGATGGTGTTGTGTGCCTCTGTGTGGTGGTGTTGTCTATTGCTGTGCTCTCTGTCTGTCGCCTTCGTCTCTGATTTTTGGTCGTAGGGGTTTGTGGGTGATGTGGGTGTGTGTTTTTTATTGTGTTGGGTGTGTGGGAGTGGTGTGTGTATGTGTATCAGGTGTGTGTATTTGGAATTGTCCAATGTGGCGGTGTTTTGGAGATGTGTGTGTATTTTGAATGCGGCGGTGTGTACCGCCAATGGAATACCACGGCAGTGTATTGGCGGTCTTCTGCCCGGCGGTAAGCGGCTTTTACCGCCAGGGTTGTAATGACCCCCATAGTGTCCTAAGTGTATAACAAGCATGTCCGGACCAGTCCCATTTCTTTACCATGGTTGCTAGGACGCGGCAACAGATTGCCCCATCTCATCCAACTTTTCCCCCACCAGAGCACCTCCTACCTGTTGCTGGACAAACCCTGGCTGTGTCCATATCTGCAGTTCCACATACTGATTTGTCCAATGACTAAAGGAGTGTCCAACCATCTAAGCCACCATCTTATGACCACTTACACACTATAAGGGAAAAAAAGCAGATTTGCGTGCATCACTAACCCCCTTATGGGGGGCGTGGCCACGGGCTCATGGAGTGAGCTGCGCGGAAGAAGAGCTCCAATCGGGGGCCTCCGTCCTCAGCCATCCTGAGGAGTCGGACCGATCACCCTGGCGTCTCCCCCCTAAGATAGGGGGTTGAGAGGCTAGGAGCAGCCTGGCTGGGACCGGGGGGCCGACCGCCAGAAAAACTTGGTGCGAGCCGCCTGACTCAAAATGGCGGCCGCAACTCGAACAATGAGGCCCAGAATACTAGGACCTTGAAGGCTGCATGCTGAGGGACCCCCGGCGGCAGGTCTTGAGAGGTGAGAGCTGGGGGCGGAATCCCTTGCGTTGCCCCCCCCCGGGACCTCCCAAGGGCCGGCGAAAAAGGGGAAGATCACACGGCCTGCCTGACCCTAAAATGGCGGCCGTGCTAGTGAATAAGATGGGCAAAACAAGCGCGGCCTGGGAGTGAGACAGACCCAGCGGAAGAGTACCAGGGGAGAGAGGCACCACCCTGACCCCGACCGAGTCGCGACTCCTGCCTTGGAGAGGGGTTACCTGACTGGGCCCTTCGCCCCCCGCACGCAACAAGCAGCCTGGCCTGGCGGGGTGGATCTGCGGAGCGGGGTCACAGACAGCCACCCCCCAACTATCGGACGCTGAAGCTGAGAGGAACAGGGGAGGAAAAGACAGAGAACCCTGAGACCTACGAGGAGGGGGGCTGAACCTGGCCTGTGCTCTGTGGGGACTAGGGAGAGATTTGGCTGCGCCCGCTGGGGAACCCAAAGCTGATCTTCCAGCAATGGGCAAAACCAACAAACGAAGAGAAATGGTGCAGGAGACCGGGGGCCGTCCTTAGGATCCTGACCCCTCTCACGAGTCCGCGGAACCAAGGGAGGACGCCGGGAACCCATCCTTAGGGGACATAATGCAGGCCATCACCTCCTCCATGGGAAGCTTGGAGCACAAGATAGACACTCTTGCGCTGGACCTGGGCTTACTCCGGGAGGACCAACGTCGCCTCGCTGAAAGAGTCACAACAACCGAAAAAACTGTAGCAGAAATAAGACCAGAGTTGAAGCTAACCGATGACCGAGTGGCGGCCCTCGAGAAACAAGTGGACACCCTAGTGGCCCGCGCCGAAGATGCGGAAAACAGATCCTGGAGAAATAACATCTGGATAGTTGGGCTTCCTGAATCAATCGAACAACAGAACCTATCGGAATATCTGGAAAAGTGGATCCGGGAGGAAGTAGCTCCGGAGGGCCTCACAAGATTCTACACGTTTGAAAGAGGTCACAGAGTGCCGGCGAGGAAACCCCCTCCGGGAACACCTCCTAGACCGATAGTAGCCAGGTTATTACACTTTAAAGATCGTGACCATATATTAGCCCAAGCCAGTAAAGCTGGAGAACTGAAAACAGAGAATGCACCGGTCTGAATATTCCCGGATTTCTCACGTGAGGTCCAGCGTCAAAGGGCATCCTACATGGAAATCAAAAGACAGCTACGCACCTTAAACATACAGTACGCAATGCTATTCCCCTCCACGCTCCGAGTAGCGGAGGAACTAAATTCTTCCGGACGCCCCAGGAAGCCAGGGACTGGCTAGATCTCCGAGAAGGCCCGACACGCGACGGGGCCCACCGAGGAGCAGGGCACGGAACTGGGCAGCCCGAAGACCGAGGCAAAAGAAAACGGCACCCACAGCGGAGGAGATCAGAGCGGAAAGACAGAGAGCAACAGTGGCAGTCGCAGCCCTGAGCGAAGGAGAGTCAAGCCCCAGACCCATGGGACCTTGCGGTGAGAACAGGGGGTCCGACACCAACGCGGGTTCGGAAGACTCGGCGGCCCCGAGCATTGAAATGCCAGTGGTGACACCGGGCACCTCTGAGGACATCATCTGAACACACCTCAGGGCTTAATCACAAGAACACAAATAAAGGCTCTAGGGAATGGCCCTCTCACGCCCTGGCACAACGTAAACTGGTAAGGTCCATAATATCAGACTGGGGGCCCCTGGGATCGGCGGACCCAACCGACGAAGCCTTTGAATTTTTTGCTTCACTGCCCCACTGGCATTGACTCTTAGTTTTGAACGAGTTTGGATGGGAGACAGTATGGACACCTGTCCTGGGATTGGGGAGTTGGGGAAGTTTTTGTTGTGTTTAAAGTTTCGGGTCCCTCCTCTGTGCCGGACAATGAGAAGAGACACTCACCTGCCCCCCGTCCCCCTGCGGCTCCCCCACCCTTGGAGGGGGCACAGAGACAATTTGTTTCGGCATTATCTCAATGGGTGACCACAAAGACTATAGGATGATTTCCTGGAATGTAAGGGGCATGCATACTATGGCCAAACGCTATAAAGTTCATTCATACTTATGTAGAAGAGGGGTGCACATAGCGTTATTACAAGAGACCCACCTTACAGCTGCAGAGGAGGCGGCACTGCAGAAAAGATGGAGAGGCCAGACTTATTACACAACCTACTCGGCATTTGCTAGGGGCACCCTTGTTTGGATACGTGCAGGGATTCCATTCCAGATGACTTACACACTTACAGACCCGGAGGGGCGCTATGTACTGGTAACTGGCAAGCTGGGAGGACGCGACATTACCCTGATAAATGTATATGCACCTAACGTAGACCAGGGCGCCTTCCTAGAGCACTTGTCGAATCCCTTGGCCCCTTACCTGATTGGATCTGTTCTGATAGGGGGGGACTTTAATTGCATAGCTGTCCCGGATCTGGACAGATCACATCCCCTGCTGAGGGACTCTGTGGTGAACACCCTAGCTAAGAGGTTCTCTGAGTGGCAAGCACGATGGCAGCTGCTGGACTCCTGGAGAATCCTCAACCCACGAGCCCAAGAATATTCCTTCTACTCTGCAGTACATGACCTACACGTAAGGCTCGACACTTTCCTAAGCACACCAGATATACACATCCAAATACGTAGTATGGAATACCTAGGGAGAGCCCTCTCAGACCATTGCCCAGTGGTGACGCACATAACATGGACAAGGGCTATCACTAGCATTCCGACATGGCGACACATCATGCAACCAGAGCACATCATGCAATACTTTGAGAATAATGAACCACCAGCACCATCCCCCCACACACTTTGGGAGGCATTTAAGGTGGTGATACGCGGGCTTTGTATTGCTGAGTCCACGGGGGTCAGGAAGACCCTGTTAAGGGAAGTAGAGAGGGCTGAGGACGAACTATGTAGACTGGAAACACAGGTCCCCGGAGAACCCAGGCTATGGGATGAGCTCCGAGCAACCAGGGAGCTAGTAGCCGAAAATACAGAGAAACTTCGTTGTTTCGATTACAAACTATATATGGCCAGGGCCCACGCAGAGAGAGACAAAGCAGGAGCCCTCCTGGCATGGATCATTAACCCGGCCCGCCGGGGCTCCCTCTTTACGGAAATTAGAGAGCAGGGAGATGGTAGGCTCTACCGGCAAGATGATATTAACCACCACTTTTTCGAGTACTACACCACTTTGTGTGCTAGTACTTTAGGAGGAGAGGGGGAAGAGCGGGGAACTTTTCTAGATGCATTCCCATGCTCCACTGTAAGTGAAGAGGAGAGAGAGGAACTGGGGGGTGAAATAACTGCCCTGGAAATTAGTGCGGCCATAAGAGGTCTAGCCCGGGGGAAAACGCCTGGGACAGACGGCCTACCGGCTGAGTTCTATGCCACATATGAACGAGAACTGACCCCCAGACTAGAGCGGTTATTTAACGCAGCTCGGGCAGCGAAATGCCTACCACGGTCCACCGGTGAGGCTTTGGTCGTCCCTCTACTAAAGCCCGGCAAGGCACCCACCGACAGCAGAGCCTACAGACCCCTATCTATGCTAAACACCGATTACAAGATACTGAGTAGAGTTCTAGCTACCAGGTTGCTCCCATACATGACCCGTATAGTGCACCCAGAACAGGCAGGATTTATCCCTTCCAGGAACACAGCTCAAAACATCCGGAGAGTCATACATATCATGGACACCATCGCCCCGCTGATACCGGAGTCTGCGGTGCTGGCCGTGGACATTGAGAAGGCATTTGATTGTCTTGAGTGGGATTACCTTTACACGGTCCTTCAACGTATGGGGTTGGGAGAGGGCTTTGTCCGCTGGACAAGGCTATTATACACAAATCCTAAAGCGAGAGTCAGAACTGGGGCTACTATATCGGAGCAATATCCAGTGGAGAGGGGCACCAGGCAGGGATGCCCCCTCTCCCCGCTGCTGTTTGCACTAGCGATGGAGCCACTGGCGGCTCAAGCTAGGACTACGACCTGGTATCACGGACTACAGTAGGATACAAGACGACACACTATTGCACTATATGCAGACGATCTACTACTCTTCCTGCAGAACACTGGTAGAGAACTGACGGGAGCCCAATCCCTATTAACATTATGCAGCCGGTTGACAGGATTGAAGGTCAACTGGCAGAAATCGTACTTGTTCCCCCTGACTGCAAGGGCCGATCCACCATAGGGGATGGGAAGTGTGCCATGGGAGCACCTTTGCATGGAATACCTGGGGGTTAAAATATACCACTCCAGATCTGACCTGCTGGATGGTAACATTGGTAAGGCCAGGAGAGCTCTGAGATCCAACTTCGCTTTCTGGAGCACGCTCCCAATCTCTGTAGTTGGTAGGGTAGCAGTTATTAAAATGGTGGCGCTTCCCCGCCTGCTCTATTATTTTGCGTCCCTGCCGGTCTGGATCCCCGTGGCTATGTTCAGGGAGCTGGATTCCATGCTTACGGCATTTATTTGGGGAAAAGGAAGACGCAGAGTGGCGCTTGCTAATCTTAAGAGACCCCGGGAGGAGGGCGGACTGGCGGTACCCGATCTCGAATCCTATTATCTCGCGGCCCAGCTGCAATGGTTGACCAGATGGATGGCTGCGAGAGGGGTTGAAGAGGGAGGAGAGGGCGGGGAGGCGCCTCCCGATCCCTCACTTGCAAAGGTTTTCCTGGGTCGCCCCACTTTGGGACTGGAGCTCTCACCCGAGGCTGAGGTGTTGGCTCGCTGCTGGAGACGCTGTCTTAGGCGCTCCGGATCAACAGTGCCATATACGCCGGAGATTCCGATGACCTGGCTTCGCTGGTTGCCTAAAGCAGGGGATTGGAGAGGACTGACGGCATGGGAAGAGGCGGAGGCCCTGGAGATGGAGGACCTTTATAGAGAGGGCATCCTGTTGCCCTTTGAAGTCTTCCGCCAGGAGCAAGGATTGTCGCGGGGCCAGTTCCTATTGCATAGGGCAATCACCCAAGGGGTTCGGGCATACTGGAAGACGGGAGCGACGGAGCCAGCTCCACACCGCCTGAGTACATCCATTATAACAGCGGATGGCACACATAGAGCGATCTCTACCCTATATAAAGTGATAACAGCTGGAACACGGGGGCCTCTAATGGAATTAAAGCGAAAATGGGAGTCTGACCTTGATACCCAGATCTTAGAAGACGACTGGGAGCGGGTCCTGGGGAGGGTCCCGAAGATATCTAGGAACTCACGATTTCAACTAATTCAATTTTACATCATACACAGAGCGTACCTCACCCCAAGAAGACTCCAATAATAATAGACAAACAGCACATGAGGGGGGGTGAAAGGAGCACGGAGACTGGGGCCTTTCCAAGCCCGAAGATAGGGTGGAACCTAACAACACCAGAACTGCTGAATATTAGGAGCCCTTAAGAAGTATGATGTAACAGTTGTGAAGTTGTTAAGGAATGTTAATTGAAATGTATCATAAATAAAACCAATAAAAATCTGTTTAAAAAAAAAAAATCACTAACCCCCTTATTTACCTCCACAGCAAAGCCTTCACTCTTCATTGCCACACATAGCTCTCATGACATCTAGACCTCCACCTAGCAATCCTGTGAATGTGAGACCAACTCCATCCCAACCATGCAGCTGTTTTTGCTGTCCCAATCCAGATAGAATGAGTCCCAAAATTGTCAGGATTCCAACCCATTTTTTTCAAGGCCCTATGTAGCACTGCCAGCTGCTGAGATGCTGTGACCCTTGCCCCTCCTTCGAGATAGAACATTGCCTCCTGTCTGCAACCTGACCACTGTTGAAACCAGCGCCATTCACTCACTGGACATGCCACGTCTCTGCCACCTTCTTGCAACCATATTCACTTTCCTCTCCCAGTTTGATCAGTTTTGGGTTCTTGTGCCAGATTCCCAATTGGCCCTGTTCCAAGTGTACTTTTTCATGCAACACCCATGGCTCACAATCTGACCTTAACATCTTGGAGACCCCTAATGCTCCAAAAAACATCCACACCATACATGACCTGAACAAGACCACCTTGAACTTATCACAGTAAACACTCTAATAAACAGTGTAAAATGTCAAGCAGCTATTCAAATGGAATGGCTTCCCACAACTCTCTACGCCTCATACCTGTTTCCTTACCCACCCTTTTAAATTTTCGCCCAAAATTGCATCCCTTCCTAGGTCAAATCCACAATGCAACTTGCCATAAAAAGACAAACCTGCCAACTTACCCGCTATTGTAGTGGGTGATAAGCCCTCAATTAAAGACAAAATTAAATGAATAGCCCCTCCTTCCCTGTCAGTATGACCCTGACTCAAAGGCCTCCCCGAGCCCCTCAAAGGTCTCACATTCACTCCATTCAAACTGATAGCTCTTCCTGGTAGATTCCGCTAATGACATCTCCACTTGCCTAATCACTCTCAAACCCCCCACTCCCAAATCTCTGGAGGCATAGGCGTCTTGGTCTCCTCTGCTCCTGGGGCCAGACTGTGGAATCGGTGCCAGTGTGTACAAGACTATGAATACGCTATAGCGTTGTTCACACCAGGCATGTGAGTAGCCTTGAACACAATATTCAACTTTAAACATAACAGCATGAAACATGACAACAGTCCCAAAACTCTCAAATCCCGTGCCTTCTGCATGTTCACAACTCCATCTCAGTCATGTTGTCCATGTGAAACATCACTGTCCTCTTAGTCAGCTCATCACTCCACACCGACAAAGCCACCAGTAAAGGGAATAATTATAAAAAAGCTATGCTCTGCTCTTGCTGCAACTATTGCCATGGCTACCTCACTGCACACCATTGTCCATCCCAAAAGAGGCCAAAACCAAGGGGCCCTGCTGCATCAGAAAACCAAATACACGTGCCACATAGTGTTCTTCTCCCGAAACATCATTGACACACCATTGACGTCACTCAGAAAATACCTCCACACACCAAGGTCTGTCCTCACTGCCATGGAAATCTGTATCCTGTGGTGAGACAAAGTTGTACCTGACATGGCCATGCCCAATCTCCTGGAGAAAGCCTGTCCCCCCATACCACTACGCATGCAAAAGTCCAAAACCCTAGCAACCTCTGTACTTTTCTTGACTCCAGTCTTCTTTCCCCATTCTCCTCTTTCAAAGAACTCTGAATCTCCTGAACCTTCTTCTTGGGCAATTTCACAATCAAATTAATAGGTTTGAGCTCAATGCCCACAAATGCCAGCACTGTCCTAGGGCCCTCCATCTTTTCTGAGGCCAATGGAACACCAGGTCCACTGTCCTAGACTCAAAATGCCTCAGAGCCCTGTGGCAATCACCCGACCCACCCTTCAGACAAAAATAAGGTCATCCAAGTAGTGCTATATCTCCCTATGCCCACTCTTCCTAGTATAGCCCCACTGCACAAATGTGCTGAATGCCTCAAACAAAGCACACAAAATGGCACACCCCATGGGTAAGAATCTGTCAATATAAATGGCACCATCAAATTGCATGCCAGGAAAATGAATGAAAAATCACCAGGGTGTGTTGGTAACAGTCTAAATGCTGACTTGATGTCACACTTTTCCAGCTCAGCCCCCTGCCCACAATGCCTTGCCAGCCTGATAGCATCGTCTACCGAAGCATACACCACTCTAGTATCATCTGCACCAATGCAGTCATTCCCAGATGCACCCTCTGGCCATATCAAGTGATGAATCAGCCTGAATTCACTGTGAAGCCTTTTAGGTACAACCGCCAGATGATGAGGTCAGTCAAAGGCCAGACGTAGAATGGTCCTACAATCCTCCCTTCAAACAACTTCTTTCCATAGTTTGTCTGAGACCACCACTGGTGCTGCTTTGTCCTACAATATCTATATACTTAAATAGTGCAATAGCCCTGTCTGGAAATTTTTTACTGTAGATGCTAGCACAAATCAGGAATGCTGACATTCAGTTATCCATGGTAATGGGTACCCTGGGCCTTTGTGCCAGCTCCCACTCTTCTTCTTTGGACCCCTCCTTAGCCTCAATGTCCCTATGTAAAACATTGAAAACATCCACATATTTATGTTTCCATATTCGATTGTTGTCTTGTCTGAAACATGAGAGCCAAAGGGCATTGCTAGGCCCATCTATGGCAGCTGTTTTTTATTCCCCCACCCTTGTTCTCCTCACCTGTTTCATCTGACAAGTTCTCAGAGGTTGTTTGGACCCCAGTAACTTCCACCAACATTTTGTCATCTGATTCCTGTGACTGTTCTCTCCACCCCCACCCCCAGGTCCTTCTGTTTTGCTCCCACTGCTTTAACCACCACATCTCCAACACCTATAGATTTACACATATTCACACCAGACCCACCACTCTGTGTATCCCACACAAACCACCAGTCCTTCTTACCTGACAATGGGGGTCATTCCGACCCTGGCGGTTGCCTACCGCCAGGGCCGGGGACGGCGGATGCACCGCCAACAGGCTGGCGGTGCATCCATGGGCATTCTGACCGCAGCGGTACAGCCGCGGTCAGAAACGGGAAACCGGCGGTGTCCCGCCGGTTTCCCGCTGCCCAAGGGAATCCTCCATAGCAGCGCTGCAGGCAGCGCCGCCATGGGGATTCCGACCCCCTTACCGCCAGCCTGGTTCTGGCGGTTTTGACCGCCAGAACCTGGCTGGCTGTAACGGGTGTCGTGGGGCCCCTGGGGGCCCCTGCAGTGCCCATGCCAATGGCATGGGCACTGAAGGGGCCCCCTAACAGGGCCCCACCAAGATTTTCAGTGTCTGCCAAGCAGACACTGAAAATCGCGACGGGTGCAACTGCACCCATCGCACCCCTTCCACTCCCCGCCGGCTCCATTCGGAGCCGGCATCCTCATGGAAGGGGGTTTCCCGCTGGGCTGGCGGGCGGCCTTCTGGCGGTCGCCCGCCAGCCCAGCGGGAAACTCAGAATTACCGCGGCGGTCTTCTGACCGCGCAGCGGTATTCTGACGGCGGGACTTTGGCGGGCGGCCTCCGCCGCCCGCCAAAGTCAGAATGACCGCCAATGTCTCCTGGGTTCCAGACTGGCTCTCTTGTGTATTTTCATCATATGTTGAACAATGTCTATTAGAGCTGAAACAGTCTCCTCTTTGAAATTAACTGAAAGATTTGGATGCCTTCCATAGTTCATGTAAAAAGGGGAATAACCTGTGAATATGTTTTTAGCATTATTATGTGCAAATTCTGCTTACCAGAGGTATTCGAGCCAATCCCCTTCCTGATCTAACAAAAATAGTCCCAAGTATTGTTCTAGCTCCTGATTGACTCTCTCAGTCTGCCAATCAGTATTGTGGTGGAAGCTGGTGGAATTTTTTGTTTCTGTTTTCAATTCACTAGTAAATCTCTTCCAGAAGTGTGACAGAAATTGCGATCCCTGATCACAGACTATCACTTTTGGAATACCATGAATTCTTACTATGTGTTGATGAAAGTCTTATGCTAGTTTTCTGGTGGTTGATACCCCTTTTAAATTGCCCAAGAAGAATGTTCAGGAGATTCAGAGTTTTGGAGGAGGAGATTGGGGTAAGAAGATTTGAGCTCAGTAAGGCATACATTTAAACAGGTACCATGCTGTGGCCTGTTGGAATTGTAACAAACATTTCTGTTCCAGACACTCTTGTAAATTTAAACATGAATGTTCCAAGTGCAAAGGCAGACATCCCATTACACATTGTTTCACATTGGCCAGCCCCGCAGAGCAGTGCAAGGTGACAAGAGGCAGAGGACAGCAGGCTCCTGTTGGGCCAAAAGCCTCCTACACCAATTAGGATGGGAATGGGGATTTCAGGAGAGTTTTTGGATTGGTCATCAGGGCCCCAGGGAACGGCTGTGGGCTGACAATTTGGGGACAGCCAAAGCAGTGCTAAAGGAGGTGTCAGACAAACTATTTAAGGAGGTTGGTGACTGTAGGATTGTAGGACCATTCTATGACTGGCCTTTGGCTCACCTCATCATCTCTTCATTTGGGGTTGTACCTAAAAAGCTCAGAGGGGAATTCAGGCTGACTCATCACTTGTCCTTGCTGGAGGGTGCATCTATGAATGACTACATTGCTTCTGTAGCACACCTCTCTCATGACTTTCATGTTCCTCTTCTGAGTCTGAATATATCAATACATCAACGACATAGACTATGGCACATTGGTTGATAAACTCCTTCAAGACATTATTTATGAAATGCTAAAAGGCTGCTGGTGTATTACACAAGCCATATGGCATCACCTGATATTAAAAAAGCCCATATTTTGTTCTAAAGGCTGTTTTCCATTCATCTCCTTCTTCTATACTGATTGGATAATATGCTCCTCTCAAATTGAGTTTTGTATACAGTTGTGCTCCTTTAACTTGGTCTAGCAGGACTGAAATCAGTGTTAGCAAATAAAAAAAAATTCCAGTGATGCAATTGATGGCTCTATAGCCTATGCATGGCCGCAATTCTCCTTCCTCACTGGAACAAAAAAAAAGCAGCAATGATACAGGAGATTAGGATGGCCAAATGAATCAACCTGGGGTTTCTACCCTGCCCCCAATGTTGCTGCTGCTGTGTTCATGCTGGGAAGGGGGACGGACCCTGGACCCCTTAACAGTGCATTGGTAATGGCGAGCGGGACGCAGGCACCGGTCCTTGGGCCCTGACCGCCATACGTGAGTGCTGTTAGGGGGCCTGGGGTCTCAAACCGGCCCCCCAATGTTGCTGCTGCAGTGTTGGCGGTGGGGTGGGGGGCAAGGTAGAGACCCCTGGTCCTTAACATCGATGTCTGTAATGCCGGTCGGGAACACAGGCCAAGCGCGGTCAGTGTCCCCGACTGGCATTACACACATAGGTGTTAGGGCCATGCGGGTCCTAACATTGATGTCTGTAATGGTGGTCGGGGACACGGGCAGAGTGCTGCCCATGTCCCCGACTGGCATTACACATATAGGTGTTAGGACCATGCGGGTCCTAACATCGATGGCTGTAATGCAGGCCGGGGACCCAGGGCCGTGTGCGGAGCGGGTTCCCGACCTGTATTTTACATATGGCGGTTAGGACCGCACGGTCCTAACAACCTTATCTGTAATGGAGGTCGGATCCCCGACAGTTTCTTTATTTTTTTAAAAACAGCTACTCTGGCAGAACCACCCGAGACCCCCCGAGGCCAAACATGAACTGGGGGCCCAACAACCAACCACAATCAGCCCTGCAGCCACCCACAGGAGGGTGCTGAAAAGCACAAGAAGAGCTGTTTTGTCTGCCCCCACGCCCCTCGAGTAGGGGGTTTAAAAATAAATTGAAAAATAAATAAATGAATACATTTTAAACAAATAAAAAAAAATAAAAAAATGTAGCCCAGAAGTGGGGTTTTAAAAATACTGTACAATGTTGGGGTCCCCGCAATGGGGCCCATTTACATCCCTTTTTGAGGTGCAAATGGGGTCCCTCAGACATGGGGGCCCTAGTGGGTTTGAGGAGGACATCAGGAACTCCATGTTTTTGGGAGGAAGAATGGCTGTGCAGCAGTTGGCTCCACCCTTCTTCCAAGCAAGGTAGCCTCACCCCTACACATGGTTGAGAGCTTGGAGAGTGAGGGTAAAAACCTGGAACGGATTCCAGGATCTAGTAGCCAATCCAATGTACATATCTATCTATCTATCTATCTATCTATCTATCTATCTATCTATCTATCTATCTATCTATCTATCTATCTATGTATATATATATATATATATATATATATATATATATATGTAAATTAGCTGTATTTTGTTTTTCAAAATGTTATGTGGTATGTGTTATATTGTTTTATAATTATGCCGGTATTACATGGACTATAAATGATACAGTAATATGTGTAAATAATGTTTTGAGGGTTCTGCAGCCACATAAATATTGTCCTATTGAAAGAGCCCTAGATCTTATGGTATACAGCAGTGCCACCATGTGGTCTTTTTGAGAAACATCTGAGGGTAATTAAGAAATGTAAACATTAGTTTTTTTTCTGGCTTGTACTTTCAAAACTGTGTAGTGGCTCCGATCTGTATGGATTGCGAGGATACTTAACATTATTGAAAAAAAATATATATATATATTTCTTAGGTGTGTATGTGAAAACAAAAATGTGACATACGTATTAGTATATACCACTAAAAGTGCCTGTACACCCTGCTAATTAATAAGGATTACAGTTATGGGGAGTGATAACGCTTCAATTAATATTTAGCTGCGTGCTACCTTGCAATTATGTATATAGCTTAAAAAAGCATTAGGGTGTAAAAGGCCTTGTCTTTTTGTCTCTTCTGTACGTAGGATCCCCTAGATCTAAGGCTGTCCCCCGAGGAAATGGATGCCATTCAACATGGTATATAAATCTAGAGATTTATAGTTCAGAGAACCCTGTCAACAGCCAGCCTAAACAAAGATAGCGCAATTATTTTTTATTTATTTTTTATTTTTTATTTTTCCATGAATGTTATCCTGTGTTTTACAGGCCATGATGCTGAACTACAGCTGGTGGTATCAGCTCTACAACAAATCCTCCTGGCTCAAGATGGCCCTGGCACGCTGCCTCAGGATACAGTTATTGCTGGTAAATAAAAAAATGAATCCCTGTGTAAAAGAAAAAAAACAAAAAAACAAAAAGCTCCATGAATGCAGCCTAGAGGGCACTCTCAGAGAGTATGTATAGTCTGTGTATTATATTGTAAATGTGACATTTTATTCTTCTTTTTTTTCTCCAGGTCCTCTGGCAGTACAAGCGACTCCCATGGTAATGACCCAGAATGTCATAGGGGTCGCGCAAAAGGCGGTCCACAAGAGGAAGTCCCCAGCATCTAAGGAAGCTCCATCTATAAAGAAAGGCCCCTCACATCGGAACAACAGAGGTGAATTTTTAGAAACTGTAGAGCCAGATGAATTCAATCCTTAGTGTCTCTCAAACCTCTTTCAACTCTAGGAGATCACTGGTAGAGCAACACGTAATATGTATTTTGTTATCTTTACATCATAGAGTCATCACAAAAGAGCTCTGGAGGAGACTGCCATCAGGCTAAGTGGATGGCAACGCCTTTAAAGGACAACACCGCGACCCTTCAAAACCGCAAGGCACCAACAGCATCCATGAACAACGCAGGGCCCAAGGACATACTGTGCACCGGTTCTACAGACAGCTGTCATAGACCAGGTACAGTCCTTAACTACACCACACCAACAGTATTAAAGGCTATGCCCAGTACCATGAACACTTCTACAGCAACTACCATAAGAAGAAGCTGCAGACCCCTGAGCTATAAGCTTTGCCTTTAGACCTGTCTTTTAAAAATGTTGTTAAGGCTCAGACTGTTCCACCTAGCCCCCAACGTTCTAAATGTTCAACGCTTGCTGGGTCTAATATAGTCGGTTCTGTCGGCGACCTAGCAACAACAACCTGTATAACTATCCCTCATAGTCTTTGGGACACACAATCGGAAAATTATCATCCTATGGAGGATCCTTATTCTGGGTGTATGGGACTTCTCAAGGCACTAACCGGTTTGGTAGAGAGTTCTGAAGCCACAGCAATGCACAGTGACCCTTCTAACGCGCCCACCGAAGGGTTGCAATCACCCACTGTTAGAAATGGGGTCTTTGGTTGGCAGTCAGGTTACCCCCTGTCCAAGCAAGGACAGTCACGCTAGTCAGGGCAAAGGAGAATCACCTTCAGCTAACCCCCGCTCACCCCCTCGGTAGCTTGGCTCGAGCAGGCAGGCTTAACTCTAGAACGCTAGGTGTAAAGTATTTGTACCAACACACTGAGTAACTTAATGAAAACACTACAAAATGACACAACACACGTTAAGAAAAATAGAAAATATTTATCTAAACAAAACAAGGCCAAAACAATAAAAATCCAACATACACAAGTCAAGTTATTAATTAAAAAGCAAAAAAGGAGTCTTAAATCCTTGAGAAAACAGTAAAATCACTCTTAGCGTTGAAAAGTACTGGGGTAGCCTCAAAATAACACGCACGGGCGAGTGTGCATCGAAAAAGGTAAGCAGTGTGTCGGTTTCTCACCTGTAAGCGAGATTGTGCGTCGTTTCTCCTTCTTTGGTTGGGTCGGCGTGCGTTGTTTTTCCTCCCACGGGGGAGCAATGCATCGATCCGGGCAGCACTCGGGTCCGGGCAGGCGTTGCGCCATTTTTCCGCACCCACCAAGGTTTGCGTAGAAAATCCTGCCACACAGTATCAGCAAAACCGCGCAATGTGGGTTGCAACGTTAACAGGCTCCGTCAGCGGGTGTTGCACGTCGTTCTTCCAGCTACATACATCGATTTTCCAGCAATGGTGCCATTGGAGCGTTGATTTCTGCCGCGAAGCTGGCAGCATGTTGTTTCTCAGCCGCGTCTTGGAAGTTGCGTAAAAAAAATTCCCCACAAGGCGGTCTGTGCGTGGATTTTCAGTCTTGGTCTGCCAGCTTTACCTTCCAAGGCCCCAGGAACTGGATAGGGCACTACTTGGCAGTGCAGGAGTCTTAGCAGAGAGTCCAGGTGCTGGTAGAAGAAGTCTTTGATGGCCCTGAGACTTCAACAACAGGAGGTAAGCTCAGGACAAGCCCTTGGAGATTTCTTCACAAGCAGGAATGCACAACAAAGTCCAGTCTTTGTCCCCTTGCACAGGCAGAAGAAGCAACTGCAGGATAGATCCACAAAGCAAGGTCACAGGTAGGGCAGCACTTCTCCTTAGCTCTTTAGCTCTTTTCCAGCCAGAGGTTCCTCTTGATGTCCAGAAGTGATCTAAAGTCTGTGGTTTTGGATGCCCTTCTTATACCCACTTTGGCCTTTGAAGTAGGCTTACATCAAAGGAAAGTGTCTCTTGATTGCAAAATCCTGCCTTGCCCAGGCCAGGCCCCAGACATACCAAAAACAAACAACTAGTGGAGCACACATGTATCACAATTCCTAAACTTCCCCACAAATAAATTAACAATATAGAAATGTGTATCAGTACAGACATATTATCCAATTACATACTATTTTGTACATAAAGATACCAATGGGTATGTGGTAAAGTAAGACAAATCAAAACATTTTATTGAACACAAAGAACACCAATCAAATATCAAAACAATTACAAAACACCCAAAAGACCTACAGTACTGTTGTAAATTACATAACCGAAAACCAAATTTAAATATTCACTCGCATCTATGACCAATTCATAAAAACAGTCTTTACTGAAGTTGATGGGATTCCACCCATAGTTAAAAATGACAAAATTCTGCCAGTTGAAGTTGAGAGGATTCAGCCGACACGTGTTTCGTCCTGTTATAGGATTTTTTCAAGGCTGATTAAATACCAACATATAAAGAGATTATAATTAACAAAACTAAAATAATCTCAATTCCTATTGGTCCAATAGAAAATGCCAAACCACCCAAACAGAGATCTCGTTACACAAACTATCAGGTCACATTTTGTTATATAATTAAAACCAACAATATATATACAAATATTTGAAATATCCAACATATATGCCTATTTTTAAAAAAACACATACCCATAAAGAAGCACCCAGTGAATAGTTAAAAATTATACTACAAACCAAACACCAAGAGAATGTTAAAATATAGTGAAAAGTAAACAAATAGAACAGACCAGTTACCATAAGAAACAATACAACCCTTTTTGACCCACTAGTGAGTTAGTCCAAATCGTGTCGCAAAGAAATAGTTTATAAATGGATACTGTCTCCTTTATTTAAAGATAATAATTGTGTATGTATTTTAAAATGTACCTCTTAGTATGAAATGTAATCCATTTCCTTCTATAACACCATTAATACTAAAGGAGAAAAAAAACAATATCGTATAACCACATAATGTGCTGATATATGTTACCCCTGGGTAAACAATCCATTGCTCACACCAACCTTATGGGTAGTCGTCTGTTAAGCGAATATAATTTGATTTTTCAATAGGAATGAATCCAAGGACATCATTTCTTCTAGGAATTTACATCTAGATTTTGGCCACTTCTCATTTTAGAGCAACATGTGAATGACCCTTTGTAACTGTAGAAGAAGAAATAAACATATAACCAACCAAAGAGGTATGTCAAAAATATAATTAAACAAATGTCCCAAACAGAAAAACCATACATTTAGTCCAATGGTCCACTGGCATATGTATTGAGCTTACTACTAATATATTTCTAAACCCAACAACCTTTTTTTTCCTAAAACATGAGAAGTCCGTACCTAATGTTACTATTATCGGCACTTTTAAGTGCTATGCTTTTGCTGCAATCCTGATTTGAGAGTAATCGCTTCTGATAACAATGTTAGCTGAAAAAAGACCTTCTACTATTTGAAGTAAAAAATATAAGATGTCCCTATTGACCTCTCATTTTAAACTAGAGTCAAGGAATACAACACTGTCCAAAATCAAGTACCTCTATTCTCCGTGCAGTTGTTCTCACATCACGAGTACATCGTATCCCTCGAGACGCCAAACAGTCAAAGCAGAGCGTATTCTATCTTTAAATGGTACTAACTGATGTAATTCAATGCCTCTACTGACGTCACCAAAAAAGCGTCAAACGACGCTTCAGTCATAACGGTCGTCATATTTGAATTGCACACATTTGTTTATTGTGTTAGGAAATTGCCCACGTATTACCTAATATTCAATATAAGACTATTGTCTGTTACTAAGCGACCAAAAATAACAATAATCTACTAGCTTCCAATTTAACAGCCTGTTTTAAATTGGGTCGATGAAACCTCAACATGTGCGCTGCCAACCAGTGTAGTCACATTAATCTACATCAATCCCACAAAGAAATAAAGGCGTTTAAATATCTATGGAAGAAGAAAACTATAGCTTAAACAAGTCATGCAATTGCATTTACTATTTATAAAATTGTTTACAATCCCGATATAAAGAAGCAACTTACAAATATACATCTGCGCAGTCGACCACCAATCCTCAGCATAGTCGTCGCAAAGGTGGCGGCCATGTTTAAATTTGCAGCGTCAGAAAACATAATCCTCATATTTACATATGAAGTCATCTCATGTATATCAAATAGGTTCAATAATATTTTCTTTTTCTGAAATTCTTAATTGGTATAGCCATATCACTAAATATATAGCCAAAGATCCCCAAGTGACTTGAATGTATCTTAATCATATAACTAACTACACCAATCATCAAGAGTTGCACTACAGAAACATATGTCAACATATCATTTATAATTCTAATAGATCTGCTTATGAAGCCAAGGAACAATATTCCATTATAAGGTGAACCGGTATATTAGTAAATAGAAAGTAAAAAACGTGTAAAGAACATATGAAATCACATTGAACTTGATAAATAAATGGTGCTGATATTAATCCAAATCAAACACTCTCAAAAAGAAGAAGAAGAAGAAGAAAGAATTAGATGTACAGGACATTATATAAAAAGTTAAGAGGCACAGGTGACATTTATTGAATGGAGCAACAAACACCAGACATCATTATTCATAGTTGTTATATAGAGATCTTATCATTGAAATATTGTAGAGATATGTAGCTGATGTAAACAAATATTTCTATAAATCCAAATACTACATATTAGTCACACATTTACAAAAAGTGATGCACTTCATGGTCCAAATTCATGCCCAATTCAATGCTTTTAAGTCTAATTATCATCCTGGCCTTTTTTTTCAAGATCATTCTCTCGATTCCCTCCTCTAGGATGTACAGGTGTCTGACTAATGCCCATACATGTTTCCTACTACTATATGTACTTTGGCAGCAGGTACGTGTATAGTGTTTGAGCACCGTTTGTTTCAATATTGAACTGACAGAAATGTGCAGCTAAAAAAGAGTCATTGTTGCCATAATTTTCAGGCCACAGACATACACCAGGGGGTTGGAGACTGCATTGTATGAGGGCAGACACAGCCCTTTCAGGTGTGAGTGACCACTCCTCCCTCCCTCCTAGCTCAAATGGCTCATCAGGATATGCAGACAACACCCCAGCTCCCTTTGTGTCACTGTCTAGAGAGAGGTGCAAACAGCCCAACTGTCAAACTGACCCAGACAGGGAATCCACAAACAGGCAGAGTCACAGAATGGTTTAAGCAAGAAAATGCCCACTTTCTAAAAGTGGCATTTTCAAACACACAATCTTAAAACCAACTTTACTAAAAGATGTATTTTTAAATTGTGAGCTCAGAGACCCCAAACTCCACATGTCTATCCGCTCCCAAATAGAATCTACGCTTTAATAATTTTTTAAAGGTAGCCCCCATGTTAACCTATGAGAGAGAAAAATGAATTAGGCAGTATTTCACTGTCAGGACATATAAAACACAATAGTATATGTCATACCTTAAACATACACTGCACCCTGCCCATGGGGCTACCTAGGGCCTAACTTAGGGGTGTCTTACATGTCAGAAAAGGGAAGGTTTAGGCCTGGCAAGTGGGCACACTTGCCAGGTCGAATTGCCAGTTTAAAACTGCACACACAGACACTGCAGTGGCAGGTCTGAGACATGATTACAGGGCTACTAATGTGGGTGGCACAACCAGTGCTGCAGGCCCACTAGTAGCATTTGATTTACAGGCCCTGGGAACCTCTAGTGCACTTTACTAGGGACTTACTAGTAAATCAAATATGCCAATCATGGATAACCCAATCTACAATACAATTTACACAGAGAGCATATGCACTTTAGCACTGGTTAGCAGTGGTAAAGTGCTCAGAGTTCAAAAGCCAACAACAATGGGTCAGAACAAATATGAGGCAGGAGGCAAAAAGATTGGAGATGATCCTGCAAAAGGAAAAAAGTCCAACACCCACACACAGCCACAGCGCTTCCTATGCATCAGAAGCCTTGAGTTATTATGACCAACATTTATCTTCCCCATGTCCGATGTCACCAATTACACCCCCTGCGGCATACGATCCCACCAGCCCCACACCAAGTCAATGGTCTTCACCCTCCTTCTCAATATACCCTGACAGCAGTACAGGCTGTAGTGGTTCACAAAATCAGAGTTTTGGAACTCCATCTAGCGATGATCAGGCCTCCCAAGCACTAAGGTGTTCACACTGGGGCCCTGTGCTAATGACTCGTCCCGACCCACTGATTCCAAAAGGGCTTATTACAGATAACAATGATCAGACCAACCGGGTGGCTAGGGGTAATATACACGACGCAGCTAATGACACACGTAGCGGAACTAAATGTGGCGCACTGACCCCCAACAGGGTTTTGGAATTATATCTGAAACAAATACTACAGGCCGTTAGGAAACTAAAATTATGCTGGAACCTCAAGACCTCAAAACTGGGAAAGTTGGGGGTCGATACTGGGTCCTCCAGACCTTCCCAGAGAGCATTTATCCTGCGGTTAGCAAGGTTTAGAAGGGAGGTGGTCATAGCCTGTGAATCAGCCATGGCAGACATAGACAATATATTGGCGTGACTAGGCAACCATGTCCCCCTAAGCATTGTAATAAGGGTGTCCATAGATCTAAATATAAAAACCGAACCCTAGACATACTCACTAAGGCTCTACGACTCTTACGCACACTCAAAAGAAAAAGGGCAGTGGAACCCACCAACAAATCCTTAAAACCTCAAAATCCAATACCTTGACATAGAGATCAAGACATGATGGCCCTTATTACGACCCTGGCGGTTGTTGATAAAGTGGCAGTAATACCGCCAACAGGCTGGTGGTAACTACCACCAAATTATGAGCATTGCGTAAAGATCTCCGAAAGACAGCCAATGTACACACCGACCGCCAGGGCAGAAACAAAGGGCATCACAGCGGTAGCCACCTTCAGCCAGACGGGAGTCAATATTCCACCCTCCATATTACAACAACACAATCCGCCACCTTCTTTGGGGCGGTACCAACTAAATCAAAAGCCTGGTGGAAACTGAGCTCAGAAGTCAATGGACTCACCATTGGAGACACAGGGAAGAACCAAGCTGCCATGGAACCCGAACTGCATGTTTTTCCTATGATATTCTACATTCTGCTCCACCACGAACACCAACGCCGGTAAAGACGACGACGGTGAGTACAGCCGCCTAGCACACAAGGGAGGGGGGAAGAAAAAGAGAGTGACACACACACACACCCCACACACACACCCAGATGCATTAAAAAAACAATTTGACCCCGTAACTCAGCTGAATAATGTAAGGACAAAACGATTTTGCAAAAGTGTTTGTAATAAGATCAACACAGTAGAAACAATAAGTTAGGCAAGATAATAGATTTATACAAACTTACAGAAAAAGGGACACAGCCCAGTCCTCAATTTTTGTGGGCCACATGGCCACAGGCCAAAGTCCAAGGCCACACATGTCACCTGCTTCAACACTGAGAGAACACTGCAGGGGCATCAGTTGGTAAATAGGCAGGCACCTCAGGGGGACACAGGATAGGGGAACACCTCAGCTGGGAGATGTAACAAGACCACTGGTTCTGGGGGGAGGCAAGGTGCCCTGTGCTTGATCCTGGGGTGTGATGGGCCACATGTCATACCCACTGGTTCTGGAGTGGACAGGCCGCACAGCAGGCCATGGAGGCAAGATTACATACCGACCGCCGGCGGTGACATCTGCTCAGTGGTGGTGCTGCTGGTGAGGGGAGGCTCCTGCCCATCCCCTGCAACCTCGGACGGCTGCACAGTGGTGGTTTCTGCTGGTGGGGGGAGGCTCCTGCCCATCCCCTGCAATTTCGAACAGATGCACAACCATGGTTGGTAGTGGGGGCTCCATCACAGTTCCGGGTCCAGGCTCATTGCCCTTCCTGCCTGCTGGTGAAGGCTCCTTGCTCTTCCTGCCTGCTGGTGCAGGGTCCTTGCTCTTCCTGCCTGCTAGGGCAGACTCCTTGGCCTTTCGTGTAGCAGGTGCAGGCTCCTTGTCCTTCTTGTCGGCTGGGGCAGTCTCCGTCCCCTTTAGGCTGGCTGGTGCAGGCTTCTTCCCCTTCAGTACATGTGGCCTGAATCCCTTCCCACCATGAGGGGGTGGGGTTAGGACTGGGCCTGTGGACTGTGTGGCTGAGGTGCTTGGCTGAGTTCATGATTCCCGGCCCATACATGCAGGATGGGGGGGAGGGGTAGGGAAGAGGTCAATGGTGGATAGGAACAGTTTTTTAGGGACATTGGGGTGAGAATAGGGAGAAGGAATGGGAGTGGTGGATGAGGGAGTGGTTGTTGGAGGTGTCTGTCTGCTGCTTTTGGGTGCAGGTGCATGGGCTGTATGCTGTTGTGAGGTGGATGCTGTTGGGTGTCTGAGTGCTTGCATTTGTGTACTTTAGGAAGGGGGGACAGACACAGTGGGAGAGGATACAGGGGACGTGTGCATGGCTGTTGTGGAGGTGTCTGCCAGTGAGGTGTGTGTTCTGCTTGGTGTGGTGATGATGCTGGTAGTGTGTGATGATGTAGTGCATGCAGGTGTGAGTGTAGCCGTTGCTGGGATGGGGGTGGTGGAGGGGGAGAATGAGGAGACAGTGGAAATAGTAGAGGTTGGTGTGTCTGCAATTGGATGGTGTTTGTGTGAGTGCCTGTGGGATGAAGTGTGGTTCTTGTGTTTGCCTGTGACACTCTTGGGTGTTGTCTTGTATGCATGTTCGTCTGTATGTGTGCTTGAGATGGGTTGGGGTTGAGGGGAATGGGACTTGGCAGTGGAAGTTGGAGGGGGGACGGTAGAAACAGGGACAATGGCTGCCATCAGAGAGAACCCCAGAACCTGAATCGATCTCTGTTGGGCCGCCAATCCAGTGTGAATGCCCTCCAGAAATGCATTAGATTGTTGCATCTGGGCTGCCACCCCCTGGATGGCATTCACAATGGTTGACTGCCCTACAGAGATGGATCTCAGGAGGTCAATAGTCCCCTCACTCAGGGCAGCAGGGCTAATTGGGGCAGGGCATGAGGTGCCTGGGACGAAGGAGATGCCCACCCTCCTGGGTGAGTGGGCACAGGCAACTCAATGAGGGGCTGCTGGGAGGTCGGTGCTGGTACGGGCGGTGGTAGCTGTACCTGTAGCTGGGGTGGTTACAGAAGTGTCCATCACCACCAGGGAGCTTCTATCGGAGGAAGTATCTGTGTCAGAACTGTCCCCTCCAGTCTCCGCCGTGGTGCTCCCCTCGCCCTCCAGCCCACTGATGCCCTCAGCGTCTGTGGACTCTGCCTCCTGGGTCCTGTGGGATGCAGCTCCCTTCGTCGCCGGTGCCTCTGCTCCTCTGCCATATGATGCAAATGCACATAAGGACAGGATGACAAAACAAGAAAGGGGGAAAGAGACAAAGGATTCACCAGGCCAATGGCTGCACCAATACCACCGTTGGTGTACACAGCATACTCACACACAGGGAACAGGCCTACGCACTATGCATTGCACTACCAGTGACATTGCTAGCCACCAAGGCATGGGGATGGGCACACACCGGCAAATCCAGCACACCTGGGACCCACGCAGCCTTGACCAGTAGTGGATGCCTATGAGCTAGGTAGTAGGATTATCCCTTCTGGACCCTTGCCATCAGGGGACCTATGCTGCAATGTCAGGCCTGGCCTAGGGGCACCCACTGATACACATCCCCCACCCGGATACCACCCTACCATGCGTAGGTTGTAATGATGGACACTGTACTCACCACCTTGTGGCTGCTGTGATGCCCTCAAGCACCCATCCAGCTCTGGATAGGCCACCGCCAGTATGCGGGCCATAAGGGTGGTCAGGGTTCGACGGGCACCCCTTCCTCATTGGGAGGCAATCCCTAGCTTGGGCTCCGCCTTCGTCTGTGCCCAGCGTCCCTGCAATGGAGATCAGGGTATTGTTAATGTCCTGCAAGTCGTCCCTGATCCCCTGGTAGTGTGCCTCCTGCAGCCTCCTGTTCTACTGAACCTTGTCCAGGATCTGGCTCATCGTGTCCTGGGAATGTTGATAAGCTCCCAGGATTTCTGATAGAACCTCCTGGAGAGTCGATTCCCTAGGCTTGTCCTCCCCCTGGCGCACAGCAATCCTCCCAGTGTCCCTGTTGGCCTGTGCCTCTGCCCCTGAACCGTGTGCCCACTGCCACTGACCCCAGGTCCCTGATTGTCTTGTGGATGAGGGGTGCCCTGGGGTCACTGTATAGGTGGACATACTGCTGATTGACGTGTCCTGGGGACAGATGTATGGGTACGCTGGGCAGGTGCTGCGGTGGTGTTTCCTGATGGGGGAGGCTCTGTTGTGGTGTGTGACTGGGCCTGGGTAACCGGCTGTCCAGTGGTCCCTGATGGGCTAGGTAGGTCATCCATATCCTGAAGATCAGAGTTGCTGTCATCACTGTGGGCCTCTTCAGTTGGGGGACTGGATATAGATTTCACCTCCTCTGTGCTGACATTGGCTCGGGTACCTGTGGGGATGTAAATGATGTGTTATGGTTTCTGTGTCTGACATAGTGTACATCCGTGGCTTCCCCTATTTGGTTGGATTTTCCCTGGCAGCTTTTACTTGTGTATGTTAGTGTATGCTGGGATTGTTAGTTCTCTATGGTGTGCATGCTTTAGTGATGGGTGTCCATGCAGGGCTGTGAGGGGTGTCCATGCATTGGTACAGCATGTAGGGCTTGGATTTGGGATGAGTGAGATGTGATGGTGGGGTGTGTGGGAAGTAGTAGAGTGATGGGAATGAGGGTGAGGGTATGTGATGGCATGCAAGTAGGGGGGTGATAGTACTAGAGAGTTGACTTTCCAGAGTCCAGTTCTCCTCGGCCTCTGGCCAGGCCCTCAGGATTGCCAAGTCTTGCTCCTCCCATGCTGTGAGTTGTGGGGGAGGAGCTGGGGGTCTGCCTCCAGACCTCTGCATCGCGAGCAGGTGTCTGGCTGCAATGAAACGTACCTTCCCCCATAGGTCGTTCCACCTCTTCCTGATGTCATCCCTAGTTCTTGGGTGCTGTCCCACGGCGTTGACCCTGTCCATGATTCTCCGCCATAGCTCCATCTTCCTATCTATAGATATCTGCTGCACCTGTGCTCCAAACAGCTGTGGCTCTACCCTGACAATTTCCTCCACCATGACCCTTAGCTCCTCCTCTGTGAAATGGGGGTGTCTGTGTGGTGCCATCGGTGTTCTGTGAGGTGTGTTGGTGAGGGTGTGTTGGGTAATGTGTTGGGGTGTGTGATGTGTAGTGCGTGAGTGGTGTATAAATTTGATGTGGGGGTACCTTAGGGATGATTCTGTATAAAGATCTTGCCAGCATGAATAAAGTCATAAAATATTGTTTGGGTTTTAGGATAGAGTTGTTTAAGTACCTTTTTGCCCCCAGTTATGAAGTGTCCAGTTGCAAGTTTATGGATGATGAGACAGCCGCTCTGTGTTGGAAGTACACTAAAGAGTACCCCACAATGTGTAACAATATAAACATCTTCATAGCATGTTTCACAACCGCTCATGCCTGTTTAGAGCTTTACAGAGTGTTAGATAAACTGCAGGACTGGAGTCTGTATCATGATACAGACTCTGTTATATTTGTAAGTAAAGTAGGTGATGAAGAACACCCATTAGGTGATTATCTAGGGGATTTGACCAGCAAACTACTAAAGGGCAAACACATAGTGGAATTCACATCATCAGGTCCTAAAACCTATTTGTGAAAGACCTCAAACAATACTATGGGGGTGATTCCGACCCCGGCGGTCCTTGACCGCCAGGGCCGGGGTCGGCGGGAGCACCGCCAACAGGCTGGCGGTGCTCCTAAGGGCATTCTGACCGCGGCGGTATGGCCGCGGTCAGAAACGGAAAACCGGCGGTGTCCCGCCGGTTTTCCGCTGCCTTGAGGAATCCCCCATGGCGGCGCAGCTTGCTGCGCCGCCATGGGGGATTCCGACCCCCTCACCGCCATCCTGTTCCTGGCGGTTTCGACTGCCAGGAACAGGATGGCGGTGAGGGGTGTTGTGGGGCCCCTGGGGGCCCCTGCAGTGCCCATGCCAATGTCATGGGCACTGCAGGGGCCCCCGTAAGAGGGCCCCACTTTGAATTTCAGTGTCTGCTTAGCAGACACTGAAATTCACGACGGGTGCTACTGCACCCGTCGCACACCTCCACTCCGCCGGCTCCATTCGGAGCCGGCTTCCTCGTAGAAGGGTGTTTCCCACTGGGCTGGCGGGCGGCCTTTTGGCGGTCGCCCGCCAGCCCAGTGGGAAACCCAGAATGACCGCCACGGTCTTTTGACCGCGGTACGGTCTTCTGGCGGTTCCCGCTTGGCTATATGTATGAAAGTCAAAGGTATCAACTTAAATGTTAACAATACAGTAAGAATCTATTTTGACAGATTTAAGGACTTGGTGAACGAATACGCTATGTCCGACACCCGTGAAAATAATAAAAAAAATTGTACATCAGCAGAGCATTGTGCGGTCAAACAAATGCTGGAAAATAACAACCCAACCTATAGATAAAACGTTATGTGTAGTGTTTGAAAAAGGCTCCTGACTAAGGACTATAAAACCCTACTGTATGGTTATTAAAAGGACATTAGGCTCTCGAATCCCCACAACTATGGACACCCGTTTGCAACATCCGCTCTCCTGCATTCTAGCAAGCCCCTCAATTGCGGTAAAAATTATTTTATAAAGAAGTTGTTAGACAATGCCCACCATGTTCTATCCTAAAACCCAAACAATATTTTATGACTTTATTCATGCTGGCAAGATCTTTATACAGAATCATCCCTAAGGTACCCCCACATCAAATTTATAGAAGGCATGCCTGGTAATCTCAACGACGATGCACTGTTACCTACACATCTCGTAGACATAGGGGGTGATTCTAACTTCGGCGGGCGGCGGAGGCCCCACGGCACCCCCTACCGCCATCCTGTTCCTGGCAGGAGACCCGCCAGGAACAGGATGGCGGTAGGGGGTGTCAGAATCCCCATGGCGGCGGAGCGCGCTCCACCGCCATGGAGGATTCTGCAGGGCAGCGGGAAACCGGCGGGAGACCGCCGGTTTCCCGCATCTGACCGCGGCCGAACCGCCGCGGTCAGAATGCCCTGCGGGGCACCGCCGGTCTGTCGGCGGTGCTCCCGCCGACCCTGGCCCCGGCGGTCTCTGACCGCCGGGGTCAGAATGACCCCCATAGTGTTTGTAGACAATCTATTCTGTGAGGGTGGGGATCATCCAGAGATAGAAAAAGCTTTTACCCAATATTCACACCATCATAACCTGAGCATATGTTACATTGTGCAGATCTTGTTTTACAAGGGTAAGAGCAGTCGTTCTATAACTCTGAACACCTCCTACCTTGTTTTATTTAAAAAACCCAGGGACAAACAACAAATATCGATCATCGCTAAGCAGATGTACCCTGGAAACACTCAGGTGGTCATTATGAACATGGTGGTCTAAACTGCCACGCCGGCGGTGGCGGTCATTACCGCCAACAGCATGGTGGTCCAGACCGCCATATTCTGAACACAGCAGTGAACTGGCTGCAACTGGGATTTTGGTCCCATTTCCACCAGGGATTTCCTGGAGAGATACCCCGCCAGGTAAACCCTGGCGGAAAGCATACGGGTGACAGGAATAATCATTCCTGTCACCTGTATGTGATATGCCAGGCCCCCACATACCCCCTAAGCCCCCAACCCTTCACCCCCAAAACCCCATGTAGGTCCCCCCAACCCGACCCTTACCATCCCCCACGCCTACATACAGGTCCCCCCAAACCCCAACCTCCCTACATCCACATGCACCCGTTCACCTACATGCACACATGCATACATGCACTCAGACACACATCCCCCCACACATACACTCACGCACACCCCCATGCACTCACACACACACACAGCCCTTCCCTCTAGGATAGCACTTACCTCTTCTGTCACGCTCCCTGGATACTGCTCCAACGCCATCGCCCCCTCGCTATACACCGCCACGCCTATAACTGCTTCATTATAGGTGTGGTGGTGTATGGTCCGACGTGGCGGTGAGGGTGGAGCAGCATCCACCCAGCCACCGACCTCCAGCATGGCACATGGCAGTGAGGGTCCATGTGTCATTATTTGGCCAGATGCCGGCAGCCGCCACTGGCGGTCTTTCATTGACCGCCGGCACGGTTGGCGGCGAGGTATCTCGCCAATTTGATAATGGGGGCCTCAGTTTTACTTAAAAGCTTTTAACAACGCCACCGCTAAACCTCACGGATACCTGTTTGTAGACTTAAAACCCAAGACTGTACAAGTCTACAGACTACGTGCTGATATTTTCCCACCAGATCTCCCTGTAGCTTACACCCCCAAAACCAGACCCAAGGCGTACAAAAAGAATTGCTAAAAAGACTTTTGTAACATTTACTTTCTAAACCTTATAATATAAGGTGTTGAACATGTCTGCACGTGTACACCATAATTTAGCACTCCTAAAAATGCTGGTCACAGCTAGCCCCCAACAAAGAAAGGCCATGCCATCCTTTGCTCGGCTTCGGACGACTTAGTGGCTGCTATTTCAGAAATTGCCCTAAACACCCTAAAATGTAATGTCGCTATATCAGAGAGGCAGTACTGTGTGCTGAAGAAGAAGTGTAACCTTTTCAAAAAGCTTAATAATAAAAGGGCCTACCTCGTTTCTAAGAAAAAACTTGTAAAACAGTTGGGTGGCTTTGTAGGAGCGCTTCTAGACATAGCGATTCCTTTAATTACAAAGCTTCTAACTGGCAACTAATGGATCACACCCAAAAGATGTACTTGGTACCACGCCAACAACTGGAATAGTTGGGCCCTTTTATGAGCAACGCTTGGGATATACGCAAAAATGAAACACTGCCCCTAGATACCAAAATTAAAAACATTTTAAACCCGGACTGATTTAAAACCTCACAACAAAGCCCATCTTTACTCCAGAGTTCTTCACAACTTTCTACATTATTACAAGCAATGGCAGTCAGAAGAAAACACACTGACTCTATACACCCCCAACTCTGATCCACCACCACCAGCCCTCACCGCTCCTCAGGCTCAACAGCCCCCACAGCCGATGTTTTTGTCACAACCGCCCACAGACGTCTTTGTTGAAGAACTTTTAAAAAATGTAAGTCAGAGGTACAGAGGTGCAGCGCAAATGTTACTAAGCACCGTGGCTGCTTCTAAAGGTCTAACCTGTTGGAATGAACTGGGGGAATTCATCTACAAAGGGCAACCAGTTGCTGTGTCTCGTTTGTACAACCTCATTAAAGGTTTCACACACCCCAAAGCCCTACCACTCCAGAGAGTGCCTATAGGTTGGGACCAGTTTCTACAGGCCGCTGCAGAACTCAACGTTCCTTCAACGCTTGTTGGTAATACCGTAGGCTGCTTGAACGTTTGAAAGATCCTAATTACAGCCCCCCAAGTACACCATCAGTGCTTGTTTTAAAACCAACGTCTACCCCCCCAACTAACTCCCTCATGGAGCACCCCTACCTTCGCCAGCTAAAAAGTTGTGGCAAAAAAAAAAAATCGTGGTTACAGGGGTGATAGTTGTGATCCTCTATATTTTGTTTTACAATGTCTGTGTGAATAGTTTTACAACCGTTAATATATTGATTGCTTTTCTTTCAACATTTATTTCATTTGTATGTTTGGATACTTATTGTGTGTACTAAAATTATGTGTAATAAATACTTTTTAACCATTTCATCACTCTTATGTCATATTTTAACATTTCTTTTAATGTGTGTCTTGGCGGCTGAATAAAAATGTATAGGCCGTTATTGAGCTTAAATTCTTTTATTGTAGACATTTAACATTACACATACATATGCCTTTCACTATTGACAAATGGCGTATTCTGTTTGAACAGAGCGTAGCGTTGCCCGCATATTTCGCAACTATACTATCATTATTTACTAGATAGTTCAAATACAAATTTAGAAAACTTCAAAACGTCATACCCTCAGACATTTTACTAATAAAATATATACAGTGCTCCCCACATGTGATGGCTAGAGGATCCTGCACCCGCATCTTGTTATACTCGACCCTAACAGCAGCTTTCTTTAGATACTTGAATACATGTTTTGTATATATGCTATGCTCCGGGAAAGCTGCAAAACTGTCAAACACTGTAATTTTGTTGTTATCCAAAAACATTCACACCCAGTGTGTTCTACCCTTGTAATGTGAATCTGTGTTAAAGAATAGTGATCAAGGTTTTTCAACACCCATTTGCGTTGGTAGCTCATCGCTTGGGAAAACATCTAAAAAGTATTTCTTCGCATATTTGTGTCTGCTTAAGAACTCACGTATGTATACAGGGTCCATTGTACAATGCTTTAAAGATAGTCAAACATAAAATGAAGGCGTAGTTGACTTGAATGACACTGTCAAACACCACAAATACAACCATGTTCACATTGGTAGCCAGGGGTTGACTAAAACATAATAAAGCTTTTAGATTTATGTTTTTTATTAGAATATAGTGATCTCCGTCTTCCACGTCGGGCGTCAGGTCAAAAGCAAAAAAGGGTGTAACCGGCCCCATACCCTTCTCTTGATACGATGAGTCCTGAGTCCCTCAGAGGTTTTCCTGTTATCAAAACCAGGCCTAGATATTCCCTGATAAAATTAGATGTTCAAAAACTTGGTGTATACGGCTTTGCAGGAATCACAGCACCCTCATGTACCAGCGCCGCATTGTTGATGTCATAGTGTTGTGTAGCTGTTTTAGCTATAGCTCCAGGCACATTATTTTAACACACTAGGCCACTGTGCACTCTAATCTAAATATATTTTATTTGGCTTTTACTTTATTATTGTTACAATAGCCACTTTTACGGTCGTGTTTTATTTTCTGTCTATCTAACTGTTTTGCCTAGGCCAGCACTCTGTGCTCAAACAAGACAGTCTTGCTCACTCTGTGCTTCTTCCAAGGCTACAGCACGGTACATTGCCAGTGAACGTGATAGAAGTTTAGTCTCCAACATTCGTAGAAAACACACATCCTTACATAGGGACCTTATCTCAGAATATCAGCTGTGTTGTCATAAAAACACTTTATTGTCCCTTACATATTAGAGGAAGATTCTAGCCAGAGAACCACGACTGATTGCCGAATGCTTCGCAATCTATGCTAACACAGACCGAATGCCTTTGCTCAGGTATGGAGGATGATGTCTTTCTAGGGGAACCTGAAGGACAGAATTTGAGCTTAACATGATGTGCTCTATTATAGCCTAGGTAGGAGTTAGTCTATTGACCATAGTGACAACATGATAGCGTTATTTCTATGCTTCACTCTCCTCGTCACAATTTTAATACTGTTGTGTTGAGTTGTCCTGGCAGCTCACGCTTTGCTATCTAAGATGCAGTAGTTTTATTAAAATCATTACTGCCTCTGTTTGTCATTTATATATGAGACTTAGGTAACTGAGAGAAACGGATGAGACCTGAGTGACCACGGCTTCCCTGAGAAACCAATTATGTCATGAGCTCGGCTGCCCAGTCATCCCTGCCCTTGGGTAGAGATGAGGCACTTCTAGTTAGCCGGAGCAAAACCCGGATTGGAGCGACAGGTGTCACCCGCAGTGGGTCAGACTTAGGCCCTCATTACAACCCTGGCGGTAAATGCCGCCTAACTCCATGCTGACGGCCGCCAACATAACGTGACCGCAGCAGTAATCCACCACTGGTATTATGACCCACACATAGAAATCCGCCACTATACAGACACCCACACAAGTCCGCCAGACCAAAGGTCAGTGATAAACTGGTGATAGCAAAACCCACACCATTACGCCAACAGGAATACGCCCATAGTATCACGTCCCACGAATCACCGCAGCGGTCTTTCAATCGCGATAAACCATTGATGGTACATTCCGCCGCACTCAAAATACACACACACTTACAAAACCACACCACATTGTACAATTCAAACTAAACACACCTCACACACATACACACACCACACACTCACACCACTATAAAATACACATCCACATTACCCACAACCCCTTCCACGAAAAAAAAGAATGCGAACAGAGAGAGACAAGCAAGGATCACCCACTCAATCAGAGGCACAGAACACCATCACCCATACACCATTCACGCACATCACAGCATACACCTCAACATATCACCCCACACATCCTCACACATTTCACTCGCACCACATCCATGGCACCCCAAAGACACCCCAGGTTTTCTGAGGAGGAGCTAAGGGTAATGGTGGAGGAAATCATCTGGGTAGAGCTATTCGGATCACAGGTGCAGCAGACGTCCATTGCAAGGAAGATGGAGCTATTGCGGAGAATAGTGGACAGGGTCAGCGCCGTGGGACAGCACCCAAGAACCAGGGATGACATCAAGAAGAGGTGGAACGACTTACTGGGGAAGGTGCGTTCCATGGTAGCCAGACACCAGATTGCAGTTCAGAGGACTGGCGGCGGACCCCTACCTCCTCCCCCACAACTAACAACATGGGAGGAGCAAGTCTTGGCGATCATGCATCCTGAGGACCTTGCAGGAGTAACGGGAGGACTGGAATCTGGTAAGTCAAATCTGAACGTCTTCATCCCCCCAACCCTACCTGCATGCCATCACTAACTTCTACCCCTACCCTCACCCCCATCACTCCAACACCTCACTTATACCCCACTAACACAACCCACCCATCCCAATACCAAGCCCTGCATGCCACACCAATGCATGGACCCCCATCACAGATCTGCATGGACACCCATCACCCCAGCATGCGCAGTAGAGAGACTCACCCAGCCAACAAAATCACCACTCACACAAGGTCAAGCCGACAGGGAAATCACAATCATAGATGGAAACACACCCATGTACAATATGGCCCACGCAGATACATTAACAATGCATTTGCATCTCCACAGGACCCCTACTCAACGTCACCAGAGAGGAGGTGCCAGCTACATTCAGTTCCCCCCTGAAGAGACCCACAGTGACGACAGCAGCTCTACATGCCTGGATCAGGATGACCAACCTGGCCCATCATGGGCCTCTGGACAGTCGGTTTCCCTGCCACAGTCCCAGTCCACCACAGAGCCCCCCCCCTCAGGAAACACCAGCATAGCACCCACCCAGCCGGCCCATGCCTCTATCCTCAGAACACATCAGTCAGCAGTGCGTTCACCACTACAGGAACCCCAGGCAACCCCACAAACCCAGGACAATCAGGGACCTGGGGTCAGTGGCAGTGGGCACACAGTTTAGGGGACAGAGGCACAGGACAACAGGGAAGCTGGGAGGACTGCTCTGCGACAGGGGGAGGACAGGACCAGAGAACCCACTATCCACAACGCACTCTCAAACATCCTGGGAGCATACCACAATTCCCAGGAGACCATGAGCCAGATACTGGCCAAGTTGCAGGAGACCCAGAGGCTGCAGGAGGGACAGTACCTGGGGATCAGGGGTGCTGGCTGACATGGGCAAAACCATGAGGGAGGCAGTGGCACAACAAAGGGCACCTGACACTAGCCAAACTGACGAACAGCCTTCCACCTCCGCCGGTGCTAGTAGAGAGGAGGCCCGCCACAGGACCAACAGGCCACCAGCACCCCCCCCCTGCAGAAGGAGAATCACCACGCAAACAGTCCCTGTGATCCAGGCAGAAGACAGAGAACATTGCCAAGACCCCAGTCAGGAAATAGGACTCTCCTGATAGTCACCCTTCTCTCCCACTCTGTCCACCTTGAACTGCCATTGCTCCCCTTCCTATGCCCCCTTGGACAATGCACCTATGATACCAAGAGACTGGACTCTACCCTAGACTTTCCTCCACCATCACCCCAGCCCCTTGCACATACACCCATACTAATTAGCACCAAAATAAACACCCTTGAAACAATTACCAATCTGGAGTCAGTCTAATGATTCACAAATGTATTATTAGAATATGATCAAAACATTTATGTACAGTGAAATATACTACAGGATGCCCTTTGTTGAGCAGCAGTACATATAGCAGGAGCCAGAATGGGGCACAGAGATCTGAAAATAGAGAATCCAAAGGGAACAGTCAGTGGCCATAGACATAGGGTAAGATGCTGCCTTGTACAATATCCAACAGATTACTGAAATGTTAAGTGGAATTACAGTGTCTTACCTGTGTGTCACTGGAAGTACTGCTGTATTATATTTGTTCTGTTGTTAACATCTTCTTCCTCTGCCTCCTTTTCCTCACTGTCCACAGGCTCCACCACTGGCACAAGACCATCTCCAGGCACATCCTCCTGCAGAAAAGACACATGGCGTCACAAGGCCAGGTTGTGCAACATGCAGCATGCAACGATGATCTGGTACACTTTCTTGGGTGAGTAGTACGGGGAGCCTGTCAGATGGAGGCACCGGAACCTGGCCTTCAGGAGGCCAAAGGTTCTTTCTATAATCCTCCTTGTACACCCATGTGCCTCATTATAACATTCCTCTACCCTTGTCCTGACATTCCTCACTGTGGTCAGTAGCTATGAGAGGTTGGGGTAATCAGAGTCACCTGTAAATATAGGGTGACAACTATTAGACACACACTAACCCTTAGGGGAAATCCCATACCCAGACATCAACATATACTGGGTGGGGAACTTTGACTCACCTATTAGCCACACCCGGTGCCTCTGGAGTTGGCCCATCACATATGGGATGCTGCTATTCCTCAAGATAAAGGCGTCATGCACAGAGCCAGGATATTTGGCATTCACATGGGAGATGTACTTGTCCGCCAAACACACCATCTGCACATTCATCGAGTGATAGCTTTTTCTATTCCTGTAAACCTGTTGATTTCTCCGGGGGGGGGGGACAAATGCTACATGTGTACTATCAATGGCACCAATGATGTTGGGGATATGTCCCAGGGCATAAAAGTCAGCCTTCACTGTGGCCAAATCATCCACCTGGGGGAACACGATGTAGCTGTGCATGTGTTTCAGCAGGGCAGACAACACTCTGGTCAACACGTTGGAGAACATTGGCTGATACATCCCTGATGCCATGGCCACTGTTATTTGGAAGGAACCACTTGCCAGGAAATGGAGCACTGACATGACCTGCACTAGAGGGGGGATTCCTGTAGGCTGGCGGATAGCTGACATCAGGTCTGGCTCCAATTGGGCAGACAGTTCTTGGATTGTGGCACGATCAAGTCTGTATGTGATGATAATGTGTCTGTCCTCCATTGTTGCAAGGTCCACCAGGGGTCTGTACACCGAAGGATGCTGCCATCTCATATGCTGCCCCAGCGGTTGAAGCCTATGGAAGAGAACGGTGAGCAGAGAGTCATATTTCCATATCTTTTGCACTAATGTTGAATAATTTACTTTACAGAAGCAGTATGTGAACTCAAGAGTCAGTTGATGTGCCAATGTCTGCTGTGACGCAGTTAGGTGCCATGCCCTGTGCCCCTCTGAAATGGCGGCTGCCTGAACTATGATGAGTGACAAGTGGAAATGAGGTGCGTTGTGCTCCGTCACAGTAGGTGGTCGATGACCACCGCGCAACTTCGCATTGGTTATTATTGGGCCCTATGGGTTCCAGGAGCCAATGGCGATGTACGCCGGTGGTGACGGTATGCACCACCGCGGACGTGACTACCATTTTCTAACTATTCACTCACTTGCTACCTGGCCTTCAACAGGAGGGGACCTACACTGCAAGTGCCGCTGTGACCTGTGTCTGGAAGGGGCAATGGCTCATGTTGTCGCGTGGGCTCTCATTATTCAAAATGAGACTACTGGATTTCTAGGTAGCAGGATCTTTAATGGTGTGGGGGACTAAGTCTGACCCACGTGTAAAGAACTCTGTCATCCTAAATCCGGTTTTTGCTCCGGCTAACTAGCAGTGCCTCATTTCTCCCATGTGGAAGGAATGATTCGGCAGCCGAGCGCATGACATCTTTGGATCTTCTCAGGGAAGTCGTGGTTACTCAGATCCAAACCAACTCTCTTATTTCCAATATGATCTCATATACAAATGACAAAGACAGTATACGTTTTATATAATATTTTTAATAAAACGACTATATTTTAGATATTAAGGCGTAAGCCGCTTTAACAAGAACGATACAACACAGTAGGATTGTAATAGTCACCAGGAGAGTAAAACATAAGAACAAAGCTATCATATTGTCAAACAGTTTCTACTCTCCCTCTGCTTGTTCTATTTAGAGCACAGCATGTTAAGCTTCTAGCTTGCCTATTAGAATCACTGTGGAGACATCAGCCCTCATACCTGAGCAAAGACCTGTGATCTTGGTTCAGCATCTGCAACGAGGCAGTCAGCGTCTAGTTGTGGTTCCCTGGTCGGAATCTCCCTCTTGCCTGTATTGGGACAAGGAAGTGATTTTATAACTAACATGTCATCGTGATCACAAAATGTCCCTACGCAGGAATGCCAAGTCTAAACTCCTACCACGTCTATCGGCAATGTACCAATGTACCAGACTGTATCCTTGACTGAAGATAAATATGTTATGAGAACTCCAGTGCTGAAGTAGGCAAAACAGTGTGATATGAATAAAAAACAACACCGTAGAACTGGCTATTTGAAAAATAACAGTATGAAGCCTAATAAAAAGCATGTAGAGCAAAGTGCACAAAGGCTCTAAGCTGTCAGCAAATGAATAAAATAAATTCAGGGCAAAGTGCACAAAGCTCTAAAGCCTGAAGCTAAAGCGCAATGAATACGTGAAACTAACCACACTACATCCTCCCCTTGTCGGTAGCAAGTGGTTCCAATAATATAAAAGGATGCCCTAAATATAAACAATACCTAAAACAATTATTTCAACAAGGTGAGAAGACAACAAAGTCATAAATTTAGGTAACATGTGATCATAAAGCCAAATTCAATATAGTGTCAATTTCGTAAAAATCCAATCATCAGATAGAAGCAATAGAATGCAGGAGTTCCTCACTTCGATATATGTCAATATCGGAAGATCCACGCCACAAAGTACCATGGAGCAGGTGTGATCCAAAGCCCCAAAACCATTCAGGGCGGCACCCCGTGCAGGGCCTATGAAAGAGACAATACCATCTTCCTCCAGGAAGGGAATCTCATAAACTGCCTCACGAAGCAAGCGCATCCGTAGTGCACAAGTCTGGGAATGAGCCCTAATCGGAAACATCAACAGATCAGTATCGACCATTGGAGGGCACTGCAATGAGAGACAGAGAGCCAGTGCATGTTCAAACGAGCACCAAAGGCATCGAAACACGGGTTGCACACAATCCAAAACCGGTCTGAATGACAGAGACCAGTCACACTCCAAATGTCCCAGGAGTGTCGCTCCAAAATGCTGCATCATGCGTTCACGACACAGCTGCGCTGACGGGAGCAGCAATACAGGATCTAATCGTGAAGGGACAGCCATTGCGAAAAAATAGCAACAACAGCAAGACTCCAGCCAATAAAGCCAAAGTAATCGGGAAACCCCCAAAAATGCTTCCGAAAATAGAATGTATAGCCGAAGGTATCAAACCGAATATGGAAGAGAAGGTATGAGCAAAACCAACACCAACGACTTTGAAAAAATGTGCAATACCAGCAGTGCTGGATGGATTAAATATACGTCCCACAAGTTCACCGAAGTGATTCGGAAAGTTAGTATTCAAAAGGGACTGTATCTCCGCCGATGACCTTGCCACCTAAAGTGCGTAGGTCTCGCTAGCAGATGTAAGGGCCACATGCTTTTGAAACAATAAGGCTTTTAGCCGACTCAACTTGTCGAAATCAACCTTGGAAGTAGCAATATGTGGCCAGATGTCCGCTACCTCCCTAAATTGAGTGGGGGGAAACAACACATTCCCGCAGCACGTAACGGCCTTGTTGACAACGACGATGTAAACTATTCCGGCACGCATGTCACAGCAGCGTTCGCTGTTAAGAACAATGTAACTGCCGTTAGAAAGCACCTGGAAAGTGTTTTTAATAACCGGGACTGGAACTCCCTTCAGATAACAAGCTAAGTTAGCAATCGAAGCGTTACACGCCCCGTGCAAGGACAGCTGTTTACAAACCATTGAATGGCTGACAGAAGCTTCGCATTCGCTGCCGCTAAGAAAAACCTCCTTCAAACCATTAACACAACTGTACTGAAAGGGAAGGTCCCACACCTCGTGTATGTAACTGTCTCCCAATAGTTCATATCTACCCACCGGAATGTGCTTCAAACACGAAGTAAATTGCAAAGTAGAGATAGGCAAATTAACAACCCCATGAATTAACCATTCAGCTGACGGAATCTCAGCTATCGTGAAAGGCAGTTTCTCTAATTTCTCAATATTTAACATAACATATGTCGCTTCCTTTTTAGCCATCAGTTGTTGTTGACGAGTCAAATTAAAAGAGATAAAGATCTCTCTGGCACGAACGTGCTGCCATGGAACGCGACCCGCCTTCAAGTTCTGAAGAGTCCAACCCAGCTGCATGATGGACCGCGTCTGACTCTGCCCATGATATAAAGAAGACATGTCCGATTTAATAATGTCAATGGCAGAGGAAACAATGCTGTCAATCGTGTAAACACGGTCAGAAAGGGTATGCATGCCATTATCAACAACAGACAAAGTCTGCATCAGATTTTCCTGATCAATCTGCCTCAGCCGGGCTGCAGCCTCTTGTTGTGAAAGCTTCCAAATCTCATTATAAACCTCGTATAAGAATCTTTTCTTCCGCTGTACTTTGGGACCTGACAAAAAATCTTGTAGATCAGTATCATTAGACAGTAACGTGAGATGTGACTTAACTGCATCCAGCGTGGATGACTTCAACCATTGCTGACAAAGCTTCCCCACACTGTATGTAGTTATAATATCAGCATGTTCTGGTGATACGTAACGAGGGTCTGCCCTACTAGTCCTGAACCCCCCCGAAGAGGTGACAAAACGTTGATGACACACATTAGTGTCTACAGGCCATAATAACCACCCGCCTGGATGTAACAATGAAGTGTTAAGCGTACCATTCTGGACCCAATGTGTAAAGTCACTAAAAGTAGCATTCACATAGCGCTGCCAATTTGTTATTTAGAAGGGACAGGTATACTAGGCAAAGTCAACTCCCTAATTGTCGCTAAGCCCAAACAGCTAGTCTGTTGTACTGTGTCATTGAGGAAAATCATCTGCACAGGGATAATACATGCTCTAAATAACGTGTCCCTGCCTTGCATTCGCCAATTTTTCGAACCCCAAACACTTTTCAAGTCAACAGTTTTAAACCAGTATTCATACCCCTCGACCGAAAGTTTAGATAAAAACAAATTTGAATACAGTAATTTAGTATCGGTCAATAACATTTGCTTATTAGAATACGGCGCAACTTTAAAATAGTAGGACTTAGCATTCCGTTGATCATGCCCAGAAAAATATGCAAATTTATCATAATACGTTTTCGAACTCCCTTGTGGAGGAGTCGAGCAATGTTCCCATTGCACATAATTAAACATGGGCTTAGGGCTACTAGCTTTATGAATAAAATGGTGTCCATAATAGTTGTAGCAAAACATGTCACCATGATTATCTCTAAATTGGTAAGCATCTTCATCGTCATAGACAGTATAATATTGCAAATCCGTTAGCATAGAATCTACTGTCTTCACATCCCAATCATCAGAAACAATGCCAGGTATAACAATATCATTCATTGATAATTTGAGGACATATGGTATTTGAATCAATTCAGTGGGACCATATATATCAAACATTACTTTATCCCACACAATTCCATCCGGAACCGGTATTGCAGAAATGTTTACAGTGGGCAAGTCTCTTCGAACCATATGAGACGAAAAATGCAGTTTTAACACAGTCTCCACGTGCTCAATGTCAGATCGATCAGGAAGAAAATGACCATGTATTATCAGAAAAAAAGTAACCACAAATCCCAACCATAATAAAATAGTCTTCAAGGCCAAAAATAGCCAAAAATAGTTCCAAGGAAAAACAAAATATGTGCATTTAAGCCAACCCAGCAGCCGTCGTGGACCGTGGACAGAAGACATCGAGGACGAGGAGCCGGACACATCATTATCAGCGTCGTTGAAGCAGCCAGAAGCAGTTCTAGCAAAAGGTGCAACTGTGAACAAAGAAGCAGATGGAGGCTCTCGCCGTGGCACGCTATAAACCACATGTTCAGAAACGTCAGTAGAACGTACAGCAATTTGATCAAAAGATTCCATATTAATCGCCGTCGGTGGAACAATCGCAAGATCATCATCCACCCTCCCCAAGTTCGGAGAGGAAACAGGGTCGGTGAAAGTCACCTGCAGCGGGACTTCTTCCCCAGTAGTGAGAGGGATTCCGGAACTACTGGGTGTCCCTCTTGGTCTGCTGTGCAGAATCGGCCACATGTTGTAACTTGACATTATCAATGGAAACAAATCAATTTCCTTTGGCCCCTCGCAGCGGTGGTAAAATCACAGTTCTCGTGCCGCTCACCCCCAACACAGGGACAGGTTCTCGATAAGAAGGACCAAATTCTTTTTTAACTGCGACCTTTTCACGCACTATATCCCCAATCCTGGGTATCCAACCAGTAGGTGTCACTGGCTCATCCTTAATTCCTGAGGAGGCAGCACTGGCAGAAGAGTTATCTTCACGGAATTGTTGTAAATCCTGCAAAACAGTGACACGATCATTTATGTCAAAGGGCGTACCTGCCGCCTCCACACCAGGACCATCTAGATCAGGAACATACATTCGTGTTCCAAACAGGCACTCATATGAAGTACGACCCCCCAGTGACTTTCTAGGCAAGTTATTAAGTGCTCTCTGTACTCCATATAGGTGGGCTAGCCAACCACGACCCGTACCTATAACTCTGGCCGTTAAGGACTGCTTTAAATGATTTAAACGCTCCACGACAGAATTTCCCTCGGGATGAAATGGAGACGAGAATTGGAGTTGGACCCCTAACGAAGCCATGGTGTCCCTGAATGCCTTAGAGGCAAAAGCAGGGCCCTGGTCCGAATGAAAAGCCGCAACTGCAAATATATCGACAAAGATGCGCAAATCTTTAATAACAGTTCGAGGGTCAGCCGAGCGTTGTGGCCATACCGATACAAATCTGGAGCACGAATCAACAGCAACCAATATATATTTGTATGCACTATCTGGTGTCAGTGGACCACAATGATCCAAGTACACACACTGTAATGGTCTATTTGAAATCAGAAGGGGCGTCTGCTGCGGGCGTCTAGCCGACGATGCTTTAATTTGTTGACAAACGTCACAACAAAGGACATAGGTGGTCATTCTGACCCTGGCGGTCTTTGACCGCCAGGGCGGAGGACCGCGGGAGCACCGCCGACAGGCCGGCGGTGCTCCAATGGGGATTCCGACCGCGGCGGTAAAGCCGCGGTCGGACCGGCACCACTGGCGGGGTCCCGCCAGTGTACCGCGGCCCCATTGAATCCTCCGCGGCGGCGCAGCTTGCTGCACCGCCGCGGGGATTCCGACCCCCCCTACCGCCATCCAGATCCCGGCGGTCGGACCGCCGAGATCCGGATGGCGGTAGGGGGGGTCGCGGGGCCCCTGGGGGCCCCTGCAGTGCCCATGCCACTGGCATGGGCATTGCAGGGGCCCCCGTAAGAGGGCCCCTACATGTATTTCACTGTCTGCTGCGCAGACAGTGAAATACGCGACGGGTGCAACTGCACCCGTCGCACAGCTTCCACTCCGCCGGCTCGATTCCGAGCCGGCTTCATCGTGGAAGCCTCTTTCCCGCTGGGCTGGCTGGCGGTCTGAAGGCGACCGCCCGCCAGCCCAGCGGGAAAGTCAGAATTACCGCCGCGGTCTTTCGACCGCGGAACGGTAACCTGACGGCGGGACTTTGGCGGGCGGCCTCCGCCGCCCGCCAAGGTCAGAATGAGGGCCATATTGTTTCGTCTCTTTATAGAGACCAGGCCACCAGTAACGAGCCTGTAAAAGTGAAATCGTGGCAGCCACCCCAGCATGTGCAGAAGCCACCCCCTCATGTGCTGCAGAAATCAATCGAGGTCTCTCAATTTTATTGGGAATTTCACGTACACCAATGCCTGGAATTGTAACAGTAGCATTCAGCACACCATTCAAGCAGTACCTATATTTTGAAGGAAATCCTTTAGGAAAGGGCGTGCCAGCAGCCGTAGCCTTTATGGCAGCCGAAATTTCTGTGTCTGATTTGGAACTCGAACGAGTCACTGCGGCCACAGTGGCGACAGCCACTGCCGATTTCGTGGCTTCATCAGCCATAGTATTCCCAGCAACGTGTAGTCCAACGCGCTGGTGTCCAAGTGTATGTACAACATGGACATAAGGAAGCGTTTCCTTCAGATCCGCAACCTTACCCCACAACATTTTATGTTTAATGGTGTTGCCTTTAGAATCTCTGAACCCATTCATCTTCCAATAGTGTAAATATTCGTTGAAAGACTGCACACAGTAGTAGGAGTCACAGACCAACAAGGTTAAAAGTGCCGGATCCGCGTGCTCCAACGCTAACAATAGAGCTTTGAGCTCAGCCAGCTGTGCCGTGCAATCTCCCAAGGTTTTAGTATAAGTATGTCGGGGGCAGAACACTTCCCCCTCCATAGTGCCGCTCACCACCGCACATGCAGCAGAATACTGTTGTTTAGTCCCAACCGCTGGTTGCGCAGAGCCATCGGTATACATGACCATTTGATATTGGTCAATAGGCAACGTACCAGCAGGAACAGGGTATTCCATTTCATATTGAAGAAATTCTTGAGTCTGCAGTTTAGGGTCAAATACATAATCTGTCAAAGACGTAGCCCATTGTATCCATCGCAGGTGTAAAGCTTTCGAATTTGGAACACTCGCTTTTGTAACTGCCTCTAAGGCCGGAATTGGGGAAACGACAACAATGCGTTGACCCTGGGCCAGCGGTCTTTCTTTAATAACAGCCATCTGAACTGCAGTGAGAATTTTCTCTGTCTGTGCAAAACGTTGTTCTGCAGCAGAATACAAGTGAGACTTGTATGCAATCGGGACTGTCTCCCCCTCATTAAAGGTGACATAAGTAAACCCAACAGCCCCAGGTATCACCCTGATGACTAAATGTGTCTTATTGTCCCGTGTGTGTAAGTGTTTAACTGCTAAGAGATCACTTTGTAATTCTCGTAGTATGTGTGTATGTTCAATCGTCCAAAATCTACTCGAAAAATTTGGGCGAATCAACTCGTATAAGGGTTTTATACGCGTCGCATAATCAGGAACGTAAGTTCTGCCAAAATTCAGAAACCCCAACAATGACTGGAGCTTCCGAACCGTATTAGGAGGCTGCAATAAAGCACATTTCTCCAAAAAATGTGGCGCTAAGCTCTTGCCCTCACTCGACAACTCATATCCCAGGAAAATGACGCTGAGGAAGGCAATCTTTGATTTCTTAAAATTAAATTTATAGCCAATATCAGCAAACCCCACAACAATGCGTGATACACGCCTTAGATGTTGCAGAATCTCATCATCTGTCAGATATATGTCATCAACATATGATAACGCTTCAGGGTCGAACTCATGCAGCATTTCAGTTACACAAGCCGAAAACAGTCCTGGGCTATTCTTATACCCCTGAGGCAAACGACAAAAAATTTTCTGAGAGCCAAACGCACTGAAAGAGGTATAGTCCCGACACTCGGGAGCTATATTCTGGCAGAAAAATCCATTCAAGATATCTAATGTTGTCTTGTATTTTTTACGCACGATATTATTCATAACCGCTGCGCTGTGTGAATTCTGTGTGCATATGTGCGTGTATGACTATTCAAATGTCGGTAATCCACCACTATCCTATATGAATGGTCCGGTTTAGCAACCGGAAACAAGGGATTATTCATCGGCGAGACACAGGGCTCAATTACACCCTGGTACTCCAATTGTGTAAGAATTTTCCTAACCGATACCCTTGCTTCAAATTTGATAGGATACTGCGGTTGCGGCTGAGGTTCACCCTTTATTGGAATTACATGATAAGGTGATTGTCTGTCCCACCCCACGTTATTTCTATACAAGGCGGGAGCCTGTGCTAGAGCCCATGATTTACTATAGGACTCCGCTAGTTCTCTTGGAACAAGTGGTGAGAAGGAAGGTGTAATAACCTCCTCCCCAACTGGACAGTCGCGAACAAAGTCAGGTGGCCAATCTTGTTCGGACAGCAGAACATCATATGATTTTACCACATGGTCCCAAAAAATGGCGTTTATAATACGGTCAATGTCCCCTTCCAATCGCAGAGTCACTTCATATACTCTATCAGGATCAGAGACTCGCATATCCGCCGTCTCTACTTGTATGAAGTCATCAGTTGCTTTCACCTCCAGATGCTCTAGAAGAATCCGGCGAACTATTGTGACCTCTGCCGCGCTGTCTAACAGTGCTAACGCCCATGTCTTGTTCGTCAAGAGAACTCTCTTCTTGAGCGGCATGTCTAACTGAGACTGCTGCCACTTTCTTCTTTTTAAATTGCTGTATTTGTTGCAGCGGTTTCTCTTCTTGTTTAATAGAAACCTCCGCTGAGCGTTGTGAATCCTGTCTCGGTTTCACGTACTCCGTCCTCCGCTCTGACCGCCCACCTCTCTCACTTCTCTTTTCCGAGGAGTCCTGAAAGGAACGAGATTGGCGTGTATCAGTATATTGATATCTATCAGGCGTCTTCAAAGTATCCCTATTCCTGAGATTATACTTATTCTGTGGGGTCTCCGGTTGCGGAGACTGTCCACCATCTATCTTAGGTGTTTGCTGTTTCTTTTCCCAGCGCTTTTTCGAACCCTCAGGTTGTTGCTGTTTAGCATTATCTTTATTACTTTTACCCTGTAACTAGGATTTTTGTGGTCTAGCCCCTAGGCTATCACGACCAATACTAGAATATGTTTCCGATATTATTCTCGGAAGCTCCCGCTCCTGATTAAGCAGCGGAACATCCCGAAGACGCATTCGCACTGCTAGTGCTACTGCCTCTCCCCTGAGATTACTCAAAATAATAGAAGAAACTGTGGCAAAATTGCCCAGCAACTGCATGCCCAAATCCATGGCAGGGGCAGCCCCATATTCATCTTGAATCTGTTTAAGCACGTCCGGTAAATTAGCTAATGTCGTGTACCGTGTGCCGTAGTGTAGAGCGCGGCAAATACCGTGCCCCAGGTATTACAAAGGTCCACCGGAGGAAACATCCCATACGGCAAACACATTGTCAAAATTCTATGTTTATCCTGAGGTCCCGTATGGGGAAATACTGCTTCCAGCGTATTAATTTTTTGCGCCAGCCAAAATGGAGTCTCCTCTCGTTTAGCCGGTACTTTACCCATAACTGAGTGTACAGTGGCCGGATTAATACCCGGAACCACTGCCTGTGGGTGCGCTGGAGCAGCACGCGCTGCATTCGTATTTAGTGTCTGCATTACAAACTGAACTAATCGTCTATATGTAGCCGTTAATTCTGTATATAAACGACGAACTTCAACCACTGCCAATTGAGCAACCGCAGGATGAGGTGTATATGTAGCCAATAAAGGCCAGGTAGGACCATCATTACTCAGCGGACCTAACCTAACTTGTGCTACTGTGTGTGGGAGGGAGCCATCAAGCCAATTATGGTGTTCTTGATAAGATAGAGGTATTTCTAAATACGCGTAAGCCCTGTATTGTCCAGGGACATTCGCAACAGTGTATTCGTGAAAAGTATTTGTTCCCCCATCCACTGCTGGAAATCCGACCCAAGAATAAAAAAGTTCAGTTCTATAGGCTGCATGGGCGTCCACCACAAAAGTGACTGGACCCCCCTGGACTGTCAGTCCATGTGTCAACAGATGTCCCGTGAGCGGGTGACGCATATTAATTGCTATATTCACTACATTAGGATTCGCCATTTTATAAAAAATAGCGTCAGGTCAGAGAAGGCACACCAATATCGGGGTTTTTCCTTTCAAAGTTCAAGCTTGAACAACCAACCACTAAGCAATAGGAAGCACCTATGCCGTGGCGGCGGAAACCCTCAGCCCCACGGACATCTCCGTATACGGAACCGAGGAGTCAAACTATATATGAGACCAAGAGAGTCAGTCGGACTTAATCATTAGAGCTAGACCAAACGTTGGCGGCGCCATGTCGCGTGGGCTCTCATTATTCTAAATGAGACTACTGGATTTCTAGATAGCAGGATCTATAACGGTGTGGGGGACTAAGTCTGGCCCACGTGTAAAGAACTCTGTCACCCTAAATCATGTGGAAGGAATGATTCGGCAGCCGAGCGCATGACATCTTTGGATCTTCTCAGGGAAGTCGTGGTTACTCAGATCCAAACCAACTCTCTTATTTCCAATATGATCTCATATACAAATGACAAAGACAGTATAAGTTTTATATAATATTTTTAATAAAACAACTGTATTTTAGATATTAAGGCGTAAGCCGCAATAACCAGAACAATACAACACAGTAGGATTGTAATAGTCACCAGGAGAGTAAAACATAAGAACAAAGCTATCATATTGTCAAACAGTTTCTACTCTCCCTCTGCTTGTTCTATTTAGAGCACAGCATGTTAAGCTTCTAGCTTGCCTATTAGAATCACTGTGGAGACATCAGCCCTCATACCTGAGAAAAGACCTGTGACCTTGGTTCAGCATCTGCAACGAGGCAGTCAGCGTCTAGTTGTGGTTCCCTGGTCGGAATCTTCCTCTTGCCTGTATTGGGACAAGGAAGTGATTTTATAACTAACATGTCATCGTGATCACAAAATGTCCCTACGCAGGAATGCCAAGTCTAAACTCCTACCACGTCTATCGGCAATGTACCAGACTGTATCCTTGACTGAAGCACAGAGTAAATATGTTATGGAGAACTCCAGTGCTGAAGTAGGCAAAACAGTGTGATATGAATAAAAAACAACACCGTAGAACTGGCTATTTGAAAAATAACAGTACGAAGCCTAATAAAAAGCATGTAGAGCAAAGTGCACAAAGGCTCTAAGCTGTCAGCAAATGAATAAAATATATTCAGGGCAAAGTGCACAAAGGCCTAAAGCCTGAAGCTAAAGCGCAATGAATGCGTGAAACTAACCACACTACAATGTGTCTGGGTAAAGGGCCCCTGTCTTCTCTGCGGAGGAGTTGGAAAAACTGGTGGATGGGGTCCTACCCCAGTACACATTACTCTACGGTCCTCCAGACAAACAGGTGAATACACTGTGAGCATGATGCGTAGGCCATGAATGTACGGAGTGCTGTGGATGTAAGCCACATGTTGGGGGGTGCTGAGGCATCCTGGCCAGAGTGCAGCATGTAAGGTGGTCAGTGTATGTGCGTCAGGGCATGGGTGGGAACTGGTGGGCAATGAGTATGACGGTCCGAACGGGTGAGTGATTTCCTTTTCTGCTGTCTTTTCCATCCAGGTCAGCGCCCACCAGAAAAAGGGTATTTGGCGTGCCATCGCCAAGGAGGTGTGGACCCTGGGGGTCTTTCACAGGCAGAGCACCCACTGCCGCAAGAGATGGGAGGACCCAGCAGAGGTCCAACTGGGACGGGCCTCACAACGTGGAAGGGGTGCCCGTCGCACCATGACCCCCCTAATGTTCTGCATCCTGACGGTGGCCTATCCAGAGTTGGATGGGCGTTTAAGGGCATCAATGCAGCCACAAGGGGATGAGTACAGATTCAGAATCATGACTTTGCACGCATTAAGGTGTTACCTGGGTGGGGGATGTGGGCTGTGGGTGCCCCTAAGCCAGGGCGAACATGGCAGGGTAGGTCTCTCGTTGGGCAGGCTCTGGAGCACTCCTACCCCAATATTGTAAGTGGCCATCTACTACTGGGCAGGGTCCTGTGAGATTCTGGTGTGCAGATGCTAGCGTTAGGCATTGTACCCCATGGGCGGTGACTAGCTGTGTAACTGGTAGTGCATGGCCTTGTGCATGGGGCAGCTCCCTGTGTGTAGTGTCCACCTCCCTGCCAGTATTGTCTCCACTCACACCTGCATGCACTACATCCTCATTCACTACCTCCATCACCAGCTCGCCCATCACAACACACCCCTCACTGGCAGTCACCACCCCCACAACCATGCACATGTCCCCTTTGTCCTCTCCCACTGTGTCTGTGACCCCTCCTCCCAAAGTACACGAACACAAGCACCCACCCACCCAACAGGCATCCACCTCACAACAGCATCCAGCCCATCCACCTTCGCCCAAACTCAGCAGACAGACCACTCCCTCTTCCTGCACTCTCTAACCCTCTCCATCTTCCCGTCCCAGTGTGTCTAAAAATCTTTTCCTGGATAACGTTGACCTCTCCCCTACCCCCCCATCCTTCCCCTCGGGCCAGTGTGTCCAGATCCCAGGCCAGCACCTCAGCCACCAAGTCAGCGTCCGCTGTGGTACCTACAACTCCCAGAGGATCAAAAGGGCCACCCACCAGGCCAGGCAGTGTGCCACCGACCCTTGCAAAGGACCAACCCATTCCACCACCTGCCAAGGTGAAGAAGGGGCCAGCATCAGCACGGCCAAGGAGCACGACCCACCCAGCAAGGCCTCCTCCAAAACTCAAGCTGCCAGTGCCAAGGTCCCAGCAGCATCTGCCAAAGTGAGGAACAAGCAGAAAAGCCAAGGCAAGCTACTTCAGGCCTCGGTGGCTCCAGGTGAGGGCCTGGTGCCCACCATCAGAACCGACAGCCCTGCCACCTGTACCATGGCAAGCACCGTCACAAGCACTGCGCAAGCACCGTCAAATGCACCGCCACTTGCCCTGCCACTGACACAACAACTGTCAGCAGCAGCATTCGCAGTGAGCAGCCGCCCGAGGCTGCAGGAGACGGGCTGGTGCCTCCCTCCACCACTACCAGCTCCTGCACCACAGACAGCACCTCCAGCATCCCCAACACAGGCACCGCCACCTGCACCGCTGCTGCCACAACAACTGTCAGCAGCAGCATCCCCAGTGGGCAGCTGTCTGAGGCTGCAGGAGACGGCCTGGAGCCTCCCACCACCACTGGAAGCACCCCCACCAGCAATGGCACTACCACCAGTATGCAGCCTTAGTCGCCTCAGGATGGAGTTTGGCCCTGCCTCCATGGAGTATCATGCTACCTGTTCCCTGCAAATCTCATGCCTCTGACACCCAGGTGAGGGAATGTGAACTGCCACACTCCATGTGCAGCATCACTGGGCACAAAGCCCCCTCCAGAACCAGTGGAGAAAGGCATCCATTCCCCCTCTCCTTGGCAGGATGAAGCGGACTGGTCACAAAGCCCCCTCCAGAACCAGTAGAGAAAGGCATCCACTCCTCCTATCCTGGGCAGGATGAAGCAGACTGGGCACAAAGCCCCCTCCAGAACCAGTGGAGATGCCACCCTGTTGAGAGACCGTGGCCTTGCACTCCCCAGGAGCAAGCAGTGGGCAACCCACCCACTTGGGAGTCTTGAGAGACTGTGGCTTTGCGCTCCTCAGGACCAAGCAGTGGGCAACCCACCCACTTGAGAGACTTGACAGACTGTGGCTTTGCACTCTCAGGACCAAGCAGTGGGCAACCCACCCACTTGAGAGACTTGACAAACTGTGGCTTTGCACTCTCAGGACCAAGCAGTGGGCAACCCACCCACTTGAGAGACTGTGGCTTTGCACTCCCCAGGACATCGCTGTGGGCATGGAGCCCCCTCGAGGAGCAGTAGTGTAGTACCATCTTCTGGCTGAGATGCACCTCCTTCCCCATCACCCTGAGATGCCTGTGTGTTTTTGACCTGATGCCCCTGCAGTGTTCTCTTTGTATTGAGGCAGGAGTCAAGTGTGGGCTTGGCCCATGATTTTTGTCCCTGTGGGCCACGGAAATTTGCAAAGGACAGTGTACGGCCTTCTGTACATATTGTTAATATTTGTACATACTGTTTTTCTATTCATTAAGTATATCTGCCTATTTAAAAAATATCACTGATTTAACTCAATTCCTTTTGTTCTTGCGTTCTTACAGGGGGTAACGGGGTGTAAATGTACTGTTGAGGCATGTGTTTGTTTGCATGGTGTTGTGGGTGGGGGTGGGGGTGTTGCGTGTTGCATGTGTGTGTCACTCTCTTTTTCCTCCGCCCTCTCCTGTCTGCTAGGTGCAGTACTCACCGTGGTCGTCACCGCCGCCGCCTCCTGTGATATTCCTTGTGTATGAGGAGGTAGACCAGCATGGGGAGGACCTGCAGCTCGGGCTCCTTGGAGTCCTGGTTCTTCGTTGATTGTCGGAAGGTGAGTGGTTTACCTTCCAAAGACTGTTTCCGCCGTGCTTTTGATGGCGTTGGTACCACCCCGGAAAAGCTGGCGGATTGGCGGGTTGTAATAGTGTGTGCAGTACATTGTCTTCCTCCTGTCTGTTGGCGGTGACCACCACGGTGTTTGTTGCTACCGCCTTGGCGGTCGGAATGTTAAAGTGGCTGTCTGTGTTGGCAGATTCCGCTGTGGTCGTGATCCCATTTTTGTTACAGCCGGCCTGTTGGCGGTATTACCGCCACTTTAACACCGACCGCCAGGGTTGTAATGAGGGCCTCAGTCTGCTACGCCGTGGGTGATTCTGCCACTCAAAATCCAGTAGTCTCATTAGAATAATGAGAGCCTATGTGACAATAGTGCTTGAAATTGAATGGGTTTGAGGTATACAGCCCACTAAAAGCTGTGTTGTCCACAAACCCTATGATAATAAGTTTCGGTAGTTGACCCAGAAATACATTTTGCTGTTGGGTTAAGCGGGTACCTGTGGTTATGCTGAATATCTTCAGAGCCACTTTTTCCATGGCGTACTTGGCACTTGATAGTTGTAGGGCCTCTGCATGAGCCAGTCTGATGCTTGGTGACACTTTCACTCTCTTTACAAACAAACTGGCGAACAGTGTAACCAGTTTATACTGTTCCGCATCCCCACTGATGAGACAGAATGAGTCCTTGATGTGGGTTAGTTTGATCGGAAGATTGATACCATTGACTAGTAGCTTATCTTGGTAGAAGAGGTCTGCATGTATGTGTCCTAGGAGGTCAAACTGTCTACTGCCGGCGGCAAAGTTTGCTCTTTTTAGAAAACCCTGATTGTGCCCATCCAGCGCCATAGCTTTGAACTGACCATAAGTATCTTTGTAGAAGAGTCCTGCTGAAAGGAGAGTGTCCAGGGCATCACAGCTGTAATTCAGAATACTCTCTATGAATGCGCTACACACGTACATGTTAGCACTCTGCCCAAGGGTTATGTCCACCTGATTAAACCTGGTTGCTATGGGATAAGCAATCATCGCCACTTTTGCATCATTCGCTATGTTGGAACCGTCCACTTTTACAATTATACAGATGAGTTGTAGCAGCCTATTGTTGAGATCCAGATACATATCTGTGGACCCTAACACATAAAACTCTATTGGCGCCAAAGGCGTTAAAGCGGCTAGCGGTGATACCTCCATGAAAAAACAGTTTTCGATGCTAGTGTGCATGGGTTTTAGAGGAAACAGGTTTAGCGCATTCACCCGATGAACAATGTATGAAGGCCATGTTTGCAGAGTGTTCCATTAAAAAAAATATATATATGTACGTTAGCGTCCCTTCTCTTCTTCGTAAATCTGTTCCGATTTATGGATCTTCGTTCGTGAGCGCTTTTTGAAGATCGGCATCTTTTTTGATGGGGGAGAGGCAGGCCCCTGCGTTTTGAAACACTATGGTTCCTTTTAAAGCGTGTGTGTGACTTGTACACTAACCCCGCTTCTTCTTGGGGTTGTTTATTCATACGTTCAACAACCGCAGACGTCACGGAACCCACAACGTCCTGCGCAATGTTCGTGGCAGCCGCTTTGATGTGTGTTTTTGAAATTTCATAGCCTCTTCTCAAGAATGGCATAGCTCTTCGAAACAAACTAGGGAAGACACCCCCCAACCCTGCTCCGTATATAACCGGGGCTCCTTGAAAGTATGGCGGTGGGGCTCCATATCCAGCCTGGTTTTTATAATAATCCCTATACATAGAGGGGTTACCGTATGTTTTCATAATCATCATGATAACTCGTTAATAGTCGCTCTCGCATTGCGGTCTTAAATGAAGCTTAACAATAATTTTCCCATATTTAAAGGACATCGGCTCAACCTGATCATCATGGATCATGATCGTTATGGTGTCAAAATGGTTTTTAGAAACTGATACGTGTTCTGGTTTGTGGTATTGGATATTAACCACTGTGTTATTTTTCCCCTTTACCTGGACCCATCTCAGCAACGCTGAATAACTATCCCCTATCCTCTGGGACTCTACGATATCGCTATACACGTAGAGTGCATAGAAACCAGCGTTAATATCGGGGCATGAATGGTCCAGTTCTACATGACTTCTGATATGCTGCACTGTTCCTAAAACCCTTTTTAATTTACCCAAACAGTTAAACACAGCCTCACTATTTGGAGCTTCAAGAAACACCTTCCGTCTAACGTTATCTAACACTAACTGCATATTTACACACAATTTAATGATGGCTATGGTTTTGTTGATGGCTGTGACCACTGATGCCACAGATGGGTAATAGCCTTGAGGAAACCCTGTATAGATGGTCAAAGCTTCCTGAGAACGCTTTATATTAAATACGGCATTGTACATTGAAAACGTATTCCACGTTCTGGGGTATTGGATTTCTGTTAGGGCTACCTCCCAATCACCTTTCAGGTCTACGGGTTTAGCCAATTTCACTGTATAATTAGAAATTCGAATGTCAAGGAACATGTCCTTTGAGGCATTGGACGGCAGTGTGATATAAAATGGTGCGTTATCCATCTCCGTGTCTGCAAAGACCCCCGTCGTACTTACACAACCTGCACAGAACCGGCCAGTACCCAACTGTTAAATTTCTCGGGCCCCCGCCATTTGACAAAAACCTGTTTGTTAGCGCTGCTACCTTTCCTTTTCAGTGTCTTTTCAACCCTGCACACCCTGTACGGGTCATTAGGTACTTTCTGTAGCTCCTCCTTGTAAAAGACACCTGACACCTTTTCCCCACCATAGTCCTATAGCCTGTAAATATATACATCCTCTTTAAGCTCCAAACTTTCCACTATAAATATCTCATTACTAAAAGTCTGTTGCCAACTCTTCATAAAGACCCCTTTTAATTTTGAAACCCTAACATGATCGCCTTCTTTTAAAAACTGCTTTTTTGCACCAGCGGCGTTCTGGTTCCCGCACACCATTCTCCACACCTTTAACACGTTATCTGATGTTACATTTACTGGTGCCATTTTGGATGGTTCTGTGGTAAGTGGCGTTATAAACATCTAGAAAACCCTGTAGAACATCCACATATCGGTAAGTGTTATAGGTCGTGAAATATCTCCACATCTTAGACTTTAAGGTTCTGTTAAAACGTTCTATAACAGCTGCTTTTACCTCAGTGTGATTTACAAAATGTTTAACATAGTGCTGTTTTAGTCATTTCTGAAATGTTTGGTTTAAAAACTATTTTCCAGCATCTGTGTTTAGTTTCTGAGGTGTTCGTCCTTTCCTGAAGATGGCTTTGAAGGCATTGGTCACACTTCTCCCACTTTTATCCAATAAGGCTTCTGTGTATGCATACCTAGATAAGACATCGATGATCACTGATATATATCGAGCACCGTTATTGTGTTTTGCTAACTCTTGAAGACTGATTATGTCCGCCTGCTATTGATAATCGACTTGAGCTTTAACGATTGTAGGTCTTCTCCTAAACCATTTCCGGGTGGGTTTATGGAGTAAATACGCCTCTTCCCCTGATAACCACAACTTCACCTGGGCTCTGTTTACCAGCTTATTTTCAACTAGAGCCCTTCTAAACAGTGCTTCGGTACCCCCGAAGCCACCAACACCCCTTGTATTGTAATAAAGCTTCCTTAACCCCCGTCATTGGACATTTTATCAGCTGTTACAATCCTTAAAATGAAAGACAACTGCTTTGTGTTATGCCATTTAAAAAAAAATAAAGAATATTAGCACAGCATAAACACAACATACTTTACAGTTTCTAGCTATTGGTCTTATGGGAGGCATTGCCGTACAATATGTTGCCTTTTCATTAGGTGTACATAGGATGACACATGTTACATACATCACTAGGACCTCACTGCTACTCAAGTCTCAGAGTCACCAGTTGTGTTACTTTTATAGATATACACTTGTTAGCTCTAGGCACAACTTCCTTCTCACACCGCCTATAACTTAGTACACTCAGGATACAGACAGCATTCACAAGCTCATACAGTTCTAGGCCTGACAATACAAAACCCTTATTTGTGAAATAATCATCAGTCAGAAGCTCCAAAGATGTGCATAAAGCGGTCATCGGCAAAAGTCTTAACTCGCGCAAATACCCTTTGTACACGCTCCAGTATTTATCCGCTCTAGGCATCCACGCGTTGATACACCATCTGTTTATACATTCAGGAATGTCGCACAGCCCTGTAGTTGACGGGTCAGAAATGTTCAGATACTGCAGAGTTACAGGGTGTATGTCAGCTATTCTTTCCTTAAGCAGCACATATACCATTCTGGCAATGCATATGTATCCAGGGTGTAACTCATAGACATCTTGCACTGCAACACTCTGATTCTCGTCCCAAAAGTAAGTATGTAGTGTGAAATAACACAGTTATGGCCTGCTACCCTCAACCTTTTTTTTGTAAACAACCGCTGTGGGGCTAAAGACCCCATTCTTCTACTTTTATAATAAATAGCACAGATTCGTCTTTCTATGACCCTTTCTATCAATCTTTTGTCAAAATAGGTACACACCCCCTGCATACGTTCGAGTTTTGAGCATGGCTCACCCACGCATTGGATCTCATTGATCGCTGCTGCCAAGACCTTAATCATATCAGCGTGGACATATCTCTTCACAACAGATAACCCGTACACAACGCTTAACAACTTATATGCCTTGTGCGGGTCTAACCATCTACATATGTGTCGAAGTGTTCTTGCTTCCCCTTCCATCCCTGCCTTGAGGGGGTGGGGGAGAAACCTGCAGAGGGAGCGCTAGCGCTCCCACTGGGCTCTGTGCCCAGGACGTAATGGTTACGTCCTGGGCACAGCAGCACTGTGCCTCAGGACGTAACCATTACGTCCTTGGCACAGAAGGGGATAATGCCTTGACAACCTATTTCAGCTATGGTTCAAGGTTCGGCATGCAGCTCTAGCTGGCTCCTTATATGTATTCAATGGTTTGAAAAGGGCGTACTCCTTTACATCACATAGCGGTCACATGCTCTCCTTCACGACCCTGATACGTTGAGGGGTTACACGTAACACTAACCATGTGTGATGACCATTGCAACATTTGCCCAGCCCCTGTTTTTGGATTAGCCAGCAGTGTGGATGCCCCCAAGCAGCCACTTGTTCCTGAATGTCTGACATGTCCAGACTTGTACACTTAGGCTCAGAAAGAGGTTGTATACCAGCATAGCCCTCATTTTACACAGCCCATGGACCTAGACACAGGGGCTTCGACCCTGGCACATGGCTAACACATGACCCCCATGCTGTCACAACCCAAATGTCATCCCCTACACCTATGTCAGTTCCAGGGCGGGCTCTCTGGGGCACCGGAAGTCCCAGTAAAGGATGTGATGTCATTTCCAAGAGGGTGGGACAACTGTCACTTTCCAGTTGATGAACAAAGGTATCCCTACATACTACTTAGACCTGAGGTTAGGATTCTGGCAGCCATCTTGGAATTCTTTGAATTACAGCTTTGCCTCCATCTAGCGCTTTTCTGTTCATTTTGGATTGGAATGATATTTTGTGAGTGATTACATTTACAGATTTTCCTCCAGTTATTTTTGGGAACTGCTGAGTTCTGACAATTAACAAGCCCCTTCCATTTGCGGCTTGTCTTAATATTGCAGGGAGGTTCAGTCGCTTCCCTAATGCCTTTTTCCCGGTTGCCAAAGGCCACGTGCTAGGACATCTGCCTGCCCAGCCTAGATTTTAACATTCACCATGTATGTGAGCAAGCCACGATCGCTGCATTGATGCCACCCGACGTGGCCAGTGTCAGGCAGCACAGACTGACCCAGGCCTGGTCAAGAACACTAAGCCTGAGGAGGTTGGCTCACCCTGCTGCATCTTGTGATGGATTGGGTTTAATCCATCAATTCTTTTGCTTACTATGCCACCCCATTTTGGACCCAGCCATATGCAAATTAGTCTTGACCCTGTTCCCCATGGGAGCAGTCCAGCCTGAACTGCCAGGCCATGCCCTCCCTGGACCGGAAACAAGCATCCTGGGACCGGTTTCAGGGTATCACCCTCCATCAGCCAGGCTAGCTTGAAACCAGTGGCACAGTGAGCCCGGAAACAAGGCATCACAGACTGTGTATGCCTGCTCCTTTCCAGACTTGGCCAGAGCCTGCAGTGTGACATGTGGCTCATACCATACAGCAAGCTTCGTTCCTCAAACTCAGCATGGACCCAACACAGTGGTGAGCAAGGAGTCAAAAAGAGCTCTCCTGACTCCTTAAAATCCCCTTGACAGAACTCTGCCCACAACTCACCAAAGCTTTCCAGGTGAAGACTAGGTTGCACTTCTATCTTCCCCTGGGATCCTCCATAGTGAAAGAAAGGTTCTGCAGAAGCTTTCGCTTTAGAGGCGCATTACTTTCAAAATTTTCATTTGCAGCCTCCGATTGTCTGTAGTATAAACAAATTGCAGGAAGGAAACACCACTTTCAATGAGAAATAATGTGAGAGTTCTTCTTACTGAGGTGCCTTTCTATTTGAGGCCTTCTGTCACTGATCTCCACTGCATAAAGGGATATATCCATGGACAGGGCCATGGAGCAGAGCACATGTTTGTCCTTGGTTAGCAGGGTGTATTCTAATGCTTTGAAACTCCAATCTCCAAGATTTCTATATCCTGTGTGCTGTTCCATAACAAGGTCGGCTAGCCTGGGAAAGGTGACTGCACATCGTTGGAATGCTGCTGCAGTGACTTCCTTCTTGTGACAGACATGTGAATACTGAAACCCACCCTTATCTTACTAAAGTCCACCTTGATATACTATTCTGATTTCTGAGTGTCTGTGAGAAGTATGTGGGATTGTCACTTTTAGAGTGTATGGCTATATAAGGAGGGTCTAGCTAAGGCTGTATTATGGTGTTTTCAGTGCCTGGGGCGTTATTCTAGCATCTCGTAGTGTTCATGGTGCATAGGTGCCACCTGACTGCAAATGGGTGCATTTTTATAGTTAGGACAAGTGGTGCGGGTATCAAGAGTCATTATGTGGTTTTGTTAAAGTGTTTGTGTTGTGAGGGTTTTTATGGAGAGTTATGAGAGTGTATAATTTGTTTTTGAGGGTGCACTAGGATGATGTGAGGAAGATTTATGAGGGTACCTGGTGTGTTTTTGAGGGTGCATGGGTGTTATGAGATCAGCTAGGTAGCAATGTTTGAATGTCTGTGTTGTTTGGTGGGGGTAGAGTTGACTGTGTGTCTTGGTTGTACAAGTATGTCTAATGATTTCATTTGAGTGCTTGAGAAAGATTTCAAGTTTGCCTGAGTGTGCTCTGAGAGTGAATGAATGCTAATAGAAAGGAGTTTGGGGGAGTTGTGAGGATAGATTGCCTCTGAGTGTTCATGACTATGTTTTGTAGGTGTTTGAGGTGATCTCTGATGGTGACTGGAGTTAATCAGAGTGTGTGAGAGAGCACAGATGGTTGTCTGAGAATCTGACAGTGTCTGAGCATTGAGTGTGTCTGATAATAGTCAACAGTGTGTGAGTATGATATAGGAAGGGGTGCTTAGGGATGGACTGTAACTCGAAGAGCCTAGTTGTTAGGGGTGTGTGGTGTGCTTTGTGACTGTGCCTGGGTGTGCTATGAGGGTCTTTAGGGACTATGTGAGTGTCTAAGGGCCAGATGTAGGAAACGTTTTGTATGGCGCAAACTGCGAAATTCACAGTTTGCGCAATGCAAAACAGGCATCGCGATGCACATTCCCATTTTGCGAGTCGGTACCTACTCGCAATATGGGAATGCAACTCACAAATAGGAAGGGGTGTTCCCCTTCCTATTTGCGAGTCGCACCGCGATGCAGAATTGCTTTGTGACCGCCAACGCGGTCGCAGAGCAATTCGCAGTTAGCACCCATGTGAAGTGGGTGCTAACTCATTCGCAAAACGGAAGGGGTCCCCATGGGACCCCTTCCCCTTTGTGAATGTCGCCAAAAATATTTTTCAGAGCAGGCAGTGGTCCCATGGACCACTGCCTACTCTGAAAAAATGAAACCAAATGGTTTCATTTTCAGGAGTGTATTGCAACTCGTTTTCCTTTAAGGAAAACGGGCTGCAATACCAACAAAAAAAACCTGCTTTATTAAAAAAGCAGTCACAGACATGGTGATCTGCTGTCTCCAGCAGGCCACCATCCCTGTGAGTGCAGGGAATCGCAAGGGGATCGCAAATTGCGACCCACCTCATTAATATTAATGAGGTGGGTCTTTGTGACCCCCATGCGATTCGCAGATGGTGTCAGGGACACCATTCTGCATTAGGTTTTGTGACTCGCAAATTGCGAGTCGCTCCGACTCGCAATTTGCGAGTCGCAAAACCATTACTACCTACATCTGGCCCTAAGTGTGTTGTGACAGCGTTTGATGTGTTCAGAGAGAGGATGGGGGATGCAAGGGAATCCAAGGACATGTTGAGGTTGCATTGGTGTATTTATAGAGTGTCTGAAGGTGTATTGAAGGTTTGTTCCTTTTTGTTCTTTTTTCATGAACCTAACCACCAGCGGTACTCACTGATAGTGGCTTACAGAAAAGCCTCCAGGGACCTGTTCCTCATCCAACTCTGCTTGTGATGACCCAAAATCTGTTGCTTACTTTAGGCTGCTGGGAGGAAGGTGCTGCAGCACAGATGTCCTTCACATGCAGCTTTAGAAACACAGTTTCAATTAGAAATGTTAATATGGAAGAATGTAAATAAATGACCTTAAAGTGGCCCAGCAGAAAATGTGTCACAAACCAGCAGCAGGATACTGGTCCTCTAGGCTTTGGTGGGACTGTAAAGGTGCCTGATAATGTTTTGAGGGTGGTTGGTGTGGTGTGAGCTACTACCTCACAGACCAATATTTGCAGAGCTCATTTTTTGATTGAGTGGTGTCATCCTAAGGCTGTCCTGTGACAGGAAAGCCTGGTGAAAAAGCAGCTAGTGTTATCACACAAATGAGTTTTTCTGATCTTGTGCTTCTCCCCATTGACCTCTGCCTCCATTTTGTAGCTTCAGGTAGAGCTAGGGAGGTGATCTCTATTCCAGACAACATAGTATATACATTGTGAGTGTGAGAGAACAGGACTGATTGCAGAGGCCCCCTAACTTTTTGCCCCCATTTTCCACTTTCTGCTGGTGTTTTCCTGACTCTGATGGTGCCCTGCGTACTGCTAACCAGTCCCAGGGCCTGTGCTCTGTGTAAAATCAGTATGCAAATTAGGCTAATTATAATTGGCTAAGTCAACCTACCTATAAGTCCCTAGTATATGGTAGGGCATGTAGGTTTAGGGACCCCAGCATGGCTGCTGAGGTGCCCATTGTCATTTTAAAGGTAGGCCTGCCTTGCTGGCTGCTTTTAAATTAAAGGTATATGCAAATTCGACTTTAGAATTAAAAGTAGTTCCAAAGTCTTAAACCACCTTATTTTTACATATAAGTCACCCCTAGGGTGTGCCCTATGTGCCCCTAGGGCTGGGTGCCATGCAACTATAAGCAGGGACCTTATAAAAATAGTTTTATAATCCCTGGTGAGGTAAAAACAGCCAAATTCGTTTTTCCCTCATTGTAGTGAATGGCCTCCATAGGCGAGAATTGGGATACTTTATTTTAATTTTAAAAGTCCCCTTAAGTAACAGATACAAAGAGTTTGGTATCTAATTAATCGTTATAATAAATCCCACAATTTACAGTTAAAGAGTTTAAAACTTTACCTGAAAAGTTGCCAACTTCAGTCCTGCAGTGTTTTTGCTGCTGTGCTCTGATTGGCCAGCCTCTGGCAGCCTGGCCAGGCTGCCTTGATGAGGTGTGAAGTGTCCTGGCTTTACACAAAGAGATGTGCCTGTGGGAGGAGATCTCCCCTCAGCATATGATGAGGCAGGAAGGGGGAGGGCTGCCAAACGGGTCTTCAAAGGCAGAGAAGGACATTTGGAGCAACCCAGGAACCCCCCCCACCCTCACATCCTGCAAACCCAGACAATTAGGTGCCCCCTTGATTAGATTAGGAGAGGGCAGGAGAGGGGGGTGTTTAGGATTTTTAGCCACACCAGTGGGTGGGCTCAGCCAGATGTAACCTCCAAAAATCACTTTCAGCCATGATGGATTTTTGAGGAATATTGCTCCCTGGGATTGATTTTTGCCACACTTCTGGGGAACCAGGGCCCCCCTGTTTTTCACCCAGGAGCAGGGATACAACTGGCAGACCTGCACCCACACCTCAGATCCCTATCAGATTCCAACAAGGAACAACTACAGGAGAAGAAGGACTGCCCTGCTGGACCCCTGACCTGCACCTGGCCACTGCACTCTGGAGGGCTGCACCAGCTGCACACTTGGGCTTCACCACTAAAAGGACTTTACCTGTCTTCTACTGCTTCAAGAAGGGACTCCCTGTTTGCTACAGGTACAAAGGAGCTCCCCAGAGTCCCCTGCATCAAGTCCTGCAAGCAGAGCCCAGCTGACCAACGTCCAGTGACCATTTGAGGATTCTGACCAGGTGCATTCTGGGAATTGTAGTCCCAACTCCCAAGGAGCAACTCAGAGCTTCTGGAACCTTGGATCAAGTTGTGGACACTTCAAGGACACAAAAAGGACCTCTGGAAGAAGATCCTGAAGTTTGGAGACGTTTGGAGCAACTCCATAATTTGAAGAGGTGCATTGTGAGAGTTGTAGTCCCAGACCCCAAGAGGCACACCAGAGCCTCTGAACCCGTGGCTGGTGCTGTGGACCACTTTCCTGAATCAAACACTTCTGAAAGTAAGTGTGACAGTGTTACCTCGTGGTTGGCCTGAATTCTGGACTTTGTTCCTTTCCAGTGTGACCTTTTTAACCCTTTGAGCTCTAGTTGCTTGTATGCGCTAGAAAGCATTAATTCTTAAAAAAAATCATATCTCTGGTTCCCCTTATCCGATTTTATTTGTTTTGGTGTCATTTTAAAGATAAAAATAGAATCTAGTTTTATAATCTGTTTTTGGATTTGAAATTGTTTCCTGTGTTTTATTTAATTACTGTTTTGTGATATTTGAATGCTTTACGCTTTGTCTCCTAAGTTAAGCCTTGTCGCTCGTTGCCAAGCTACCAAGGGTTGAGCTAGGTTTAATTTACTGAGACCTAACTTGACCTAAGTGGAGGTTAGTGGCATATTGCTAAGTGTGGGTACTTACCTGCCCTTACCAATAACCAATTTTCCAACATTTTTGGTGCGCAGTGGTGCTGTACCTCTGTTCAGTATCACATTACAGTTTTAGGTAAAACAAATTAAAAAAACCCTTTAAATTGTCCTAGTGCAAAAATAGTTTTTAATTTTTTATTTGAATTAATTTGAATTATTAAATTTTTGTGATTTTTCTAAATTCCTGTTTCCAATTTTTGCAAAAAGATTTTGTTGACACAAAACTAGGGAACCATGGAGCTTGATCTGGCTAGCCTACCCACACTGACAGCAGTCCAGTTTAGGGGGTTGTGTATTGCAAAGGGGTTACCTGCAACCACTGACCTCAGGAAGCATGTCCTGATTAAATCCCTGACAGCATGAGCTGAGGCCCAAGAAGTAGGCCCAGAGGAAGCTCCAGAGGAGGAAGAAGTAGGGGAGGATGCTAGCTCCAACCACTCAGGGGAGGGAGGGCATCTGAGCCTAAGTGAGGAAGAGGAAGACCGGTCCTCACTGCACACAGTCACTAGGGGCATACCCAAAGCTAGTTGGGGGAATGGGGTCCCTTCAGGAGGAGAGAACCTCACCGTCAGGGAAAGAGAGCTGGAGGCCCAGCTAGCATTCATAGCTTTGGAGGCACAGAAGCTGGCCCTTGAAGAGAAAAAGTGGGCAAAGAAAGGGAAAAGAGATGGTGGCAGCGACAGAGAAGCTGAGGTGTCCATGGGCGGGGGCTTTTGCCCCAGATTACCCAAGGGGGTGGTTCCTGCCTATGTAGAGGGGGATGACATAGATAAGTGTCTGGGGGCCTTTGAGAGGGCCCTCCAGATGAGGAGAGTTAAGCCTCAGTACTGGGGTTCACTTCTTTGGGAGTTGGTCCCCAACTCTGGGAGGGATAGGCTCCTAACCTTGATGGGGGAGGAGGCAGATTCATACCCCAGTATGAAGAGATGCTTACCTAAAAAGTTTGGTCTGACCCCAGAGCAGTATAGGATGAAGTTCAGGGACACCCAGAAGGTCAATACCCAGTCTTGGGTTGACTATGTAGACACCTCACTTAAGGCACTAGAGGGCTGGATTCATGGTAACAAAGTTAATACTTATGAGGGGTTATACAATCTGATCATGAGAGAGCACATCTTGACCAATTGTATCCAAGAAAGGTTACGTCAGCATCTAGTGGACTCTAAGCTGACCAACCCTAAAGAGCTGGGGGAGGCAGCTGATGAGTGGTTGGGAACCAGGGTGGTTGTCAAGTCCCAGGGGGGAGACTCCAAGAAGGGGGGGTCAGGTCCCCAAACACCTAAGGAGGGAGGTGGTAAGCCCACCACAGAGACTCCCTCTGTACCCCAGAACCCTAAGAAGGAGGAGAGTAAATCCCACTCCCACTCTGACAAGCAGAGACAGGGAGACCCAGGGTTAAAAAAAACTCTTGGACAGTACAGCTTGCTTTGACTGTCAGCAGACAGGTCACTTCAGAGGAGATGCAGCCTGTCCAAAGAAGGTGGTTAGCACTGGGCTGCCCAGTGTAGCCATGGAGGAGGACTCCTCAGATGATGAAGTCCTTCTAGCATTGGGCTGGGAGACAGGACCAGATGGGAAGCTGGTGATCCCTGAGGGTGGGAGTAGGCACTTTCACCCCATTCAGGTGAATGGGATCCCTACCACTGGCCTGAGAGACACCTGTGTCAGTCACACTATAGTGAGTGACCGGTTAGTGACCCCAGACATTTATGTCCCAGGAGAGACCAGGAAAGTCAGGATAGCCACAGGGGAGGTCATCTTCAAACCTGTAGCCATAGTGCCCCTAGAGAGGGAGGGTATCCTTGGCTGGTTTAGGGTGGTAGTCAGTGCTGACCTCCCCCTAGATTGTATCCTGGGCAATGAGCTCCCAGAGGTGAGTCTGGTCCCAGGTGTGGCAGTCACCCAGGGCACCCCCCCAACCCAAAGTCCTGGGGAGTCAGTCCCTACAGTTAGGAGACAGGGGTCCCCAAGAAAAGGAAAGAAGAAAAGGAAGGGTGGTCCACTCTTAAAGAGAGTTTCAGGGAGCCAAAGGCCTTCTGCCCCAGTAGAGGGGGAGCCCAGAGATGGCACTGCTGAGGCCCCACCTGACCCCAAGGAAGTCCTGAGTAGTCAGGCAGCTGTCCAGATGCAGGGTGTTGCCTCTGCACTGACAGAAGGGAGAGTGGAAGGAGGGTGTCTGCCACAGGAGGTGGTAGCCCCCCACACTAGACAGCAAGAGGGGTGCCAGGACCCCACAGTTGCCCCTAAAGCAGCACAGCCGCCTGTCAGTGGAGAGCTTAGGGTGTGGTTCTGGGTACTGACAGCTGTCAGTAGCCTCTGCTGGGTGCTAGCCTTCCTGGCAGCACTGTACTTGGCCCGGGAGGCAGACCCCAGGACCAAAAGCAAAGTAGGCCTCCTGACCCTGTTGGTTATGGTGGGGTTGCTCAAGTGTTGGGTGACCTCTTTGGGTAAGCTAGGTGTTGCCCTAGCAAAGTTAGGAGTAGGGGAGGTGGGCACCTCACTATCCAAATTGGTAGAGAGAGAGGAGCAAGACCCCCCTAGAGGGAAGTTTCAGTTTGGGATGGGTCCTTTCACTGTTGGGGTGGATTCACTGCCCAGAGGGAGTGACCATGGCAGGAGGATCTAAGGTAGAGTAGGCCCTGCAAAGGGACAGCCTGTTCTCTTCACTGTCTTCCTTAGCCTGACAAGCCAGGAAGACTCTCCCAGGGTTGGGCTGAGTCTCCTGGGTGTATGGGCTGGGGGTGGGGGGGGGGCTTGTATGAGAGAACAGGACTGATTGCAGAGGCCCCCTAACATTTTGCTCCCATTTCCACTTTTTGCTGGTGTTTTCCTGACTCTGATGGTGCCCTGGGTACTGCTTACCAGTCCCAGGTCCTGTGATCTGTGTAAAATCAGTATGCTAATTAGGCTAATTATAATTGGCTAAGTCAGCCTACCTATAAGTCCCTAGTATATGGTAGGGCATGTAGGTTTAGGGACCCCAGCATAGGTAGTGCACCCATAGGTGCACTGCTGAGGTGCCCACTGTCATTTTAAAGGCAGGCCTGCCTTGCTGGCTGCTTTTAAATTAAAGTTATATGCAAATTCAACTTTGGAATTAAAAGTAGTTCCAAAGTCTTAAACTACCTTATTTTTACATATAAGTCACCCCTAAGGTGTGCCCTATGTGCCCCTAGGGCTGGGTGCCATGCAACTATAAGCAGGGACCTTATAAAAATAGTTTTATAAGCCCTGGTGAGGTAAAAACAGCCAAATTCGCTTTTCCCTCATTGTAGTGAATGGCCTCCATAGGCTAGAATTGGGAGACTTTATTTTAATTTTAAAAGTCCCCTTAAGTAACAGATACCAAGAGTTTGGTATCAAATTAATTGTTATTATAAATCCCACAACTTCCATTTGCTGGATTTAATATAACTTGTTCAGGTAAAGAGTTTTAGACTTTACCTGAAAAGTTGCCAACTTCAGCCCTGCAGTGTTTTTGCTGGTGTGCTCTGATTGGCCAGCCTCTGGCAGCCTGGCCAGGCTGCCTTGATGAGGTGTGAAGTGGCCTGGCGTCACACAAAGAGATGTGCCTGTGGGAGGAGATCTCCCCTCAGCAGATGGTGAGGTAGGAAGAGGGAGGGCTGCCACACTGGTCTTCAAAGGCAGAGGACATTTGGAGCAACCCAGCAGCACCCCTACATCCTGCAAACCCAAACAATTAGGTGCCCCCTTGATTAGATTAGGAGAGGGCAGGAGAGGGGTGTGTTTAGGATTTTTAGCCAAACCAGTGGGTGGGCTCAGCCAGATGTAACCTCCAAAAATCACTTTCAGCCATGATGGATTTTTGAGGAATGTTGCTCCCTGGGATTGATTTTTGCCACACTTCTCAGGAAGTGGTCATCACAGGGGGAAGGACCCTGGCCCTGACTGGAGAACTAGGGCCTGCCAGTTTGTCACCCAGGAGCAAGGATAAAACTGGCAGACCTGCACCCACACCTCAGATCCCTATCAGATTCCAACAAGGAAGAACTACAGGAGAAGAAGGACTGCCCTGCTGGACCGCTGACCTGTACCTGGCCACTGCACTCTGGAGGGCTGCACCAGCTGCACACTTGGGCTTCACCATTAAAAGGACTTTACCTGTCTTCTACTGCTTCAAGAAGGGACTCCCTGTTTGCTACAGGTACAAAGGAGCTGCCCAGAGTCCCCTGCATCAAGTCCTGCAAGCAGAGCCCAGCTGACCAGCGTCTAATGGCCATTTGAGGATTCTGACCAGGTGCATTCTGGGAATTGTAGTCCCAACTCCCAAGGAGCAGCTCAGAGCTACTGGAACCTTGGATCAAGTTGTGGACACTTCAAGGACACAAAAGGACCTCTGAAAGAAGATCCATAAGTTTGGAGACATTTGGAGCAACTCCATAAGTTGAAGAGGTGCATTGTCGGAGTTGTAGTCCCAGACCCCAAGAAGCACACCAGAGCCTCTGAACCTGTGGCTGGTGCTGTGGACCACTTTCCTGAATCAAACACTTCTGAAAGTAAGTGTGACAGTGTTACCTCGTGGGTGGCCTGAACTCTGGACTTTGTTCCTTTCCAGTGTGACCTTTTTAACCCTTTGAGCTCTAGTTGCTTGTATGCACTAGAAAACATTAAGGGGGTCATTAAGACCCTGGCGGAAGGCGGAAAACCGGCGGTAAAACCACCAACAGTCTGGCGGTCTTTTTTTTTTGTATTATGACCATGGCGGTTACCGCCATGGTCATCCGCCGGTTCTCCGTTTCGCCCGCCAGGGCGGAGACGACCGCCGGGCTGGAGACCTGGGTCACCAGCCCGGCGTCCGTCACTATACCGCCGTCGGTTTTTGACCCGGCTTACCGCCGCGGTTTTCCAGCGGTCTGAACCGCCATGGAAACCATGGCGGTAAGCACTATCAGTGCCAGGGAATTCCTTCCCTGGCACTGATAGGGGTCTCCCCCACCCCCACCCCCACTCTGACTCCCTCCCCTACCCCCCCACCACCCCTGCCACCCCCCAAAGGTGGCAGGGCCCCCCTCCCTACCCCGACCCCCAACATCACTTCACCCATACCCACACGACACGCACGCAGGCACCACCTACATACTTACATACTTACACACGCCGACATACATGCCTACATCCACACACAGAGTCATACACGCACACACACATTCAAACATACACGCACACATCCATACAGACATACATGCACTCATTCCCATACAAACAACACCCCCGCAGGCATACACGCACTCACACACCCCCTCTACATACACACACGCACACCCCCATGCACCCACACAACACACAACACCCCCCCACCCCTCTCCCCTCACGGACGATCGACTTACCTGGTCCGACGATCCTCCAGGAGGGGACGGGAGCCATGGGGGCAGCTCCGCCGACACCACACCGCCAACAGAACACAGCCACGGTGAATCACAAGACGTGATTTGCTGGGCGGTGTCCTGATGGCGTGGCGGTGGAGGTGGAGCAACCTCCACTTCCCCTCCTCCCGCCAGTATGGCTGTTGGCGGCTCTCCGTCGGAACAAGGACGGTGGGCTGCCAACGGTCATAATACGTCGAGCGCCACCACTGAAGGTCTTCAGCACGGTGGTACCTCGGCGGTCTTGCGAAAAGACCGCCGAGGTCGTAATGACCCCCTAAGTCTTTAAAAAATTCATATCTCCTGTTCCCCTTATCCGATTTTATTCATTTTGGTGTCATTTTAAAGATAAAAATAGAATCGAATTTTATAATCTGTTTTTGGATTTGAAATTGTTTCCTGTGTTTTATTTAATTACTGTTTTGTGATATTTGAATGCTTTACGCTTTGTCTCCTAAGTTAAGCCTTGTCGCTCGTTGCCAAGCTACCAAGGGTTGAGCTAGGTTTAATTTACTGAGACCTAACTGGACCTAAGTGGAGGTTAGTGGCGTATTGCTAAGTTTAGGTACTTACCTGCCCTTACCAATAACCCATTTTCCAACAGTGAGGATGTTGGTCTTTGAGGTTTACAGGAAGAATCACAGGAATTATGTAATTTTGCATCTGTGGAATTTTCCTCATTATTACAGGGAGTGCAGAATTATTAGGCAAGTTGTATTTTTGAGGATTAATTTTATTATTGAACAACAACCATGTTCTCAATGAACCCAAAAAACTCATTAATATCAAAGCTGAATATTTTTGGAAGTAGTTTTTAGTTTGTTTTTAGTTTTAGCTATGTTAGGGGGATATCTGTGTGTGCAGGTGACTATTACTGTGCATAATTATTAGGCAACTTAACAAAAAAAAATATATACCCATTTCAATTATTTATTATTACCAGTGAAACCAATATAACATCTCAACATTCACAAATATACATTTCTGACATTCAAAAACAAAACAAAAACAAATCAGTGACCAATATAGCCACCTTTCTTTGCAAGGACACTCAAAAGCCTGCCATCCATGGATTCTGTCAGTGTTTTGATCTGTTCACCATCAACATTGCGTGCAGCAGCAACCACAGCCTCCCAGACACTGTTCAGAGAGGTGTACTGTTTTCCCTCCTTGTAAATCTCACATTTGATGATGGACGACAGGTTCTCAATGGGGGTCAGATCAGGTGAACAAGGAGGCCATGTCATTAGATTTCCTTCTTTTATACCCTTTCTTGCCAGCCACGCTGTGGAGTACTTGGACGCGTGTGATGGAGCATTGTCCTGCATGAAAATCATGTTTTTCTTGAAGGATGCAGACTTCTTCCTGTACCACTGCTTGAAGAAGGTGTCTTCCAGGAACTGGCAGTAGGACTGGGAGTTGAGCTTGACTCCATCCTCAACCCGAAAAGGCCCCACAAGCTCATCTTTGATGATACCAGCCCAAACCAGTACTCCACCTCCACCTTGCTGGCGTCTGAGTCGGAGTGGAGCTCTCTGCCCTTTACCAATCCAGCCACGGGCCCATCCATCTGGCCCATCAAAACTCACTCTCATTTCATCAGTCCATAAAACCTTAGAAAAATCAGTCTTGAGATATTTCTTGGCCCAGTCTTGACGTTTCAGCTTGTGTGTCTTGTTCAGTGGTGGTCGTCTTTCAGCCTTTCTTACCTTGGCCATGTCTCTGAGTATTGCACACCTTGTGCTTTTGGGCACTCCAGTGATGTTGCAGCTCTGAAATATGGCCAAACTGGTGGCAAGTGGCATCGTGGCAGCTGCACGCTTGACTTTTCTCAGTTCATGGGCAGTTATTTTGCGCCTTGGTTTTTCCACACGCTTCTTGCGACCCTGTTGACTATTTTGAATGAAACGCTTGATTGTTCGATGATCACGCTTCAGAAGCTTTGCAATTTTAAGAGTGCTGCATCCCTCTGCAAGATATCTCACTATTTTTGACTTTTCTGAGCCTGTCAAGTCCTTCTTTTGACCCATTTTGCCAAAGGAAAGGAAGTTGCCTAATAATTATGCACACCTGATATAGGGTGTTGATGTCATTAGACCACACCCCTTCTCATTGCAGAGATGCACATCACCTAATTGGTAGTAGGCTTTCGAGCCTATACAGCTTGGAGTAAGACAACATGCATAAAGAGGATGATGTGGTCAAAATACTCATTTGCCTAATAATTCTGCACTCCCTGTATGGATATGTTGCAGCTGCTATCTAAACCTTCCTCTGCTGCATAATCTACAGATTTAAAAATATATATATATTGTTTATAGTTCAAACTGATCAAAGGTTATGACAAAATCTGTTGATATGCTTTGGAAGGTCATTTGCAAAGGCTGACTGGTCATCTTTTTGTTGCCTATTGCTATATGTGGGTGTGATACTCATACTAATGGGGTGAAACCTTTTGCTATCACACAATGTATTGCATTATGCTGCATAATTTGGGTTTTCTAAGTGCAAACAAATTTAGTAAACCCTGCCACATAAACTGGTTCTCCCCTTCTGTGGAGGCGTTGGTAACAGCAGCAACTTTCTAAAACTTGCCAACTTTGCTCTCAAATTACATTGAGCTCGTCTTTAAACCCCTGCCACTGATTGGCTACATGACTAGACTAAAGAGAATGGAAAGGTACTTCTGCATTTTTGGTTCTGTAGAAAACGTTTTCAACAGGAGAAAGATTCTACGTAGTAGGTACTAACTTTTGTAAGGTGCCTTGATTTACTTTACAGAATCGTTTCAGCATGACAATTTCTACTTAACATAGAAAACTGTGTGCACCAGGTACTAAGCTTTGTACATGTGCCCTGGGGAATTTGGTCCCCGGGGTTGAAATTAGAAGAGGATGGGGCTGCTTGCCCCCTATCAATTATTTATGAGGCTGGGCTGCGGGGGAAGGTGTCTGTGGGGCTGAAATTGTTCCAGGGAGGGAAGCTGTGCAACCCTTTTCCCCCAAATATATGTATTTCTTCCCCCCAAGGCCTAGCCCACCTTGGGAGGCATAAATAAAAAAAGCACAAGAAACCACACTTGTCTTTTTTTTAAAAGAAGTTTGCAGAGATCCTCTCCGGATCTGTGCCAAAATGAACAAAAATGTTTTCGGACCTTAGTGGGGTCCCTGTGAGACTCCACCATGGCTGCCACCACTTCTTCATTGAAGTGGTGGCAGCTAATCTGATCTCATGATGAAATCTGTCAATTCTGTGGACCCTAGGTGTCTCTAGATATACTTATATTTTTTAATTACTTAAAAACCTCTGAACAGATTTACACCAAGTTACAAAAAACATTCTTTTGGGACCAAGATCTGGCGTTTTGCCAAATTTGGTGTAATTCCATTTAGTGGTTTGGGCAGTAGTCAGGTTCAAAATCCCCATGGAAAATTGCATGGGGAGAAACACACATTTTAGGACCCTCCCTTTTTGTCAGCCCCAACTTGACGAGTCACCCAAAAACATTTCAGACAGCAGTTGAAGTGACTGACACACTTGTTTTGAAAATTTCTTGAAGATTCATCCGATGCGCCAAAATTATTATCCCAAAAAAAAAAATACATTTCCTATGGAAACTAGGTCCTAGGTAATATAATCAAGGTACATATATGTGAAGTTAAGAATAATAAATCTGTACGTCTCTATGTGTACTTACTACCTTAATAGTGTGCCACAATATTCTTGTACTCGGTCTTCCAGATTACAAACATTTTAAAACATTGTGTTTGTATCACTGTGTCTATCATGAGAAACCTCCACTATTTTGCAACGTAAATTGAACTGTAATGTCCCTATCCATGCCCTATGATCTCTTGATGCAAGGCTAATGTTGGTTCACTGAATCTACATGCCAAGGTAGGATGAGCACCTTTCTCATAAATTGCTCTTAAATCATGGAACTCTTCGGTAGGGGTTTTAAGAACTGTGGAAACTTCCAGAAGTCCTAAAAAGGATTAAATTCATGGCTGTTCAACTGAGTACTCTTAATTGGGTTTCAGATGAGTAGAGCTGTGTTAGAATCAGGGGCATAGCTCCGGGCGGGGGTTGTTGGAGTGTTACCCCCAATAAATGTATTTTCTGATAAATAGTTGGGTACAGGTGTTTTCAGTCAGGTATGGTGAGGTGTCTGTCGGATGTCACTAACAATTATTTTTTATTTTACAAATGATTGTGTTTTCTCTCACTTAATACCCCTACCAATCCGTATTTGCCTCCCTTTTCACTGCCCTTATACCCCTCTCATGTGTCTAGCTTATCGTATAATATTTTTAACATTATGGCCCTAATTACAACTCTGGCGGTCGGTGTAAAAGTGGCGGTAATACTCACAACAGGCTGGCGGTAATTAGCGCCAAATTATGACCATGGCGGATAGATCTCAGATAGACAGTCACTTTACCACACCGACCACCAGGGCGGAAACAACAGCGACCACGGTGGTAGATGCCTACAGCCAGGCAGAAGTCAATGTTCCTCCCACCGTATTAAGACACAGGAAACCGCCACTTTTTCTGGGGCGGTACCAAGAACATCAAAAGCCTGGTGGAAACACTGCACAGAAGTGAATGGACTCACCATTGGAGACACAGGGAACAGCCACACTGCAATGGAGCCCAAGCTGCATGTCTTCCCCATGGTCTTCTACGTGCTGCTCCACCACGAACACAAACGACGACGAAGACAACAACGGTGAATACAGCCGCCTAGCACACAAGGGAGGGGGGGAGAAAAAAGAGAGTGACACACACACGCACAACACCCCCCCCTACAACACCATACACACAATCAGCTGTTTTACAAAAGCATATTTACCCCATAACTCAGATGAATAATGCAAGGACACAATAAATTTACTAAAGTGAGTGTAATAAGAACAACACAGTATAAATAAAGTTTATCCAATGTAACAGATAATTACAACTGAACAGTTCAAGGGACATTGCCCAGTCCTCAGTTTGCATGGGCCACAGACCAAAGTCCAAGGCACCATTCGTCACCTGCATCAACATGGAGAGAACACTGTCAGGGCATCAGTTGGTAAATAGGCAGGCACCTCAGGGGGATGGGGGACGGGGGTCACCTCAGCTGGGAGATGAAACAAGGCCACTGGTTCTGGAGGGGGCAACATGTCCTATGCTTGGTCCTGGGGAGTGCAAGGCCACAGTCTCTCTAGTGGGTGACATGCCCACATGCTCTGGCTCTGGAGAGGGCAACATGCCCTGTGCTTAGTCCAAGGGCGTGCAAAGCCACAGTCTCTCAAGTGGGTGACTTGCCCCTATGCTCTGGAGAGGGCAACATGCCCTGTGCTTGGTCCTGAGGAGTGCAAGGCCACAGTCTCTCAAGTGGGTGACTTGCCCACATGCTCTGGAGAGGGCAAATGCCCTGTGCTTGGTCCTGGGGAGTGCAAGGCTACAGTATCTCAAGTGGGTAACTTGCCCATATACTCTGGAGGGGGCAACATGCCCTGTGCTTGGTCCTGGGGAGGCTGGGGTTGGTGGGTGTCTTACCTACTGGTTCTAGAGGGGGCATCGTGCCCTGTGTTCTTGTTCCTGGGGAGGGTGGGGTTGGTGTCTTACCCACTAGTTCTGGAGGGGGCATCGTGCCCTATGCTCTTGATTCTGGGGAGTCTGGGGTTAGTGGGTGTCTTACCCACTGTTTCTGGAGGGGCATCGTGCCCTGTGCTCTTGATCCTGGGGAGGCTGGGGTTGGTGGGTGTCTTTCCCACTGTTTCTGAAGGGGGCATCATGCCCTGTGCTCTGGTTTCCTGGAGAGTGCAAGGTCACAGTCTCTCAGGTGGGTGTCATACCCACAGGAATTGCAGGGGGCAGCCCGCACAGCAGCCCATGGAGGCAGGACTACATATCGTCCCCCGGCGGTGGTGGTGCTACTGCTTCTGGTGGGGGGAGGCTCCAGCCCATCCCTGCAGCCTCGGATGGCTGCCCACTGGTGGTGGTGGTGCTGCTGCTGTTGGTGGGGGGAGGCTCCAACCCATCCCCAGCAGCCTCAGATGGATGCACAACCATGGTTGGTGGTGGGGGCTCCATCTGAGTTCCTGCTCCTGGCCCCTTGCCCTTCCTGCCTGCTGGTGCTGGCTCCTTGGTCTTCTTGGCAGCAGCTGGGGCAGGCTCCTTGGTCTTCTTGGCAGAAGCTGAGGCAGGCTTCTTGGTCTTCTTAGCAGCAGATGGGGCAGACTCCTTGGTCTTCTTGGCAGCAGCTGGTTCAGGCTCCTTACCCTTGAGGCTGCCTGGTGCAGGCTCCCTCACCCTCAGGACATGTTCCCTGGATCCTTTCCCACCACGAGTGGGTGTGGTGACTACTGGGCCTGTGGACTAGGTGGCTCAAGTGCTTGGCTGGGTTTTTGCGACCCTGGCCAGACGTGCAGGATGGGGGAGGGGTAGGGAAGAGGTCAATGGTGGATAGGAAAATCTTTTTAGGGACATTGGGGAGGGAAAAGGGAAAAGTAATGGGAGTGGAGGATGAGGGAGTGGTTGTTGGAGGAGTTTGTCTGCTGGATTTGGGTGCAGGTGCAAGGGGTGGATGCTGTTGTGAGGTGGATGGCTGATATGTGTATGAGTGCTTGCGTTTGTGTACTTTAGGACGGGGACAGACACGGTGGGAAAGGACACAGGGGACGTGTGCGTGGATGTTGTGGAGGTGTCTGCCAGTGAGGTGTGGGTTCTGCTTGGTGTGGTGATGATGCTGGTAGTGGATGATGATGTAGTGCATGCAGGTGTGAGTGTGGACATAACTGGGTGGGAGATGGAGGAGGAGGGGAGATAGGAAATAGTGGATGGTATTGTGTCTGCAACTGGATGGTGTTTGTGTGAGTGCCTGTGGGATGAAGTGTGGTGCTTGTGTTTGCCTGTGACACTCTTGGTTGTTGTTTTGTGTGCATGTTCGTCTGCCTGTGTGCTTGGGATGGGTTGGGGTTGAGGAGAATGGGACTGGGAAGTGGTAGTTGGAGGGGGGACGGTAGAAACAGGGATAATGGCTGACATCAGAGAGGAGGCCAGAGCCTGGCTCAATCTCTGTTGGGCTGCCAATCCACTGTGAATACCCTCCAGGAATTCATTAGATTGCTGCATCTGGGCTGCCATCCCCTGGATGGCATCCACAGTGGTTGTTTGCCCTACAGAGATGTATCTCAGGAGGTCAATAGCCTCCTCACTCAGGGCATCAGGGCTCACTGGGGCAGGGCCTGAGTTGCCTGGGGCAAAAGAGATGCCCACCTTCTTGGGTGAGCGGGCACGGCCAACTCACTGAGGGGCTGCTGGGAGGGCGGTGCTGGTACGGGGGTGGCGGCTGTGCATGTAGCTGGGGTGGTCACAGAGGTGTCCGCCACAACCAGGAAGCTTCCATGGCCGTGGTGCTCCCCTCGCCCTCCGTCCCACTGGTGACCTCACCGTCGGTGAACTCTGCCTCTTGGGTCCTGTGGGATGCAGCTCCCTCCATCGCTGATGCCTCTGCTCCTCCACCACATTATGCTAATGCACATAAGGACAGGGTGACAAAACAAAAAAGGGGGGAAATATAGAAAGGATACACTTGGTGAATGGCTGCACCAACGCCACCGTTGGCGTACACAGCACACTCACAAACAGGGTACAGGCCTACGCACTATGCAATGCACTACCAGTGATATTGCTAGCCACCAAGGCTTGGGGAGGGGCACACACCGGCAAATCCAGCACACCTGGGACCCACAAAGCCTTGACCAGTAGTGGATGCCTACGAGCTAAGTAAGAGGATTATCCGTTCTGGACCCCTGCCACCAGGGGACCTATGCTGAAATGTCAGGCCTGGCCTAGGGGCACCCACTGACACACATCCCCCACCAGGATACCACCCTACCATGTGTAGGTTTTAATGATGGGCACTGTACTCACCCCGTTGTGGCTGCTGCAATGCCCTCAAGCGCCCATCCAGCTCAGGATAGGCCACAGCCAGTATGCAGGCCATCAGGGGGAGTCAGGGTTCAACGGGCATCCCTTCCCCGTTGGGAGGCCATCCCCAACTGGGCCTCCGTGGCCTTCCGTGCCCAGCGTCTCAGGTCCTTCCACCGTTTCCGACAGTGGGTGCTCCGCCTGCCGTAGACACCCTGGGTCGGCACATCCTTGGTGATGACATGCCATATACCCTTCTTTTGATGGGCGCTGACCTGCAAAGGCAATACACACAGGAAAATTGAATTAGTCTAACAGTCCTGATTCTTACAATTATGGCTCACCATACCCCTTCCCATTACCATTTACACACACATGGCCCAGCACACAACCTGTACGCCGCACAGGGCACATCCACCCACCCCCCTTTAGATGAGGCCTTCACACACCACTCCATGGATTCATGCCACATCCATCGTACCCACAGTGTACTCACCTGTTGGTCTTGAGGCCCATACAGCAGTCCGTACGGTGGTAGGACCCCATCCACCAGTTTCTCCAACTCCGCCGAAGTGAAGGCAGGTGCCCTTTCCCCAGTCACATGGGCCAGGGTAGGGTCCAGACACAGGTCACAGCAGCACATGCAGTGTAGGTCCTCTCCTGTTGAAGGTCGGGTAGCAAGTGAGAAATCAGATAGAAAATGGCGGGCACGTCTGCGGCGGTGAATACCGTCACCACCGGCGTAGATCACCATTGGCCACTGTACCCCATAGGGCCCAGTGTTATCCAATGAGGAGTTGCACGGCGGTTCCCGACCACCTTCCGCAATGGCACATAACGTCATTGGAATTACCTCACTTCCACCTGTCCCTCCACACAGGACAGGTGGATGCCATTTCGGGGAGGTCAGGCCCTGGTAAATAACTAAGTCACTGTTTAAATTTGGACATACAGGACAATTCTCACTGACCAATTACAATTTGTCAGCTTGCATCGTACTGTTGTTGACCCATTGTTCAGTGTGTGACTGGCTCCTCACTCATTTGTCTCTTAGATTGCTACCGCTGCGGATGAATAGGAGATGGAGACATACCCTCGTGCACAGACCCCTGGTGGACTTGGCTACACTGGAGGACAGGTACATCATCCTCACCTACAGACTTGACAGTGCCACACAGAGCTGTGTGCCCAGTTGGAGCCTGACCTGACATCTGCTATCCGTCACCCCACTGTGAACCCCCCTCTTGTGCAAGTTCTATCAGTGCTCCATTTCCTGGCAACTGGTTCTTTCCAAGTGGCAGTGGGCTTGGCAGCAGGAATGTCACAACCAATGTTCTCAATAGTGCTGACCAGAGTGTTGTCTGCCCTGATAAAACACATGTGCAGCTACATTGTATTTCCCTAGGTGGAAGATTTGGTCACAGTGAAGGCTGACTTCTATGCAATGGGACATATCGTCAACATAATTGGGGCGATTGATGGAACACATATTGCTTTTGTCCCCAACCATCAAAATGAACAGGTGTACAGAAATCAGAAGGGTTTCCACTCAATGAATTTGCAAATGGTGTGCTTTGTGGACCAGTACATCTCCCATGTCAATGCTAAGTATCCTGGGTCGATGCATGATGCCTTTGTCCTGAGGAATAGCAGCATCCCAAGTGTGATGGGCCAACTACAGAGGCACAGGGTGTGGCTAATAGATTAGCCCTGGTCCCCACCCAGTAGATGTTGGTGTATGGGTATGGTGTGGGCCATATGGGATAGTGTGTGGCTAAATGTTGTCCCTCAATATTTGAAGGTGACTCTGGTTACCCAATTCTATCATGGCTACTGACCCCTGTGAGGAATGCCAGGACAAGGGCAGAAGAACGTTACATTTAAGCACATGGGTGAACCAGAATGATCATAGAAAGAACCTTTGGCCTCCTGAAGGCCAGGTTTAGGTGCCTCTGTTTAACAGGTAGATCTCTGTGTTAGGCACCCAAGAAGGTCTGCCAGATAATAGTGGCATGCTGCATGTTGCACAACCTTGCCCTGAGATGCCATGTACATTTTCTGCAGGAGGAGGAGGCTGGAGATGGCCGTGTGGCAGCAGTGGACCCTGTGGACAGTGAGGATGTGAAGGCAGAGGATGAGGATGAGGACAACAGGACAGCAGTGACCAGACAATATTTCCAATGACACAGAGGTAAGACAGTGTTGCTTCACATTTCATTGTCATTATTTTGTAAAGCTTTGGCACTGGCATGCTGTTATTTCCCAATTCCATGGCCACTTACTGTACCATTTGACAATTCATTTTTCAAATGTTGGTGCCTCACAATAGCTCATGGTGTGATCACTGCAGCCAACTAAAGGTCTTTCATATGTGCTCATTTTCTGTACAGTTGATTTGCAATGTTTGTACCTGTTACAATTAATACATATTTCATATACAAGACATCCTCCAAAATGTTTTTTTCAAAGGGTGTTTATTGAAGTGTTAATATATGGAAGGGCAAGTGCAATGGGATGGGGTGATGATGGCAGTCCTCACAGTTTCTCTGTTGTCCTGTGCCTCTGTCCCCTGAACCGTGTGCCCACTGCTACTGACCCCTGGGGTCCCTGTAGAGGTGGACACACTGCTGATTGACGTGTCCTGGGGACAGAGGTGTGAGTACACTGGGTGGGTGCTGTAGTGGTGTTTCCAGATGGGGGAGGCTCTGTGGTTGTCTGTGACTGGGCTTGGGTAATCGACTGTCCAGAGTTCCCTGATGGGCCAGGTTGGTCATCCAGATCCAGGCGACCGGAGTTGCTGTCATCACTGTGGGCCTCTTCTGTGGGGGGACTGGAAATTGCTGGCACCTCCTCTCCAGTGACATTGGCTGGGATTCCTTTGGGGATGTAAATGATGTGTTATTTTTTCTGTGTGTGACATATTGTGCATCAGTGGCTTGCCCTCTTTGGTTGTATTTGCCCTGGCAGCTTCCACTTGTGTAAGTTGGTATGTGGTGGGCTTGCTGATTCTCTCTAGTGTGCATGCTTTAGTGACAGGTGTCCATGCAGGGCTGTTAGTGGTGTCCAGGTATTGGTATGGCATGCAGGGCTTGGCATTGGGATGAGTGAGATGTGACGGTGGGGCGTGTGGGACATGGTGGAGTGATGGGAGTGAGGTTGAGTGTTGGGTTATATGATGGTACGCAGGTAGGGGGTGATAGTAGTAAAGAGTTGACTTACCATAGTTCAGTCCTCCTTCTACTCCAGCCAGCCCTCAGGATGCATGATTGCCAAGACTTGCTCCTCCCATGTTGTTAGTTGTAGGGGAGGAGGTGGGGGTCCACCGCCAGTCCTCTGTGCAGCGAGATGTTGTCTTGCTGCAATGGAACGTACCTCCCCCCGCAGGTCGTTCCACCTTTTCCTGATGTCATCCCTAGTTCTTGGGTGCTGTCCCACGGCATTAACCCTGTCCACGATCCTATGCCATAGCTTCATCTTCCTTGCAATGGATATCTGCTGCACCTGTGCTTCAAATGGCTGAGCCTCTACCCTGATGATTTCCTCCACCATGACCCTTAGCTCCTCCTCTGAGAATCGGGGGTGTCTTTGTGGTGCCATGGGCGTTGTGTAAGGTGTGTAGGTGAGGGTGTGTAAGGTAATGTGTTCGGAATTGTGATGTGGGGTACGTGAGTGGTGTATAGGTGTGAGTGGTGTGTGGCTCTGGTTGTGTCAGTTGTCTTGCTGTCTCTCTGTGGTGGCAATTGTTTGTAGTCGTAAAGGGTTGTGGGTCATGTGGGTGTGTGTTTTATAGTGGTGTGTGGGTGTGGTGTGTGTATGGGTATCAGGTGTGTGTTGTTTGAATTGTCCAATGTGGTGCTGTTTTGTTTGTGTGTGTGTATATTGAGCTCGGCGGTATGTCCTGCCAATGGTTTATCACCATTGAATGTCCACTGTGGTGATTCGTGGTTCATACTGTTGGCATAACCGTGTGGGTTTTGATACTGCCAGTTTATCACTGACCTTTGGTGTGCCGGATTTGAGTCTGTGGCAGTATTCTGTTGCATTGGTGTGTGTGTGTCATAATATGGTAAATGGATATCTGCCGCGGTGGCAGTATGTTGGCGGCAGTCAGCGTGGCGGTAAGTGGCATTTACCTCCAATGTCATAATGAGGGCCTATATGCCAGCATGATTGTTGGAAAATCTGAACCTCAACCCACCCCCTCCTCTCCCGGACCCCCAAATTATACTGACCAAGCTACATTCCTGGCCAGACTTAGGCTCGGGTCGCACTCATGGAAGCTGCTGCAGTTAATGTAATGATTCTCTCTTTCTATATGTACATCAACAGAGACATTTAGCAAGCCTGCACTATCAAATTGTGCATTCACCACAAATACTTTTGCTTTGTCTATAACTTTATTTGGCTTCTAAGCAATTCAGCCTCAACCCTATGAATTATGCGAAATGATTTTAGTCTTGCAACAGTAATATAAGGTAAAGGGCCATTGAACATAGGCCCTGCCAAAGGAAAGAAAGGAGCATATTTTAATCTAAAGTAAGCAAGTGTTACAACGCTGTTTGAGGGGATTGCGAACTTACTAAGGGCTGTATCTCCCCAGGTATGGGTTATTGTCTCCTTCAGGGGCTCATGCAGTCAGTTAAAGAAACCACTCATTGGTACTTCTTCTGCAAAGAAACAGCCTCGCATCTTGTAAATCTCCCATTGCATGCACAAAGAGAAAGCAGCTTGTCAGTCATCTACCTCACATCCATATCTAGCACAGGGATAATTAAACGGTGTTAGGCCGGCAGTGGTAATCGATATTGGAAGAGGCACATTAAATAGGCAATGAAAAAAGTTTGCAATAGCAGAAGATGAAGCATGCGAGTTAAACATCCTGATTGATGAGCTCCTCAGCATTCTGCTTGCGCGCAACTCTGTTTCGTTACTTTAACTGCTGAATCTTTATTTGTGCTAGAGGATATAACATGAGAAAGTTTGACTCTGCTTTTACCATGCTTTTACTGTAAAATCAGTATTTGTGTCGACTGTCAAGATCTGAATAGAGACTTCGCTTAGGGAAAACTAGGGGCAGGCGTAGGACTGCCTTAAGGCCATTGTTTGCAAAAGCTGTACAGTGCCACCAAAAATGTCAATTCAAAGATGCTATTTTGCAATAAATGGCATACTAGTGGGTTTGTTGCATGGGGAAGGGAGTGCCCAGATGTTAAAAATATCATTTTACCTCAATCTCGAAAATCTATGTACCAGAGCTGCTCTGAGTAGCAATAGTTGCCACTATCGTGTTAATTTCAATCAATCTCATTATCATCGTCTTCAAATATGAATTTAATCTTTTGCTATTTTTCATGTCTGGTACCTGATAGTACAAAAGCTGCTGTTTTTCAAAGAATTTACATTTTTTTAAAGAAATATGACGTGGCAACAGTCATGGTAAAATTAATCGGATGTCGCTTTGTCACTGGGATCTAGGAGGGAACATTTTAAAGGATACAACCAAGATTTGACTGGATTTATTTTTTGGAAGCATCTGACTTGATGCCACTGTTGCCCGGCAGACATACGACCTGACTGACATTGCCAGGCCAAAAGCAACTAAGAAAGATCAACAAAACAGTAGGGATAGCAGCTTTCTGCCTTCCTTGCTTCCACCCACACCTAACTGGGTGCCCGAATTTAATTAGCAGGATACTACGGCATGTGCTAGTTTCCTTTTCAATGTAATTAAAAGACAGACCCTGAGGTAAATGTGAGCGAACTATATCCTTTTTAAAGAATACAAAACGTGAATCGTGTATGAATTTACACTAAACACGTATCCGAACGATGGTTTAATTTGTTGTTATGGTGCTGTAAGTAAGATTCCTGCGTGAGAGAAACTGATCTTCACGTGTTGTACTTGCTGCTTGCTGCTAGTCTCAAAAGTGAATTGCTTATCAAGCTTGTCTCAGATCTGAAAGATGGATACTTGTTTGTTTTTTTCTGTTTATTTGGAGTTTACACCTTTGACACATAAAACCCAATGAAGATAATGGGGGTCATTTTGACCCTGGCGGTCCGAGACCGCCAGGGCTAAAATGACAGAAGCACCGCCAACAGGCTGGCGGTGCTTCCAGGTGGATTACGACAGCGGCGGAAGCGCAGCGGTCGCACTGCCGGGGCCGGCGGTATTCCGCCACTTTTGCCCCGGCGGTGATAATCCGCCAGCGCTGCCCAGGGGATTACGAGTCCCCGACCGCCAGCCTTTTTCTGGCGGTTTGCACCGCCAGGAAAAGGCTGGCGGAACGGGGAGTCGTGGGGCCCCTGGGGGCCCCTGCACTGCCCATGCCACTGGCATGGGCAGTGCAGGGCCCCCCTGACAGGACCCCATGCAGCTTTTCACTGTCTGCTATGCAGACAGTGAAAAGCGCGATGGGTGCAACTGCACCCGTCGCACGGCCGCAACACCGCCGGCTCCATTTGGAGCCGGCTCCTATGTTGCGGCCGTGATCCCCGCTGGGCCGGCGGGCGGAAACTGGATCTCCAAATGGCCGTGGCGGGGGTGCTGCCGCATTGGCGGCCGCACGGCGGTCAGATCTTGGTGGGCTGCTGATGCCGCCCGCCAAGGTCGTAATGACCCCCAATGTGTTTACAACAATTAAGAGAGACATCATCCTAAAAAAAAAACACATCAAAAGCCAAATTCCTAAAGCTTGGGGGCATATATATATACGGAACTGGCCCATCGGCTCCGATGCACCAATTTTCTAGTGTTGCCCTGTGGACCCCTAACGACACAACGGTAGCTCTGTAAATAAAATACAGCGCACCATGGCGCACGTTAGCACAATAGCTTCAACATTTTTGACACTATTGTGGTGCTTTGGTGAACTAGTGCCAAATATTTTGATACTAGCCCAGCAAAGCTCAGGGAGGCCCATAGAAATAAGCCTAGCACCACTTTAATGCCTGCCGTGGGCAGGCATTAAAAAATGATGCTAGAATGGCACAGTGAAATCTTGTAACTGTGCCTGCTGGGGGATGCCCTTCTTGCATACATTATACCTGGTGTAGGTATAATGTTGCACAAGGGTTTACAAAGTGACACAATTCTAGTATTGCACCATTTTGTAAATATGGCGCAGGGTCGTGGTCTGTTTAGTGCCACCATAGCATAAAAACAAAATTATGCTACAGCGGCTCTAAGGGGCGCAAGGGGCTTGTAAAAATGCAGAATGCAGCACACGTAGAAGTAGCAAATCGTCATTATTTAATGATTATCTACATGCAGGAAGGAATACCTTCCTGTACATTGACAATCATTAACAGCCTTTTGCATTTTAGCATAGAAAAAGCAAAAACGAGGAGAAATAAAAGTATTTCTCCTCGAGCTATGATAACGCCACCCCTTAGAGCCACTGCCACCTTATAAGTATGGCACAAGTCACAGTACCACTTGTGCGTCACAAAAAGTGATGTTCCGGTGGTGCCTCTTAGTTTTCCATCAGGTCACGCAACATACAGACTATGAAAATTACAAAAGCAAATCGTATACGCAGTCCTACCTGCCAGTACCCCCCCCCCCCAAGGATAAAAGCGCCTGAAACCCTAAAGGTGAAACATGTCATTATTACACAGCTTTAGGCCCTCTATTTCTTCTCTCTGGCTCCCACTACTATCCTGCACGCGAAAACTTTATTGACACAGTTAATTCAAACAATGTCAATGTGCATCATTGCCTTGCCCTTTAATGATACACTAAAGCAGTTCTCAAAAGGATAACCACTGAATAAAATCATAGACTAATAACAACCGGCATAAGAAATTTAGAAAACATTAAAACATTAAAAACAATTTTGTGCAGGCATACATTTAGTGAAACCAATTGCCAGCTGCATTTGCTTCTAATCAAACACCACCGAACTGCAGCTAAGCAAGTGCGAAATCCCAAATTCTGGAAGAGGGTTGTAATAACTGTCTCCATTATTCTAGAAAATTCGACCCACCATATCGTTTATTTGATATCAAATCTTTAGGCATAGTTGCAAAAGTGGCATTTCATGCGAGTTTTCTTGTTTTTTTTTCTCCAAACCTGGCGGTTCTCATCTCAATCGAAGAGGTGAAAGCACAGTCTAGAAAAGTCTATTTCAGACTACAAAAGAGGGTTGTAATTGCCCAGGAGTGTGTGTCTTTTGGCAATCAATAAAATCACATAAATTCTAAACCCCTCTATCAACAATGAATTCATATCTTAACCACTGAGCATTTTTTTTGAATAATCTATGTCTGGGTGTAAGACTACAAGCTGGAGTGGGTATGACTTCCTCCCACAATTTCTCTGTAAGGGTATTCGATTCTGTGTCCCTCATCTAAACCAGACCCTCATCAGATCTGCTTCAAGCAGGAGTGCTTACTCGAGCATACAGAATTTAAATCGTACGCTTGTGGGGGGCAGGGTAGTGGGGGTACTGCGTGACAGTTTGGACAAGCGTCTTAGCAATGTACATTGAGTTTGGACCAGACAACTCTTAAAAGCTTTTGGAAAATCATCTTATCATATTTTAGGGCTGGCATGAACTTTGCTTGAACTAATTACAGTAAGGGTTTGACTGACAGGCTTTCTAATTATTTGCAACAGCTGAGTAAAATTAGATTTAAAGCCTTATACTTTAATCCACTAGATAAAGTTCCAAGACCTAGATATTTGCTGTCTATTCACTGTCAGGTTATCCTATTTTTAGGAGAAATGCCTGAAGGTAACTACACTTTGTTTTTGCTGTTAATCTTCCATGAAGTTTATTCTTACAGTATCGCCAAAGTAAAGGCCACGTAAAGGTGAACAGCAGGGTTGCTAGCATGAATCCCTGTTTTAGGCCTCCGTTTTGCACATTTTTCTAGATTTTGTGGCCTTATTCTCTAACTACAGATAAACTGTCAGAGAGTGTCTGGATTGCTCTAAATTGTTCTGTTAAGTTTCCTCAACCATTAAATGAGCTCCATCTTTGCCATTCAAAGCCGGACAAGCGTGAATGGGAGGGAACAACCCTAGCAAGAGGAGACACTTTTGGGAGAGGCGTCAGTAATGCAAACGCATCTGAAGCCAGGGACATTTGACTGCCACATCATTGAAATTCCCTTGGCACAGTGAAGAGGTGACAAGATATCTCAAGCAGCACTCTCTTGGATGAAGCAATTTGGGCTGTTATGGAGTCTGTAGTTTGCCGGGCATTGGAAGGATTTTCTGTAGCAGTAGGGCACAAAAGTAGTACCAAGAGAGTATCATCTGTTGATAAACATGCTGCCACAAGGAGGCAGCAGGCAGCTCATTCCGCAGGGCAAAAGGGTCACATGCTCATGGGCACCAGATACAGAGGACAGCAAACTGAGCAGGCCAGATGGACCCATTCTGAGGCCATGGCCTTCAGAGGCAGAAAGCCAAGTGGTTGGAGGAGCCAACAGAAATAGGCGAGGGCTCCAGAGATGGCCCCCTGCAATGGCAACAGGCCCCACAAGGGGACCAGTCTTGAGAAGGGCGACAGTGAGGGGTCCACAGGGAAGAAGAAAGAAGGATGGTGGGGCATTACAGAGGTGATTGGAAGTCGGCCGAAAGGAGATGAGGACCTACGTACCTTAATGATTGCTGCATCTTAGTAGGTGTAAACAGCACAGCTTGAGCAAATACCTCAAGTCAGAAGTGCTCCTAATTGACGTCTAGAAAACCAATGATGAGGAGCAGGCTTTCCAGCCCTCCCACTTCAAGTGTGCCTAAACACTTAATTGAGAAAAATATTTGTATGTTTTTAAGAGGTAGGTAAAGCAACATCAGTACTTACTGTAGCAATTGAGGCAGACATAATCCAACACATATATTAATTATTCAATGTGTGGGGTACATTAACTGAAACCTATCTGTAAGAAATTGGGTTATTAGCTCCACTCAGGCAGCAACTACATTCTTTGTCAGGGTGAACCCAAATTGTAACTAAATTAATCTGTTCTTAACCCTCTGGTAGCTTGCCACAAAAGTAGTCAGGTTTAGCTTAGAGGAAATGTGTGAAGTATTTATGCAGCACACAAACAGTAATACATTGCAAACACATGAAAACTCACAAACCAATCTAGAAAAATAGAGAACTTGTTAATAAATAAAATTATACCACAACAACAAAAATCCAGTCAGTAGAACTAGAGGTTTACAATTTCAATGCTTTATAAAAAAAAATAATCACACAAAGTGCTAGCTTTCAGTAATCTGGTTGCACTGGACTGTGGCAAAGTCACAAGTTCAGGCTGACCACGATGGAGTGCGTGCAGGTAGCATAGACCAGGCTAGTCCCACTGTGAATTTTAGCTTATGTTCTTGAAGTGAGCCAATGTAGTGTGCTGTGTCAATTCCGATGAGAAGCTGCAAGCACTGTGATGTGACGTCCTTCATTGAGATGATAGGCAATGCGTTGGTTCCGATGAGGCTGCCATTCAGGAGTTGTGATGTAAGGTCCTTTGTTGAGTTATGTTTCTGCTATGTCGATTCTGATGAGGTCGCCGATCAGGAGCTGTGAGACACTGCAATGTGAAGTTCTGCATTGAGTTGTGTTCTGCTGCACTGGTTCTGGTGAAATCCACATTTAGACAGGGAAGAGTGCACTCTGATACCAGCCAATAGTTTAGGAACTGAGGGGTATCTCTTTGGGATCAGGGCTCACATCAGGCAGAGGACAGCTTCAGAGTTCAGACATGTCCAGTTGTGGGTCCAGGCAGGCCCATGTGCAGCAGGTTAGCTGGGCATTTACAGAGAGGCATCTGGAGCTTGTTCTGTCCCTGTAGCTCAAACTGGAGGTCAGACAACTGTCCCTTTGAATCATTTATGTTAGCCTGGTATGAAAGTAAGCTGGTTCTCAGACAGCAGAGCAGTCGTCTAGCAGTATGGTAGTCCGCTGGTAGCAGCAGGGCAGTCCTCTGGTAGCAGAAGGGTAGCAATCTGGTGGCAGTGCAGCCCTTCTTCAGTAATGTTCACAGGTCTGTACTGAAGAGCTGTTCTGAGGGTCTAATACTGGTACTCACCTTTGAAGTGGGGGTTGGTTCCCTATACTACTTTACATCTGGTTTTGGAAATTTCTTCCCTTTGCCCGTTGAGGCTTCAAGATGTCTCCTCGGCTCCAAGAAGACAAAAGACTAGTGTCAGGTTCCTTGCTTGAGGCAAGTCCCTTTGAAGTGCAAGTGGAACAGGGAACAGCTCCACCCCAGCCATCCTGGCAGGATGGCCCATCTTGCCCTCAACTGGTCCCTTTTTGTCCCATTGTCTGGGAGAAATATACAAAGCCCAATAAGGTAATAAGGTAACCCAATGGTAGTTAATGGGAGAAATAGGCTTTACAGTAGTGAAAAATTACTTTAGAAAGTTTCACCACCAGGACATTTATAACTTAAGTACACATGTCCCACTTTTCAAATACATTGTACCCTATCCTATGGACCTTTGGGGGCTACCTTAGGGGTTACTGACATGTATTAAAAAGGTTTATTTTGCCAGGTCAAGACTATAGTTTAAAACTGCACTTCTGGCTGCAGTGGCTCGCTTGAAACATGTTTTTAGGTACTTCATAGGGAGGCACAATAGTAACATTTAATTTACATGCGTTGGGTACATGTAGTATCATATATTGGAAACTTAAAAGTAATTTAAAATCGATTATAAGCCATGTTCACCATGTTTTAGGGGGAGGGCACAAGCACTTTAGCACAGGTCTTCCGTAGTAAAGTGCACAAAGACCTACAACCAACAAAATCAAATTTATGTAATCAGGAGGGGTAAAGTAAAAAAGTGTGAGGGTGACCTTGCAGAGAGGACCAGGTCCAACATCTTTAAGGCTGAACTGTAGAAAAAAGTCACCACTGAAGCCCGCAAAAACTACTGTTCTTACTAAATTCTGCATACAGCGATTAAACACAAAAGAGAATTATAAAATAAATGAGTTATCTCCGACCCCAGTCTCAAACCCAGGAACTTTCTCTCAGCCAGTTTCCAATCAACTGTCATGTTCTCCAACAAACGATTGATCGATTTACCTCTTCAATCTCACAGAATGTACATACTTCACTTGTCATAGGGGTGTTTTATTAACTTTTGTTAACAGTTTGTAGCTATAACAAGAAAATCAAATAAACACCCCAATACATTGGGCATGTTCATTCAATATGCAGTCAGGAACAGAGCGGTCAGACATCAATTCAAAGTACACTCTCCTCATCAGAAAGTTATCCACTGTACAGTCCAAGGGAGACCCTCGAAGAAGGCCATGCATTCCCTCTATATCTGTTTCTGTGTTGCCATTTTTTCACTACCAGCATTTTAATTATTGCCGTAAAGGGGCCCAAATGTGACTGGGTCAGGATTTATGGCCAAATAGTTCACTGTATTTCTCTGACTGTGTTACACCATAATAGGGCCTTCACCCAGTCTTTGTTTCTGGGTGGTCAGTCTCTGCCCCGTCATATTGCTACTTGCCATTTCACTAGCAACAGTGCCAGTGCCATGAACTTCCTATACGTTTCTGGGATGTCTTGCACTCATCCCATCAATGCTAGTAATGGTGCTGGGTCTAGATTTACCGCTATCATAGTATTAAACTTACCAAAAATCTCACAACCAGTAGCGATTTACTGCTCAACACTCCCAAGCTAGACATTAAGGGGGTCATTCTGACCCTGGCGGCCACCGACCACGGGAGCACCGCCAACAGGCTGGCGGTGCTCCCACGAGCATTCTGACCGCGGCGGTTCAGCCGCGGTCAGAAGCGGAAAGTCGGCGGTCTCCCGCTGACTTTCCGCTGCTCGGGGGAATCCTCCATGGCTGCGGAGCACGCTCCGCAGCCATGGGGATTCTGACACCCCCTACCGCCATCCTGTTCCTGGCGGGTCTCCCGCCAGGAACAGGATGGCGGTAGGGGGTTCCAGCGGGGCCCCTGGGGGCCCCTGCAGTGCCCATGCCCATGGCATGGGCACTGCAGGGGCCCCCGTAAGAGGGCCCCGCAAAGTATTTCAGTGTCTGCCATGCAGACACTGAAATACGCGACGGGTGCAACTGCACCCGTCGCACCCCTGCAACTACGCCGGCTCAATTCTGAGCCGGCGTCCTCGTTGCAGGGGCATTTCCTCTGGGCCGGCGGGCGCTCTTTTGGAGAGCGCCCGCCGGCCCAGAGGAAATGTTAGAATGGCCGCCGCGGTCTTGTGACCGCGGTGCGGTCATTTGGCGGCGGAACCTTGGCGGACGGCCTCCGCCGTCCGCCAAGGTTAGAATCAGGCCCTAAAAGCCTGGCTCTATTGTATTACATCTCTGACACCGTGCATCTGTTGTAAGTCCTCACTGCTGTATGCTCGATGGGATGTGCTATACACATTCTATAAAGGAATTGGAAATGCACCAGCTGGTAAGTATCATTCACTCATACTTTGTGTGTTTGTAAGCATCCGTAGCTCCATGTGTTGTCTCCTAGTTCCTGTCCTATATCATTAGTCCAGCTAGCCCTCACCTTGTCCTGGTTTTCTGTCCTTGGCATCTCCTGCATGACTGTAGCATACTTCAATGAAATTAGTCTGGCGGGAAGCACCTTTCAAAACAAGAGGGACAGTAATTTTGCAATCACTAGGTTTAGCTGGCTATAGTGGATTCCGCTCCCATACGGAACAGGATATTTGTGTAGGTATAGAGGTGAATGTAGCTAAAGAAGAAGGGTAGGACCAGTAGTGGTGTTATCTATGATATAAGCAATAATGGGTAGTGGTATAAAAAAATAATATGAAGTATATGAATAAGTGGCAGATGCTCACTGAAAGAAAATACAAAATTGTAAAAGTTAAAGTAGAAAGATATTTGTTTTCCCCTCACACAAACCACATCAGGCCGCTGTTGAAATCCGAGGGTTCAAAACAGAACATATAAAGAGTAGGGGCATCACATATTGAGGGTTAGTGGTGAGACTTGCAATCCCATAACAGAATGAATAGTGACAGACAGCTCCATAGAGGCAGCGTCATGTAGTCATGCAGTAGGTGGTACAACATCAGTAAATGGTTCCAGACAAAGCCCATTAGGGTCTTTCGGAAGCTCCTTTACATGTTAGAGCACCCAGCATTCAGAACAAATGGCATTGCTTGGAATGCTGGGAGAAGTACCTACCACAACTTTATTATGATGAATCATTAGTGAATAATCAAGATGGAGATGAAATTAGCAGCTTTTCACCAATCAAACAAAATGCAGAAGTTGTTAGTATAAATCCAAGCAGGTCAACTAACTGTATAATCTCTTTGTGCCAGCACTAGCAGAGAGTGGTCAAGCAAAGTATTCCTTAGCATCACCTCAAGGAGTCCAGGCCAACTGAGGATGAACCAACGTATTACTGATGATGTATCTTTGGTTATATGTAAACCAGTGAAGGAGGGAGAAAGAAGCTGTCTCTAAGGGTCACTCTGCTTCCTTTGTGAAATAACCAATGTGTGTAATAACCAAAAGAAGTGAACCCTCATACCATATCATTCCAGGCCCTCTGAGATCTTTCTCAACAGACCCTTAACCACGTATTTTACACTCAAGGGTGAATGTTACACCGTGGGGTGATTTCATGGGTAGCATCAACATGGGGTTTCCATTCACTTCAGTATCCCATTATCCAAATGAACTAACGGATATCTCAGTGAAAAGGTAAGTGAAAGAATGTGAGTTAAAATGACCTCATATCCTAAATTCCTATTTATTAATGTTCATAAAAAGGATAAGGGTAGGATTAAAAACAGGTGACGTTGTGAAGATCAGCAGTGAATCCTATACAACTAGAATTAGGTAATAAGATTACCTGCAACTTTCAAGTAACCATCAAATGTAGTTATGATTTGTGGTTCAACTAGTGCCACAGTATTTGGAGCACAAGAGGGAATCTTTTGGTTATTGATGTATCTTTGGTGCCACTAAAATTTGGAGATAGTAAAAACAACTTTTATGAAAGGTGGGGGGGTGCCAGTGCACAAAGGAGTCCAGCTAGCAATCTTCAAGCATGAAATGGATACATAGAATATGCCATGATTAATCCTGTATAAAGGTGTTCTCACCTCTTAAACCATCCGGAGAACTGAAAGGAATCAATGTTACATCCCATTCAGAAGAAGGGGGCATTAACAATCCCTTAAATTACAGAACTGTTGGTCTTCTTGACACAGGAGCAAAGGTCTTCACCAGAATATTTCTGAACTGAAAGACTGGATCAATGGGATAAATATTTTTACCACTTTTCAAACAGGCATTAGGAAAGGCTACAAAACACTCGACAACATCATAGCTATCAACCTATTACCAAACAAAGCAGTCAGTCAGAAATCCTCCTTGAAGGTCTGCTTTCTAGATTATAGCATGGCCTTTAATAAAATTAATCAGGGCATCCTGTGGAAAATGTTGAAGGCCTGGGACATCTCAGATCAACTCTTCACTGCCATCAGATTGTTGCACATTGACATCTGGGTTAAGATAAAACTAGCCAACGGTTCTACCATCTACAAAAGGATTCTAGTTAACGGGGACATGAAACAAGGATACTTGTTTCATCCTTCCCTTTTATTTATATATTGCAGACCTATTGCCACCTCTGGGTAATCTACAAAAGTTCTGCCCACGATTGGGAGTGCAATGTTTGCCACTTTTGTAGTATGCATACAATACTGCTTTATTAGGTCAGGCACCAGTTGGTTCCTACCCAGTCTCCAGCATTATATTGATGCGAATGAAGTGACATTAATCTTAGCGAAAACAAAAATAATGAATTTTGGAGTGTTAGAGAGCAAACACTATTAATAAAATTTGAGTAAGAAAATCAAATAAATGACATTTAGTAAAAGAGCTTATTAGACAAAACTGTGCTAGAGATGTAAAATGTGCATGTTTGAAATGTGGTTCACATGGTGTCCACCATCTTGAGTTCTATGTGAAGTAATTAACAACTTTGAAAACATATTTTGATGAATCAAAACCACTTGTACTGACAAAAGATAAATAGTATTTGATGAATAAAACTAATTACTTGAAATTATTATTGACTGATTAAATAATGTACTTAATATGATTTGAATTACATGATATTAGGTAAGAGTTATGAACTACTAGTTATAAGACTTATATGGTTTGAATATCAACATTGTTTTATTTCTTCATGTATTAGCATTAGGCAAAAGGCCTAAGCTTTTGTATTTTTCCACAGTATAGTGTTGAGATGTTATGATGACTTCATTGAAAATCTTTTACAAATACAGTTTATTAGCTATTCAATTGAAAGCTCACAGTGGAAATCTACTGTTTTTTTCACACTGTCCATTTTGTATTTCCTCGTGCTAAACTATTGAACGTTTTAACAATGGGTCTTGGTTTCTGGTAGGAAATAATGTTAGTTATAGTGTCATGTTCTGTGCTGTTTTCTACAATGTTAATATTCTGTGGAAACTGTCATCCAGAGAAAAACGTCAACATGGGTCTATCTCGAGGAAACCATGAGGAAAGTTACAAATTTGCGAAAAGATGTAATTTAATTGGTTGTTCACTGTCACACCCTGCACAGTGTTGTCCAATGGGAGTCTAGCTAGTGATTTTTGGGACTCTAATGGCAAAGTCTTAGATGATGTAAGTTAGTTTGAGTTCAAGTTAGTTAGTGCAAGTTCAAGTTATAACTGTTCATTTATCTATGATTCTAACAGTTCAGACACCTTAGGCGTAACCCTACTGGACTGTTGTCCTTTTCCATGTTCCTGATGCTAATCACTGAAGACCTGCTGTTCCTGTGCTCTGCTGATGAAGACTCTGCTAACTGCTGTCTCTTTTAGGAGAGGTATGATCAATGTGCATTTGTTTTTCTTTGCAGGTTGTACCTTAGAAATCTAACCACATTTTTGCTAGTGCCATAGTTAAGATGTTTCCCAAATTAATTTTTGTTTTATTTTTAATTTTGGCATGTGACAAAGCCCAGCCCCATACATTCTTTTCAAATTAAAATTTGTTAGCAAGGATGTCTGACCCAGTAATTGAATTGAATATTTATTAATTGATTATGACTGATTCAACTGCACAACTAATGAAATCTGTTTCTCAAATAATTCTGTTGTTATTCTGCATAATTCCTTTGCAGTGTTTAATGGTGTTTGCTCTTGTCAGACTAAGATTCTTCAGACATTTTGGACAACCTATGTTGTTTCTGTATTGCTGTCATCTGGTTTTGTGTATCATTTACGTGGCTTTAGCATTGTTAATAAAAGGGCAATAAATGTTTATAATTTCTAAATTTGGTGTGGTGATTCATGGCCACATAGGTCATAGTGTGTAAATTACTGACTCGTTATTGCATTTTGTTTTTGTTGTTGCTATTGGTTCATATTGTTTAATGTGATGATCTTATTGCTCCTGTCTGAGTCAAATGATTTGCGTCAACCTCTGAGCGTAGTAGACGTCACTGCCCTAATACGTGTCACCTAAGCCTTAATTAGGAGGTCACACACCCACATAATTTGGTAGCAGAGGATGGTTTTGTCTCAATAGGGGAGAGATCATCTGGTTACGTTTCAATAGGAGCCAGTGCTTTTTTAGATGAGGTTGGTATGTTCCCAGTGTTATCCAGTGTTGTTTGAGTTATAAATAGGGTTTGCGCTTGCAATGCTTTGGCAAATTGCAGGTGAAGTGTGATGTATGAGTGAATAAGGAAGTATGCGTACTCCAAAGTAGTTGAATAGGGAGTTTGTGTGCTCCAAAGTGTGAGAGTAGGGGAGGGTGCTTTCTCCAAATGAGTGTTGCGCTTTGTGCTCAAAATTACCCATGTGGCTGTTGTTGTAACAGACCCTACGAGGTCTAAGACTCTGAAGTATTGTGCAAGTGTATGAGATAATTGTTTGGTTATTGTTATTTACTTGTCTGCAGGTGAAAGTGTTTGTCGATTGAGTGCTGTTGAAAACACCTGTAGTAATATTTGCTTGTGTGTGTTTGTTGTTGGTTGGTATTAGGTGAATTCTGGGTACACATGCAGGATCTGTGCTAACTGGAGTGAGGTTTGTGGGTCAAATCTTACTTGTGTTTGTGAGAAAGCTACAGTCAGAAGAGTAGATATTTGTAGGAAAGGCCACAGTCGAAATTTCCGTAAGGCTTACAAAGAGTGTGAGTCCTACCTATAGTAAGCAGACAAGTTGTTTTTTGTTGATTTTTGTGTGTGCCAAATTTGCATTTAGTTGTGGGAATCAAGTTCTGAAGAACGAACCGCAAGGCTTTGTCAGCCGCTCTGTGAGTGAGAGTGACGTCACTATGTTCGCACTACGATTGGTCAGTTTTTGAAAGGAGCTGCGCTCAGATTGGTGGACAATCGTGAATGGTTATTGTTTGAGAGTAATAAGCGAAAAAGGTTTTGGGATTGAAATACTTCCTGTTTTGAATTTAGTTTGTGACCTATTAAAGGTAAAAATGAAAATTTTCAAAGCGTTAAAGTGTGTGATGAGAGGAGATGCTTTCCTCCCAGTTAAAATAAGAGAAATTGCCCCACAGGAAGTTACAAATGCATACATAGTAATTGAGGAGAAAGGCCGTTAGCATGCATTTGGTTAAAACACTGGTGCAAAATGACAGAGAAGGAAGAGTGTTTAGCTTTTCCTATTGATGGAAGTTTTAATATGAATATTTTAGAAAATTTGCGAAGAGTACCTTATGAATTAAAGCCCCCCGAGACCAGCACAATTTAAAGCTATAGCTATTTGAGAGTTAGCAGCTCAGAAAAAACATTGCTAGAAGCCAAATGGGATAATGAGCAAAAGTTTTGGAGAGCAGAAATCTTACAAGGTATTGGAATGTTTCCTGCAATTACACAAGAAAAAATTTAACAGTGTCAGACCAAAGACAAAGACAACGTCAGATGAAGCTAAAAAATCACTGACTTATGATAGTGATTTAGATGATGATGAATTTATGACACAATTATTGAGAAATCGTCCTCCTCCATATGGAGCAGAAGAGGCAAACAAAGGTGCTATGGCTAGTCCAAGAGCACCTTCAGTTGTGGTAACACAGACTCAAGTTCAGGTCGCAACTAATGTTTATACTATTACAGTAACTTAAACTCCTGTGATTCAAACTGTAGCTCAGCCTGTCATATATTCAACAGTTCATGTTGTTAGTTCTGCACCACAGATATTTCAGAAATCAGTGATGGTCCAAATGGAGTCTATACCTAGTTCAATGACTCCTGTCAAAGTTGTTAATCAAGCCCAGCTAATGCAAACGTACATTCCAATAACAACATCACAGTCACGTCCTTCAGTAATTACATGTCAGAATGCTGGAATAATTTTCTCAAAAAATCTAAATACTTCACCAGGTCCAGAAGCATTAAACTTTCCTGTCACAATTGGTCCAGTTGTCCCATTGTATGCTCAAGGAAACAATGAGAGCAATATGCATATTTCTAACTCAGTTAATGCTATAATGTTTTTACTTTTTAATTCAAATGCAGAAATGGAGAAACTCAATGGTACTGTGGAAGTTATGTCTCCAATAAATCAGACTTTTGACAAATCAGGTCTGCTTACAGACATAACCTGTCCTGTGATCCCACAATCTTTGGTCTCTCCAAATTCAGTTCTAGTGTCACCTGAAAGAGTGATAGGTCTGCCATGTAATACTCCACAATGTGTACTGAACGTGAATAATAATGTTTCCTTGCAAGGCTTGACAGTTCAACAATTAAACAAATGGTTGGAAAAAGTGAGTGGCGCATCATCAATGAAAACTGTTGCTGAAGGGGAATGGACCACGAATCTGGCAAGATTAAAATTAGAATAAAATTAAATGATTAAGGGAATACTCAAAAAAATAGATTTGACTCATATAATGAAGATGAGTTATGCTTCATGTGTAAAGATTTCACAAGCAGAGCAGGACTGGCACATCAGAAATTATCAGAGCTTGCAAAACAATACGAAGTGGATATTAAGAAATCAAAATCATTGAAGAGGATTTACAGATTAGAATTTGATGCAAAAGGCATTGCAAATATGAACTCTCCTGGAATGAAAATTCATAATAGAGAATGAATCCAAAGTATTCAAACATGGGGAGCATTAGATAAATGGGAAGGCAGATGTCTAAAGAAAAGAGATCAGTAGAGAGTCTGCGACTTTGAACTCTACTGACACCCAGCAGACTGATAGTCCGGTAGAAATATTACCAATGAGAGAAATTCCTGGAGTAAATTATGTTCAAGTCACTTGAGCAGGAGTGATATTTTGTCATTTACAAATGATTACCCAAGATTGAGAGAGAAGTCAGTGGAATGGTGTCAGCAGACAGAAAGGTTTGTGAAACTTGCAAAGTGTTTGTGGGAGGATTTAAATACTGTTTTAGAAATAGTGGTACCCGCTGATTTATTGTTTGAATACAAGAGGAGTGTTGGCTGGCCGACGAGAGAGCTTCCACGAGAACCGGTTACAGGTGCGCCATCTCCAGATGTAATGAAAAGCTGTTCCAAAGTGATAGAATTTTTGAAAATGAGAATTTCCCCCAGGGATATTGATTGGCAGAGAATTGAAAGGACAGCTCAGGAAGCAAAGGAGTCTATATATGCATATTATGAAAGGTTGTTGCAGGTATTCAATCATTACAGTGGTACAGAGACAACTGAGCCCAAGGACATGATTAATTTTGTGATCAGGTTTTTGCAGGGATTGAGACCTGAAGTTGGTAACATGCTTAAGAGTCCTTTGATTTGCTGGCAAACAAAAACAATTGATGAAGTGAAATAATTTGCTAAATATTTCAGTGAAGAAATTGACATGAAACAGAAAAGATTGAGAGAAAAGGCAATGGTGATGCTGATTAGAACAGCACAACAAGGGATGCAAGGAGTACAACAACGGCAAAAAAACATGCAAGTGGTTCAGGGTCAGGTACAGGCGAGAGGAAGAGGACGTGGTGGTGATGGAAATGGAAATTGTGTTGATTTGAATACTAATGTTAATCCAGGTGATGGGCAGGCAATGAAGAAAATGTTACCTTGTCAAGCATGCACAAATTTTGGACATTGGAAGCAAGAATGTCCTTTGATGGTGCAGGAAGGTGTTGTGCAGATAAATGAGAATAATGTTTTCCCAAATTTGAGTAGACCGAGAAATCGGAATCCTCATGCAAATGTTCAGAATATGAATAATCAAATGCAGATTTCATAAATGCTAATTCCTCAAAAGCAGGTGTCATGTTTTCAGGTACCACAACAACAAGTGCAACAGAAGATGCAAATGATGCCACAGCAGCAGCAAATGCAAATACGTCAAGCTCCAATGGCACAGCAGCAGGTACTGGTTCCTCAGCAGAACATCGGTCAAAGGTTAAGTCATAATAGTCACCAACCAATTACACAGGTCCATCACACAGTGATGATGAATTGAGTGATGTAATCATGAGTGAGAGTTCGGAAGAGAAAGAATGTTTGCTAGTAGCTTCATTAGAGGTGGATCAGAGTGGTCCCTATGTAAATGGAACAGATATGGGTCATGAAATGTAATTCCTGGTTGAAACAGGAGCTACACGCTCTGCTGTCAGAACTGCATAAGTTCACAATTAGCCACTTTCAGAGAGAACAGTACTTGTTGTAGGAGCTGTGAATCAACATTTAACAAATCTGATTACTGAACTGATTCCTTTTAAAATTGGTACTTTTAAAGGCATGCACAAATGTGTAGTTTGTGAGTGAAGTTCAGTGTGCCGCCTGGGAAGAGACTTGGGGCCATATGTACGAACACATTTTCCCATTGACACAGAATGGGAAAAACCCTTTGCTACATCTGGCCCCTGCTGTGCAAATGAAAATGTGTGATTACTTGTACGAATTATGGAATTGCCATACAAACAAATAGTGATGATGAGGAATCATGCATATAGTTGGCTGTATTCTAATTAATGAAGAATTAACATTAATTACTCTCTTTCCTGCATTCACATTACAGGACCTGCCAAGTGACCTACAAGATTAAGTTATTCTAAAAGTGTGGGATTTTTCAGAATGAACAATTGGTCTAATTAAAGGAGTGGAACCAGTCAAAGTCACAATGAAACCTAATGCAGTCTTCCTGAAAACTCCCCAATAACACTTGGCACTGTTACTCCTGTAATTGCAGATTTCGTTGAGCAAGACGTTTTGAAAGAAGTGCCTATTATAGGTTTGGGGAAGCCTAGTGGAATTTTTTTCATAGTTCAGGATTTAAGAAAAATAAATGACATAGGGGGTGATTCTAATTCTGGCGGGCGGCGGAGGCCGCCCGCCAGAATTCCGCCCCCATAATACCGCTCCGCGGTCAGAAGACCGCAGAGGGTATTATGAGTTTTTCCCTGGGCTGGCGGGCGGTCTCCAAAAGACCGCCCGCCAGCCCAGGGAAAAACTCCCTTCCCACGAGGATGCCGGCTCGTAATCGAGCCGGCGGAGTGGGAAGGTGCGACGGGTGCAGTAGCACCCGTCGCGTATTTCAGTGTCTGCAAGGCAGACACTGAAATACCTTGCGGGGCCCTCTTACGGGGGCCCCGCGGCACCCCCTACCGCCATCCTGTTCCTGGCGGGCGAACCGCCAGGAACAGGATGGCGGTAGGGGGTGTCAGAATCCCCCATGGCGGCGCAGCAAGCTGCGCCGCCATGGGGATTCTAAGGGCAGCGGTAAACCGGCGGGAGACCGCCGGTTTACCCTTTCTGACCGCGGCCAAAGCGCCGCGGTCAGAATGTCCTGCGGGGCACCGCCGGCCTGTCGGCGGTGCTCCCGCCGTTAGAATCAGGGCCATAGTGGTCAAATTTTGTCCAATCATACCTAATCCAGCAGTGATTTTGTTCCAAATTCCATGTAAAGCAGAATGGGTCACAGTGGTGGATTTATCGCAAACATCTTTCTCAGTGCCTCAACATAAGGATAGCCAGTTTCTCTTTTGTTTTAAGTTCTGCAATCAGGTATATTCCTAGTGTAAAATTCCACAAGGATTTCAAAATCCCTGTAAATTTTTAATCAAGTGTTGAAGAAGATTTTAGAATCTTTGGAAATGCCTTTCCAATCTACATTATTTCAGTGAATTGTTGACAATGATTGCTTCAAAGTCACAAGAAGCATGCAGGTAAGATAATATTGCCTTACAGATTCATTTGGCGGAAAATGGACATAAGATATCTTCAGCAAAATTACAGAACTGTCAAAAAGAAGTGAAGTATTTGGGACATCAAATAGAGAAAGGTGCAAGGAAAGTATCCAGGGAAAGGGTTACAGCTATATTGCAAATGAACACTCCTGTTACTCAAAGACATGCCAGGATGTTTTAGGGAATGACGAGTTACTGTTGTCAATGGATTCCCAATTTTTCTATTATTTCCAAGCCTATGCAAAGATTGAACTACAAAGATTTCATTGACCCAGTGCCTTTTGATGAAGCTTATATGAAAGCGTTTACTGGGCTGAGAGAGAGTCTGTGCAGAGTACCAGCTCTGGGAATGCCTGACTGCACGAAACCATTTTCATTGTTTTGTCATGAACATGATTGTTCTCCTCTTTCAGTCCTGATACAGGTACATAATGGCATAAATCATTCTGTAGCTTATTTTTCAGCTACAATGGATCCAGTTGCCACTGCTTTTCCAGGTTGTGTAAAGCAAGTGGCTGCAGATGGTGTTGGTCTTGCCCCGAGAGAGAGCATTTTCATGGGACATCCTTTAACTGTTTTTGTCCCTCATTCAGTTGAGGTGTTGTTTACCAGGAGCAACACTCAATACTTGACAAATGCTCGATTGACTCACTATGAATTGCTAATTCGGGGTTCCCCAAATATTACCCTGAGAAGGTGTCTAGTACTTAACCCTGCTACTTTGTTACCCATAGACACTGCAGAATATGAAAATATAAATGAAGTGGAACTTGATTGCCTGGATGTTACTGAACTGTGCACCAAACCCAGACCTGATGTTCAGGATACTCCATTAGAGAAAAATGACCAAATAATTTTTGTTGATGGTTCCTGTTGTAGAGACAATATGGGAACATTGAAATCTGGTTATGTTGTATGCACCATCTCTGGTGTACTCAAAGCTTCAAGGCTTCAAGGAGTGTTTTCTGCACAAGTGGATAAATTGGTTGCTCTTACTAGAGCATGCTGTATTTCATCACAGTGAAAAATTACGATTTTTACAGACAGCCAATGGATCTGATGTTGTGCATGACTTTGGGCAGTTGTGGTCCCAAAGGGGTTTTGTGACCTCTTCTGGCTCATCAATTAGAAATGGTGATAGGATTTATGAGTTGCTGGAAGCATTATAGTTACCTGCGAAAATTGCAGTTGTCAAGTGCACCTGCATCGCAAGGCAATTTATTTGATCTCAATGGGTAACGCCTATGCTGATCAAATTGCCAGATATTGTGCAGTTCATTGTGCCACTTTCAATGAATAATGGAAAAATGTAACAGGTACTGATGAGATAAGGCAAGGTTTTCTTTTGACAATGGTTGACACTTGGGAAGAAATAAAAAGACAAGATGAAATTCCAGAAGATGAAAAAAGAAACCGGACAAAATTGGGTTATACCTGAAGAGAAATTGATGACATTTGGGTTTCAAATGAAGGGCAAATAGTCTTGCCAAACTGTCTACTGACACAAATGACTAGATATCATCATGGTAAAACTCACATTGGCAGAAACGCAATGATTCAAACATTTAAGCAATCCTGGTTCAATCCAAAATTTAGACAGGTTGCAGAAGCAATTTGTCACAGATTTATTACATGGCAACCATTGAATGTGGGAAAGAGAACTTTTGTCAATTTGAGCCACATTGGAGGTTCAGGTGGCCAATTTAACAGAATGCAGATGGATTTCATTAAGATGCCTGTGTGTGGTGGTTTGAGGTACCTGTTGGTGACTGTATATTTAGTTATTGGTTTGAAGCCTACCGTACATGTAGAAATGATTGCCTCACAGTAGCAAAGCAGGTTCCCAGCCTCTTTACAATGAGATAGAGGAGGTCACTTCAACAACCAGGTGATAAAAATGCTATGTTCAGCACTAAACATTGAGCAGAAGCTGCACTGTAGTTACCGTCCAGCGGCTTCTGTGTTAGTGGAGCAAATGAACGGTACTCTGAAAGCTTGATAGGCAAAAATGTGTGCATCTCTTAATCTGAAATGGCCTAGGGCTTTACCTTTGGTTCTGATGGCCATGCAAAGTACACTTGATAAAAAGACTGGACTTTCACCACACAAAATACTGATGAGCAGAGCAGTGAGATTGCCAGCTGTTCCTGCGAATGCTCTTGTGAGTATAACAGGTTACTTGGTGGTGGATTTTTGCAACGATCTAGCTGATGTGGTTCTCTCTTTGCCTCACCAGGTGGAAGCAACAGCAATGCCACCACCCCAAGGTCAGTATCACAATCAACGGGCTGGTGATTGAGTGGTGATCAAGAAGCACTTATGGGAGACTTGCTTGGAGTCTAGGTGGAAAGGTCCATTTCAAGTCATACTGGTAAGGACAACTGCTGTGAAGTGTGCTGGAATTCCAAACTGAATTCATGCAAGCCATACTCATAAAGTGCCATATCCTTTGGATGATGAAGATCCAGTGTTCCTGAGAGCACCACAGAAACTGTTCAGTCTCAAGAGGAGCAAGTGACAGAAACAGAGCAAGAGACTTCAGAAGTGAAGACCATGCAAACTGGTGAAGTTCCAGTTCCAGATTTTCCTCTCACAGCTGAACTTGAGAATAATCCTGATAATCCTCTATCAGCAGAAATGGAGCTGAATGTAGCAGGAGAGTCAAGTCTGAGGAGGAGGACAAAGCTGATAAGCCAATTTCAGAGCCTGTAAATTGCTGTATATAATCGCAAAGAAAACTGAAGGTTATTTTTGATTTTTGCAGTTTCTGCATAGTTAAGTTTATATTTTTCCTTCCTTCCACTTTCAATTCTTAACAGGCCATGAATATCAACTGCAATAAAGAAAATGGTTGCAAGTTGCAAGTATGTGTGTGTTGGATTGGCAGTTGTATGCGTGTTGTTAAATTTGTTGTCGATTATAAGCATGAGTATTTCTGAAAAGGCTGAGATTACTCACACATCATCTCCAATACAAGAAGTTACTACATTTTCTGAATTAGACAAGTTCTATAAAGATGAGAGTTATTTACACTTAGGCAATTCACTGGGAGATCTTTCTTCTAATGTTTACTATTGTTTGTTGTATGAATATGTATATATGGAAACTGGATGTGAGAGGATTTTCTGTGTGTACACACATTCCTTCCTCAGCACAAGAAGGAATTACATATCATAGTTTACCATTAACGTATGGGAGTAGTTGTAGTCTTTTACTAACAAGGCTTTATAATCAGGAATAAATATAGGCCCTCATTATGACCCTGGCAGTAAATCCCGCTTACCGCCATGCTGACGGTCGGCAACTTACCGCAGCGGATATCTGTTCACCATATTATGACACACACACACCAATCCGACAGAATACAGTCACATACACAAATCTGCGAGACCAAAGGTCATTGCAAAAGTGGCAGTATCAAAACCCACACTGTTACGCCAACAGAACAACACCCATCACATTATGACCCACAAATCACCATGGCGGACATCCAACGGCAGTAAACCATTGGCAGAACATACCGCCGCACTCAGAATGGACACCCACAAACAAAACAACAATACATCGGACAATTCAAACAACACACACCTGCCACCAATGTACACACCACACCCACACCACTATAAAACACACACCCACATTACCCACAACCCCTTACGAATACAAATAATTAGCACAAGACTGACAGCAAGACCACTGCGACAACTAGACACACACACCACATACACCCATACATCCCTCATGCACCCACTTCACACATTCCAACACATTACCCAACACACCCTCACCAAAACACATAACAGAACACCCATGGCACCACAAATTCAGCCCTGTTTCACTGAGGATGAGTTAAGGGTCATGGTGAAGGAAATCGTCAGGGCAGATCCACAGCTATTTGGAGCACAGGTGCAGCAAATATCAATAGCCACGTCGATGGAGTTATAATGGAGAATCGTGGACAGGGTCAACGCTGTGGGACAGCACCTAAGAACAAGGGACGACATCAGGAAGAGGTGGAACGACCTATGGGGGAAGGTATGTTCCATAGCAGCAAGACACCAGCTTGCTATCCAGGAGACTGGCGGTGGACCTCCACACCTCACAGCATGGGAGGAGCAAATCTTGGCAATACTGCATCCTGAGGGCCTGGCCGGAGTCGGAGGAGGACTGGACTCTGGTAAGTCAAATTCCATCAATTATTACCCCCCATACCTGCATGCCATCACATACCCTCACCCTCACTCCCATCACTCCACTCCATCCCACACACTCCACCATCACATCCCACTAATAACAATGCCAAGCCCCGCATGCTGTACCAATGCATGGACACCCCTCACAGCCATGCATGGACACTCATCACTAAAGCATGCACAGCATAGGGAAAGTAACAATCCCACCATACACCAACATACAAAAGTAAAAGCTGGCAGGGCAACACCAACCATACAGGGGAAGCCAGGGATGTACAATATGTCATACACATTAACCATAACACATCATTTACATCCCCACAGGTACCCCTGCCAATGTCACTGGAGAGGAGGTGCCAGCACTATGCAGTCCCTCAACAGAAGAGGCCCACAGTGATGACAGTAATTATGGTCTTCAGGATCTGGATGATCTACCTGGCCCATTAGGGACCACTGGACTGCCGGTTACCCAAGCCCAGTCACAGACCACTACAGAGCCTACCCAATCAGGAAACAACACCACAGCTCCCACCCAGTGTTCCCAAACCTCTGTCCCCAGGACCCGTCAATCAGCAGTGTACCCACCTGTACAGGGACACCAGGCTACCTCTTGCTCCCAAGACAACCAGGGACCTGGGGTCAGTGGCAGTGGGCACACGGTTCAGGGGATAGAGGCATGGGCCAACAGGGAAACTGGGAGGAGTGCTGTGCACCAGAGGGAGGACAGGACCAGGGAACCGACTCTCCAGGAGGTGCTCTCTGAGATCCTGGGAGCCTATCAACATTCCCAGGACATGATCGGCCAGATCCTAGACAACATGCAGGAGAACAGGCGGCTGCAGGAGGGACAGTACCTGGGGATCAGGGAGGACTTGCAAGCCATCAACAACACCCTGATCTCCATACCAGGGATGCTGGCAGACATGGCCAACATTATGAGGGTGGCAGTGTCACACCAGCAGGCCCCTGCCACTAGCCAGTCATCTGAACAGCCTTTCACTTTTGCTGCCGCTAGTGGCCAGTAGTCCCTGCCACAGGACCCACAGGCCACCAGCACCCCTCCCCGTGCAGAAGGTGAACCACCCCGCAAATGTTTCCTGTGATCCAGACAGAAGCCAGAGACATTTGCCAAGACCCCGCCAAAATGAGACTCTCCTGATTGTCCCCCTTGTGTCCCACTCAGTCTCCCTGTCCACCTTGAACTGCCATTGCTCCCCCTTCCTATGTCCCCTTGGACAATGCACCTGTGCTACGAACAGACTGGAACAAGACCCTGGACTTTCCTCTATCATCGCCCCATCCGATTGCACTTCCCCCTCTATATATTTGAACTACAATAAACACCCTTTGATTTAAATCGATTTTGAGTATGCCATGTATTTAAAATATGTATTGATTGAAACAGATACAACCATTGAAAATAAACTGTACATAGAATGAGCATAGAATCAATGACCTGTAGCTGGCTGTTGTGATCACACCATGAGTATTTGTCAAATCACCAACATCTTCAAAATGAATAACCAGAGGTAACAGTAAGTGGGAATGGAAGTGGGAAATACCAGCATGCCAATGCCACACAGAATACAAAACCAAAGTCATAGAAATGTAAAGTTGCACTGTCTCACCTGTGTATCGTTGGAAGTACTGATGGATCACAGATGATCTGTTGTCCACATCCTCATCCTCTGCCTCCTCATCCTCACTGTCCACAGGGCCGACTGCTGCCACAGGGGCATCTCCAGTCTCCTCCTCCTGCAGAACTGGTACATGGCGTCTGACGGCGAGGTTGTGCAACATGCAGCATGCCACAACTATCTGGCAGACCTTCTTGGGTGAGTACCACAGGGATCCACCTGTCAGATGGAGGCACCGGAACCTGGCCTTCAGGAGGCCAAATGCCCTTTCAATGATCCTTCTGGATCACCAATGTGCCTCATTATAACATTCTCCTGCCCTTGTCCTGGCATTCCTCACAGGGTTCAGCAGCCATGATAGGTTTGGGTAACCAGAGTCACCTGCAAATATTGAGGGAAAACATTTAGCCACACACTATCCTATATGGCCGACACCATAGGCATACACCACCAAATACTGGCTGGGAACCAGGGCTCACCTATTAGCCACACCCTGTGCCTCTGTAGTTGGGCCATCACATTTGGGATGCTGCTATTCCTCAGGATAAAGGCATCATGCACTGACCCAGGATACTTAGTGTTGACATGGGAGATGTACTGGACCACCAAGCACACCATTTCCATTAATGGAGTGGAAACTCTTGCGATTCCTGAACACCTGTACATTCTGGCGGGGGGGACAAATGCAATATGTGTTCCGTCAATTGCCCCAATTATATTGGGGATATGTCGCATTGCATAAAAAACGGCCTTCACGTGGCCAAATCCTCAACCTGGGGGAATGCAATGTAGCTGCACATGTGTTTTATCAGGGCAGACAACACTCTTGTCAGCACTATTGAGAACATTGGCGGTGACATTCCATGCCAAGTTCACTGACCCTTGGAATGAACCAGTTGCCAGAAACTGGAGAACTGATAGCACTTTCCAGTGGGGTGCACGTCACCCCGCTGGGGATCCTAGTGGGGTGACGGATAGCAGATATAAAGTCAGGCTCCAATTGGGTACACAGCTCTGTGATTGTGGCCCTGTCCAGTCTACAGTATAGGTGAGGATAATGTTCATGTCCTCTAGTGTAGCCAAGTCAACCAGGGTTCTGTATACGGGGGTATGTCTCCATCTCCTATTCATCCACAGCGGTAGGTATTTAAGGGACAAAAGAGTGAGGAGGCTGTCACAAACTGAAGAATGGAGCCACAACAGTAGTCCGCAATCTGTAAACATGTAATGGGACAGTGCAGTTTGTCAAGTATGTGCCTATTTATCCTGTGATGCAGCATTATTCCATAGGCCTGTTCCCCTACTGAAATGGCGTCTGCCTGTCCTGTGTGGAGGGATAGATGGAAGTGAGGTAATGCCACTGATGTTGTGCGCCGTGGCGTTAGGCGATCGGGAACCTCCGTGCAACTCCTCATTGGTTAATATTGGGTCCTATGGGGTACAGTGGCCAATGGGGATCTATGCCGGCGGTGACGGTATGCACCGCCATGGAAGTGACCACCATTTTCTATCATATTCCTCACTTGTTTTTTGACCTTCCATAGGAGAGGACCTACACTGCATGTGTTGCTGTGACCTGTATCTGGAACCTACCATGGCCTGTGTGACAGGGGAAAGGGCCCCAACCTTCACTTCGGAGGAATTGCAGAGACTGGTGGATAGGGTCCTATCCCAGTACGGACTGCTCTATGGGCCTCCGAACCAACAGGCGAGTACACTGTGGGCACGATGCATGTGGCATGGATGCATGGAGTTGTGTGGGAAGGCCTTGTGTAAGGAGGGAGGGATGTCCTCTTGGCTGGGTACACGTTGTGTGCTGGGCTAAGTATGTGCCAATGGTGATGGAAAGGGGTATGGTGGGCCATTCGTGTTACTGGCTGGACTGCTTGTCTAATGGTGTTCTCCTGTCTGTGTTGCCTCTGCAGTTCAGCGCCCATCAAAAGAAAGGTATATGGTAGCCATTGCCAAAGAGGTGCAGAGCCTATGGGTCTATGGCAGGTGGAGCACCCACTGTCGGAAACGGTGGGAGAACCTGAGACGCTGGGCACGGAAGACTGCGAAGGTCCAGCTGGAGATTGCCTCCCAATGAGGAAGGGGTGCCCGTCAGACCCTGACCCCCCCGATGGCCCAAAAACTGGCAGTGGCCTATCCAGAGCTGAGTGGGCAGTTGAGGGCATTACAGCAGACACAAGGGGGTGAGTACAGTGGCCATCATTGAAGCTCATGGATGGAGGGGTGATATCCGGGTGGTGGTTGTGTGTCAGTTGGTGCCCCTAGGCAAGGTCAGACATAGCAGCGTAGGTCCTCTGGTGGCTAAGGGTCTGAAAGGGGAAATACTGCTTACCTAGCTTGTTAGCATCCACTACTGGTCAGGGCTGCATGGGTCCCAGGTATGCTGTAGTTGGTGGTGTGTGCTCCTCCTCATTGTGGGTAGAAATATCACTGGTAGTGCAATGCATAGTGTGTAGGCCTGTACCCTGGGTGTGAGGGTGCTGTGTACGCCAACAGTGGTGTTGGTGCAGTCATTGATCCAGTGTATCCTTTGACTCTCTCCCCCCCTTTCTTGTTTTGTCATCCTGTCCTTATGTGCATTAGCATCATCAGGCAGAGGATCAGAGGCACCAGTGACAGAGGGAGCTGCATCCCACAGGACCCTGGAAGCAGAGTCCACCGATGCTGAGGGAACCAGTGGGACGGAGGGCGAGGGGAGCACCATGGTGGAGACTGGAAGGGACAACACAGACTGTGATACCTCCTCCTATGGGAGATCCCTGGTGGTGGCAGACACTTCTGTGACCACCCTAGCTACAGGTACAGCCACCACCCCGTACTAACACCGCGCTCTCAGCAGCCCCTCAGCGAGTTGCCCGTGCCGCTCACCCAAGAGGGCGGGCATCTCTTTTGCCCCAGGCACATCAGGCCCTGCCCCAGTGAGCCCTGCTGCCCTGAGTAAGGAGGCTACTGACCTCCTGAAATACATCTCTGTAGGGGAAACAACCATCGTGGATGCAATCCAGGGGCTGGCAGCCCAGATGCAGCAATCTAATGCATTCCTGGAGGGCATTCACGGTGGATTGGCAGCCCAACAGAGATCGAGCCAGCCTCTGGCCTCCTCTCTGATGGCAGCCATTGCCCCTGTTTCTACCATACCCCCTCAAACTACCACTTCCCAGTCCCATTATCCTCAACCCTAATCCATCCCAAGCACAAAGGCAGACGAACATGCACACAAAACAATACCCAAGAGTGTCACAGGCAAACACAAGCACCACACTTCATCCCACAGGCACTCACACAAACACCATCCAGTTGCAGAGACAACAACATCCACTATTTCCACTGTCTCCCCTCCTCCTCCTCCACCTCCCACCCAGTTACATCCACACTCACACCTGCATTCACTACATCATCATCCACTACCAGCATCATCACCACACCAAGCAGAACACACACCTCACTGGCAGACACCTCCACAACATCCATGCACACATCCCCTGTGTCCTCTCCCACCGTGTCTGTCCTCCCTCCTAAAGTACACAAATGCAAGCTCTCAGACACATAACAGCCATCCACCTCATAACAGCATACAATCCATACACCTGCGCCCCAATCCAGAAGATAAACACCTCCAACAACCACTCCCTCATCCTCCACTACATTACTTCGCCCTCTTCCCGCGCCAATGTCCCTAAAAAGCTTTTCCTTTCCCAGAATGACCTGTTCCCTACCCCTGTCACAGAGCCCCCACCGCCAGCAGTGGTTGTGCAGCCATCAAAGAATGCAGGGGCTGAGCATGAGCCTGCCACAACCACCACCACAGTGCAGACATTGAAGGGTGCAGGGGCTCAGCAGGAGCTTCCCACAACCACCACAGTGCAGCCATCGGAGGGTGCAGGCGCTGAACAGGAGCCTACCACAACCACCACCACAGTGCAGCCATCACCACCAGCGTGGTCAAGCCTCCATGGAATGCTGTGTACCCTGCCCCCACCAGAACCCACCTGAGGGACTATGGCCTTGCACTCCCCAGGACCAAGCACAAGGCATGTTGCCCCCCCCCCAGAACCAGTGGGCAAGTCACCGACCTGAGAGACTGTGGCCTTGCACTCCTCAGGACCAAGCACAGGTCATGTTGCCCCCTCCAGAACCAGTGGGCAAGTCACCCACCTGAGAGACTGTGGCCTTGCACTCCCCAGGACAAAGCACAGGACATGTTTCCCCCTCCAGAACCAGTGGGCAAGTCACCCACCTGAGAGACTGTGGCCTTGCACTCCCCAGGACAAGGCACAGGGCATGTTGCCCCCTCCAGAGCCAGTGGAGAAGTCAATCACCTGAGATACTCTGTCCTTGCACTCCCCAGGACAAGGCACAGGGCATGTTGCCCCCTCTAGAACCAGTGGGGAAGACACCCACCTGAGAGACTGTGGCCTTGCACTCCCCAGGACAAGGCACAGGGCATGTTACCCCCGGAACCAGTGCAGAAGACACCCACTTGAGAGACTGTGGCATTGCACTCCCCAGGACAAAGCACAGGGCATGTTGCCCCCTCCAGAACCAGTGGGGAAGACACCCACTCTAGAAACTGTGGCCTTGCACTCCCCATTACAAAGCAGAGGGCATATTGCACCCTCCAGAAACAGTGGTCTTGTTTCCGCATCCGACTGAGGTGCCTCCCCTCCCCCTGAGGTGACTGCCTATTTGCCAACGGATGCCCCTGCAGTGTTCTCTCCGTATTGGTGCAGGAATCGAGTGGGGTCTTGGACTTTGCCCTGTGGCCATGTGGCCCTTGTGAACTGTGGACTGGGCAGTGTCCCTTTTTTGTACATTTGTACATATCTGTAGCATTGCCACATCGACCTATGATTTTTGATGTTGATCTTATTACAATCACTGTAGTCAATTCCTGTTGTCCTTGCATTATTTTGTGGATTATCGTGGACAAATTGATTATCTTGTGCAGCTGGCTGTGTGTATGGTGTGTGTGTGTGTGGGGTGTGCGTTATGCGTGTGTGTGTGTCACTCTCGTTTTCCTCCCCCCTGGTGTGCTAGGCAGCTGTACTCACCGTCGTCGTCTTCGCGACATTGGTGTTCAAGGTGGAGCATGACATAGAAGTCCATCGGGAAAACATGCAGTTCGGGTTCCATGGTGGAGTGGTTCTTCCCTGTGTCTCCAATGGTGAGTCATTTGACTTTTGTGTTCTGTTTCCGCCAGGCTTTTGATGGCGTTGGTACCGCCCTGGGAAAGGTGGCGGATTGAAGGGTCTTAATGTGGTGGTGGTACTTTGTCTTCCACCTGACTGTAGGGGCTACCGCCATGATGACTGTTGTTTCCGCCCTGGTGGTCAGTGTGGTACATTGGCTGTCTTTCAGAGATATCACTGCCATGGTCATAATTTGGCAATAGTTACCGCCAGCCTGTTGGCGGTATTACCGCCACTTTATCACCCACTGCCAGGGTCGTAATGAGGGCCATAGTATTTCTACTTGAATTTTAATGCAGTCTTTTCTTTTGTTCCAGTTAACCAGCACTTGAATAGTATTGCTAAATATAGATATTGTAGGGGGTTTCTTTGAGCCTACACTGACATTTGGTATGGCTTATGCTCACAGGAATAATTTAACATGCATACTTTCACCATTTCAGAAAAAAATTCCTAAATCTGGCTAATGATAGAAGAAAGGCAATTAAAGATAAAATGGAAAAGGGCTTAAGAAAATGCAATTGTAAAAAATGATCATGCATATCGTGTAACTAAAACAGAAAGAAAGCTTGCTTTAGATTATCAACACATAGGGAAGCTTTGTATGTATATGCCCCAATCCAGAACTGATACTAAGTTTGTAGGAATGAGTGAATGCAGACATGTATATAGAATATATGGGACTTTAGGCTAAGTGGGCAAGAACCTGTGATTCCTGGAGTGTACTATATTTGTGGTAAATATACCCTTTATTGTCTCCCTAGGGGACGGCATGGGACTTGTTGTCGGGGAGTGGTTTTCCCTCAGATGTACCAAATTGAAAAGAGAGATCATACCTATTCAAGACCAAGATCAAAAAAGGCAATCTATTTAGAAATAATTGGAGATATGTTTGGAGCTCTTATTCCTTCTGTGGGAGTTGTTCATGAGCCTTTACTCCTTACAGACTCTATAAGTTCAGTTAAAACCCCTCTTAAACCTATTAGAAATTGGCCTAGCGCACAGGTTACATTAAAAAATCTCATATCAATTAGTATCCTAAGCGCTTGATCCCGATTAATAATATTATGTTCCTTAAAAATTGCTTTAAAAAACTTCGAACGCATCTCTAAAAACCAGTAACAATCCAAAAGTAGGTTTTGCATGCTTAATTTCTGTTGTAAGCCACATGTACATAGGCCCTGGGTATCCTTGAGAAATGCTTTTGCTTTTGGGTCCCTATAGCCTGGATTCAACCCAATTCGGAACTGTAACACTGTGTCCCTTAATCTTTGGTTAGGTAGAGTCTCTATATAGGGGAGATTTTCCGGGTTCCTCCATCACCTTACCAAAGCCTCAGTTGAAATTTTACTCTCCATATACTTCAGATCTATTTCTCCTGCCCTTACCTTCATTATTGTAAGCTTTGGTTCGGAATTTGTACACCACGCCACTGATTACCGGGTAAGCCTAAGAGAACGCAGATCTTCTCTAACCGTTCTTTCACATGTAACGCCCAATACAACTTGCTTGTTATTATTTCTTTTTTACACAATCTCGTGATCTTACAAGTCTCCTCGTCTTATGTTTAACCAAAACTTCAGCGCTGCTTGCAGTCCCTGGTAAGTCCATGCCGTCATTTGACATTCTGCTCTTATAGCTTGCAACATACTTGAGGGAGGTAATGATAGCATACACTTTCCGCAAATGCTTTCTTCTGTCTCCCAATTTAGTTTCCCTGAGAGTGTGAGAACTTCCACCCCATATTGAAACTGGGGGCGTACCATGGCATTAAAAGCAGAAATAACCGGCTGGAGGGAAGGACCCCCATATTTGCTACTAAATTGTTTCAATCCCCAGACTGATGATAATGCTTTATTTTTTAGGGCTTCAATATGATCTTTCCATCTCAAATCTGAATCAAACAATATGCCTAGATATTTATACTTTTTTACTGTCTCTATGTTTTCTCCTCCAGGTAAGTAAATTCTCTCTTCTCTTTCCCTGTAGACATTATTTTCGTTTTATCCATATTTACTACCATTTTTTTCCTTTAGCAATAGGAGTGGAACATCTCTAATTTCCTTTGTAACCCTAACTCCGCCATATCCATTATCACTAAATTGTCAGCATATAATAGGCAGGAAACATGTACGCCATCCATTTTTGGGCTTAGGCCTTTAACTCCCAGCAACAACCCAGGCAAGTCTGACAGAAATAATGTAAATAATATTGGCACCAACACACAACCTTGGCGCAGACCATTCTTTATGGGGATCTTTTTTTAAAGTGAACCACTTGTATCTAAAATTACTTTGGCCCACTTTTGAAAATGCAGACCCTGAAGGAGAAATAATAAGTCCAAATCGATCCCTTACTGTCTTAGCATGTCCCATAGCAATTTCCTATCTACCAAATCAAATGTGGCACGAAAATCCACAAAACAGAAAAACAGGCTTTCTCGCATTTCAATTGATTTTTTTGCTTATGGCCACAGACTAAAGCAGTGGTCAATTGTTGAGTGTCCTTCCTTAAATCCGCCTTGTTCTACTGGTATCAGATCATTTTCTTCTGCCCATTCTTTAATTAGCCCCAGCAATATCTTGTGAATACCTTTTCACCTACGTCTAATAGGCTTATCAGCCGATAATATTTTGGTTGGATTGGGTCCTCCTTTTTATGAATTGGTCTTATCATGGCATCCTTCCAGTTCTCTGGGAAACAGCCGTAATCAAGGATTTTACAAAATGTATCATGGAAAAATGAAGTCCACCAATCAATGTTTTTTTTAATTATTATTGGTGGGAGATTGTCTGGGCCAGCCGCTTTAGTTCATTTAAGTGCTACGATAGTTTCTTTTATTTTTTGAGGGGCAAAAGCTAATCTTGTGTTTTCACCAGTCTTCCTAGTGACACCACATCCATCCTCAGCATCAGTATCTTTATATACAATAGACAAATATTTATACCAATCCTCTTCTCCAACCAAACACTGCATGGTTTCTGACATTTTCCCCTCCCTTACCAACTGCCAGAAGCCCCTGGTATTCTGTGTTCTTATCACTTCAATCATTGTATCACAATTTTTGCTAATATATTCCCATTTCCTTTGTCTTATGAATGTTTTATAACTTTGTTTTGCCTGACAGAGCTTCACTTCTGTATCAGTAGAGGGTCTTTTCCAATATTCCCTTAATAATCTTCGCATCTTTTGCTTTTTACACCTACATTCCCAATTAAACCATACTTTGCTATTATTAATCTTATATGATTCTCCCTTCATCTTTCCCTCTTGCTGTATTTTTAATTTTGTTTTTAGGCAGTCCACCATTAACGCAAAACCCCTATTATAACCTTTAAACATATCTTTTGGGTCTTCCTCCATTGTAAGGTTTGGATAATTTAGTATCAATCCATTGAGTGCTTCTAAACTACTTTCTGTAAGACTGTTCGTTATCCTGCGAGGGTACTCAACTAGCCTGTGAGGGTACTCAACTAGTTCTTGAGTTCTATGTGAATTAATGAATAACTCTGAAAACATATTTTGATGAATCATATCCACTTGTACTGAGAAAGGATATATAATAGTGATGAATAAATCTAATGACTTGAAATTATTATTGACTGATTAAATAATGTACTAAATATGATATTAATTGTTATGGAATACTAATTATAAGACTTATATGGTTTGAGTAATAAAATTGTTTTATTTCTTCATGAATTATTATTGGTCAAAAGGCCTAAACTTTAGTATTTTTCTACAGTATAGTGTTGAGATGTTATGCTGAGTTCATTAAAAATCTTTTGCAAATGCTATTTATTAGCTATTCCAGCTCACAGTGGGAATCTCCTGTCTTTTTCGCAACGTTCATTCTGTGCTTCGTTGTGATAAACTATTGAAAGATCTAACAATGAGTCTTAGTTTCTGGTAGGATGTAATGTTAGTGAAAGTGTCATGTTCTGTGCTGCTTTCTACAATGTTAATATTCTGCAGGAACTGTATTCCGGAGAAGAGCGTCAACATGGGGCTATCTCAAGGGAACCATGAGGAAAGTTACAAATTGGAGAAATTATGTAATTCAAATGTTGTTCACTGTCACACTGCATAATCTTGTTCAATGGGAATCTAGCTAGTGATTTTTGGAACTTGAATTAGGCAAAGTTTTAGATGATGTAAGTTAGTTTGAGTTCAAGTTACTTAGTGCAAGTCCAAGTTATTACTGTTCATTTACCTATGTTTCTAAGAGTTCAGATATGTTAGGCCCAACTCTACTGAACTGTTGCACTTTTCCATATTCCTGATGCTAATCGAGGAAGACCTGCTGTTCCTGTGCCCTGCTGATGAAGAGTCTGCTAACTGTTGTCTTGTTTAGGAGCGGTATAATCAATGTGCATTTGTTTTCATTTGCATGTTCTCCCTTAGAAATCCAAACGTATTTTTGCTGTTGCTATAGTTCAGATGTTTTACAAATTAATTTTTGTTTTATTTTTAATTTTTGCAGGTGACAAAGCCCAGCCCCACACATGCTTTTCAAATTAAAATTTGGTAGCAAGGAAGTCTGACCCAATAACTGAATTGAATGTTTATTAATTGATTATGACAGATTCAACTTCACATCTAATAAAATGTGTTGCCATTTGTCAAATGATTCTGTTGTTATTCTGCATAACTCTTCTGGAGTGTTTAATGGTGATTAGTCAGAGGTTTTGGACAACCTGTGTTAGTTTTGTGTATCATTTATGTGACTTTAGCATTGTTAATATTAGGGCAATAAATGTTTAAACTTTCTAAATTGGTGTGGTGATTCATGGCCACATAGGTCATGGTTTGTAAATTACTGACCCCTTATTTCATATTGTTGTGCTTTTTGCTATTGGTACATATTGTTTAATTCGATTATCTTATTACTCCTATCTGAGTCAAAAGATTCAAGCCGACCTCTGAGGGTAGTAGATGTCATTGCCATATCACGTGTCACCTAGGCCTAATTTAGGAGGTCACACACCCACAGGAGCATCTAAGTCCAATTACACCTAAAGGACAAGTGATCAAAAAATATCCAATAGGGAAGGCTATTTGTATCGGAGTTTGGATGATTTCTAAAATAATGTGCAAAGGTTAACTAAAAACCAGGTGCATCTTGCCATCTTGAAAGTCATCTGCTGAAAATTAATAGCAGCTTAATTAGCCCTAGTTGAGTGAACATGTTAGACAGAATCAAGGTAAAATTGCAACCAGCATTGTTATATGGGTCTCCAAAGTGGGGGTCTAGGTTGTTTGGAAAGTTGTAGACAATCTATTCAAGTACCATCAGGGCTCTATTTGGGCTACACAAAAGCTCCTCGGTTTGCCAATCTAGGTGAGAATTTGCATGGTTAATCTATCTACCATAGCTATAATGCAATTTATTAAATATGGATTCCAATTAGGAAGTGCACCAGAAAAATCCATGAAAAACATTGGGGCATATTTACAAGCCCTTACGCCACCAGTGCATCACTTTTTCCCGTATAAAAGGTGACACACTGGCAACACAAGCAGCTTGTCAATAAGCCCCTTGATTTGGAAAGAACAGAAAAAATATCTGAAAATTCACACATGGAATGTAACTCAAAATCTGAACAAGATACTGAAAGTTATAGAGCTAATGGAATATTGGGAGGAAGGGAGTGATAACAACTATTTTAAAGCACAAAGTCAGTTGTATTCACATAAGAAAAACCTCAAGGCAGTTAGTTGATTGTCTGTAAATGAGCTAGTGCTATCATGATACGACTCTCTGTCCCCAGTCATATCTCCTGCAGAACATGAAACAGGCTGCATGAAAGAAATGTATTCAACTCAGGTTTCTGTTGTTTCCTCTAAAATCACTTGAATCTTGGAAGATTTTTTCTGACTGTTGCCATGGATGTGGTCATTGCGTGGAATCAATCCTGCACACACACATTGATCAATGTTTCTTGACTATAAGACAAAAGTACCTACGGGTGCATTTTAACTTGCTTGCTGTAAGGAGAATGGAGGCAGTAACTTCTGTTTGCTTGCAGGGGTGTGAAGTATGTAGGAAGCTGGCCCTTTATGCGGCATGTGGATACCGTGTAAAGGATCCAGGGGTTTCCCAGTGAGTGGACAGGGCTTGCTATGCAATACCAAAATGCTCCATTTAGGGGTAGTGTGGTCAAGCAACCTGAGGCTTAACAGAGAGGAGTGCAAGATATCTACAAATACACACAATAGTCAACAAATGAGACACACGACTCAAGAATGAGATCCTCATCAATTTATAAAAATAGCAAGTATCTTTATATATATTTAGGCATCAGAGAAACATTGTTCCGGTTAGTGCATTTTAAATAGGAATAATTTTCACTTCAAAAAGTGGACACTGCAATTTCTGAGTTCTGCAATATTATTCCAAGGGAGGGAAAAAAAAATCTGCAATCAGGTACTGTACATCAACTTACAAGACCAATCTCAGAGACTTAAAATGAGTATTGAGCAATGGTTCGGACCACACCAACAGGTCACTCCGAGCATCATTGGGGCGGCCGGGTGCAGAGGTGTAGTACGGTGTCAGGTGCCCAATGAATTTTAATGAAGATCGGTCTCCATGGAAAAAAGGATGCGGGCTCTGGCCAGGAGGTCAGTCAAGGTCAAGAAACAGGTAGGTTACACATGTGGGATATTCAGAACGTAGGTACACCTTTGATCCTCTTCTCCACGGGTCTGTAGCGACGGGTGAAAGGTGTTGTTTGGTGTCTGTTTTCTGTGTCTGGGAGCACTCGCAGTTGAGAGGTCCTGTGGTCTGAGGCTGCAGGCATTGTTGGGGAGTCCAGGAGGTGTGAAATCACAGAGGACACAAGCTCAGGAGAGCTGGGGGACTTCATTGACACCAGTGGCCCACTTCAAATCAGGCCACAGGCAACAGATGCAGTGGATGTTTTAGGAGTCAGCTTTCTCTCACCACAGAAGCCGGGAGAGAGTGGGCCTGCATGCAGAGGCTGCAGGTGACTTTGGGGCCTCAAGGAGGGGTGAAACCACAATGCATAAAACTCTGCAGAGCTGGGGAACATTATTGGCATTGGTGATCCACTTCACCTGTGGTCAGAGACGGTGGGTACAGTGGTGACTTAGGGTGTCAACTTTTGGTGGTTCCAGAGGCTTCAGGGTCCCTTCTTTGGAGGTTGTTTGAGAACAGGACTGCTATTAACAGGAGGCCTTGAGTCTTTAATGAAGCAGACAGCCCTCCAGGTTTCTGAAGTCACAGCTGCAGGACGAGTAGACTTTGGTGCACATTTCAATGAGGGATGCAGACAGGCCAGTGGGGTTGGTACAAGGCCAGCTGCTTCTTTTTCTCCTCTTTTGCTGTTGTGGCTATTTGCTGTCCTTAGTCTTCTTAGGTCATCAGGATCTGCTTCTCTGGTGCCAGGGGCTCCCCTAAATACTGACTTAGGGGTGCTAGGGTTGTGAAAGGTATTAGCCAATGGACTAATGACCCTTGGGGTCACTAGGCCTCTATATGACCATTTCCTGTGGTAAGTGGGCATAACCCTGTCCCAGAATTCCTGAGTATGCCATCACCAAGATGGCTACTTCTGAAAAATCGCATCCACCTTGCAGTAGCCCACCTTAGTGGTGTTACTAGCATGGGGTGGCATGCCTACCTGACTAGCAAATGTTCCCGCCTGCCCAGGTGCCAAAAAGGATGGGAACGCGGGTGGTAGCTTCATTTTCCGTGAGGGAAGCCAGATTCGCATTTCAAAATTGGCAGTCCTTTGAGGGTTGCCACTTCAGGAAGGCTAATCAGGAGGTCATCCTGTGGGATGGGGTGTTACACTCTCATCCTGGACAGGCTTTTCTTCTGGACCTCCTGAGAGCAGAGGCTCTCACCCTAGGGGTCCAGAATGGTGTCTCAGGCGGCAGGCTGGCATAAACTGGTCAGAGAGCACACCAAAGGCTGGTAGGGTTCATCGGGCACCCTCTATGGTGACCTGTGGGTGTATGTATCAGTAAATCCAATACTGTCATCAGTGTGGGTTCACCAATACGAGATGTTTGATACCAATCATTCCTATCTTCAGTGAAGCCATTATGTAGCCGGGGAAGCCATATTGACCAGTGCTTAGCACATGCATTTAAAATGGCTTCTTTGGTCACTTACTATGTTTGAGAATTGAAAAGACATAGCATAAGCAGATATGCCCTCACATTTAATATAATGCACCCTGTCTTAGGGCTGTAAGGCTTGCTAAAGGGGTGGCTTAAATGTACTAGATGCAGTGTTCAGTGACAAGGCACAAAGGCACTTTGCCATGATGTGTTTTCACTTTGGTCTGCACCAAGACACTCAGCCTGCAATGGCAGCCTGCCAGGTGCTTGGTGAGCGGTCCCTTAGGGTAGCACAATTTGTTCTGCTCCCCTTAGGGACCCTCTTTAGTACCCCAGGCCCTAGGTACCAGTGATATAATTTGCTAGGGACTTACAAAGGGTGCTAAAGGTTTTGCCAATTGGGAAACAACTGTGCAGTTTTGGAGGAAAGAACAATGGCACTGGGGTCCTGGTTGCCAGGGTCCTAGTGCACTTCTGTCAAAGTTGAGTCAAAGAACCAGGCAAAAAGTAGGGGGACTGTAACAAAAACCCAGTTCCCCACAACATGCAGCTAAACAGCTGCCGGTAAAGTATTTGGATCAAGTAGCAATCGAGCTACAGAAAGCCGAAATGGCAAAGCACAATCCCTCTTGTCCATCCTACTGAAGGTAGTGCAAAACATATATCAAGACTATTACAATGGAGAACACGCAGCTTTTCCTCAGAACATCATTGTCTATCTATTACATTCAGTCGCATGAGGAACTCTAAATGGGGCATGTGCTGTTGGTTCTCATATCAACATTGTAACATTACAGCACCCTCGAGGTAACTAGTTTATTTAGCACTGAGCACTTTAGTAATGCTCCCCAAAGTTCTGGAAGCAAAAACAATTGGTTACTGTGGGAAACCACAGAAAGCCCCTCACTTTTTGCCCCCATTTGTAGCTGATACTGGTGTTTTCTGACACTGACTATGCACTGAGCACTGCTGACCAGGTCCAGGGCCAGTGCTCTGTTTAAAATGGTATATGCAAATTAGGCCTAATTATAATTGGCTTTGACACACTACCTATAAGTCCCAAGTACTTGGTAGGGCATGTAGGGTTAAGGACCCCATTATAGTTAGTGTACCCAAAGGTGCACTGCTATAGTGCCCAGTGCCATTGTAAAGGCAGGCCAGCCTTTCTGGATGTTTTAAAGTTCAAATGAACCCCAAATTCGACTTTGGAATTAACAGTACTTCCAAAGTCTCAAACTACCTTATTTTTGCATATATGTCATCCCTAAGGGCTGCCCTAGGTGCACCACGGGGTGGGTGCAGTGTAAATATAAGCATGGACTTTATAAAAGATGTATAAGCTCTCGTGAGGGAAAAACAGCCAAATTTGTTTTTCTCCATTGTAGGCAGTGGGCTCCACAGGCTAACATTGGGAGACTTTATTTTAAAATAATACAGTCTTATTTCTAATATAGATTAGCTACGTACATGAAGTGTGGTACCAAATGGAATGTTATAATGAATACAACAACTTGCCAATGTTGAATGCAATATAACAAGCACAGGGAAAAAGTTGTAGAATTTGTTATCAAATTCAGCCCTGTAGTGCCCATTCCTGACTGGTCAGCCTCTGACAGCCTGAGCCAGGCTACCTTAATGAGGTGTGAAATGTCCTGGGCTGAGACAACGGAAGCCACTAGTGGGAGAAGAACTGCTGCAACAGATGGCAGAGCAGGATGGAGAAAGAGTAGCCAAACTTTTCTTCAAAGGAGTGAAAACCACTTGGGACAGAAACTGGACCTCCCTCATTTCCTGCTTCTCCAGATGGATGGGAGCCCCAATGATTAGATTAGGAGAGTGGTTGTAAGGGGTACGTTAAAGAGACAGCCACACCAGTGGGTGGACTTGGCCAGATCTAACCTCAAAGGAGGAATTTTCTCCATGTTGGTTTTTTAGAGAATGTTGCTTTCTGGGATTGATTTTTGCCATACTTCACGGAAAGTGCTCACCTCTGAGAGTGGCGGCTTGAATCCCATTGGACAGGAGCACCGCCTGCTTCCTACCCCAGGAACAAAGATAAATATGGCAGAGCTGCCCAACAATTCAGATCCCTGCTGGAAAAAGATATTGGATAAGAAGGACTGCCCTGCTGAACCCCTGGTAGGCACCTGAAGAAATACACTCACAAGGACTGCACCAGCTGCACACCTTGGGATTCACAAGGAAAAGGACTTTGTCTTGCTTCTGCAACTCCAGGTGTGGACTCTCTGTAAGCTACAGGTAGAAAGGAGCTGACCAGAGTCTCCTGCATCTAAGTCGTGCAAGAAGAACCCAGCTGACCAGCATCCAGTGGTCATTTGAGGATTTTGACTAGGTGCATTCTGGGAATTGTAGTCCCAACTCCCAAGGAGGAACTCAGAGCTTCTGGAACCTTGGATCAAGTGTATGGACACTTTGAAGACCCAAAAGGACCTCTGGAAGAAGATTCAGAAATTTGGAGAAGTTTTGAGCAACTGTTGTAAAAAGCTCCATAAGTTGAAGAGGTGCATTGTGGAAATTGTAGACCACAAGAGGCAAACCAGAGATTCTGAACCATTGGCTGGTGTTGTGGAACACTTTCCTGAACCAAGAAACACTTCTGAAAGTAAGTATAACAGTTTTACATCATGGGTGGTCTGAACTCTGGACTTTGTCCCTGTCCAGTGCAACCTTTTTTTAACCCTTTAGGCTCTATTTGCTTCTAAGCCCTAGTTTTAGTTTTAATCCTTAAAAATGCATATTTCTGGTTCCCTACATTGTGTTGTGTTTCACTTAGTTTTGTTGATATTAAATGCTTTACACAACAGTCTCCTAAGTTAAACCTAACTGTTCGTGGGCCAAGCTACCAAAGGTTGAGAAAGGACTAATTTACTGAGACCTTGACTGGACCTAGTGGGGCTTTGTGGCCTATTGCTAAGTGTAGGTATTTATCTGCCCTTACCATAAATCGACTTTCCAACAGTTATGTTGCTTTTCCCTAGCACCCATAGCACCTGTAGTCCCACTAGTTAAATTAGCAGGGAGCAATTTTGATAATACTCTTTAAGGATGGGAAGCAGTAAATATTAGCAGCGTTGCTTTTTCCTGAGAATACTACCCTCTGTCCTGCTACCCTCACCAAGCATTTTGTAGTGCAAATTCACTCTCTGTGCAGCTTCTGCTGGATCGTGAAAACACTTCTTTGAGCACAAATTTTCAAAATCACATCTAGGTGCAAATTTACATTTAGGTACACAATCAGTTGGTGCAAGCCTCCATTTGCAGTGCAGGAACATTTGGGCATTTACTTCACAGCCCTTTCACTGCAATTAGAGTCACTCTTGAGGAGTGCTGACTAATACATGTAACAGCCAACGATATGGCTTGAAATTCTCAGTTTACTGATCCAAAATTTGAATGACATTTTATTCAAGCCATTGCAAAGGCGCAGACCTATGAACTCACGTGGTGCCAACATATATCACAATATAACTGCACCTTTAACATGGTAACTCGTTGAAGTGCATATATGACATTTTGTGCTGAAAGATACGATGAAAATCACCACATAAACCCAGTTTACAGTTCAGGTTTGCTTTGCACCCTTAATTTCCATTTCGAAGTTTCAGCATCCGACCGAGGTTAAGGGGGTTTGGAAACCCCTGAGTGTATTTTTCCAGAAAGTGAAAGAAGCTGCTAAGGCCATGATGGCCTGTAAGCCCCGGCCCCTCCATTGCCCTTCTATGGCTGCTCAGGTTGCAATAGGCTCAAAGCCCCACCCCTTAGCCAGGACTCATCCAGTTAGAGTATCACTTCCTCTCTCACACAATGTGTTTTTTAAGTTTGGCAAAATTATAAATGGGTTAACTCAAACGAACCATGGCTGAAGGTAACTCTTCCAAAATTCCTCCCTTTATGTTTTTGGTGTTGCTGATATGAGCTCTGGTGGACCCTGTACACAGACAAAAAAGGTCCTAAAAAGGTGCATCTGGTATGAGGAGTCTATCTTGCTCTGATAGGATATAGATGGAAGCATACTGTAGGTATTGTGACCACTAAATGTTTTTCTACTTTCTCGATTATCAATGTCCTGAATACTTCATATAAATAAGAAATGTAAAAATTGTAAACAGCCTCACTGAAATAACACTGCCAATTTTAAAGGGTAGGATCCGAAAACACAACGTGTGGAAGGAGCAGTGGTACAAATACCGTTGCATACGAAAAAAGCCTTCATCCCTACAACAAAGTTCTAAATAGTTATTTCAATATTGCACCGTTCTGGTGTGTTGACAGATGCCCGCTTATATGTAAGACAGTTTATTTTCACACATTTCTGCCTCGCGTTTTATGTGGATGTCCTCCTTAGCATGAGACTTGGTTATGGGCGTTGAAACTGCATCGTGACTCACCTAGGCTTCCATCTTCTGATGTGGTTGTGCCGCACCGAACAAACTCGCAAATATACTAAACGGATTGCTGGAGTAAATTAACTATATTTCGCAGTGATTTTACTGCTGAATTGCTGTTAATACCCCAACAAAGTATAAATCATACAACAGTTTAGTTAGAGATTTTTATGTTAATGGGTAATTTGTGGACAAATCATATCAACATGTTTAAAGTTATGGGCCCTTCATTGATTTATAAGAAAAAACGCCAAAATAATAGCTGCTGTTTGCTCACAAATGTTGTGAATACTACAATCATTCGTTTACAAGGCTCATTAATTATATTTATTTATATATGTTGCAGCAGGACCCTTTGCCATTACTGAGCACTGCCATATTTTTTTATTTTTTCCATTTTTGTGTCTTCCAATCATTTTTGACTGCCTCCTTTTGCCTACGGGCAAGGATTTAGAAACAGCCGGAAAATCTAGTTTTCGTCTTCAGCTATGTTCCAGTGTTTTCTCCCTTGATGAAGACACCTAAAATATGGCTACTGTTAGAATTTAGGCCTCTAGGTGGGAGAGGTATGCACCCTGCCCAAGTAGGGACCAAAATCCTAGTCAGGGTAAGTCTGGTACAGAGAATAAATTAACTTCTGTTGTCCTCGGGCACCTTGGCACAGAGCAGGCAGGCTTAACTTTGAAGGCAATGTGCGAAGTATTTGTGCAATACTTAATTACAGTAACACAGTGAAGACACCACAGAAAGACTCAACCCCAGGTTAGAAACATAGAGCATATTTATCTGATCAAAATAAGACCAAAATGACAAAAAAACAATAAGAAGATCCTCAGATATGTAATTTTAAAGATTCAGGTGAAAGTAGCACATAGAAGCACAAAGCACTAACTGGGGTTCTCTGGTCATGCTGGACCGTTACAAAGTCACAAATTCAGACCAACCACAATAGAGTGCGGGCCAGCTACAGGGACCTACATGGGCTCTCTGAACAGAGTACCTTAAGTCCTGGTGCACGGTCTGTGCAGTTTTGCTTTGCGAGGCTTCGCCTCGTCAGACATCGGTTCAGAGAAGTTGAGCGGTGAAGCTTGGCCGGGCTTGGTCATGCATTGATCCTGAGGCGCTGTGCGGAGAGGCTTTTTGGGGCTTTCTGCCATTTTGTGTTGATCCCGAGGAGTTTTGCAGTGAGACCTTGCAGGGCTTGGTGTCACTGTGCATCGGTTCTCATGAGCTAGCAGCTGCACAGTGATTCTGATGAAAACTACAGAAGGCAGAGCATCTTAGGCCCACTTCCAAGTATCCCGGACTGGGGTAATATCACTTGGCAGGGTAGACTCACAGATGTCAGAGTCCAGGAACTGTAGCAGGTTAGTTGCAGCAGTCTTTGAAGTCCCGAAACTGCAGACGAACAGGGGGCAAGCCAACAAGCCCTTGGAGATTCTTGGGTTCAAGGATGTAGAGAGCAAGCTCAGTCCCTCTCACTGCAGGACAGAAGTAACAGGCAGCAGGCGAACAGAGCAAAACAAACAGCAAAGTGGCAGTCCAATCTACAGCAGCATCACTAGGCTAACACAGGAGAGCAAGTAACAAAGTGGCAGTCCCTCCTACAAAACCAGCAGTAGGCCAACACAGCAATGCACCTAAGCTCCCATTGTGTCACTGTCTAGATGGAATGCACAAAGCCTAGCTGTCTTCTACCCCAGGCATGTGTTTAGAGCCATGCAGAGGTACAGAATGATTAGAGAAAGGAAATGCCAACTTTCTAAGTTTTTGGTAATGTCAAAAGGCCTTTGTGGGGGGGCCGAGCACTCTTCAGTGTCTCTTCTACTTTCAAACATATACTGATGGCGTGTGGTTGCAGGTCATCCCAGGACCTGGGAGGGCCACAATACCTTCCTGGTTTCTTGCTAGTCTATGAACATAGCCCTAGGTCACAGTCAGCAGTTTTGATCAGGTACAGGGACTCACTGTGGATTACTCAACTCTAATGGGGAGGGGCTGCAACGGGATGGCAATTGTCAGTCTCACACCTGTGGGAGGTGAGGGGTGAATATCTCAATCAAAATGTAGGCTTTCATAATGGTGTACATCAACTAATTTCTAATGCTGTCATGGGAGTCTCACATGCAGGCCTTTTGCCTGCAGGAATTCTTGTTGCTGAAATAGTCACAATTTAGGTGCAGTAGGTTACTGCTGGTGAACAGGCCAATTATCCCAGGTACACACATCGGTCTCAAACATGCAAATACTTTCTCACATGTACCACATTGACAATCAACTTCCTCAAGTTGGCCTGGGCCGTAATGTGATTTCTCTGGTCTCAGTTTGACTATGCACTGTTGAATACTTCACAGCAATTTCGGCCACAACTTGATTTCAGGCTCCAGCACCGTATGCAAAAACCTTTGTAGGTCATAGATGATTGAACGAGTCATGCAAAATCAGTGGCCTGACTAATCCTCTGTGGTATAGATGAGCACATTATGACCTGCCCAGAACAGTGGCAGTGGTGTGCAGTAATATTTGGTGAATGAGACAAGCTTCTGATCAGCTCACTGCAAACTGCTGGAGAATAAGAAAAGGTTTGAGGCGGAGGAGCTGACACGTAACCCTGGATGAGCAACCACCACATAGCATGCCTTATTTTCTGCACCACCATACAGATCAGTGGAAGAAAGTTGAGCTGTGGCCACTTAATAAAACTTCTTCAAAATAGCTGCTTGCTCTTCGACTTCACAGGGCCAAGGGGAAAAGTACCGCTCTGGAAACTCAGGTCATAGGGTGAGATGAATTAAGTGAACTGAAACTTTCATAGCCTGGTTTGCACACTATGGGGCTCATTCTTACTTTGGCGGGCGGCGGAGGCCGCCCGCCAAAGTAACCCCGTCAGAACACCGCACCGCGGTCGAAAGACCGCTGCGGTGATTCTGAGATTTGCCCTGGGCTGGCGGGCAGCCGCCAAAAGGCCACTCGCCAGCCCAGGGCAAATCAACCTTCCCACGAGGACGCCGGCTCAGAATTGAGCCGGCGTAGTGGGAAGGTGCGACGGGTGCAGTGGCACCCGTCGCGTATTTCAGTGTCTGCATAGCAGACACTGAAATACTTTGCGGGGCCCTCTTACGGGGGCCCCTGCAGTGCCCATGCCATTGGCATGGGCACTGCAGGGGCCCCCAGGGGCCCCGTGGCACCCCCTACCGCCATCCTGTTCATGGCGGGAGACCCGCCATGAACAGGATGGCGGTAGGGGGTGTCTGAATCCCCATGGCGGCGGAGCGCGCTCCGCCGCCATGGAGGATTCCCCCGAGCTGCGGAAAGTCGGCGGGAGACCGCCGACTTTCCGCTTCTGACCGCGGCTGAACCGCCGCGGTCAGAAGGCTCGAGGGAGCACCGCCAGCCTGTCGGCGGTGCTCCCGTTGTCGGTGACCCTGGCGGTCACCGACCGCCAGGGTCAGAATGACCCCCTATACCTTTACACAACTCAGAAGACAGACAGGAGGAGTGGATAACCAGACCTTTTGCAAGCTGATGCTCCTGGTATGACATCCTGTTACTGGAGCATATGTCTACTGATGACTAGTAACTCTGCGTGTCGTCGAGGCCCTTAAAATGGGTTTGGCTATTGCAAGAGCTTGCATACATGGGTGCTTGATTCCCCTTATACTGACATTACTAAAAGATGGGATTTTTGTATGTCAAGTACTTATTTATATTGATGATATTCACAACATATTGCTGAACAGCGCACTGCATCGGTGGCTACTGTGTATGACCCAATCACCTCCTAAAACTCTTATGTCATTCTCAATAATGTCAAGATAACTTCTGTTTTCTGAAGCACTATCAGGCAGCCAATCAGCTGCCTCCCAAAAACAAGGATAGATCATAGAAGCCATATTGAGCTCTATTTTGAAAGAAATAACTGCAATAAAAGCTAAGGTGAGCATCTTTGACTCTAAAATGACAGGATTCTTGGCTGAAATTAAAGCTATGAGCTGTGATTTTGCCTCTCTACACATGTTCTTGCCCTTAATAGACAAGAGAACCAGCAGATGGACTGAGGGTCTGAGATACGGAAACTCAAGAAAATGATCACAGGACATGAAGAACAATCACAATGGAAGAATAGAATATCGTAATTTATGAAGTACCTGAGGAGGCAGAGAAAAATGACATGCTCACCTTCTTGCTGTCCTTTTTGCCCATCTACTAGACATTCAGTTCTTCGTTTTATTAGAATTCCAATCAGTGCATTGAACCAGTCCACAGCAAGCCCGCACTATCAACAGGTTGAGGGCACTAATAGCCTATCTGCTGAAACCTCATCAAGTTAGGATGATTCTACAGGCTGTCACAACAATCAAAAGATCCATTTATGCATGGAGCACAACAGGTACACATAATTGTGGATTACTTGCTTGGCACAGTCATAAAAAGGAATAAATTTCTGGCCCTGACACCCAAACTACATCAAAACAGCGTTAAGTATGGTCTATTGGATACTGCAATCATGTTTGTGACTTCAAATGGGCTGACAGCAGCGTGCTACAATCCAGATGAGCTGTCAGACTACTTGGATTCAATGGACTTGGTATTGCTGGAAGCATCACACATGGACCTTTGTCAAGGATAATATAGGTTGGAAAAGAAGGCACCAATATCCAGACCTCGTACGCCTCATCATAAACCCTTAGACAGGGATAGTCTTATAAAGTGGTCTACACTTTTGTGCAAGGTGGGGCAAACGTTGCTCCCCTTTGAAGGACCATAACTGGTAAACTTTGCAGACTATCACTGCAGGTCCCTGACCATGCTATTGCTTTTGAAGTGAATGGGGAGGTAAAATGCCTTAATGTTCCTGATACTTCTAGTAGATGAATGTGCATAGGTGAATGGTAGGATATCACTGTGTCCCCGGTAGGTATCCAGTGTCAATGCATGTTACATACTCTATTTAGATTAGGGATTGATGGATAGTTGTTGGTTTGATGAGCAATGTTGGCCTAGTGCCTCAGTTTCTATTGTAGATTTATAAGCTTGTCTCACTTTGTCCAATCAAAAAAAATATTTTTTGGGGAATAAAAAATCTTTACAACAGAAATCACCTAAGCCATCTTAAAAACATGCTTCCATGCAAAAATGCTAACTACTAAAGTGACCCAATGAACCATTAAGATATACTAAAATTATCACAACATCAAATCTCAAAAAATGAAAATACACATTATTAATGTGCTTAAGGCTAGTGTAAAAGTAATTAAGGCCTAAAAGTAATTTTTGCTCCTAAACGTTTTCCATCCTCATCCTGATGTTTCATCAATGATGACTTTGCATCTCAATATGCTGTCAACAAATTGTATTTCATACAGATGCACACCTTTTACATTTTCTCCCTCTACTGAGTGATAATCTACCTAAATGTGATGTCACACTCATGTTTACTTTGAGAGATTTTGCATCTAAATGTGATTTTTACTCCTAAACATGTTTTGCACCTTTAAGTCTCTCCACACTCATCTGGATGACGGACCAAGCATGATTGTGCTGCTTAATTTGCTTGTGCACTTAATCTGATTTTGCACTGAAAAATGAGTTTGCACATCAAATCATTTTTCACAACAACAAAATATCATTTTTGCTCATGAAAGTGTTTCATGCACCTGTTGATGCTGCACCCAGGATAATATTGAACCTGTGACAAATCACATGATTGATCCCAGGGCATCCAGACACTAGTGGCCCTAACTTGTGATCTCCATGGTCTTCACTTCTGCTGTCCTGATGCCCCAACAGGGATCCTCAAACCTGGATTCAAGTGCACCTTTCAGCACTTAACCCTCAGTGTAGCAAGGCACAACAGATCAACAATTACTCAGGAAGGTGCTGTTAGGTTAAAACTAAGAGTTCAGCAACAAAACAAATAACACTCAATAAATCAATTTCCAGTAAGTTTTCTTTTCAAAATGGGAAAGTACTTTATTCTATGTAAAACTAATTACTACCTACAAAACTACAAAACATTCATATGATAGACCAAGCGGTTACCTCTTAAGGGACCTCATACTCTACAAAGTGTGCACACCAAGGAAGAGTCACTAAAGACCAACAGCCTTTAAATGCAGACTACAGGATTTTGTGCTGAAGCACTGTTTACACATCAGCATACCCTAACATTTAAAACCACAGCAACCTCAAATATTCCTGCGGAAACTAATTGGTTCAACAAATATATACAACTATTGGATTTGTTACATGGTGTTCATCAGATATTCAAAGTGAGGAAGTACAAGTTCATCAGTAATTCTAAATGTCACAAGATGTTGCCAAAATGATGCGCTTCTTTAACCAATTACTATTAAAAACCCTTAGTAAGTATAGTAAAACGCATAATATTTAATTAAAAAACATATTTATACATTCACATAGTAGGATGTCTAGTAAAGTTGCAGAAGCCAGAGAGTCAGTAGGCCCCATTCAGTCCTAGGCTCCAAGAGCATTCAAACAAAGTGTAAGCGTCTCCTGGGATCATAAAACAGTACTAAGGGAGATACAGTGGTTGAAATTTGCAGAAGCTCTTGAAGGGCACCTAAGCTGCTTCTTGCTGCCCATAAAACTAGGATAATATTTTTGATTTCCTTTTGTGGTACCACTCAAAAATATACACATTTTCAATGCTGACCACAGCCATATGGGGCACACCTTCAGCCTGTGGCAGTTCCTTTGATGCAGCCACAGACTTGAACTTCTTTCTTTTCATTTTCAAAGTTTGTTGCTCCAGACAGCAACCTTTTTTTGCCCTTGTGGGACACAAGGACATGTTCAGCTCGGACCACATGGGAGCTCTAAGCCCAGCTACCCACCCACCTAGCACTTTTTTGCTGGGTGGTCAGCCGCTCACTCTTCTTCTCTTGGCTGCTCCCACACAACCATGTTCCAGGTGTGGGAGTAAGGTGAAGATAAGTATAATGGCACTTTCTGTGCCTCTGGCTCCTTATATTTCACTGGGTGACCACTTTCATTGCTGGAGGGTTTGCCTGTGCAGTAAAGGTAGGGATTGTGCTGCCATCTCTACCCATAGGCAATTTCGAGAACTAGATCATATTGTCCATGGAGTACCTAAAGCATATGGCCTCAACAGGGGTGTTTGCTGGCTTCTGCTGGGGTTGACGGAATGTGGTGGATACCCCCAAGCCCGAGGACACTAAGCACCACTGGTGGCCATTACGGAGGAGCACCTGCAGCATGTGCTGCGCTTGTTCAGGGCATGGCTTGATTCAACGCTCTATCAAATTCACACCTTCCTCTAGGCCAAGGATGGGCTCAGGAAAGGGATATTATCACATTGTCTTTTCTCAGTGTCTCTTTAGACACTTTAACAGCTGCTGCTCACACTGTTATAGTAAATATATTTTTAGCACAGTTGTTTATCCAAGGAGAGCTACTATTAGCCCAGAAGCAGTGAGATGCTCACACCTGCATTTAAAAGGCTCTCTCTGCCCTCTCAAAAAAGCCCAGTGGGTTTTGACCCTTTTTAAGGTCTCCATGCCTCGATGACCTTTTCAAACACACTCTGGCCCATATATATTTATACTTTTTGATGCACAACTGCCCCAACGCAGTTGTGCGTCAAAACTTTTAACGCCGGCTAACGCCATTCCAACGCGCCATGCGGGCACCTTATTTATGGAATGACATTAGCCGACGCTGCGGACTGGTGTGCGCCAAAAAAAATGACTCACACCAGGCAGCGCCGGCGTATGGGAACATGGGGGTTGTGCGTCAAAAAATGGGGCAGGTCAGGTCTGAGGCAAAATTCAGGCCTCAAACCGGATTTGCGCCATTTTTTTTTATGCCCAACCTCTATTGACATGACTCCTGTCTTAGCAAAGACAGGAGTCATGCCTCCTTGCCCAATGGCCAGGCCCAGGGGACTTATGTCCCCTGGGCATGGTCATTGGGCATAGTGGCATGTAGGGGGGCCCAAATCAGGCCCCCCTATGCCACAAAAAAAATCGGAAAAAAATACTTACCCGAACTTACCTTTCCTTCCCTGGGATGGGTCCCTCCATCCTTGGGTGTCCTCCTGGGGTGGGCAAGGGTGGCAGGGGGTGTCCCTGGGGGCAGGGGAGGGCACCTCTGAGCTCCTTCCGAGCCCACAGGTCCCTTAACGCCTGCCCTGACCCAGGCGTTAAAAAACAGCGCCCATTTTTAAAGGCCCACCCCCTCCTGTGCGTCAAAATGACGTCAGAGTATAAATATGGGGCACAGGCCTTAAAGTAATTTTTTGGAAGGGAACTCCTACCTTGCATATAATTAACGCAAGGCTGGTTCCCCCTTCCAAAAAATGACGCACAGGATGGAGTTTTGACGCCCGCGGGGTCGGACGTCAAAGTATAAATATGGGGCAGGGTTTGCTCCGATTGTGCGTCAAAATGTTTGACGCACATTCGGCGCCAACAGAGTATAAATATGCCCCTCTGTCTTTTGCTGATGGGCAAGATAGCCCTGGTTAAGATGATCATGTTGCCATGCTGCTTGTACATTTTACGGAGCATTATGTTTCTAATACCTCAACAGATATTCAAAAGAGATGGATAGCCTCATAGCAGAACTTTTAGGGGTGATGGAAAGGAAGAGGGTGGGGCAGGCAACGCTCAAGCAGACGTGGCAGATGGGGAATGGAGGTTCCATGTATGGCTGTCTATCCAACATGCGGTCCACTGGCTAGTCAACAGGAGCAAATGGGAAAAACGATTGTTGGAAGGAATGCATGGGTCTTCTTCCCTGCCCAAATTGTTGATGTCTGGAAGTAGGGTCCCCCAGGCTTGTGCGTTTTGTGGTCAAGCAAGTATGCATTGCCAGGTAATGCATGGTCTGGAAGTTTAGGGCCCAGTATGTGCCCGACTTAAATGTATGGATTCTGCTGCCTTTTCTGCAGGTTTCTCCAAATGAGGGTAGAAAGGTGGAGAGCAGGGGGTTATGAGATACTACACGGTTTGTATCCCAGTGATAGAGTTATCACATTGGCTGAGGCGATAGAAACTTTTGACTTAGGAATACTTAAGTGCTGGCTTGTGCCCCTGTGGCCCCAACAATCATTGTACCTTGTGCCCAGAGGTGCTTCTGACTGGGAAAGAAGGGGACGGGACCACGCCTCCCATGTGCTTATATCGCTTGCAAGTCTCCCGCAGTGCAGGATACCTAAGTGCTGGCCTGTGCCCCTGTGGCCCACTGCGCACCACAATAACCATTGTACCTTACGCCTGGCCTCCTCTGACCTTCTGGTCAACATTGGCTCGCCCCCTTCTGTGCAGCTGCACCTGCTGATGCTGCTGCTGCTGGTTCGACTGAAAGTCTGCCTGACTCTCAGTTTGAGGCCCACCTCCACCTGCAGGCAACCACCTGCACCTCACTCTTGGTGGTCTTGTGGCCATCTGTACCTGTCTGTGTGTGTCTGTCCTCTCTTTTTTCTCCTCTTTGTCTCTTTTTTCCTTTCCCCCATACTTTTGTGCTTCCTTCCATTTGCGCACCGTCCATGCCTCCGCTGCCCCTGTGGCCCCACCCCCTTCTTGCATAGCGCTTTCCCGCCCTCACACCTCCCAGCTCACCAGACCCTCCCACCTCCCTCCCCTTTTTAATAGTGACTTCTGCACGGCCACAGCGCTGTAGTGCCAAAGACAAACCTGTCTGCACCAGTCTGCACCTGGCCCGTGCCCAGCACCACGGACCCTGGTTCCCGCACCACCCACTGGTACAACGCCAGTGCTCTGCGTGTCCTAAACTCTGGAAGATCCTCAGCCTGCCACCAACCTGATCCAAAGAACACTTATGGACCTTTCTTCTGCTGCTCCTGCTCCCTTACCTGCCACTGCATGCCACGCTGCCCCACCCACAGCCAAGACGGACATCTCAAGAGCGTACACCTCAACATCTGCTCCCTCACCAAACATGCCGCAGAAGTCTGGGACCTCCTCAACTCGATCACCCCTGATGTCGCATTCCTCACAGAGACCTGGATCACCCCCCGAACATCGCCACTGCCATTCCAAACAGCTACAAAATCAACCCCAAAGACAGAGTCAATTGACCATGAGGAGGCATTGTCATAGTCTACAGAAAAACTGCCTTCTCTCTACCACCATCGAAATGCAGAACCAGCCAACCACCACTGAACACCTACACTTCACAATTTAGACCAACTCGAACACCTCCCTGGCATGCTCATCTACAGACCACCTGGACCTCAGTCCCAGTTCTTCAGCTCATCTCCAAGCAGAGGTTCCTCTTGGTTTCCAGAAGTGTTCTAAAGTCTGTGGTTTTGGGTGCCCTTCTTATACCCATTGTGCCCTTTGAAGTAGGCTTACTTCAAAGAAAAGTCCCTCTTGTTTGTGAAATCCTGCCTTGCCCAGGCCAGGCCCCAGACACACACCAGGGGGTTGGAGATTGCATTGTGTGAGGGCAGGCACAGCCTTTTCAGGTGTGAGTGACCTCTCTTCCCCTCCCTCCTAGCACAGATGGCTCATCAGGAAATGCAGACTACACCTCACCTCCTTTTGTGTCACTGTCTAGTGAGAGGTACAACCAGCTCAACTGTCAAACTGACCCAGACAGGGAATCCACAAAAAGGCAGAGTCACAGAAATGGTTTAAGCAAGAAAATGCTCACTTCCTAAAAATGGCATTTTCAAACACGCAATCCTAAAATCAACTTCACTAAAATATGTATTTTTAAATTGTGAGCTCAGAGACCCCACACTCTACATGTCTATCTGCTCTCAAAGGGAATCTACACTTTAACCATATTTAAAGGTAGCCCCCATGTTAACCTATGAGAGGGACAGGCCTTGCAACATTGAAAAACAAATTTAGCAGTATTTAATTGTCAGGACATATAAACACAGTACTATATCTCCCACCTTAACCATACACTGCACCCTGCCCTTGGGGCTACCTAGGGCCTACCTTAGGGGTGTCTTACATGTCAGAAAAGGGAAGGTTTAGGCCTGACAGGTGGGTAGACTTGCCAAGTCAAGTTTACAGTTCAAAACTGCCCACACAGACATTGCAGTGGCAGGTTTGAGACATGATTACAGGGCTACTTATGTGGGTGGCACAACCAGTGCTGCAGGCCCACTAGTAGCTTTTGGCTTACAGGCCCTGGGCACCTCTAGTGCACTGTACCAGGGACTTACTAGTAAATCAAATATGCCAATCATGGATGAACCAATTATATACACTATTTTGCATAGAAGCACTTGCACTTTCGCACTGGTTAGCAGTGGTAAAGTGCCCGGTGTAACTAAAACAGCAAAAACAGAGTCCAGCACACATCAACAACCTGGGAAACAGAGACAAAAAGTTGAGGGAGACCACGCCAAGGATGAAAAGTCTCACACTCACCATAAATGGAGAATTCAAGTCGTTTTTAATTTTTTGTGTCATCATCATTATGTTCCTTCACATCTGACAATTTTATGAAAATGCCTGTGTTTTTTTAAAGAAATGTTATTTGTTGTTCTCAGTACCTAGCCTAAACTTTCATTGAACAAATCCAATCAATTTTCCATAAATTGAGTTTGAAAAGATTACTTTTTTACGAAATATTTTATTTCTTCAAACTCACTACTGTTCTGTGCTTTGGCATAGGTATGCTGAATTATACTAAAGCACCCAGAGAACAAAGGAGAGACAAGTCTTCTCTTACTCATATGCACTAAACAGGCAGGGGACATATTTGTAACAAACGTTATCCTAGTCTTCTCTGGTGACTTGCAGGTTTTAACTTCAGGGAGCTAACTCAAGGATCAAGGATGTGTACTTCCTTAAGTTTTGCCCTCATTCCATTAATTGATCATCAGTTGTACACACTAAATTTAGGTTAAGTATAAATTAGGAACCTCTGGATGTCCACTTGCTGAGCATGCAAATGTTTTAGATCTAGCAGTGAGTTGTTCACACAAACATATGTTTGCTCAATTCAAGTATAATGGTATAAGTAATCATAGACTGTTTGGAATCCTACAACTCTTCCTATTATCTAATGTATTGGAAAAGATACCCTGGTCATCATCTGAAGCCTACACAGTGAAGGTGTACAAAAGAAAAAAATAGTGTTCCCCTTTCCAAGATGCAGATCAATCGGGCAGCAGCAGTGCACATTTTGCTTCCACGAAGACCAGCCAGGCAGTAGCAAAGTATGTTTCCTTCTCTAACAGAAGAGAACAAGTGCAATCTTCCGTTCTCTAGGGGACAGGACCATCTCTAGTTTACTGTACCTTTTTCTGTATCGCCAGTTATAGCAATGATGCCATGTTGTTGCTTGTACTAGAAATATGACATCCCCTGCTGGCTGCTAGCTGCTGGCTGCAGATGAGGCCTTGTAGTATATTTGTTAAGGTATTTGCAAATGCTTGTTGCTGTGTCTTGAGGTCTATGCTTAGAACCTGCTTGCATTGGTTGTTGTCTTGGCGTTCTGGAGTTCAGGGAATGACTCTGTCATTCAGCCGTTACTTCAGGACGTGGAGGCAACTTACCAGTGTGGGTCTCTTTTATTTGAAGGAATAAACCTTACTTCTACTGAAGCCAGCATTTGTCTTCTTTGATTGACACCCACTACAATTTGGTACCAGGAGTGGGGTGGTCATTCCACCATCGGTAAGGGGACCCACCAACGGAGTTGCTTCGCAGTACTCAAGGCAAAGTACCCGAGCGTGGCCTGCTTTTGTGGTTTTGGCGTGAGGGCGTCTGGAGGAGGAAAACGCCCATGTAGGAAGGTTGGTTGCACACGCTTTTAGCGTATTTCCTGTTGCTGGAGAGGAAAGACATTTGGACACGATCATCGTATTGCCGTTTTGCGTTGTTGACAAGGATACGGCAACTGGGCATGATCATCGTATTGCTATTTTGCGTTGTTGCAAAGGATACGGCAACAACGCTCACTGGAAGGAAAGTCTGTTGTGATTTTTTTTTTTGTGTTTGTGCGTGTCGTCTTGTGTTGTTGCCTAGGATACGGCAACAACACTCACTAAGAGGAAAGACAGTTGGGCACCACACCCAAGTGCGCTGTCTCCGCACGGTTGCCTAGGACACAGCAATGCTCTCAATGCCTGACGCTTTCGTTTCTGGAGAGTTGTCTGGCTTACGGCACGCACGCTCCTCGCACCGGACGCCGCATGTTACATTTCTTGTTTGGGTTTTGCCTAAAAAACTATGTTGACCACACCTTAAACTCTACCTTTCAAGACGATTTTGAGTTGTGCTGGCAAGGACATCATCCAGATATTGTTAAGTATGGCAGCTAATCAAAACATTATTCAACCTCCAGCATTTTTGCAGAAAGCAGGAAAACCAGAAATCAAATGGTCTGAATGGTCACGCATTTTTGAGAATGATCTTACTGCCATAGATGCTGCTGACTAGTCTCCTAATAGGAAGTTGGCTCTGCTTTTTAACCATCTTGGAGTTGCAGGCCAATTAGTTTTTTGATAACTTACCTGTGATTTCGTCGCCTGGAGAAGGGGATACATTGTGGAACTGTTACATTGAAGGAAAAGAACGAATGAAGGAGCATTATTCCGATGACTCTAATGTTTTACTTGAAAGATTTAATTTTGCAATGTGGAACAAATTGAGTGATGAGACGGTTGAGGAATATGTAGCTAATTTAAGAGTTTTAGCCGCAGGGTGTGAGTTTGGTTCAAATGTTGATGTTCACATACGTGATCAATTTGTTTTCTATTGTTATCATAAAAAGTACAAGAAAGACTTTTAGCATGTCGAAACCCAACTTTGGAGGAAGTTGTTGACTTAGCAAAGGGCATTGAAAGGTCAATAACAACCTCCAGAGTTTTAGCCAATCAAAGCAGTACTTTAGATTGTGTTGTCAAAGATGGAGCAGTATGCTCTATAAATAGCAAGCAAGATAGAGCGGGCAAGTTTACTCATGGACAGTCAGGAAAATCTTCACGTTTGTGTTTCCGTTGTGGTTCAAAGTTTCATTTTGGGAATGATTCTTCTTGTCCAGTGATTGGAAAAAAATTTAACATCTGCCGGAAGATGGGTCATTTTCAGAGCGTTTGCCAATCTCAGAGTTTTAACAAAAACTCTTTTAATAAGGTGAAGATCAACAATATAGATATCAACGAGGAGGTTGTACAGTACCCCAGTCAGTTCTCAAATGTTTTGTTGACGGTTGACTTTCCTGATTCGTCTGGGGGAAAATCTAAAAAGGTCATCAAGGGGGCTATGTGCGATGTGGTCATTCGCTCAGAAACCATATCGGTCTTGGCTGATTCAGGAGCACCAGCACATTCTTTGATTTGTGGCAGAATACCATAGTCTTACAAGCCCCGGATATTAGTCCAAAGACTTTCGGGGACCATGAAATTGATTTATTAGGTTATTTTTGTACTGATTTGCAGTGTCTAGGTAGATCGATTTTTACCAAAATTTATGTTGCGATTAAAGGGCGCAATATTGTGGGCTGGAAGGATTTGGCACGTCTTGGCATAATACTTCGTCCGGGACATGACGTTCCCGTAATTTTGGGTGAATTACCTAATTTAAGCCTTTCTGATCCGATTGCAACTCTAATACTGTCACAAAACATCACGGATCGCATGGTCAATTTGTTCCCAGAAGTCTTCAGAGATCAGGTGGGAACTGTTCAGGGTTATGAACACTGCATTAAATTGAAGAAAAATGCAGTTGCTATAGAGCACAAGGTTAGACCTGTTCCTCTAAGTGTCAGATCGGAGTTGAAGTCCTTGTTACAGAAATTACAAGAGGAAAGCATTATTACTCTGACGGATTCTTCAGAGTGGGTTTCGCCAATTGTGATCACGAAAAAAACAAAAATGGTGAACTTAGTTTATGTGTGGACTTGAGGTCAGTTAACCAGAACATCATGGTAGACTGTCATCCTCTTCCTCACATTCAGGAATTGATCACTAATGTGGGTGGTTCAAAGGTATTTTCAACTATAGATCTTCACTCTGCTTACCATCAAATCCCTTTGAGTGAGTGTTGTCAGGACATAACTACATTTGTAACTCCATTTGGAGCGTATAAGTACCTGCGGTTGCCATTTGGACTCGCCTCGGCAGCCAGTGTTTTCCAGAAGTTGATGGATAATATATTTTGTAACATACCACAAGTACAGGCTTTTCAGGATGATATCCTAATTCACACAGAAACTGAGGAGGAACATAAGCAGGTCTTAAACAAAGTTTTGCTTATTCTCAAGAACAAGGGGATGACAGTGAAACCCAGTAAATGCAAGTTGATGGTGACAGAAATGGAATATTTGAGTCATGTCATTTCAGGGGAAGGAATTAAACCTACATTTTCTAATGTGGATGCTGTGAGAAAGGCGTGTCCGCCTACTGATAAGGATGCTTTGAGGTCTTTCTTAGGTCTGTGTATATTATGCTAGATTTGTTCCTGGCTATGCGATGGAGGTACAACTTTTGAGATCTTTGCTTAAGAGAGGGGCTCAATTTGAGTGGACGGACAAGTTGAATTCTGTTTTTGGAAGAGTTAAGGATCTAGTAATTAATGCTCCTGCTTAACAAACATTGAATTGTTCAGGAAAACCTTTCATCATGGTGGATGCTAGTCTGATAGGCATTGGTGCTGTTTTTGGTCAGTGGGTTAATGGTTGTGAGAACACTGTTGCTTCCAGGATGTTAACCGAGGCTGAGACGCATTATAGCACTATTGAAAGGGAAGCTTTGGCGTGTTTGTGGGCTGTTCAGAAATTCAAAACTTACATTTGGGGCAATAAATGTGAGCTGTACACTGATCACAAACCCCTTGTTTATCTATTGAATGGGAATGGTTTGGGAAAGGCGTCGGCACGCTTAGTTCACCTGCTATCCAAGTAGCAAGAATATCATTTGGTCACTAAATACATTCAAGGTGGCAAAAATGTTTGTGCCGATTGTCTCTCTCGCCTACCTTTGCCTTATGATTCTTCGTTGGAATCGGATTCAGAACAAGAGCGTGTGGTGGCTTTACTGGATGCGTTAGCTGTGTCCAGCAATAACATCACTGAGCAAGAGTGGGTGTCTTCCATGTCTGATGATATTGTTCTATCTAAAGTATTAGAATTTCTGAAGATGAAATGGCCACCCGAAAATAACCTGTCTGGTGAGCTTAGAACCTTTTGTCAAGTCTCACGTGATCTTTCACATCAAAATGGAATTTGTTTTAGGGGAGATCTTATTGTTCCTCCTGCTAATCTCAGAAACAAAATAATTGGTTTAGCTCACGAAGGTCCTTTAGGCATTTCAGCCACTTCTAGGAAACTGAAGTTGTCGTACTAGTGGCCAGGTTTGGACAAACAAGTAGCTTATTTTGTTAACAAGTGTCCAGAATGCACGGTATCGGAAAAGCGTTGGAAAATGGTCACTAAAACATTATACTCAGTTCCCATGCCAGAAAAACCATGGGAAAAAATAGCATTGGATTTTTCTGATCCCTTTCAACTTCTACCGAGGCATATGAAGTATCTTTTGGTAGTGGTTGATTATTTTTGTAAGTGGGTTTATTATTCTTTTGCTTCTGATGTGGATTCTGATGTAGTCATCGATTTCCTCAGTAAGTTGTTTAGACTCGAAGGCCCAGACAGTACAGTAGTAACTGACAATGGTACGCATTTTGTGTAAAAAAAGATTTGCGACTTCATGATTTTGCATGATATCAAACACCTCAAAGTGGCTTTACACAGTCCATCTTCTAACGGTTTGGTTGAGAGGGTTAATCACCTTTTTAAAGAAGGTATTCAAACTGCTTTGGCGTCTAATTTTGATGTTACAGAATTTGTGCAAGAAAAAATTTGGGCATATTTATCTACCTCTCATTCTACTACTGGATCTACTCCTTTTAGGTTACTTAGGGGGAGGGATCCCAGAACCAAACTTGTTCCAAGATGGATGTTAGATGTCTTGCATGATAATTGTAAGTCTCCTGGTTCAGCTGTTGACAGTACCTTGAGGAGCAGAGTTTTGGACAAACAGCTGAAGCAGAAGAGTAATTATGATCAAAGGACTAATGCCAAACACATTGACTTGTCTGTGAATGATTGGGTTTTAATTAAGAAATCTTTTAGAGTACGTAAAGGGGAGTACAAGTTTTATTTTCCAGCTAAAGTTCTTAAGGCTACAAAAGCTTCCGTTTTACTTGAAGGCAATGGTTGGTGGAGCAAGAGCAATGTTGTTCCTATTAATAATGAACAACTAAACAAAGACATGTATCAATTTAAGGATGCAGACAAATCAATGCTAGCCACGGATATGAGCAGTTCTGTGCATGCAGGAACTGGTAAGGTGAATCATTCATTTAAGTAACGACTCACAGTTCTAGACATGTCAAATTGCTGTCTAAGTTTCGTGATTTTGTACTTGTTTAGAGTTTTTGTTTTTGTTTTTATTTTTATATAAAGGAAGGAGGTGATGTAGTATATTTGTTAAGATATTTGCAAATGCTTGTTGCTGTGTCTTGAGTTCTATGCTTAGAACCTGCTTGCATTGGTTGTTGTCTCGGCGTTCTGGAGTTCAGGGAATGACTCTGTCATTCAGCCGTTACTTCAGAACGCGGAGGCTGCTTACCAGTGTGGGTCCTCTTTTATTTGAAGGAATAAACCTTACTTCTACTGAAGCCAGCATTCGTCTTCTTTGATTGATATCCACTACAGGCCTCCACTGACTATTCTTTCCCAAGATACTGCATATGCTCTTATGTTTCTCACACTGTCCTTTCTTTTCACAGCTACTCTTGTGTACTCTTTTATCATTCATCCCGTTTCTTTTCTTAAATAAACGAGTCTCACACTTTCTCTTCTCAACCCTACAACTTATTTTCTCAATTTCACATACCATTCTCACACTATTCACACTGGTAATTCATAAAAGGTTTTCTGCCCATCCTTTAAAACACACTCTTCTCTCTCTCTCCATCCCATTTTCCTCATGCTCACCACAAAAACTACCTTTCCTGACAGTCATCTCACTATTGGACCTCACACAGTCCCTTTTCAAATCTTCCTTTCACATCTTCTTATCCCAACTTGTTCTCATACCTTCTATTAAAAGCACTCTTTTCTGTTCCACAAACTCCTCTTACCATCCTATTTTCATTCAGACAAACTCACATCATCAATTCTCAATTTATATTGCCTCTTTCAAATATTACTTTCGTCACAACTCTACTCACTTACCCTTCTCACACATTTAACCTTACTGTCTCTTGCTCATACCAATCACTGTTCCTGTTTTTCAGAAGCACACCAATGCAGACACTCAAGATGGCCTTGGTTTGATATTCCTTATTAGCAGTTTGAATGTGGAATTATCATTTTTGTCAATTAGACTTGTGGAAAGAAAGCTGAATATCTCAGTTTGGAAACATCGACTTAGAGGTCCTTCTGATGTGGTTTTAAACAGAGAATACTATGCAGCATTGTAGACTTAAATGAACTCAGTGATGATTTCAAATATGGATATTTAGTTAGTAACTTTCAGCAAAATGAATGTTTTGGGCCAGTTTCAAAATAATGAAGTTTGTATTAATTATTTGATTTTCCACATATTGAGAAGTAGCTGTTACCTTGTAGGTCATTGCTATTTGGAAAAACTCAGAAACAACTTACGCAGCGCTATTCTAGTCAGGCACACAGGTGCCACCCTCTTTAAAATGGTTTGAGTGCACTTGCACTAGGTGCCAGGCAATCTCATTCTCAATGCTGCACCTGTTCAAAATATTGACGCCTGCCCATGCTCATCACAGTTGTTGTCAGCATGCCCTAGCCATTTGGGTTATTTCATATTTACAGTGAAAGGCACAATTGGAATTAAAAATGTATGGTGAATTTTGCAATTTGTGGTAAAATTTACGACAATCTCACAGGACAAACATGGGTAGTTATTGCTAGTAGGCTGTTTAAATGCATTCTTGTGCCAAATTCTGATCCAACTACACATTTCTCTCTTAGATATTGCTGTTGCATTTTTGTTTTAATTTTGTGTAATTACACAAAAGCAAATTATGTGAATTTTGCAGCACCTTAGTTAAAAGAAGGAGAGATGTACAATGTTAGACCTCTTATACAATCCAGAAATGTCACATCAGCCATCCACTCCTGACTGGCATTTCCCTGAAGCATCTCTTGGGCTATCAAACCTGCTTGCCAACCTTCTGGGAAGAATCACGATGGCAGACTGATGGGCCATTGAAACGGATCCCTCTATGCCAGCCACCCTCTGACCACCCTGGTTTGATTTCTTCCTTTCAGGATTCAAAAACACAATCCAGTTATGAATAGAGCCAAATGTCCTCTTGCTTTCCCTTTGTCCCAACTCAGAGGATTCTGCCAACACACGCCAGCTATCTCCCTTTGATTTGAACAGCCAGATGACCAGAAGAGTAATTAACTTGACCCAATAGGTAGCTCAAAGCATACATTTAGTTAAGGCTAGCCCAGAGAAATTCTTTACAATGAATACACAAATGCATATAAAATAAAACTATCTCTAGATATGAGTTAATGATCCAGCAATTTATTGGGAAAGACACATTCATGACTTTCCTACCTCATGCCAATCATAACTAATGGGTTACGCGTGCTTTATTCACAGGACAAAAGGAGTTTAAACACAATAGATCCAAAATATCAGCCTAAAGGAAGAGAGACATTTATTTTTGCAGTTCAATTGAATTAAAAGGCCTTACCTGGGCATAAACAAGCTATTCTGGGTCACATTCATCCCGGAGCTATCTGTGCACAGATGCCAGACTGATTCAGACAACAGTCCTCCTCAGTCAGCTTTTACCTGTTTGCACATGTATGTATACACATGTTAATGCGTAACATGTTTAGAGTACTTCAGCTGTGCAAAAATGGACCTATTTTAAAAAGGTGGGCACTGGAGGTTACATCTCAAGTCCACTTCTAACAAAAAGATGTTCAAAGGCAAAAAACGGGTGGTGATTAATACAGGTCAGAATCTTCTTCCCCACAGAACCTAAATGTGATTTTTCACCTGAATGTGTTGTTCCTCCCAAATGTCATTTGTGCACCAGTTAGTGTTGCCATTCTCCTGATGACAATGTACCAATGGTGATATTACACCCTAATGTTACTTCTAACCTGAATTGTATTTTGCCTATGAATGTGATACTACAATGCTGCATACTGTGCACCAACAGTCATAATGGTCCTATATTGATTTTTCCTCCAAAAGTAATTTTGCACCTCAAGCAATTTGCACCTTTTAAACATACTGATCAATTCGTTTTACATATAATTTGGCGCCTTTCTAATGTTTTTCTCTACATATTTAATGATATCCCCACAGCAGCATATTAAAGCTGTGCCACACTGAATTTGCTTTTCACTCTCCATACTGTACCCAATTTTTCATGTGAGATTGTTGTGGTAACCAAATCTAAAAAGAGAGAGTGTCATAAGTCAATAGACTCCTGGATACATCTAACAACGCCTACGAGGCTGTAGTGAACGAAAACGGGAAGCAGTCTTCTGTCTCAACAAGGTTTATTCATAGCAGCCTGGAGAGATGTGATCATTCCCAGACAGCCTGAGGCCAACTGGCATAAATGGAATCTCCATCCCTCCAACAAAGCAACACAAAATAGAAACATTCCATAATACATATATTTAAAGGAACCTTTCCATAATATAATGCTCACACCCTCCCTTTCTACCAAAAACCAGCCAACAGCAAAATAAAAAACAAACAAAAGAACATATAGGGGGTCATTATGACCCCGGCGGTCGGCGTAAATGTGGTGGTAGCAGCCGCCAGGCCAGCGATAACTATCTCCAACCCGGTGGCCACTACTTCCCTGTCACTGGTAGGAGGCCCACCCACCCCCATTACACTCCCCAGATGCACCCCACCCCCACTCCATCCACGCTCCCCCCTTCCAATCCCCCTATACATGCACACTGGCAGGCACGCACCACGCATTCACACACTCACTCACACAGACATACACGCATTCATACAGCATGCATCCATTCATTCATGCACACATCCGTACACACATTCATACTGACATGCATTCACATTTCTATTCATACACACATTCTCACACATGCAAACAACACTACACACATATTGGCATTCACGCACACACTCACACATTCATACACACACCACTCCCCACCACACACATACACACAACTCCCCCCCTCCCCTGTTGGAAACCCGACGTACCCGACGTATCCAGGGGGTCTTCAGGCAGGGGATGGCCCACCAGCAGAACACCACCAGGCCATATTGTTTTACATAATATGGCTTGCGACGATCTGCTGTCATGACGCTGCTGGTGATAGCAGCGGCACCTTAACGCCGTTCGCCAGCAAAGCCAGAGCTGGATTTCCGCCCTTCTTGTGGCAGAAATCCGGCTGTGGTTATATTTTGGCTGAAGGATGTTAGCTATGGCGACGGTCTTTTGGTGCCCGTAGCCGTGCCGGTAGGCAGCACTAACCGCCAATGGTATAATGTGCACCATAATAACATACTAATATTTTGCTCCTTTTAAAGGAAGACAGAAAGGAAACATCAACACAAAAAAGATAATAAATAACACTTCACTGACTTTGTACATATTCTTTCAAATATATAAATGGTCTGCAAGATCCTTTAGACCTTTGAACAGATTGTAAGCAACCACTCCTTTGAGAGGCTTCCATACCAGCTTTAAGCAACCTCTCATTTCAGAGACTTCCATACCAGCTCTTCTGCCATTCCCGTCACCAGAGCCATGATCACTGCATCTATCAGATTCCTTTCCCTTCAGTATTTATGAAAGGCATTCACAACGCAATTTTAAGGAATCGCTAAAATAGCGATTCCTTAAATTTGCGAGTCCGTTTAGAGAATCGCAAATTGCGATTCTCTAAATAAGAAATCGCAAATAAGGAATCCTTATTTGCGATCTCTAAATCACATGTATCAAGCAATTCCTTAATGTGAATCTGACATTAAGGAATCGCAATTACCACCAAGTAAAACTTGGTGGTAACCATGTGCAAATTTTAAAAAGGCATTAAAAATTCATTTTTAAAATTGACATGTAACGCACACATGCCCCTTTGGCATGTGTGACCCTTACATGTCCCCAAAAACTTTTTGAGGTGCAGCAGAGGGGCCTTAGACCCCCAGCACCCTGGGGTTTTGCATTTCCAAAATTGCGAATTCCAGTTAGGAATTCGCTATTTGGGAAATGTAAAAAAAAATAACAAATATGGGCCTACAGGCCCATAGGTGCGAATGGGTGCTGTATCGCTATTTGCAATTCGGTAATAGCATTTGCGATTTTTAAGAAATCGATATTACTGAATCGCAAATATGATACATAGCAATTTGCCAATCAGAAATAGAGATTTCTTGAAATTCGCTATTACCAATTCGCAAAAGGCTTTTTTGATACATCTGGCCCCAGATCTAATGAATTAATGCAAGGATAGTTTAGTATCTCTTCTCCTGTCCCAAGTTATCTGCTTTAGTTTATCACCCTCGGTTAAGGGGGCTAAACTAAACTACATACCAATTTGTGTCTCTGGAACCATCTATGGAGCTGCTAGGACAACCTGAAAAAGGAAATACAGGTTTGTAGGGAAGATGAAAAGACTATCAATTATGTAGGCACACTCAGAAATAGGAAATTGATTTAACTGAAGATGCTTCTTTGCAGATTCAGGAGTAAAGTTATCAGTTACGATTGTATCACTATGATGGCTCTATTGTTCCCTTCTGTCTCCCTCTGAGACAAGAAGCCATCCACAATCATTATCCAACAATGGTATATTTATTTATGAAGAAGCAAACTATAATCATATGGCTTTCAAAAGTGAATGTGCAATTGTCTTTTTTAAACAATACTGTCTCTATGACCTGTGCTTAGACCCGATGTAGCAGAAATGTTATTGCTACCTTTGACATCACAGTAATCATCTATATGTGACAATGTTTGCCTTTTGTTATTTGAAACACAAGTAGATTAACTGTAAAGTGGAGCACTAAAAGCCTATGGTAATGTACATTCACTGTAGAATAGAACTTTTGAGTTATGTGGTACAGCCCCCAAATTAATAATAATCATTTGTTTTGATTTCCTGTGTTTTTTATCAAGTTAATTAGTAGTATGCACTAAAATGATAATGAATTTCCTAAAAGTAATGTTTTAATTGTTGCATATAAATCTTAAAAATGCAGTTCTGCATTATAGTCAAAGAAATGTACTAAGAATTATTTCATTTTTAATTTATTGTAACATGTACACTGACAAAAAATTTAAATGATGATATTGAATTTGAATATTGTATGTGTATTATTACTTGATATAAATGAATGTGGCATTTTAATTCACTTTACTTAGCCAAAATGAGACCAACAAGGCCCTCTTCCCCGATTGTGTCCAAAAATGTTTAATCGTTCTTGCAAGCGTGACTTTTCTTTCAGATTTCCATCCCATTATATGCTAGTTTGGAATCTGATGTCTTATTGTTTTACTCATGGTGAGCCTAAGAAAGTAACCTTGAGCCCAGTACATTGGGGAACTGCGGAAATGGACTGTATAGATTGTTTCAAACCATACAGATGAGCTAAAATGGATGCCATTCTTATGATGGACTTGAAATTGTGTCCCTATGTTGCGGTTCCATGTCATGCGATGAACTTTGATAGGACAGTTGAATCTTGATAGGAGAGTTAAATCTTCTGATTGATGTCATGCAGCTGATGGACAAATCATCAGTCTCTTTGGACTTTAATATACTGTTCTCCAGCTGGACTACCAGCTTTCTTCTTGCTGTTCCCTTTAAGAGAAGACCCCTTGGACTCTGAGAGGTACAGACTTCTCTGCCCTTACCCTTCATTTTCAATGTTTTGTTGAGACTTTTGAGACTTAAAATTTTTCCCCTGACCCAAGAAAAATACTTTTTGTCAGAGTTTCTGAAAATGCTGACGCCTTCCCTTTTGTTGTTCTTTTTGCCAACCTTGGTTAGTCACCTTTTGCCCCAGATTTCTCCAAATTCCTTTTCTCCTTTTCTTTCTACTATTCGTCCTTGTGTGTTTTAGTTCAACACATGTTAAATTGTGACTTGATAATCTGTAGGGGTTTCCCTTACCCTAGCTAGCTGAATTAGTTGACTTTTAAATTGCCTTCATGCTTAAGAGAACTGAACATCACTTTCATTCTACCCATCAAATTATCCTTTTGGTGTTTTGTATTGCCATTGCTAATGTTTAGTTCTTTTGATGTTAGTTTGCTTGAATTTTGCACTGTTGTCAACCCATGGTGATTCTGTATCTTTAGAACCTTGTTTTGAGAAACATTTACATACATCTGAGCCTGAATCTTTAATAAAACCCTTAACTTAATTTCAGACTGGAGTTTTCTTTTTATGACCATATTGGTTATATGATTGTTTTAAACTGTGCTGTAAGAGATGGGGTGTCTTATTTCTTCACCCCTTCATGCTGGATGAAAAGATTTATTGATTGTGTATCAAACCAAAATCACAGTAATGCGTTTTGCAATTGCTCCTTTCTACTTTCAACAAAAGCAGGCATTCATGGGTATCTGTTCAATTGATAATTCTCTAGGGTCCTGAGTGACCTCTTGTAATGGCCTAAATTACTGCAACCTTGAGCTGGAAAGTGCTGATTGTAGGTTTGCAAAACTGCAACGTCCTGCAATTGAGGAAGGCACATTTGGCTGATGTTTTTGTGAATTTTCTATTTATTTTAATTGCATGTCTTTGGCAGGTAATTAGCTTGACTCAGAGTATAATATGAACAAACATTGGCAAAGCTGAAAGGTATGTCTTTAACAAGCAAACATGTGCCAAAATAATTAATTTATTTGCATTTGTTAGCTCATAAATCTCATAAGCTTTGCCATTGTTTGTTCCCTTTCTGACTAAGTAATGGACTTATTTTTTATATTAGTTAAGTTATATAAGTTATTTACTCTGTGAGGTTGTTGGAGGAATCGTCCATCGACATAGACAATAAGGGCTTCATTGACTGAAAACTTAATGTCCACCCCTCTCTCAATAAGGCAATTAGACTTACAATTTGGCAGACTGGGTACTCTGTTACATTTGTGATAGCATCCTCTGTCTGCCAAACTCAAAAGTTAGCCCTTTGTTTTCATGAGGTCTGGTTCCACAGATGGCACATGTTTTTCCTGTGCCATGATTCAATGAACTCTTATAATGAGCTGTTTTTTAAACAAAGAATTTGTTAGAGGCATGGATTACGTTAGACTGGTTTCAATGATGTCATAATTGTGAACAATTACAGCCATCTGTTGTCTGATCTGAAATATATTTTAATAGTCAGTTGCGCAATTGCTCAAGAAAGAAAACCTACTCTCTTACAACAAAGCCAACTACCAACCCTTCACGTGACTCACATTCATTACTCACCCTACTACAATAGCAGATCATTATCCCTTTTTGTAAGACTGTCAGACTATTTTGCAGCACCAATACAACTACCATCCACCTCGTACCCAACACAAGCAATCACAAATCCTGTTTCCTCATCGTACATAAATCTCAGCTATGTTTGTCCCCATTATCTAGTAAGCATCATCAGCATCTTCTTGAAATGCACGGGGTTTCAGAAACTGTGCTTTGTTGTTCACTTTCTATCTCTCAATGGGTGTAGCTAGGTAGGGGCTGGATTAGGTTGGACCCAAGTGTTTCATGAGCCTGGCACAGTGATGTAGGTCAGGAGTCAGGAGTCAGCAGTCTGCAGAGCTACTGCCCAGCACGAGCCTCAGCATGTCTGTTCTGTGCTTGTGACTTGTGCCATGCAGCAAGAGACTGTACATTTCATTAAGCCATCCCCTGTGTAATAAGGTAATTTAACATGGATATGGAAGGATTTGGGGGCGGCTCAGGGATAGGATCATGTTGCCATTTGTATTTATCTAGCATTAATTGACAAACGTTGTAATGACTGAGAGGGGCCAGAGCCCAGCCACCTACATCAGTCTCCCCTTTGGTGCTTGGCATTATTAACAAGAAAATGTCCTCCCCCGCCATGCTAGTGAAGGAGCACTGCATTACCGGTCATCAAGCACTGAGTCTTGCACCATGCAGTTCTAAACAGCACAGTATGTCAGCTAAAAATAATTATTGTCAGATTTTTATGAAGTTAGTTTATTCTAGCAAAGTCAGGGTCATGAAATTAAATTAAGCAGCACTGATGATCTATATTTGATATAAAGAATAACATCATAGTGATACATTGTGAACTTTGACTCAAATAACATCAAGTGAAGTGTCCTCGCATGAAAGGACCCCATTAAAATTGGTAACAGATACTTGTAAAATAAAATACATTACAAAGTTACCATAAATCGCATTGGATATGTAGTCGGCCCAACGAGTTGAAAATTCCAGCTACGCCCCTGTAGCTCTCTGAAGAATCTCATCTCAATCAAATGAATACTTCCATACCTAAATGTATTTGAATAATCGTGGGACTCTCACATTAATATGTCTTTTAGCAAATGATCTTCAATCGATGAAATTACTCCAGTCGAGGTATGGAATCAAGATTACAACACACAAATACACTAAACTATACCTATATGTCCCCACAGCCAACAACATGCAGTGCCACCATGTGTGAAGGGCCTACCTAAGTTTGATCTCATCATATATTGAATTTCCATCATTTACAAACGATAAAATCCTGATTTTACTCTCCAACAAAAAGTCTGAAGGACGCAGACCACAACTTGCCATGAATGCAAAACCCGATTGAGTCACCATCAACAGATGAACGTCCACTCCTGCACAGAATCAAGACTTGTTCGTGAACCACAAAAGCTGAGAACCACAATGCAAGCTCCTTTTGTCTCCTCTTAATTATCCCCCATCATTGCGGGGGCAGGAATAAGCAAATGAGTTTGCAAAGACTCCCCAGGAACTAGGGGACTGAATACAAAGCCTTCTCGACCCCCTGCTCAATTATGTAAGAAAAGTCAAAGCCTAGCTCAAAGAAGGTGGTGTTGGATTGATTCAGGAAATAATACAACACAAACAATACCTTTGCATAATAAAGTTCACCGTATGTGAGTTTTTGAAAAAAACACAACGCTTAAGAATGGCAATAGAAATCTGTTTACACTAAAACTGTAAAAAAATAATCAATGGAGCATTATCAAAACATAATAAAAGAATGGCAAAAATGTAAATATATTGGTAAAACGGCATTCAAATTGCACACTCTCTAAACGGTTCTTGCTCATTCAACGTTCGTGAATAATGGGACTACTGTGTAAGACATGTTATAAATAAAACACGTGACATGCTGTTTAAAGCATATAGGCCCGTATTTATACCCTTTTTAGCGCCGCATTTGCGCCGCTTTTTGACGCAAAACGGCGCAAACCTACAAAATACAATGGCATTTTGCAAGTTTGCGCCGTTTTTGCGTCAAAAAACGACGCAAATGCGCCGCAAAAAAAAGTATAAATACGAGCCATACTGTCTGTGAACACTTACTGGTCGTGAGCACCATACTGCAGAATGGAAGATTGCTATCCTAAAGTGTGATTATTCTAGGACCTGATGGCACCAAAACTGCGAGGGGAGTACCAACAAATAATTTGCACCCCAGGTTCTGAAAAAGCCTCCTCCACTTCTGTTCCAAGAGTTAGCCACTCCCCCACAAAAAATGCCACTTTGTGCCCCACGAGTGCGCATAACCCAGTCACGGAAGGTGGACATTATTAACACAACATTGTCGCACTCAAATGAATTCGCCATTGCTGAAACAGTGAAAATGCCCTCAGCAGCAATCAATAACCGGCCACGGTAATACACACCCAGCAAATAGACTCGGGCCTCAAGGCCCTCACAAGTTATGCCTCAATGCCATTTTCCTCACTTTTTCAATAACCACAATTGAGAATATATCTTTCATTATTTGCCTTGATGGCTGTCCGACTAGTGTGCGCCAAGCGAGGGCAGCGCAGCAAGACAATGATTAACCGTGGTCATTATAACAACCGACCGCCCAGAACCATGTATTCTTTTTACATTGAGATGTTAATATATTTGCATAATTCCCATAATTCATATGGTGCTCACTTATTAGATGGTACAGCATGATATATAGACTTGGACTCATTCGGTTGAATTTTTAACACTTTTAATTGTGTAATTTATAAACCTTTACCATGAAATCTATGGTGTATTCTGAGAATTAAGTATGCGTGGTCGGGTTACTGACACCACCAGTATAGGTTTAATTAATTTCACAAGTCATGGTAGAAAAATGGATAGCCACGAGGTGGAATTTGATTTAGAGTAGGAAGACTTTTCAATCAAGTAAGCTTTGCTCCTCGCTGCAAATGCGGCTCCTGCTCCCTACATATTCTCTGCAGTTTAACGTGCATTGTTTCTGTATTCCTTAACGTCTATCGCAAGGTGAACTGCAACAAAAGAGGTATTTATTTAAGCTGTTTCCTAAAAAAGTGTCATCAGTTTTTACAAAATTATTATCATGTCTCCTCTCCCTATCTTTTAGAAAACGAGAAAATACAGTCATGGAAAAGCAAGCACTGTGTGTGATTACGCATTTACGACATGTCTTTGAGAAAGAACTCGCCCTCGCAATCAGTAGTTTCAAAAGAATATCATCTGTCAATGTGTTTTGTCGAATAATGCGAGACTTTTTAAACTTTTCTTCGACGATGTGTGTTGATGCTGGAGAGACTGTCTCTCTGTCTCTCTTTTTCTCTCCTTGCCTCTCTGTTGCCCACATATTAATGTCCCACTAGACTCTATGGGGAAGAAAAGGTAGAGTGCCTAATCCTGCTAAATTTTGGTCAACATGTTTCGCATCTTCTGTGGGTCACTAAATGATCCCGCGACGCTTCATCAGGGCCCGGAAAACTACTTCTCCTATCTAAATCACATTATTCCCACCAACACTCTGGATTGTTTTTAATCTTGGCCTGTGCCTTTTCCCTGATTCATTAAAGTGATGTTAGAGAGACAGAGCTAATTTTAATTTTCTCACTCTCTCCTTCACACTTACACCCTGTCTTTCTACTAAGTCAGTATTCGTTTCAGACCTTTTTCTGGCAAATTGCCTTCGGTTTAGCACCCCCCCCATTGCTGGGGTGGTCCGCCAGACATTGCAGCACTGATCTGACGAGGAGACCGCCCAGTGATGATACTTGTCACCCCTTGGGTGATTGAGGGCTCTCCTGATATCATAAATATCCCTGATACTCTCTGTCCCTGCATCTATTAAGTGTTCTTTTTTGGAACAGTGTACCTTTCTATATAACTGTTGAAATAAGATAAACACTAACATTTAAAACCAAAAAAAAAACCTCCACTTTAACCTTTGCCCTTTTCAGTGACTATATATAGTTATATATCTAAATAAATTATTTCAACTTTCACTTCAGTTAATGTTGCATACCCACAGAGGACACCACATGACCAATGTAGGCAAAGAATTATATTAAAGGCAAATTATATACACTTTTGAGACTGATTAAGTGAAATATGTTTAACTAGTGACAAAGTACCTTTTTACAAAGATATTTGGAAATGGGAAAAGGGACAAGACTACTTTGAATTTCTACTGTTCTCTATATACGACAAAACCAATCCAGCCCTGTTCAATGAATGGGCTTCAAGCCAAATGTTGGAAATCATAATAAACTGTGCAATAATAGATAGAGACGAGATGCTGAAAGAAATATCTACATAAGTTAAAAAATAAAAACAACATAAAATGATTAAAACTTTTGAAGGAGAATTGAAAATAAGGCTTGCAAAAGAAGAAGAAATAATTGTGGAAAAGAAAACATTGAAATATCAGAGAAACCAGAGAGCCTATGGATTAGGATAACTATACACTTTTAGGAACTGATTATAGAAACTGACTGAGATAAGAATCTGCAAAAACAATCTTAACTCAGACATAAGTCCTGAACCTGACTCAGACTGAGATGAGAGCAGTTCAACATTCGAGACCAGAAAGCCACCATATTTTTCAGAGGAATTCATACTAGGCAAGAGCATTGAACTAAAAGAAACAATGAACAATAAGAAAAAAAAATGGTAGACGGTGAAAAGCGCGACGGGTGCAACTGCACCCGTCGCACGGCCGCAAAAGCGCCGGCTCCATTTGGAGCCGGCTCCCATGTTGCGGCCCACATCCCCGCCGGCCCAGCCGGGATGTCAAAATGGGCACCGCTGGAGTGCGGGTGCATTAGCGGCCGCATGGTGGTTACAACTTGGCGGGTGGCGGTTGCCGCCTGCCAATGTTGTAATGAAGCCCTAAGTCCACAGCTTTTAGTAATGACTCAGTGGGGGATCCCCAGATTCCAATAATATTCAATGGTGGTACCCGGGTTCCAAACACACACACATATATATGTATATATTTATTTATTTGTTTATTATTATTTCCCTGCCTATATCCTTGGTGCCGCTTGATGAATCTTCATGGACATTTCCCAAACAATTTGAATGTCAAGTGGGCTGCTGCCTGGAACGTTTTGGGGTGATCTGTGAAGCGGGGGCTAAAATACAGGGGGAGTGAAATTTAGAGAGTCTGCAATGGTAAATACCATAGGAAAAACCCAACAACAATAGCGCTGAAACCACTGGATGAAATTACACCAAATTTGGCAGAAAGGTGGCTATTGGTCCAGAAGGAGCCCCTTTTGTTATTTGGTGTAAATGTGTTCAGTAGTTTTTGAGAAACTGAAGAAAATCCAAATGTGTATATATTGGGAGGCAAAAGATTTGCGACCCCTTCCAATCTCGTACGGAAGTGTTGGCAGCCGTCTTGGGACTCAGCTCAAGCCGAGTCCCAGATGAAAATGTAAAAAATCAGAAAAGGGGCAGGGGTAGGACACCCTGACCCCATAGCTCTGGTGGTATAACTCACGCCCTAAGGTAACTATAACTCCCACCCTCGCCATGTACTGCTAATTACCCCAGATATTACAGCATTCAAGACAACTTCTATAATGTCATTACAAATATAAATGAAACATTAGAACTCAAATTATTGAAGACAAAAAACCTGTGAATGGCGGGGCACAAGTTGTAGTTACCTTAGGGCGCTACTTTAAAGAACTCTAACTATAACTGCTGAATTTCTATGGTTCTCTACGAGTAAATTAAGTCTCTAACTATAACGTCCCTGTAACCTTTAGTTTTTTCAGTGAATGTTATATATATGCATATATATATATATATATATATATATATATATATAATATATATTTTGCAAGCAAGAATTCGGAGCACTCTTAGGGGTACAAAGCTGTAATTCAATCTTGACCAGGCAGACACGTTTCAACAATTAGCCTTTCTCAATGCCAGTTCGTTAAGACAGTGTTGGTAGCCACACCTTTAAATCCTATTTGCCACATTGCCATTGGATAATGTTACAGGGCCAGTGAGAAAGGACTGCTTATTTTTATTAAAGTTGGATTTAATTGTACGTCTTCAAGTCACACCGTTAGCATCAAACATTGAATAATGCCAAAATGTGTGCTATACCTGTCCTGAGATTTCTTATCTCTTTGTAGAATCAAAATACACAGTGCACATGTTTTTTAAATGTCGTTCAACATGCAGAACTGCAGCTCATCTTCTACCTTTTAAAAATGCAGGCGAAATTAACAGTTCCATGCCCCTCATCCAGCCACATATTTCCACCGGCTACAGGCACATACTTGAAGGTGCTGGTTTAGTAGCCACCATTTAACGATTTAATAATTTCCGTCCTCATGTCAGCAGGAATGCCTTCAGTAACGGTGGTTCCAGCAGTTTAACTACCACGTCCTCCAAATGTCACAATTACTGCCAAACAACTTACTGGTGCATTGCTTTGTGGTGAATATGACCTTCACAAAACATTTTGCAAGCAAGAAGTTGGAGCACTCTTAGGGGTACAAAGCTGTAATTTAATCTTGACCAGGCAGACACATTTCATCAATTAGCCTTTCTCAATGCCAGTTTGTTCACATAGTGTGGGTGGCCACATTTTTAAATCGTGTTTGTTACATTCCCATTGGATAATGGAACATGGACAGTGAGGGAAGACTGCTTATTTTCACCAAAGTTGGATTTAATTGTACGTCTTCAAGTCACATGTCCTTTCTCCTATGTTTGCTGACAGCAGTCAGGCAGTTGCATAGGAATAATCTCTCCCCCTCCTTTGGGTAGTCGTCTAATTCTTTTAAATTTTGGTACACATGGTGGGTTGATATTTGCAAAGTTTTGCACTTTATGTGTTTTTTCCACAGTATACGAGGGGCTCTGGATGTTCCCTGAGATTCAGATTCAGATTCCATGAAGACTCAATGCTCGGGCGATTATAATTGATGGAAATTATCATATGTAAAAAGAAATGATGGAAGTTTTTAATTATGATTACATGTTTTGTGACTTTGTAATTTTCAATGAATTATAATTTTTTGAGGATAATGAATTCTGGACTCTTCTATATGTGTACAAGGCCTGAGCAGGATGTGTTTTATGTTCTTTAAAATGCTGCATTATATCAAGGGAGTGTGGAAGTACCCAATAACTTGACAAAGGTGTTGTGTGGTTTACTCCATTAAAGCAGAATATTATGAAGATTTGGTGTACTGGATGTTCCTTTTGAGTGGGGAAATTGGGAATTGGGAACCTGCCTGCAACTGGTTTGGGAGAATAAGCAGAAGTGAGGTGCACTGAGCACCCATGTTGCCTGGTGGGAGCGGCTTTCTCACTTCCATTGCAAAATATACTACCCAACCTTCTACCAAAGATCCATACATTTTTTAACTGACCCAGAACAGACGAATCATTGTGGAAATTGAAGCATCTTTGAGACTGTCTCTACCGATTTACAAGCATATTTATGAGAATCTATAGTGACTCTTGCCTCTTACATTAAAGATTCAAGTGATATTCTCAGGTGCATCTTTGATGTGAGAAGGGAAACTGAATATATTATGGTAACTATGGATGTATCTTCGTTATACACCAGTTTAAGACATATTGATTGTCTATTGATTTTTAAGATCAAAACCATTGAGACTCGGTGACTGCACAGTGATGCTACTCAGAATTATGGAATGGTACCTAACGTGAAATATATTCATCTTTGATAGAATCATTTACTGCCAAGTATGAGGAACAGCCATGGGAACCTGCTACACCAACAGCAATGCTAATTTGCATATGGGCTGGTAGGAGGAGCAAGTACTCCAAGGACTAGATTTTGCAGTATACATGGAAGACACAGTGTTATGGAACAAATACATAAATGACCAGTTCTTCATTTGGAAAGGAGATACTGATAAACAGAGGAAATGTGTTCAGAAATTAAATCAGAATGATCTGAATCTAGAATTATCACACACTATGAGTGGGGAAAGCATTGGTTTACTAGATATCAACATGGATAGCAATGATAAGTTACTCATAACCTCACCTTCCAGAAATCCAGCATCAGTCAACAATGCTGTACATGCCCATAGTTTCCATCCTGGGCCACAGTAATGGAACATACCCTATAGCGAGCTCGTAAGAGTAGCGAGGAATTGCAGTTCGAATGGAAAATTTGGTGAGAAATATGAAACAATGTGAAGGTGCTTTAACGAACGTCGGTACACAGATCAAACCTTGAAATCTGCACTAAAGAGAGTAGAGCAGTGGCCCAGGGAGAACCTTTTATTTGTTCCTTGAAACACAAAAATGGATCAGGTCAAAATCTGATTGATAGCCTTGTACTGCTATGAACACTCAGAAGTTAGATCAATTATGCACAAATATTGGAAGATCATCAAATGAGATCCTGTAATTGGAAAAATGGTACCCAGAAGACCAGTCTTAACAGCCAAGAAGGTGATGCTAGTTAAAAGTGAGTTCAAATCAAAACCTCAATCAGATTCTTTATATAAAAAACACAGAGTTTTATCAAAGATTCTAAAGGTAAAACATTCACATTTGTATAGAACTGTCAATTTTTCAGAAACTCCTTTAAATGAGAAAAATATACATCAAGAAACATTTAACATGCAAATGTAGTTATGTTGTGTATGCATTCTGCTGACCTTGTAATTGCACATTAGGAGCGAAAAGTTGCCAATGCATCAAAAAAAATTGCAACCCCCAAGATCCATAAAATAACAAAGAATTGTCTTATTTGGTTTCACAACATTTTCTCAACTCACATAGAAGTGAAACTGAAGGTTTGCCATATTCTTCAATTGATGATGTCTCCTTCGGTGTAGGGGACGGGACAACAGAACGTAGATTAAGGTACTTAGAAACTAAATGTATTCTTGGACTAACTGCAATTATTCCATCGGGATTAGGAAAAGATTAGGAGATCTATGTATTTTTAGCATCCTGAGCCCTTCCTGTGGAATGGATTTTGCCTTTCTGGTTTCTAAAATCTGCAGAAAGGAAAATTATAAATGTTTTTAAAGAATGTATTTTTTGCACTCCTTGAGTCATTTTAAAATGTTAGATTTTGTTGTTGTAAGACTGGAATGCATGACTAAATGAGGAGTTAACAGTGGTATACCTAACCTGTTAAAGAGATCCTCTTTTTGGAAGTAACTAAACAATAATTGGCTATGAGTAGGTAAGTTGTTTGATAACAATATATAAGATTTTTTTCCAACTATGCAATAAGTAAATGTGGAACATCCTGGATTTTGTATGTAACTTTAAAAAGGATACCAGCCAGATTTAATGTAAAACATGTTAGTGGCACTAGCATACTATTAGCCCACATTTGGGTATAATTAACAGGACCAATATTCCTCTTACACGTTTGATAATGACTGAATATATTTAAGTATGCTCGCTTCTGCTAATTGTTTAATTATTCATGTTGATTAACAAAAATAAAAATGAATTACATTATGGTAATTTAGTTCAATTTTGAAAGAGGTGGATTCTTCCTAACATTGGATATTATTATTCAGGTCTATTCGAAAAATGTAAATACTTCTCGTCAGCAGATGAATTGTTGAAAACTTGTAAACTAATCCTTACACCTGAATGATGTATACAAGATAAATACTAGTCCAATATTGGTGCTGTGCAAACCAGAACTTTGGATTGAACTCTATGTCGGTAGACCTTACAGCCATGTGACAACTAAGAGAGTCTTTAAAAATGTGTGTTAACAACATTTGGCAACCAATGTAGTAAAGGTTGGAAGTCCAGCCAGTTTCACATTGTTAATGGTGATTTCTTCAATCAACCATTATGCATATAGTGGGTCATTCTGACCCTGGCGGCCGGTGACCGCCAGGGTCACCGACCACGGGAGCACCGCCAACAGGCTGGCGTTGCTCCCGAGGGCATTCTGACAGCTGCGGTTCAGCCGCGGTCAGAAAGGGTAAACCGGCGGTCTCCCGCCGGTTTACCACTGCCCTACAGAATCCTCCATGGCTGCGGAGCACGCTCCGCAGCCATGGGGATTCTGACACCCCCTACCGCCATCCTGTTCCTGGCGGGTCTCCCGCCAGGAACAGGATGGCGGTAGGGGGTGCCGCGGGGCCCCTGGGGGCCCCTGCAGTGCCCATGCCCATGGCATGGACACTGCAGGGGCCCCCATACGAGGACCCCGCAAAGTATTTCAGTGTCTGCAAAGCAGACACTGAAATACGCGACGGGTGCAACTGCACCCGTCGCACCCCTGCAACTACGCCGGCTCAATTCTGAGCCGGCGTCCTCGTTGCAGGGGCATTTCCTCTGGGCCGGCGGCCGCTCTTATGGAGAGCGCCCGCCGGCCCAGAGGAAATGTCTGAATGGCCGCCGCGGTCTTCTGACCGCGGTGCGGTCTTCTGACCGCGGTGCGGTCATTTGGCGGCGGTACCTTGGCGGACGGCCTCCGCCGTCCGCCAAGGTCATAATCAGGGCCATAGTCTTGGAGTGGCTGTTTTCTTAATATATATATATATATTAACAGGAGACATAAATCATAAATGTGGTGTTAAGTCGGGAAGGGGCTGTGGACTAATAGCCAGAGCTGCTGACCTTGAAACTTGGGATACCAGATTTCCATACCAGCATCTACTCAATATCCTGGGCAAAACAAAATACTCAAATCAAGCCTCGGAACAAACAAAAAAAAATAGTGACTCTGACCTTGTACAATGTAATCTTGTGCTCAAGTAAAGCTCTCCAACATCTTTGGGCTCCTTTTGAGCTATATAAAACTGCAAAAAATAATGTAAATCTATACTTAGCTAAATGTACTTACCTTGTTGAAATTTTTGACATCAGTATTTCTGCTAAGATATTTCTGGAGCACAATGTTTAAAACTCAGTATTCTGGTAACATATGGATGAGGAGGAGGTGAGCAGGCATGGGGGAAACTTAGATGTCTTTTGAATGCCCAGCTGAGGCATAGGATCTGAGACATATGATCCATTGGATCAGTGGTAAAATATACTGAGCTATTGTAGTTCCCAGAAAAGTAGACATAATTAATGTTTTGGGTCTCATAAAATGGGGAAAGCAGACCTGTTAAACCTTGCATCCGCTGCGTAGTTTTCTCTTTTAAGAATTTTGCCTTCAGACCTCCTACTTTTGCTGACTTTTTTTTTCTGGCTTTAGGACTCTTGCTGTCTCTTTCCAACATGGTAAGATTGGCTTGTACTCAATTGGCATTCTTAATTTGCTTGTATGTCCCTAGTGAGGTGGCACTAGCTGTGTCCAGGGCCTGCAAATGTAATGCTATTAGTGGACTTATAGAGCGTAATGTGCCAGCAACTTAAGTAGTACTTGTTAGAACTGACAGCCTTGGGTAGTCACCCCTAACTTTTTGACTGCCTCTCTCCACTTTTTGGACACTGTTTTTGCTGGTTTTTAGACTCTTCGCACTTTACCACTGCTAACCAGTGCTAAAGTGCATATGCTCTCTCCCTTTAAACATAGTAACATTGGATCATACCCAATTGTTTTTTTTAATGTACTTATAAGTCCCTAATACTGTGCCCTATATATGCCCAGGGCATGTAGATTAAATGCTACTAGTGGGCCTGCATCACTGGTTGTGCCACCCACTTAAGTAGCCCCTTAACCTTGTCTTAGTCCTGCCATCGCAAGGCCTGTGTGTGCAGTTTCACTGCCAATTTGACTTGGCATTTAAAAGTACTTGCCAAGCCTAAAACTCCCCTTTTTCTACATATAAGACACCCCTAAGGTATGCCCTAGGTAACACATAGGGCACGGTGCTGTGTAGGCAAAAGGCAGGACATGTACCTATGTAGTTTACATGTCCTGGTAGTGTAAAACTCCCACATTCGTTTTTACACTGCTGTGAGGCCTGCTCCCTTCATAGGCTAACATTGGGGCTGTCCTCATACATTGTTTGAGTGGTAGCTGCTGATCTGAAAGTAGTAGGAAGGTCATATTTAGTATGGCCAGAATGGTGATATAAAATCCTGCTGACTGGTGAAGTTGGATTTAATAATACTATTTTAGAAATGTCACTTTTAGAAAGTGAGCATTTCTCTGCACTTAAATCTTTCTGTGCCTTACAATCCACATCTGGGTGGGTTTAATTGACAGCTCCTTGTGCATTCACTCAGACACACCCCAAACACAGGATACTCAGCCTCACTTGAATACATCTGCAATTTCAAAGGGTCTTCCTGGGCTGGGAGGGTGGAGGGCCTGCTCTCACACAAAGGACTGCCAAACCCCCTACTGGGACCCTGGCAGACAGGATAGAACTGAAAGGGGACCTGGTGCACTTCTAAGCCACTCTTTGAAGTCTCCCCCACTTCAAAGACACATTTGGGTAGATACACAGGGCCTCTGTCCCATCCAACTCAGACACTTCCTGGAGAAGAAACTTGTAACCAGAACCTGCATTCTGCCAAGAAGAACTGCCTGGCTGCCCAAAGGACTCACCTGACTGCTTTCTGTGAAGGACTGCTGCCTTACTGTTGCCCTGCTGCCTTGCTTCTCCCTGGCTGTGTTGAACAAGTGCTCTCCAAGGGCTTGGATAGAGCTTGCCATCTGTTCCCTGAAGTCTCAGGACCAAAAAGACTTCTCTCTTGCAACTGGACTCCTTGTGCGGTGAAAATTCGAAGCACAACTTGCTAAAACAGACACACAGCCTTCCCCTCTGTGAAAACTTCACTGCACGCCGAACCGGAACAACACAGCCCGACTTCGCAAGGAGAAAATCGACGTGGCACCTGCGTTTCAACTGGAACTTCGACGCACGGCCCACTGGATCGACACACAGCCAACCTGGGATGATGCAGCCCGACTTCCAGAGGAGAAACTTCCCTGCAACGCAGGATTCTACGTACAGACCCCGGGACGTTGGAAAACACTGCAACACAAAGAGGATCCACGAAAGAGCGCTGGAAATCGACGCACAGCCTTCCCTGCGTGGAAACTAAATGACGCATCACCGTGTGCGGCCCGAAAAATCAACACACACCTCTTCTGTTTCCACGCTTCTCCTCCTCTGCGGCCCATTGTGGAGATTTTTCAAGCGAACCAGGTACTTTGTGCTAAAAGAGACTTTGTTTGCTTTAAAAAGACTTAAGACACTTTGGTGGTCATTACAACCCTGGCGGTTGGTGTTAAAGCAGCGATAAGACCGCCAACAGGCCGGCGGTAAAAAATTTGGAATCATGACCATGGCGGAAACCGCCAACAAAGACAGCCACTTTAACACTCCGACCGCCACGGCGGTACAAACAAACAGCGCGGCGGTCACTGCCAACAGACAGGCGGGAGACAATGTACCGCCCACACTATTATGACAGGCCAATCCGCCACCTTTTCCGGGGCGGATTCACCGCGGATAAAAACACAGCAGAAACAGGAATCCCAAAGGAAAAACGCTCACCTCTACACACTCCACGAGGAACGAGGAAGCCATGGAACCAGAGCTTCACATTTCTCCAGCCCTCATCTTCTTGCTCCTCTACCAGGAGCACGAACGCCGGCGGCGAAGACCACGGTGAGTACTGCACCTACAACACAGGGGAGGGGGGAGGGAAAAAACAGGGACACACACATGCAACACCCCCACCCACACCCTCACCCACTACAACACACATACTAATGCGTATCAATACATCACAGTTACACCCCCCAAACCCCTCCGGAAGAATGCGAACACAATAGAAAATGAGTGTAACCATTGTAATATATGAAAAAGAAGTAGGCAGAAATAGATATATACACCATGTACATAATATATACCAAGCATAGTAGTTCAGGTAGTGTTCTAAGAAAGCCAGTGGAACACCGGGACCAGACGGTATGGGCGAGGCCCACACAAGATCCCCGACCATGTCGGAGAGAACACTGCAGGGGCATCAGACAGCAACTAAACAGGCACCTCAGGGGGAGGGAAAGGGGGGGCACCTCAGCCGCTTGAGTGCACGACGCCAAATCCATGAGGGGGCCACATGCCCACTGTTAAATCCTGGGGAGTGCAAAGCCACAGTCTCTCAAGTCTCTACAGTGGGTGGGCTGCCCACTGTTCAATCCTGGGGAGTGCAAAGCCACAGTCTCTCAAGTCTCTACAGTGGGTGGGCTGCCCACTGTTCAATCCTGGGGAGTGCAAAGCTACAGTCTCTCAAGTGGATAACAGTCTCCACTGGTTCTGGAGGGGGCATGGTGTCCTGCTAAGGACAGAGGGAGTGGATGGATCTCTCCTCTGGTTCTGGAGGGAGCATGGTGCCCAGAGTGCTTCATTCACCCCGTGATGGACTCAGTTGCGTCAGTGCCCTTGCTGCTCATGGGCCAGCGGTGCTTGAGATAGCGGTGCCCTGTTCAGCGGTGCTTGAGATGGCGGTGCCCTGTGCAGCGGTGCTTGAGACGGCGGTGCCCTGTTCAGCGGTGCTTGAGATGGCAGTCTCCATTGCAGGGTCTCAGCTGCTGGCGGTCCTTCATGGCCCAACGGGGCTTTTGCTGGCGGACCTTCATGGCCAACGGGGCTTTTGCTGGCGGTCCTTCATGGCCCAACGGGGCTTTTTCTGGTGGTGGCCTCCTTGGCAGCAGGGCTGGTGCTGGTGGTGGCCTCCTGGGCAGCTGGGCTGGTGCTGGCGGTGGCCTCCTGGGCAGCTAGGCTGGTGCTGGCGGTGGCCTCCTGGGCAGCTGGGCTGGTGCTGGCCTCCTGGGTAGCTGGGCTGGTGCTGGCGGTGGCCTCCTGGGCAGCTGGGCTGGTGCTGGTGGTGGCCTCCTGGGCAGCAGGGCTGGTGCTGGCGGTGGCCTCCTGGGCAGCTGGGATGGTGCTGGCCTCCTGGGCAGCGGGGATGATGGCGGTCTCCTCCGCCGTGTTGCTCTTCCCAGACTTGCCAGGTTTCTTGTGGCCCTTCCCCACCTTGGAAGGTGTCACAGCTGACTACACACTCCCACCGGGACCCCTGGGAGCAGCTTTGGTGGCTGGAGTCTTCCCCCTCTCCCGCCGGCCACTGGCCAACTTCTGATGCTCCACAGGTGGTGGACTGTCTGTGCTGTGGCTCCGTGCCACACTGGCTGCCCTGGTGGCCGGTGCACTCCAGATTCCGGTGACTACAGGCACCACTGGTCCCGGAGATGTTGTGGCTGAGGTGCTAGTTCTGGACCTATGAGATGGACGGGGTGGGGGAGGTGTGGGAAAGAGGTCAAGGGTGGACAGGAAAAGTTTTTTGGACACACTGGGGTGGGTAGCTGGGGGGGGGTTTGAGTGGAGGAAGAGGTGGTGGTTGTAGGAGGTGTTGGTTTGGTGACTTTTGGTGAAGGTGCATGCGCTGGAGGCTGTCGTGAGGTGGATGACTGTTGGGTGGGTGTGTGCCTGCGTTTGTGTATCTTGGGAGGGGGTGTCACAGACACACTGGGAGAGGACACAGGGGACGTGTGAATGGTAGTGGGGTGGTGACTGCACGTGAGCGGGGTGTGGTGGTGGGTGTGCTGGAGAGGAACGTAGTGGCTGTAGAGGTAGTGCATGCAGGTGTGAGTGTAGACGTCACTGGGAGGGAGGAGGGAGACGAGCAGGAGGGGGACACAGTGGAGGCAGTGGATGTTGGTGTGTCTGCATGTGTGTGATGCTTGCGTGAATGCCTGTGGGATGTGTGGTGCTTATGTTTGCCTGAACTACCCGTGGGTGTTGACGTGTGTGCATGTTGGTCTGTACGTGTGCTTGGGATGGGCTGAGGTAGAGGGGATTGGGTCTGGGTGGAGGAAGTTGGAGGGGGGAGGCTAGAGACGGGGACAATGGCTGCCATCAGTGCTGAGGCCAGAGTCTGAAAAGCTCGGTGAAGGGCCGCCTGACCAGAATGAATGCCCTCCAGGAATGCATTAGTTTGTTGCAACTGCCTCTCTACACCCTGGATGGCATTCAAAATGGTAGACTGCCCTGCACTGAGGGCAGCAGGGGTGACTGGGGCAGGGCCTGAGGTGCCTGGGGCGAAGGTGATGCCCACCCTCCTGGGTGAGCGGGCACGGGGCAAAGCCTGAGGGGCTGCTGGGAGGGCGGTGCTGGTAGGGGGGGGGTGGCGGGGGGCACAGAAGTTGCCGCCACCACAAGGGAGCTCCCATCAGAGGACGAGTCCGTGTCGCTGGTCTCAGCTCCTGTCCCCTCCGTGGAGCTCCCCTCGTCCTCCATCCCACTGGTGAATTCAGACTCTGTAGTGTCGCCCTCCTGCTCCAGTGCCACTGCTCCTCCGCCTGATGATGCTAATGCACACAAGAACAGGGAGACCACAAAAAGGGGGGGAAGACAGAAGTGAGACATGTTGAGTGCATGCATGACCGCTACCGTTGGCGGACACGACAGACACAGAAGCCCCCTGCACTACGCCGCGCTCTTGGGCTCCACTGTTCAATTCCTGGGATATGGCCTTCAAGGCTATGGATGACATCTGCACACATAGATGACACAGGGGCATGACTAGGTGTACTTGGCACACTACAGAGGTGGGCTGGGTGCCACATGGCCTGCCTTACGGAGGGGCCTTGCATACGGAACTCGCCCTGACCTGGGAAACCCACAGCCCACCTCCCCCACCCAGACAACTCCACTGCACGCAAAGTCAGCAGAATGAGAGTGTACTCACCCCCTTGTGTCTGCTGTGATGCCCTCAAGCGCCCATCCAACTCCGGGTAAGCCACCGCCAGGATCCGGAACATCAGGGGGGTCATGGTGCGACAGGCACCCCTCCCACGTTGGGAGGCCATCCCCAGCTGAGCCTCCACCGTCTTCTTGCTCCAGCGGCAAATGTCCTCTCATCTTTAACGGCAGTGGGTGCTCCGTCTGTGGTAGACCCCCAGGGTCCGTACGTCCTTAGCGATGGCACGCCAAATATTTTTTTTCTGGTGGGCGCTGACCTACATGAAATGTACAGGGGAAAAAGAGTAGTTATTACCAACTGCACCGTCAAAGTGATTGGCCCCCATCCCTACCCTTGCCATGATGCACATGCACTCACCGTCGTTTCATGCACGCCTCAATCTCCCCCCAATCTTTCATCCACCCCACTCCACACAGTTATAGCCCATACAGCATGCTCACAGTGTGTTTAGCTGTTTGTCTGGAGGACAGTAGAGTAGCGTGTACTGGGGGAGGACCCCATCCACAAGCTTCTCCAACTCCTCCGATGTGAAGGCAGGGGCCCTTTCCCCATACACTCGAGCCATTGTCTCTTCCAGACCGAGGCCACAGCAGCACTTGCAGTGTAGGTCCTCTCCTGTCGAAGATCAGGTATCGAGTGATTGAACAGATAGAAAATGGCAGTCACGTCCGCGGCGGTGCGTACCGTCACCGCTGGCCCACATCGTCATTGGCTGCTGGGACCAAAGGGGCCAATGTTAACCAATGCAGCATTGCGCTGCGGTCTTCGACCGCCTACCGCGACGGTGTACAACGCCAGCGCAGTTACCTCACATCCCATTGTCTCACTTTAGAGGTCAGGCAGCCGCCATTTCAGGGGCCCACATGGCTTCATTTCCAACTGCGTCACACATACCTAGGCCTAGACTCAACACAAATACAGGCCACTGTGTTTACGTACCTCTGAGTTGTTTGACTCTGTGCTCGCTGTTGTCCTTCATAGGCACCATCCGCTGGGACATGTGAGGAGATGGCAGCATCCTCCAGTGTACCGACCGTTGGCGGACCTGTCGACAATGGGGGAGCGACATGTCATAATCACATACAGGCTTGACCGTGCCACAATCCAGGAACTGTGCACCCAGTTGGAGCCTGACCTGATGTCAGCAATCCGCCATCCCACAGGAATCCCCCTTCAAGTGCAGGTGATGTCAGTGCTCCATTTCCTAGCAAGTGGGTAATTTCAAACAACAGTGGCCATAGCATCAGGGATGTCCCAGTCTATGTTTTCCAACGTGTTGTCCAGAGTGTTGTCTGCCCTTCTGAAACACATGCGGAGCTACATCGTGTTCCCTCAGGTGGAGGATTTGCCTACAGTGAAAGGTGATTTCTATGCCCTGGGACATATCCAAACATTATAGGTGCCATTGATGGGACCCATGTGGCTTTGGTCCCCCCCCACAGGAGTGAACAGGTGTACAGAAACCGGAAGAGTTATCATTCTATGAATGTACAGATGGTATGTTTGGCAGACCAGTACATCTCCCATGTGAATGCCAAGTTCCCTGGCTCAGTGCATGACGCCTACATCCTGCAGAATAGAAGCATCGCTTATGTGATGGGTCAACTCCAGAGGCACCGTGTGTGGCTATTAGGTGAGCACCTGGAAGCAAGACAGTGGGAATGGTTGTCTGGGTCTGGGGTTACCATACAAGTTAGTGTGTGTCTAATACTTGTCCCTCGCCATTTGCAGGTGACTCTGGTTACCCCAACCTGTCATGGCTACTGACCCAAGTGAGGAATCCCAGGATAATGGCAGAGGAACGCTACAATGAGGCCCATGGGCGAACTAGGAGGGTGATCGAGAGGACCTTCGGCCTCCTGAAGGCCAGCTTCCGGTGCCTCCATATGACAGGTGGATCCCTATTCTACTCACCAAAGAAGGTGTGCCAGATCATCGTGGCCTGCTGTATGCTTCATAACTTGGCATTGCGACAACAGGTGCCTTTTCTGCAAGAGGATGGTCCAGATGGCGGTGTTGTTGCAGCTGTGGAGCCTGTGGATAGTGAAGACGAGGAAGCAGAGGAAGAAGACATGAACAACAGGGACTCAGTGATCCAGCAATATTTCCAGTGAGACACAGGTAAGAGTACAGACCTGCCTACAACATGTATTTAAACACTACTACCTCTCTACTGTCTGTCGTTTTCACCCAGTGTATGGTCACTGAGTTGTCACTTTCCCCTACGATTTCACAGATGTGGGTCCCACTGTGTGACATCTGCTTTGATTCCTCATGGACTTGAGCTGTGTGACATAGGTATGTTGACATTACAATTGAAAGAGCATTTTGTCACTGTAATTGCTAATACACTATTTCGAAATAACAGACAGACTGCAGATTGCTTTGTGTTTTAAGTGTATTTATTTATTTAAGTGCTCAATATTGGAAGGGGTAGTGAAATGGTGAAGGGTGATGGCGGAGGAATGTCCATGGCAGAGTCCAGTCTATTAGTCTCACAGGTGCATTGCCCAAATGGGCATAGGAAGTGGAGGTTGGGCAGTTAAAGTATGGACAGGGTGACAAAGTGGGACAGTAGGATGACAATCAGGGTGGTCTCATTTCTTGGCGGGGGTCTTGGCATCGTGCTCTGTCTTTGTCCTGGATCTCAGGGACCGTTTGCGGGATGGTTCTCCCTCTAGAGGGGGTGGGGTGCTGGTGTGGTGGTCCTGTGGCGGGGCGTCCTGTCCACTAGCGCCGGCGGAGGTGGTGGGCAGTTCATCGTCCATGCTAGTGTCAGGGGCCCCTTGTAGTGCCACAGTGTCCCTCATGGTGTTCACGAGTTCCTTCAGCACCCATACAATGGTGCCCAGGGTGGAGCTGATGGTTCTGAGTTCCTCCCTGAAGCCCATATACTGTTCCTCCTGCAGGCGCTGGGTCTCCTGCAACTTGGCCAGTACCGTTGCCTTCGTCTCCTCGGAGTGGTGGTAGGCCCCCATGATGGAGGAGAGGGCCTCGTGGAGAGTGGGTTCCCTTGGCCTGTCCGCCCCCTGTTACACAGCAGCCCTCCCAGTTCCCCTGTGTTCCTGGGCCTCCGTCCCCTGGACCGTGTGCCCACTACCACTGCCCCCAGGTCCCTGTTGTTGTTGGGGTGTTGGGTTAGCCTGGGTTCCCTGTAGTGGTGGACACACAGCTGATTGACGTGTCCTGGGGACGGAGGTATGGGCCCGCTGGGTGGGTGCTGTGCTGGTGTTTCCAGAGGGGGGAAGGTCTGTGATGGCCTGTGCCAGTGTGAGGGGAACCGACTGTCTAGAGGTCCCCGACGGGCCGGGCTGGTCATCTAGATCCAGTTGGACAGAGGTGCTGTCATCACTGTGGGCCTCTTCTGTTGGTGGTATGGACATGTGTGGACCCTCCTGTCCGGTGACGTTGGGTAAGGCTGAACTGGCTGGTGGTGTCTCGAGACCACGGAACGCACCTTCCCCGTAGGTCGTTCCACCTCTTCCTGATGTCCTCCCGATTTCTTGGGTGCTGTCCCACTGCGTTGACCCTGTCCACTATTCTTCGCCATAGCTCCATCTTCCTTGCTATTGAGGTGTGCTGCACCTGTGATCTGAATAGCTGTGGCTCTACCCGGACGATTTCCTCCACCATGACCCTGAGCTCCTCCTCCGAGAACCTGGGGTTTCTTTGCTGTGCCATGGGGTGGTGTAGGTGATGTGTGGGGTGGATTGTGTGGTGATAAAGGTGCTGATATGTAGTGGTGTTGTGTGAGGTGCGTGGAAGTTCTGTGGGTGATGGTGTTGTGTGCCTGTGGATGCTGTTATTCTTGCTGGTGGTGTCTCTCTCTGGCCTTATTTCAAGATTTTTTGTTGTAGGGGTTTGTGTGTGATGTGGGTGTGTGTTTTATATTGTAATGGGTGTGTGGGAGTGGTGTGTGTATGTGTATCAGGTGTGTGTATTTTGAATCGTCCAATGTGGCTGTGTTTTGTAGGAGTGTGTGTATTTTGAGCGCGGCGGTGTGTACCGCCAATGGAATACCACGGTTGAAAGACCGCCACATGGATTCGTGTGTCGTGATAGTGTGGGCGTATTTCTGTTGGCGTGATGGTGTCGGTTTTGTTTTCGCCAGTTTATCACTGACCTTTGGTGTGGCGGACTTATGTGGGTGTCTGAATTTTGGCGGATTCCGAAATATGGGTCATAATAGCTGTGGTGGGTTTCCGCGGCCTCGGCGGTGTGTTGGCAGTCTTCTGCACGGTGGTAAGCAGCTTTTACCGCCAATGTTGTAATGAGGGCCTTTACATCTTTTTCGGTGATATCTCTACATTTACCTATTGCATCTTTGATCGTTTTGACCTGCAAATATCCAGATAAATATTATATATTTTTCTAAACACTGTGGTGTATTTTTTCGTGCTATATTGTGTTATTGTATGATTTATTGCACAAATACTTTACACATTGCCTCCTAAGTGAAGCCTGACTGCTTTGTGCCAAGCTACCAGTGGGAGGGCACAGGATAATTTGGATTGTGTGTGACTTACCCTGAGTAGAGTGAGGGTCCTTGCTTGGACAGGGGGTAACCTGACTGCCAACCAAAGACCCCATTTCTAACATTGGTGGCAGCCGTGGGATAGGACTTGTATTTGTGCAGTGACATACAGTAGCTAGGTATTTCACTACCTATCCCCAGTTGAAGGTCAACTTGATTTTTATCAGTTTTTTGCAATTTTGTTTTTCCTGCCAATATTTTGACCAACATCCTCACTCAACATGTTTCAGGCTGGGTCTCAAGCAGGATATTTTGAACTAGCCCTGTTGGAGACATAAACTGTCAAACAGCTGAAAGGGTTCTGCAGGGATATGGGAGTACTGCTTCCAGAAAGGAGGAATTTTCAAAGGTGCAGAGGGCCTGGGCAGAAGCCTATTCAGAGGAGGATGCTGAGGAGGAGGAGCCAGGAGATGGCTCCCCAGAGGATTTTTTTTGCCATCAGTGGACGTTACCACTGCAACTGTGCACCCTGCCAATCCAGGGAGCAGTGTCTCTCATCAAAGCCTGACCTCAGAGGAAAGGAGAGAGGAGAGAGAGTTTCAGTTGCAAATGGCAAGGCTAAAAATTGAGGCTCAACAGGAGGAAAGAAGAGCAGAGAGAGAAGCCATGCAAGCTGAGGCTGAAAGAACAGCCAAACAGATTGAAGCCGAAAGATCTGAAGCTGCAGCTGAGAGGGCCTTGGCTGAGAAAAAAACTATTGTTGACTCATGAACTGAGTCTCAAGGAGCTGGAGATCAAGGCGAGACAGTCTGAGTCCAGCAGTAATGGTGGCAGGACCTGCTGGAGAAAAGAAAGTTTGTTTACCCAAAAATGTGGTGCCCAGTTTTGTGGTGAGAGATGACATAGATAAATGGCTAGCTGCTTATGAAGTTGCACTAAGGGCTCATGAGGTTCCTGAAGGGCAATGGGGTACAGCTATGTGGAGTTATGCGCCAGCACTGGGGAGGGACACACTTTGCACACTGGACCCAAGGGATCAAAACACATACCCACTTCAGAACGCCATGTTTCTTGCCAAGTTTGGGCTGACCCCTGAGAAATACCGTCAGAGGTTCAGGGACAGCACAAAACAGTCCACACAAACATGGGTAGATTTCTTTGACTTTTCCAGTAAGGCACCGAATGAATGGATGCGGGGCAGCAAAGTAGATGATTATAAAGGGTTATATGACTTGATTCTGAGAGAGCATATACTCAATATTTCTTTTACAGAGTTGCACCAGCACTTGGTATATAGTAAGCTGACTGACCCCAGGAAGCTTGCTGAGGAGGCGACCTCTGGGTTAGCACCAGAGTGTCCAAAAAGGCATCTGGGGGGGACTCCCACAAAGGTGGTCAGGTTTCCCAACAGAAGAAAGAGGGGGGAGAAAAACTTAAAGAAAAGGAGTTCTCAAAGGCCCCAAAAGAATTCCCTGGGGGAGGGGGGTGGATACCATTCCTCTTCTAGATTTGCAAAGAAGCCAGGTTATTTTGATAAAACATTAGGGAAATTCATCCTCAAATGCCTAGAGTGCTACCAGCATGGACACTTTAAGGGTGACTCCCCATGCCTCAAGAGGGCACAGTCCACCATTGGACAGACACCTGGGTTGGCTAGTGTAGCGCTCGGGGGGGAGACAGTCCCAGTTAGCTTTGGGAAGCAGGCAGAGGTTTCCCTAGTGTCCCTGGGAGAAAGAGAGATGGTGCCTAAAGCCTACATGCCAGAAAATACTTCAAAGTATAGGCAGTGGGTCACCATTGATGGGCAAAGGGTGGAGGCTCTACGTGACACAGGAGCCAGTACTACTGTCAAGAGTCAGCTGGTGTCGTCAGAGCAGATATTCACAGATACATTTCACCAGGACATAGTCACTGACAATCGTGAGAGTCACCTACCAGTGGCTCTGGTTCCCTTTGAGTGGGGGGAGGGTCTCTGGTACTCTGAAAGTAGCTGTGAGTCCTGCCATGCCTGTAGATTGTCTGTTAGGCAATGATCTTGAGCATACTGCCTGGAAAGAGGTAGAGCTCAGATCCAACCTGGAGATGTTAGGTTTGCCTGAGTGGGTCTGCATGACCACACAGTCCATGGCTGCCCGGGAAGGGAGTCAAGGGCGTCTGGAGCCAGGAACAATGGCCCAGACAGCTGCAAAGAGGAAGGGCAAGAGGCGTGGGAAACCCACCTCAGATGTTCCCACAGTGGTGGACGGGGCACCTGAGGAGGAGGAGGCCCCTGAGCCAACTGGGGAGGACATAGCTGACCTGGGTAACCTACCTGAACTTTCTGGCTGGCAAGTAGAGGGTGGACCAACCAGGACAGAATTCTGAAAGGCACAGAAGGAATGCCCCACCCTTGAGGGTCTGAGGCAACAGGCCACAGCCCAAGCAGCAGGTGACGCCTCTGGCACTCACCATATTTACTGGGAGAAGGATCTCCTTTACAGTGAGCCTAAGGTTCCAGGTCCTGGGGCAGCACGTGTTCTGGTGGCCCCCCAGTGTTACCTGGCCTTCCTATTGAGTCTGGCTCATGACATTCCCCTGGCAGGACATCTGGGCCTAGACAAGACCTTTAACAGGCTTGTCACCCACTTCCATTGGCCCAGAATGAGGTTAGCATCAGATAATTTCTGCAGAGGTTGCCCCACCTGCCAGGCTAGTGGGAATACAGGGAAAAAGCTTAAGGCTCCCCTGCTCCCCTGCTCCCCCACCCCGTCATTGGCACCCCCTTTGAAAAGGTGGGCATCAACATTGTTGGTCCCTTGGACCTCAACACTGCCTTGGGCATCAGGTTTATCCTGGTTTTGGAGGACCATGCCACCCGCTATCCAGAGGCAATCCTTCTGAGAACAGTGACTGCACCGGTGCTGACCAGAGCCCTGTTGGGAATATTTACCGTGTGGGATTCCCTAAGGAGGTTGTGTCTGACAGGGGCACAAACTTCATGTCTGCATACATGAAGTCCATGTGGGATGAGTGTGGGGTGACCTACCGGTTTACCACCTCTTATCATCCTCAATTCAATGGGCTTGTTGAGAGATTCAACAAGACCCTGAAGGGCATGATTAATGGCCTGACTGAAACCATGAGGCATAAGTGGGACGTCCTCTTACCATGCCTGTTGTTTGCTTACAGAGAGGTGGCCCAGAAAGGGGTGGGTTCAGCCCCTTTGAGTTTCTCTGTGGTCACCCTGTCAGGGGACCTCTAAGCTTTGTTAAAGAGGCCTGGGAGAAAGCTCCCAAGACACCTCCCCTAGATGTGGTCAGCTACATGCTGGCCTTCCGCAACCAAACCCAACGCTTCTGGAAGCAGGCCAAGAGTAACCTCAAAGCCAGTCAAAAGGTGATGAAGAAGTGGTATGACCAGAAGACCACTCTGGTGAGTTCTCACCTGGAGACAAGGTTTGGGTGATGGAGCCAGTAGAGCCCAGGGCTCTCCAGCACCGCTGGACTGGCCCCTTTCGGATCAAGGAGCGTAAAGGGGAGGCCACTTACCTAGTGGACCTCAAGACCCCTAGGCACCCCCTAAGGGTCCTCCATCACAACCGGCTCAAACCTCACTTTGAGAGGTCTGAGGTCAGTATGCTCTTGGTCAAAGATGAGGGCATGGAAGAGGAAAGTGAACCTCTCCCCGACCTCCTCTCTGCCAAAGAAGGTGATGGGTCAGTGGAGGGTGTCATTCTCTCTGACTCCCTGACTCTAAACCAGAGAGGAGACTACTATGAGCTGTTAGAGCAGTTCTCCTCCCTGTTCTTCCTTACTCCTGAACTGACTCACCTATGTGTTCATGACATTGACACTGGTGACAGTCCCCCCGTGAAGAACAACATTTACAGGTTATCGGATAAGGTGAAGGCCAGCATCAAGGATGAGGTCTCCAAGATATTGACTTTAGGGGTTATTGAGAAATCCAGTAGTCCCTGGGCCAGCCCTGTGGTGCTGGTTCCTAAGGCTGCTTCCCCCGGTGAGAAGCCAGAACTCAGGTTCTGTGTGGACTACCGGGGTCTCTTCTCAGTCACATGGACTGATGCTCACCCCATCCGGCCTCACTGGATACTACAGCAGACTTGTCAAGGGCTATGGTACCATTGTGTCACCCCTGACAGAACTCACTTCCAAGAAACAACCTAGGTTGGTGAATTGGACAGAAGCTTGTCAGAAAGCCTTTGAATCTCTGAAGGAAGCCATGTGAACGGTCCCGGTGCTCAAGGCCCCTGACTACTCCCAGGAATTTATTGTGCAGACAGATGCTTCAGAGCATGGCATAGGGGCTGTTTTAGCACAGCTAAATGAGGATGTCTCATCCCAACCAGTAGCCTTTATTAGCAGAAGGCTATTACCACGGGAACAGAAGTGGAGTGCTATTGAGAGAGAAGCATTTGCTGTGGTATGGGCACTGGAGAAGCTAAGACCCTACCTGTTTGGGACTCACTTCCGGGTTCAGACAGACCACAGGCCCCTCAGATGGCTCATGCAGATGAGGAGTGAGAATCCACAACTCTTGAGGTGGTCCATTTCCCTAGAGGGGATGGACTTTACGGTGGAGCATCGCCTGGGCATTGACCACACCAACGCTGATGGTCTCTCCAGATACTTCCGCCTTAGCGATGAGAGCTCCCAGGAGGTCGGGTAGCTCTCCCCACTTTCAGCTGGGGAAGACACATGTTAGACCTGACAGCCTTAGGGTAGCCCCCCTAACTTTTTGCCTTCCTCCCTCCACTTTTTGGACAGTTTTTGCTGGTTTTTAGACTGCTAACCAGTGCTAATGTGCATATTCTCTCTCACGTTAAACATGATAACATTGGATCATACCCAACTGGACTAATTAATTTACTTATAAGTCCCTAGTACTGTGCACCATATGTGCCCAGGGCCTGTAGATTAAATGCTACTTGTGGGCCTGCAGCACTGGTTGTGCCACCCACTTAAGTAGCCCCTTAACCTTGCCTCAGACCTGCCATTGCAAGGCCTGTGTGTGCAGTTTCACTGCCAATTCGTCTTGGCATTTAAAAGTACTTGCCAAGCCTGAAACCCCCCTTTTTCTACATATAAGACACCCCTAAGGTATGCCCTAGGTAACCCATAGGGCAAGATGCTGTGTACGCGAAAGGCAGGACATGTACCTATGTAGTTTACATGTCCTGGTAGTGTAAAACTCCCAAATTCATTTTTACACTGCTGTGAGGCCTGCTCCCTTCATAGGTTAACATTGGGGCTGTACTCATATATTGTTTGAGTGGTAGCTGCTGATCTGAAAGGAGTAGGAAGGTCATATTTAGCATGGCCAGAATGGTGATATAAAATCCTGCTGACTGGTGAAGTTGGATTTAATATTACTGTTTTAGAAATGTCACTTTTAGAAAGTGAGCATTTCTCTGCACTTAAATCTTTCTGTGCCTTTCAATCCACGTCTGTCTGGGTTTAGTTGACAGCTCCTTGTGCATTCACTCAGACACACCCCAAACAGAGAATACTCAGCCTCACTTGAATGCATCTGCATTTTGAATGGGTCTTCCTGGGCTGGGAGGGTGGAGAGCCTGTTCTCACACAAAGGACTGCCACACCCCCTACTGGGACCCTGGCAGACAGGATTGTACTGAAAGGGGGCCTGGTGCACTTCTAAGCCATTCTTTGAAGTCTCCCCCACTTCAAAGACACATTTGGGTATTTAAACAGGGCCTCTGCCCCTTCCAACTCAGACACTTCCTGGAGAAGAAACTTGTAACCAGAACCTGCATCCTGCCAAGAAGAACTGCCTGGCTGCCCAAAGGACTCACCTGACTGCTTTCTATGAAGGACTACTGCCTTGCTGTTGCCCTGCTGCCTTGCTGCTCCCTGGCTGTGGTGAAGAGGTGCTCTCCAAGGGCTTGGATAGAGCTTGCCTCCTCTTCCCTGAAGTCTCAGGACCAAAAAGACTTCTCTCTTGCAACTAGACTCCCTGTGCGGTGAAAATTCGATGCACAGCTTGTTAAAAACAATGCACAGCCTGCCCCTCCTTGAAAAATTCACCGCTCGCCGAACCGGAACGACGCAGCCCGACTTCGCAAGGAGAAGATCGACGCGGCACCTGCATTGCAACCGGAACTTCAACGCACAGCCCAGCGGATCGACGCACAGCCGACCTGGGACGCAGCAGCTGCCGTGCAGGAGAAACTTCCCCGCACCGCCCACCGGAATGATGCAGTGCTTTTGACTTCGCTCCACAAGCCCAGGATTCCACACACAGACCCCGGGGCATCAGAACACCCCGCAACCCGAAGAGGAGACACGACTGAGTGCTGGAAATTGACGCACAGCTGTCCCTTCATGGAAACTAAATGACGCATCACTGTGTGCGGCCAGAGAAATCGACGCACACCTCCTTTATTTCCACGCTTCTCCTCCTCTGTGGCCCATTGCGGAGATTTTTCACGCGAACCAGGTACTTTGTGCTAAAAGAGACTTTGTTTGCTTTAAAAAGACTTAAGACACTTTGGCCCATATTTATGCTTTTTGACGCAAAACTGCGCTAACGCAGTTTTGCGTCCAAAAAATTATCGCCGGTTAACGCCATTCTGAAGCACCATGCGGGCGCCGTATTTATTGAATGACGTTAGCCGGCGTTAGCCGCCGGCGCCATCTGGTGTGCGTTAAAAAAAACGACGTACACCAGGCAGCGCCGGCGTAGGGGGATATGGGGCTTGGGCGTCAAGAAATGGGGCAAGTCAGGTTGAGGCAATTTTTTCGCCTCAACCCGATTTGCGCCATTTTTTTTCTCACTCCCAACCCCCATAGAAATAACTCCTGTCTTAGCAAAGACAGGAGTCATGCCCCCTTGCCCAATGGCCATGCCCAGGGGACTTCTGTCCCCTGGGCATGGTCATTGGGCATTGTGGCATGTAGGGGGGCTCAAATCAGGCCCCCCTATGCCACAAAAAAAATAAAAAAAAACACTTACCTGAACTTACCTTAATGTCCCTGGGATGGGTCCCTCCAGCCTTGGGTGTCCTCCTGGGGTGGGCAAGGGTGACAGGGGGTGTCCCTGGGGGCATGGGAGGGCACCTCTGGGCTCCTTCAGAGCCCACAGGTCCCTTAACGCCTGCCTTTTGCAGGCGCTAAAAAACGTGGCAAAAGCGGCCGTACGTCATTTGTTTTGACCCGCCCACTCCCGGGCGTGATTTTTGCCCGGGAGTATAAATCCGACGCACATGCCTCGGAGTCGATTTTTTAGACGGGAACGCCTACATTGCATATAATTAACACAAAGTAGGTGTCCACGCTAAAAAGTGACGCTAACTCCATGGACTTTGGCGCTAGACACGTCTAACGCCAAAGTATAAATATGGAGTTAGTTTTGCGTCAAAATTGCGCCAAAAAAACCGACGCAATTCCGGCGCAAACGGAGTATAAATATGCCCCTTTGGCCCTCATTCCGACCCTGGCGGTTTGAAACCACCAGGGTGGAGGGGAGAGGAAGCACCGCCAACAGGCTGGCGGTGCTTCCTGGGCCATTCTGACCGCGGCGGTAAAGCTGAGTTCAGAAAAGGGGAACCAGCGGTTTCCCGCTGGTTTACCCCTGGCCCAGGGAATCCTCCATGGCGGCGCTGCATGCAGCGCCGCTATGGGGATTCCGACCCCCTTCCCGCCAGCCCGTTTCTGGCGGTTTACACCGCCAGAACAAGGCTGGCGGGAACGGGTGTCGTGGGGCCCCCTAACAGGGCCCCACAAAGATTTTCAGTGTCTGCTTTGCAGACACTGAAAATCGCAACGGGTGCCACTGCACCCGTCGCACCCCTGCAAATCCGCCGGCTCCATTCGGAGCCGGCTTCCTCTTTGCAGGGGCTTTCCCGCTGGGCCGGCGGGCGATCTTTTGGAATGACCCCCTTTATATCACTTTTCAGTGATATCTCTACATTTACTTACTGCATCTTTGATTGTTTTGACCTGCAAATATCCAGATAGATATTATATATTTTTCTAAACACTGTGTGGTGTATTTTTGTGGTGCTATATTGTGTTATTGTATGATTTATTGCACAAATACTTTACACTTTGCCTTCTAAGTTAAGCCTGACTGCTCAGTGCCAAGCTACCAGACGATGGTCACAGGATAATTTGGATTGTGTGTGACTTACCCTGACTAGAGTGAGGGTCCTTGCTTGGATAGGGGGTAACCTGACTGCCAACCAAAGACCCCATTTCTAACAGTACTTTAAACATGTCTCAGGCCTGCCATTACAACCTGTGTGTGCAGTTTTTAACTGCCACGTGGACCTGGCAAAACAACCTTTTGACAGACCCAAACCTTCACTTTTATTACATATGTCACTCCTAGGGTAGGCCATGGACAGCCCAGGGCAGGGTGTGATGTATTAAAAATGTAGGGCATGTACTTTTAAGTTTTACATGTCCTGGTGGTGAAAAACTCTAACATTCATTTTCACTGCTGCATGACCTACTACTTCTCCCATAGGATAACATTGGAGTTACCTTAGTGTATTTTATAAGTGTTTCCAAATGCCAACAGGTATTTAGAGCATGTTTGGTGTCTCTGGGATTGTAATGAAAAATCCTAACTTATGGTGAAGTCAGATTTATATTGCAATTTAAGCCCAACAGGGTATAAATACTGGACCTCAAAAACTAACCTTTCAGTACACTTATGGACCTGTGCATACTCTGTTGAGATGAAGGACTACAGGACTGCTGCTCTGATGTGCTTACATACTGCCTGCTGCCTCTGTGCCTGGGGGAAAATAATATGGACCTGTATCTCTTGAAAACAGAATGCTGAGTGACTTGAAGTGATAATTGTCTAGCCTCTTGATTAGAGATCTCAGGAACACAGCATGCTTTCAAAAATCTTTAACGTGCACCCAGACTCTGCCATTTGCGAGTCTATCTTGCCTAGGTGGGTCACCCCAGTCCTGGACGCTCAGAAGTTGGCTTAAGGTGCTGTGCCAGCCTCTGTGGATCCAGCAGAACTAACATTTCTTCTTTGCTGCGAGGCGCAAACCCAAAAGCTGCATGGATTGGACCTGTTGCAAAGACCTGCATCACCTCTAAAGCCTCATCAGAACTGCCAATGCACGACGCATCCTTGGTGTAGGCCCTCACATGCCTCATTGATGGCAGCCTCCACAACACTTCCAGACTTTGCATCACAGCCTTGCAACTCCTTGAAACTGACGCATCGCCCCGTCTGCCTGCTGTATGGTTGACACCGTACTTCGCATCACAAGCCCGTTGATAGGATCCTAAATGATGACTCAGCCTCTTGCTTTTCAGCCTCACCACATTTCGGAACAGATGCATCGCTATAGCTGCACAATGCAATCTCGACCCGGACCCTTACTTTTTTTTTAATTTATATTGGTGGGGGCTGCCCAGCATGGGCATAGGCATGGCCATGTCACCACCTCCCAAAAAAGGGAAACAGTCTTTCTGTCAGTCCCAGGGGCCGATGGGGCAATTGCCCCTTTCTTCCCCCCCAAGGGGTGCAGAAAGTCCAATACACACCAAGGATTACTTATTTTATTTGTAGTAGTGGGGGCTGCCCAACATGAGCATAGACATGCCCCCAGATTCCCAAAAAAAGGAAATAGTCTTTTAGCCCCCACTAGGAGGGCAGATGGGGCAACTACTTCCATCTGGCCCCCCATGGGGTAGAAAGCCCACTAGTCACCAGGAATTATATATTTCTTTTAATTGTATCAGTGGGCTGCCCAGCATGAGCACGTCCATGCCACAAAACCCTAAAAAAGGGAAACAGTCTTCCTGTCCCCCAGTTGGGGATTAGGTACAGCAATTGCCCCCATCTGCCCTCCAGTGGCTAAGACAGATTGTTAGACACAATGGATTACTTTTTTTTTTTTATTTGCATTGGTGGGAACTGCCTAGCCTTGGCTTTGCTATACCCCCACACCTCCACTCCCAAAAAAAGGGAAACAGTCTTTTTGCCTCCTTAGGGGCAATGCTGTTAGGAATTTTGTGTACTCCTGCAGATGATGGACGTTTTCATTACAGAAATGTAAGAGAGATGTGTGCTTTCAGTCAAAGTTTGAGGTTTGCATGGCATTATCGGTAAAAATCCTCATGGGATCCCTGCAGGTTATCCGATCCTGGATTCCTCTAGTTGTCTAGTTTTCAAAAGTGTCCCAGTTTGCTAGGGTTCCCTAGATGCCTTCTGAGCTGTGGCCCAAAAACCACACCTATGTGCTCTGTAAAAAACAGGTCAGTTTTGCATGGAAAAATTTGATGCATCCGTGTAGCATTTGGGCCATTTCCTGATGTTGGCACTAGTCTTACCCACACAAGTGAGGTACCATTTTTATCAGAAAAGTTAGGAGAATGGTGGGTGGAAGGAAGTTGGTGGCTCTGTCCAGATTCCATAGCTCTCCATCACAGATATGTGAGGAAAATGTGTGTTTTTAGTCAAAGTTTGAGGTTTGTAAGAGATTTGGGGTAAAACAGCCTGGTGAGAGGCATGCAAGTCACCCCATCCTGGATCCCCCAATGTGTCTAGTTTCTAAAAATATGCAGGTTTGCCATGTTTCCCTGGGTATCAGCTGAGCTAGGGTCCCAAAACAACAACTACCCTCTTTTAAAAAAACTGAAAAATTGGTCATTTTTGCATTGAAACATTTGATGTATCCATTCATCAATTTGGGTCGTTTCATGTTGTGACTCTAGGCCTACCCATACAAGTGCAGTACAATTTTTATTGGAAGACTTAGGGGAACACAGAATAGTAGAACAAGTGTTATTAGCAATTGTATTTCTTTGGATTTGCACCTTCCAGATGTAAAATAATGAGTAACAAAGAAGTAATTTTGAGAAGTACCCTCTACTTGATATGCTAGTATGGGTACCCCTAAATTCAGAGATGCACAAATAATTCCTGCTTCTAAACTCCATATCTTATGCCCATTTTGGAAATACATAGGTTTCCTTGATACCTATTTTTCACTACGTATATTTTAGCATATGGTTTGTTCTATGCCCGGTCACAATAAATCACCATTGCAAGGTGCAGCTCAGTTATTGGGTCTGGGTAGCTAGAGTTCTTGGAAAACCCACAAACCCTATATATTCCTACAACCAGAACTGTCTAGCAGATGCAATGGTGTATAGCTGTTGTGAATCAGCCATCGTGATGAGAAGGTACAAATGAAAACATTGTCACAAATGCCTGTTTTCCCTTACTAAATGTCAATATTTTTTTTCTCAACATGTGATTTATTTGGGAAAACCTTCAAGGATCTACACAAATCACCACTTGCTAAATTCAGAGTCTTGTCTTGATTTCAGAAATATATTGCTCTTTGGGATCCACCATGCGTTTCACACCAGTTTCTACCAAAAACTTGAAGGAGTTTCAAAGCACAATAAATAGGGAAATGGGCTATCTCCCAGTAAAATGCCAAGCTATGTTGGAAAATTTGGTTTCCTAAATCAAGTAAAAATGTTTGTAAAAGCTAGGAAAGTGGTGACTTTAGCACTGCAAACCTTTCATTGATGCCATTTGCACGAAAAAATAGTCACGTTTTTCTGCAGCACTTTTTTTTGCATTTTTCCCCCCAAAAAACATATTTGGCTATATTTTAGCTAATTTCTCATTTCCCTCCAACAAATTCCACAAACTCTGGATACCTTTAGAATCCCTAGGAAGTTTGAAAAAAGACCACAAATTTGGTGTGGATAGCTTACATGGATAAAAAGTTGCAGAAGCCTAAGCGTGAATTACCACAAATATAAAAAAAAAAGGCTTAGCACTGGGAGGGGGAATGCCTAACAGCGAAGGGGTTAATTATTCTGTTTCTGTATGTGCATGTATTGAAGCCACCAGCCAGAACAAGGAGATCATAGATATGTATCAAGTAGTTTGAATCACGCTCTTTCCCTCACAGGTGATACGCTGCACAAGGGCCAACCTCAATGACTTCAGATGTTTTTGGGCATTCAGTGAGGCCCCTTAGAATCTTCACATTAAGAAGAGGTTGGCTGTTCAAACATGTGCATGAGTAAGGGAGATTGAATGATGATTTTTCCTGATGAGAACTCTCATCCCTGTATCACCATTTTATATTCTTTCATTTGATTCTAAAGTTGCAGTGTTTTGCTATCTGGGAGCTAGCAAGATCAAGAGAGGATATGGAATGTTGCAAGCCGTCTTTGTCTGTAGGCTCACATCTGTTATTGAGGGCCATACTCTGTTTGCCCCCGTTTTTCAATGTTCAAACAAATACACACTCAAACTGTATGATTCTTCTTAATTCATTTTCTTGTGCTTTGGTTTGTACTTGTACTCATTTAGATGGTGTAAACTTCTAGGGCCACAAAACCTTAAAAGTCAAAAATTTGCTTCAAAGTTACCATTTGGCAGGAAGATTGCATCTTTACATTATTATTCATTGTGTTTCCCCAAGTTCTTGCAAACAGTAGCTCTTTGCGTGATGATATTACTAGTGTTTTACTGTGTTACATTAGTTCTGCGCATTTCTGTTGTGGGTTTGTTTATATCAAGTGTATAGCCAGGGGCTTTGCTTTTCAGCACTGTATTGTTTTATTAATGCATTGAAGGAGTATTGTGCATTTCATACTGTGTGTTCTGTTGATGTGATTTCTACTTCTGGAACATACCACTCATACTATAAATATAACGTTGTTAGACCTGGCCCTTTTTGCAGGGTCATCCCCAAACTTTTTGCCTCCTTCCTATTTTTTTTCCTGACCTCTGGTGTTGGCTCTAGGACTCTGAGCACTTTATCACTGCTGATCAGTGCTAAAGTGCAGGTGCTCTCCCTTCTAAAGTTGGTATGATTGGCTTACACCTAATTAGCACATTTAACTTAACTGGAAGTCCCTTGTACAATGGTATCTCTGTAACTAGTGCCAGTAAATTAAATGCTACTAGTGGGCCTGCAGGTCCACCCACAGAAGTAGGCTTTCAAATCTGTCTAAGGCTTGCTAGCGCAGGGCCTGAGTGCACAGTTTACTACCACAAGGATCTGGCATCTACATTTTATTGCCAGGCCTTGAACTCCCCTTTTACTACATGTAAGTCACATCCTAAGATAGTGCCTAGCTAGCCCTATGGGCAGGGTGCTATATGTGTAGAAGGCAGGACATGTGCCTCGTTCTGTGGCCTGTCCTGGGAGTGACAAACAGCATATATGGTTTCTCACTGCTGTGAGTGCTGCCTTACCCATTGGATTGCATTGGAAATGCCCTGCCTTATTTCTAGGGGACATTGTCTGATCTATGAGGGGTAGCATAGGCATGTTTGGTATGGTTGTAAGGGTAATGAGAAATGTTGCTTACTGGTGTAGGTGGATTTCTTATTACCATTATAGAAAAGTCACTTCTAGAAGGTGAGCAATTTTTTTGTGCTTATGACTCTGGTGTTTTACACCTTGACTCCAATACACGTCATGGGCAGAGTGACATCTGGGGTTTGTGCATACTTTTCAGACAGCCTGTACACAGGGAGGGTGGAGGTGTCACAGAGGTGCATTTGCATATTGAATGGTCTTCCTGGGCTGAGAGAAGGAGAGACGAGGTGAGGCGCAGCTTCATTTGTAAAGGATATGCCATGGCCTCTCACAAAGGGCTTGTTTACCCCCAACTGATGTCTGGAGCCTCTGCTGGATGAGAGAGGGGACACTCCTAGAACCAGTTGCAACTGGTTGGAACCTCTTCTTTTTGTCTTTCTAAGTGTTGTGCAAAACTGAGTATAAGTACAGGAGATTTTTCCCCATGTGAAGAGACACTCTGGAACAACTGAAATGGGCACAGAATGCCTTGGACTGCTGCTGCTGAGCTGACCTGTGAACTGCTGGTTCACTATGAGGAACTGCCAATGACTCCAAACCCCTTGTGCTGGCCTGCTTGTTGGGCCCTACCGCCATCTGCTTCCACTTGTGTCCCCAGGAGCTGGGTGCTGTGGTTCCTGCTCCCCTACAATGACTTGTTTTCCAGCATGAGGACAGCACTGTACCTGAAGGCTCCTCTTATGGAGCAGAGTGCATGAGCAGCGCTTCCTTCCTTTTTTTTGGAGTGCATGGATTATTCCTCTATTTGATCCCTTTGTCGTGCTTCGAGAGTGCTTTTTCAAGTCTTTCCGAGGTAGAAATCACCACCTTGACCTGGGACACGCTAGCATGTTTGAAATGTGCTTCTCAATGTGCCCCCGGGGCACAGGGATAACGAAGAATGGAGGAATTGCATTACTGTGCCCATGGGGGACTGGGGCGCTTTGAGGAGTGCCCCTAGGCCACATTCAGGCACTAACCTTGGCCGGAATCACTGCAGCGGCCCGGGGATCAACGAGGAGCACTCGCCCACCAGATCGGGTGTGGACGAGTGTGTGAGCTACGGCACATCCCTCATCGGAGGTTCCTCCTGCCCCAGGACACCCCAGGGCCTGCAACGCCGGTCTAGCACTCATGGGGGCAGAGGTATGGTCCCCTGAAGCACAAGAAGTTGTTGGAGCCTCTCTCCTCCTATCAGGCAGCAGTAAAACCTCATTGGGGGTTCCACCCAGCAGGGAGGGTGTGCACTGTGCCCCCAGACCAGGAGGGGGCACCAGAGAAGCAGGACATGGGGAGGCGAGGGTACATCCCTCTCCTACTGTCACTGCGCGAGGAGCGTGAACGCTCCAGTCTTACTTTGGCTATTGGGCTCTCCGGCCCCCACAAGGGTCGGATAAGGCCCCTGTTATCTTTCAGCGCGGAAGGAGTGCTGGAGCCTCTTTATCTGGCCCCAAGGATTTGAGCCCATAAACAGAAAGGGAGGGCTTCATTTTTATGGGCCTCACTAATGTTTTAGGGACATTTTGTGCAGGGTAATTTTTGTGGTGCATCTGGTGATACTGTTTCTGCATTGTCAGTGACCGATGTTTCCCTGATATGTGCAGCTCTACTTTTATTTTCGGCAGCATATGACTATGCTGGTGTACATTCCTGATGCTGTGTGACCTGGTAAGTGACCTATGGTTATTAGGACATGTACCTTTATGATGACATGTTTTTGTGATTTGCCATGTGTTCTCTGATGTTCCTTGTATGGGCATTTAAGATGGTATGTTTGCTATGACATGCACATTCTTTTTAGTGATGTTTTCCTGACTACTACTTATGTTGAGAATAACCAGTAACCTATATGTTTTATGTGACTACTGCTGGCTTCCACAGAGTAATAGTACTGTGTAATGTTCTGACAACTGTTTGGGTGGAAGGGTATTACTGACATGTTGTGTTTGGTCTAATAATGTTGTATACAATACAGTTTATTTTTTTATAACTGGGTGTTGTGTTTCCTTTGTGGTGGGGATAGTGTGTTACGTGTGTGTTGTGCAATCGCTTTACACATTGCCTCTGGGATAGGCCTGACTGCTCGTGCCAAGCTACCTAGGGGGTGAGCAGAGGTTAACTTGGGTGTGTATCTCCCTCGCCCTGACTGGAGTGGGTGGGTTCTGCCTGGCTTAGGTGCATACCCTAGCCAACCAGAAACCCCATTTCTAACAGACGTGTTCTGCTATTGCACAACTCTGGTTGAGCAGTCCCATTTATTTTGCAATTGCAACAAATGTGATCCACTTACCCTACACAATACCTCTTAAGCTAGGCTTGACTGCTTTTCCACATCTGCTTGAAGAGCCAAGGAGGAGTAATCTAGGACTAACTTTCTAATGGAGTTCTAGTAGCTACAGAAATTGATAACATGGATCCTCAGAAATCTCACTTGCTTGATAACCCCTGCATCTAGAGCTACCAAAACCAGTTATTGACACAGAAATTTGCATTCACAAACATGCACACATACATGCAGAGTCACATACACACATTTGAAAATACATATCCATTATGCAGCTATATGTGCTTGTATGTTACTCTTATGATCAGACTGTCTGTTCAGTTATGTTTTAGTTACAGTTCAATCATTACTTGTAAAGCACGGATTATCATCCATGAGGGTATACAGGTGCTGGAATTAGTCGAAGAGCCATGTCTTGAGCTTCTTCCTGATGTCTGTCAGTGAAGGAGACGTTTGGAGGGGGAGGGTGTTCCAGGACTTGGCAGTGATATGGTAGAAGGAGCATCCTCTGCTGCGACAATGGTGGATCTGCCAAATTTTGTGACAGGGCAAAGGAGGCAGAGTTAAGGTTTCTATATGACAGGTGGAAATTCATGCTGAGGTTCATGTATGCTGTTCGTTGGTTGTGTGGGCATGTGTTAGAAGCTTGGATTGAATTTCTTGATGGGGGGAGCCAGAGGAGGTTTCTCAGGTGCTGGGTGGTGTAGGTCTGTTTGGGTAGGTTGAGGATCAGTCTGGCTGCTGACTTTTGCATCATCTGGAGACTTCTCTTCAGTTTGATAGTGGTTCCTTTGTTCTGTGCATTGCAGTAGTCCAGATGGTTGGTGATTAGGACTTGTATGACTATTTTCCTAGTGCGTGTTGGGGGCCTTTTGAAGATTCTTTGGAGCATGCAAAGTGTGCTGCAGCAGGCTGAGGAGACTGTGTTGATCTGTTGCTTCATGGTGGGTTTGCTGTTCAGCATGATGCTGAGGTTGCAGGCGTGGTCTTTTGGTGTGGAGGTGGGTCCGAGGTGTGAGGGCCACCAGGTGTCGTTTTAAAGGGAAGTATGGTTGCCAAAGATCAACACGTCAGTCATGTCCATGTTGAGCTTCAGACAGTTGTTCCTCATACAGGTTGCGCTGTTCGTCATGCAGTATTGGAAGATGGTCTTCATTGTTTTGGGTACCCTAAGAGCGAGAGGATGAGCTGGGTGTCATTGGATATGATGTTGATACACTCTTTGCTAGTGCAATCATGTATATGTTGAAGAGGGTGGGGCTGAGGGATTAGCTCTGAGGGATGGTGCAGATGGTGCTCTTGGGTTGTGAGGTGAAGGGGGGGAACCAGATTCTTGGCACCTATACCATGAGGAATGATGTGGTCCTTCTGAGTGTCTTCTCTGAGTCTGATCTGTTGCAGTCTCTTGATGAGCGTGCTGTGGGAAACAGTGACGAAGGCTGCAGAGAGTTCTAGGAGGATCAGGGAAACCGATTCTGCTCTGTCAAGTGGGGTATGGATGTTATCTGTGGTGGCGATCAGGGCAATCTTGGTGCTGTGGTGGCTGGGAATGCTGATTGGGAGAGGTCTAGCAGTTTTTTTTCTTTCGAGGTGTTCCATGAGTTGACTGTTGATTGCCTTCTCCAGGACTTTGGCGGGAAATGAGCGCAGTGAGATTGGGTGGTAGAGATTGCTGGGGTCTGCTGAGGGTTTCTTGATGAGAGGTCTGACCTCTGTGTGTACCATGTGTCGGGCTGTGGTGATGGATGTGTTGAGGATGCTGGTGAGCTGGTGGCTGATCTCATTGCTTCCTAGGTTGAAGATTTGGTGGGACACGGATTGGTGGGTGCTCCCCCGTGTATGGAGCTCACTAAGGCAGTGGTGACCGGTGCAGTGACTGTTCCCATGTGGTGAGAAGTTGGTCGAGGTAGGCTTCCACAGGGGTGGGTTGGGGAGGCTGAGAAGGTTGGTCATCTGGGTTCGAAAGTTCAGTAGATGGGAGATATCTTGTTGTGGAAGTGATTTTCAGAGTTACTGTGAGGGAGGGATGGTGTTCTCATGGCTGTAGCGTAGGAGAACTCTCTGACTATGGGGAAGAGTTCCTTGTTGTGGTTGGTGCTAACCAAGATGTGGTGAGCAAGGGTGTCTGTTTTGGCAAAGCTAAGTTGGTGGTGGAATTTGCTGAGGTTGACTTAAAGTTGGTTTGGTTGCTATTGTTTATGCTGATGCACCATCTTCTTTCTAGTTGTTTGCAGCTGTGTTTCATTGTGCTGACTTTTGGAGTGTACCAGCTGGCTTGCTTTTTGAATCTGCAGGTTTTGTATATTTCATGGCGGCAATTTGGCCAGCGGCATTGGTGAGCGAGGTGTTGAAGTTCTTGACTGATTGATTCAGGATGATTGGGGCATCCAGTTGAGTGGTGTTGAGGGGATCTTTCCATTGGGTTTATGTCACTTTGCCACTGCTGTGGGGGTGGTCCATGGTTTTGCTGCGATGGTGAAGTGTACTATGCAATGGTTGGTCCAGATGAGTTATGTGGTGTGGCTGTATTTGACTTTGTTTCTGGATGAAAAGATAATGGTGGTCATTACAACCCTGGCGGATGGTGTTAAAGCTGCGGTAATACCGCAAACAGGCTGGCGGACAAAAAAAGGGAATTATGACCGTGGCGGAAACCGCCAACATAGACAGCCACTTTAACACTCTGACCGCCACAGCGATACAGACAAGCAGCGCGGCGGTCACCGCCAACAGACAGGCGGGAGACAATGTACCGCCCACAGTATCACAACCCGCCAATCCGCCACCTTTTCCGTGGTGGATTCACTGTGGATAAAAACACGGCGGAAACAGCTTTTGCAATGGGAAAACGCTCACCTTAACACACTCCACGAGGAAGGAGGCCACCATGGAGCCCGAACTGCAAATACTCCCTGCGCTTGTCTTCCTGCTCCTCTACGATCACCAGCAACGTAGGCGTCGAAGACAACGGTGAGTACTGCACCTACGACATAGGAGAGGGGGGAGGCAAAAGTCAGGGGGACACACATGCAACACCCCCATCCCCAACCCGACACTCACCCACTACTACACACACACCAATGCATTTCCAAACAGCACAGTAACAACCCACAACCCCCCCGGAAGAATGCAAAGACAAAAGGAAATCAGTTCAAACATTATAATGTATCAAAATACAGTAACCTACTATATACAGATATATATACACTTTCCAAATATGTACATCACGATTAGTAGTGCAGGTATGCACATTTCAATGTCTGTGGACCACTGGGCCCAAAATGCATGGGCGAGGCCCACACTAGATACCTGTCCACAAACGGAGAGAACACTGCAGGGGCATCAGATAGGAATACAACAGGCACCTAAGGGGGAAGGGAAGGGGGGGCACCTCAGCCAAATTACAGCACCACGCCAGATCCACGACGGGGCTCCATGCCCATTGATGTATCCTGGGGAGTGCAAAGCCACAGTCTCTCAAGTCTCTACAGTGGGTGGTTTGCCCACTGTTACATCCTGGGGAGTGCAAAGCCACAGTCTCTCAAGTCTCTACAGTGGGTGGGTTGCCCACTGTTACATCCTGGGGAGTGCAAAGCCACAGTCTCTCAAGTCTCTACAGTGGGTGGGTTGCCCACTGTTACATCCTGGGGAGTGCAAAGCAACAGTCTCTCAAGTGTATGCAGGTCTCCACTGGTTCTGGAGGGGGACTGGTGCCCAGAGTGCTTCATCCTGTGAAGGACAGACAGAGTGGATGCAGGTCTCCACTGTTTCTGGAGGGGGACTGGTGCCCAGAGTGCATCACGCTCCCCGTGACGGTCCCAGTTCCGTCACTGTCCCAGCTGCACATGGGCTAACGATGCTTGATTTGGCAGTGCTTTGCCCTGTTCAGCGGTCTTCACCATGTCGGTCTTTGGCCTGTTCAGCGTTGCTTTGCCATGTCGGTCTTTGGCCTGTCCAGCGCTGCTTTGCCATGTCGGTCTTTGGCCTGTTCAGCGGTGCTTTGCCATGGCGGTCTTTGCCCTGTTCAGCGGTGCTTTGCCCTGTTCAGCGGTCTTCACCATGGCGGTCTTTGGCCTGTTCAGCAGTGCTTTGCCATGTCGGTCTTTGGCCTGTTCAGCGGTGCTTTGCCATGTCGGTCTTTGGCCTGTTCAGCAGTGCTTTGCCATGGCGGTCTTTGCCCTGTTCAGCGGTGCTTTGCCCTGTTCAGCGGTCTTCACCATGGCGGTCTTTGGCCTGTTCAGCGGTGCTTTGCCATGTCGGTCTTTGGCCTGTTCAGCGGTGCTTTGCCATGGCGGTCTTTGCCCTGTTCAGCGGTCTTCACCATGGCGGTCTTTGCCCTGTTCAGCGGTCTTCACCATGGCGGTCTTTGCCCTGTTCAGCGGTGCTTGCCTTTGCTGTCTCTGACCTGTGCAGCAGTGTGTGGCATTACCGTCCCTCAGTGCCCAGCGGGGCTGTGGCTGCCGGGGCCCTCCAGGTCACTGACGCTGGCGGTGGTGTCCGGACCAGTGATGATACTGGTGCCCTCCAGGTCACTGACTCTGGCGGTGGTCTCCTGACCAGTGATGATACTGGTGCCCTCCAGGGCACTGACTCTGGCGGTGGTCTCCTGACCAGTGACGATACTGGTGCCCTCCAGGACTCTGGTGGTGGTCTCCTGACCAGTGACGATACTGGTGCCCTCCAGGGCACTGACTCTGGCGGTGGTGTCCTGACCAGTGACGATACTGGTGCCCTCCAGGGCACTGACTCTGGCGGTGGTCTCCGGACCAGTGACGATACTGATGGCGGTGGCGTCCTGGCAGGTGGGGACAATGGCGGCCTTCTCCGCCGTGCTGCTCTTCCCAGACTTTGGAGACTTCTTCTGCCCCTTCACCACCTTGGGAGGAGTCACAGCTGACTCGGCACTCCCCCCGGGACCCTTGTGAGCTGTTTTGCCGGCAGGAGTCTTCACCCTCTCCCGTCGGCCACTTTCCAAATTAAGGTGCTTTACAAGGGGTGGACTGGCAGTGCTTTGGCTCCGTGTCACACTGGCTGCCCTGGTGGCCGGTGCACTCCACACACCTTTAACACGCACCACTGGTACCAGACTTTTTTTGGCTGAGGTGCTACTACGGGACCTATGAATTGGAGGGGTGGGGGTGGTGGGAAAGAGGTCAACGTCGCTGAGGAAGAGTTTCTGACAAACACTGGGATGGGTAGCTGGAGGGGGTCTGGGAGTGGAGGAAGAGGAGGTGGTTGTAGGAGGTGTAACTTTAGGTGATTTGGGTGCAGGTGCAGGTACTGGAGGCTGTCGTGAGGTGGATGGATGTTGGGTGTGTGGGTGCCCGCGTTTGTGTACTTTGGGAGGGGGCGTCACAGACACACTGGGAGTGGACACAGGGGACGTGTAAATGGTAGTGGGGGTGGTGAGTGCAGGTGAGCGGGGGTGTGGTGCTGGGTGTACTGGTGCGAGTCCTAGTGCCTGTAGATGTAGTGCATGCAGGTGAGAGTGTAGACAACACTGGGAGGGAGGAGGGAGACAACGAGGAGGGGGACACAGTGGAGGCAGTGGATGTTGCTATGTCTGTATGTGGGTGATGCTTGTGTGAGTGCCTGTGGGTTGTGTGGTGCTTATGTTTGCCTGAGCTACTTTTGTGTGTTGGGGTGTGTGCATGCTTGTCTGATGGTGGGCTTGGGATAGGCTGGGGTACAGGGGATTGGGTCTGGGTGGAGGAAGTTGGAGGGGGGAGGCTAGACACAGGGACAATGGCTGCCATCAGTGCTGAGGCCAGATATTGCAGAGTTCGATGAAGGGGCCTGACCACAATGAATGCCCTCCAGGAATGCATTACTGTGTTGCAACTCCCTTTCTACACCCTGGATGGAATTCACAATGGTAGACTGCCCAACAGTGAGTGACCTGAGGAGGTCAATGGCCTCCTCACTGAGGGCAGCAGGGGTGACTGGGGCAGGGCCTGAGGTGCCTGGGGCAAAGGTGATGCCCACCCTCCTGGGTGAGCGGGCACGGAGCGAAGGCTGAGGGGCTGCTGGGAGGGCGGTGCTGGTGGGGGGGTGGCGGCTGTACCTGTAGAAGTGGGGGGCACAGATGGTGCCGCCACCACAAGGGAGCTCCCATCGGCGGACGAGTCTGTGTCGCTGTTTGGTGATCCGGTGACCAACGTGAAGCTCCCCTCGCCCTCCGTCCCACTGGTGTATTCAGAGTCTGTGGTGTGGCCCTCCATGGCCATGTGGAATGCAGCTCCCTCGTGCTCTGGTGCCACTTTACCTCCGCCTGATGATGCTGATGCACAAAAGAATAGGGAGAGCAGAAAAAGGGGGGGGACAGCAGAAAAAAGACAGGTTGAGTGCATGGCTTGCCTCTACCGTTGGCGGACAATACAGACACAGCAGCCCCCTGCACTACGCGGTGCTCTTGGCCTCTACAGATGCAATTCCTTGGATCTGGCCTACATGGCTATGGTGGACATCTGCACACATAGATGACACAGGGGCATGTATACCTGTACTTGGCACTCTACAGAGGTGGGGTGGAGTGCCACATGGCCTGCATTCCGGAGGGGCCTAGCCGACGTAACTCGCCCTGGCCCAGGGAAACCCACAGCCCTCCTCCCCCACCCAGACCCCTCCACTGCGCGCAAAGTCTGCAAAATGAGAGTGCACTCACCCCCTTGTGTCTGCTGTGATGCCCTCATGCGCCCATCCAACTCAGGGTAGGCCACCGCCAGGATCCGGAACATCAGGGCGGTCATGGTGCGACGGGCACCCCTCCCACGTTGGGAGGCCATCCCCAGCTGAGCCGCAGCCGTCTTCTTGCTCCAGCGGCGAATGTCCTCCCATCTTTTACGGCAGTGGGTGCCCCGTCTCTGGTGGACCCCCAGGGTCCGGACATCCTTGGCGATGGCACGCCAAATGTCCTTCTTCTGGTGGGCGCTGACCTACATGACATGTACAGGGGAAGAAGAGAAGTCATTAACAACTGCACCGTCGAAGTGAGTGGCCCCCATCCCTACCCTTGCCATGTGGCACATGCATTCACAGTCCTTCATGGTCACTGAACTCTGCCCCCTTGCTACTGACATCCAGCCCTCTCCACCCAGCATAGCCCATACAACGTGCTCCCTGTGTACTTAACTGTTGGTCTGGAGGACTGTAGAGTAGCGTGTACTGGGGGAGGACCCCGTCAACTAGCTTCTCCAACTCCTGAGCAGTGAAGGCAGGGGCCCTTTCCCCAGACGCAGCAGCCATTGTCTCTTCCAGACCGAGGTCACAGCAGCACTTGCAGTGAAGGTCCTCTCCTGCGAAGATCAGGTATCGAGTGATTGAACAGATAGAAAATGGCGGTCACGTCCGCGGCGGTGACGTCCACAGCGGTGCGTATCATCACCGCCGGCGCACTTCATCATTGGCTCCTGGGAGCCATAGGGTCCAATGTTAACCAATGCAGCATTGCGCCGCGGTCTACGAACGCCTACCGCGACAGTGTACAACGCCAGCGCAGATACCTCACATCCCATTGTCCCACTTTAGAGGTCAGGCAGCCGCCATTTCAGGGGCCCACATGGCTTCATTTACTACTGCGTCACACATACCTAGGCCTACACTCAACACACATACAGGAAGAGTTTTGTATTTAGTGTCATGTTCTGTGTAGCTGTGGGTACATACCTGGGAATTTGTTGACTCTGTGGTCGCTGTTGTCCTTCTTAAGCACCGTCAGCTGGGACATTTGAGGAGATGGCGGAATCCTCCGGTGTACCGACCGCTGGTGGACCTGTTAACAATGTAGGAGCGACATTTGATCATCATCCAACAGTTTTGACCGTGCCACAATCCAGGAACTGTGTACCCAGTTGGAGCCAGACCTGATCTCACCAATCCGCCATCCCACAGGAATACCCCCTGAAGTGAAGGTGCTATCAGTGCTCCATTTCCTTGCAAGTGGATCATTTCAAACAATTGTGGCCATGGCATCAGGGATGTCCCAGCCTATGTTTTCCAACGTGTTGTCCAGAGTGTTGTCTGCCCTGCTGAAACACGTAAGGAGCTACATCGTTTACCCTCAAGTGGAGGACTTGCCTACAGTGAAAGGTGACTTCTATGCCCTGGGACATATCCCTAACATCATAGGTGCTATTGATGGCACCCATGTAGCTCTGGTCCCCCCACTCAGGAGTGAACAGGTGTACAGGAACCGGAAGAGTTATCATTCGATGAATGTACAGATGGTATGTTTGGCAGACCAGTACATCTCCCAGGTGAATGCTATGTTCTCTGGCTCAGTGCATGACGCCTACATCCTGCGGAATAGCAGCATCCCGTATGGGATGGGTCAACTCCAGAGGCACCAGGTGTGGCTATTAGTGGACTCTGGTTACCCCAACCTGTCCTGGCTATTGACCCCAGTGAGGAATCCCATGACCAGGGCAGAGGAACGCTACAATGAGGCCCATGGGCGGACTAGGGGGGTGATCGAACGCACCTTCGGCCTCCTGAAGGCCAGGTTCAGGTGCCTCCATATGACAGGTGGTTCCCTATTCTACTCACCAAGGAAGGTGTGCCAGATCATCATCGCCTGCTCGATGCTTCACAATCTTGCTTTGCGACGCCAGGTGCCTTTTCTGCAGGAGGATGGTCCAAATGACGGTGTTGTGGCAGCTGTGGAGCCTGTGGACAGTGATGAGGAGGAAGCTGAGGAAGAAGACATAGACAACAGGGTGTCAGTCATCCAGCAATATTTCCAGTGACACACAGGTGAGAACAATTTTTTTACTATCACATTCACTTTCACACTTCTACCTCTATCCTGTCTGTCAATTAGTAGGAGTATTTGGTAACTGAGTTGTACATTTCCATTACGGTTTCACAGGTGTCGTTACCAACGTGTGTCATCTGCTTGCATCCTTCATGGATTTGTGATGTGTGACATAGGTATGTTGGCATTACATTTGAAAACGCATTTTGTCACTGTCATTGCTAATACACATTTTCAAAATCACAGACTGACTTCAGATTGTTTTGTGGTTCAAGGGTGTTTGATGAAGTGCTAATTATTGGAGGGGGTGGCAAAATGGTGATGGGTGATGGTGGAGGAATGTCCATGGCAGAGTCCAGTCTATTAGTCTCACAGGTGCACTGCCCATATGGGCATAGGAAGTGGAGCTGGGGCAGTTCCAATCTGGACAGGGTAACAAAGTGAGACAGTGGGAGGACAATCAGGGTGGTCTCATTTCCTGGCGGGGGTCTTGCCATCTTGCTCTGTCCTGTTCCTGGATCTCAGGGACCGCTTGCGGGGTGGTTCTCCATCTGCAGGGGGTGGTGTGCTGGTGTGGTGGTCCTGTGGCGGGGCGTCCTGTCCACTAGCGCCGGCGGAGGTGGTTTGCAGTTCATCTTCCATGCTAGTGTCAGGGGCCCCTTGGAGTGCCACGGTGTCCCTCATGGTCTTTTGTATGTCCTTCAGCACGCCTACGATGGTGCCCAGGGCGGAGCTGATGGTTCTGAGCTCCTCCCTGAACCCCAAATACTGTTCACCATGACCCTGAGCTCCTCCTCGGAAAAACCTTGGGTGTCTTTGGCGTGACATGGGGTGGTGTAGGTGATGTGTGGGGTGGTGTATGTGTTGATGACTGTGGTGATGTGTGGTGGTGTGGGGTGTTTTGAGCGTGGATGTTGTATGGGTGATGGTGTTGTGTGCCTCTGTGTTGTGGGGTTGTCTATTACTGTAGTCTCTCTCTGGCCTTCTTTCAGATTTTTTGGTCGTAGGGGTTTGTGGGTGATGTGGGTGTGTGTTTTATATTGTGTTGGGTATGTGGGAGTGTTGTTTGTATGTGTTTCAGGTGTGTGTAATTCGAATTGTCCAATGTGTCTGTGTTTTGGAGATGTGTGTGTATTTTGAGCGCGGCGGTGTGTACCGCCAATGGAATACCGCGGTTGAAAGACCGCCGCGTGGATTCGTGGGTCGTGATAGCATGGGCGTGTTTCTGTTGGCGTGACGGTGGAGGAATTGTTTTCGCAATTTTATCACTGACCTTTGGTGTGGCGGAGTTGTGTGGGTGTCTGAATTTCGTCAGATTCCGTGCTGTGGGTCATAATAGCTGTGGCGGAATTCCGCGGCCGCGGCAGTGTATTGGCGGTCTTCTGCACGGCGGTAAGCGGCTTTTACCACCAATGTTGTAATGACCCCCAGTGTCTGCCCTGCTCTGTGTGTGGGGCCTGTGACCAACTGGGTGAGTCAGATGTTGTACATTGGCTCCAGGAGGTTGGTGGAATTAGTGTCTGTGGGATTGTCTGTGTGAAAGTTTAGGTCTTCTAGGAAGATGTAGTGCTTGTATTGAGTGATAAAGTCTGTGATTGTGTCACAGAGGCTGTTTGATGGTCCTCGGGGTCTGTATGTGAGGGTACCTTTTATGGTTGTGTTGCCATCTCTGTGGAATTGGAAATTCAGGTGTTCCATGATAGGTGTGGTTTCATCTTCAGTGGTGGTGCAGTGGATTGATTCTTTGTGAATGATGGCAATCCCACCTCTGTGTTTGTTGGTGTGGTCCCGGGGTTTCATCTTGTATCCATTGGGAATTGTGGTGGTGATGTCAGGGCTGAAGAGGGGCTGAGCCATGTCTCTCTGATGAAGGTCACATCAGAGCGAGGGTGGACATGGTCTCCCTGTCTTTGGTGGCATGTTTTCTGAGTGATCTGGCATTGATCAGGAGGCATTGAAGTGGTTCTGGGGCAGCAGCGACCAGCGGGGTGGGAGTGGTGAGGGTTACTGCGAGGGTGGGTGGTCCGAGGTTGCTGGTGAACTGACATCAGTAGCATGTGAAGGGTCCTGTCATGTGGCAAGGGAATGTGGTGTGACAGTTGTTGTGGCATTCAGAGTCAAGGGCTTGGAGTTCTGTGGAGGAGTACCTATTGGTGTCTGGAGGGCCAGGGTTCCTGGTGCTTGGTGTGGTCCAGGCACGGAGAGGCACAGGCATTCTTGCCTTTGGCACACGGCTCCGTGCCCACTGTGCGCATACTCGCTGCGTGCATCCACTCTATGGCTGCCCTGTGGTCTCTATTAAATAGGTCCTGGGAGGAGTGATGGGGAGGTGGGTGATTGGAGCGGGTGGCAGGAAGCAGGTGGTGGAAAAAAACGGGAGAGAGTGGTGCAAGCTGGCACGGCTGGAAGGTGCCAACCAAGGAATGGCAGGGGAGATGGAATCTAAAAAGTGCAATAGCTATGTAAAAAAGCTATGGCAGAAGCTGGCTGACAGTGCAGGCTGCCTTGGGTGACTGGCATAGGGCAGGGACAGCCTAGCAGTCGTGAGGTAGAGGGAGTCACTGACCTCAACAAGGGGAGTGATGGTGAGGGCCAGTTATGCATGCTTTTCTTGTAACTATTGTCTGATCTATACTCATTTAAGAACATCGAAGACTGTACTTTTCAGGAAAGCATTTGGGGATTGTCATCAAATTAAAGTGAATCTGTGGCTCAACTCTCGCATTAAAGAAATATTTAAATGTATTATTATATACCTGCAAGTGTCATAGTCATTATTTGAGGCTTGCCAGAGGGAGCAGGCACTCACCCCGGCCTAACCCTTTGTCATGTTGGCACTGACCTTGCACTGTATGGGTCAATGATCATAGGGACACTCAAGACAGACATAAGCAGATTCAAAAGAGTCACATTTACTACCTGGACACACAGCTTTATTTCCACCCACGGTCCATGAGCAGCAATGTGTATGCTATTGTGGGGCTATTGCGGATAGAGGAGAGGGAAGATTCCCACCCTACGTCGTACCGAGTAATAGACTTGTTTGTATATACCATTGCAGGCCTATGAGAGAAAAGGGATTGCATATTTCCATTATTTTCCAAGGCACCTGGAGCGATAATGGGAAAAAACTATTCATCTGCCAACTATGATATCAGGTGGCATGCAGGGCTATCTTCACCAGCATTTGATATTCTTAGGGAAAAAGTGCTTTATTTCCGAGGTTGATCTCACCACCTGATGTCTCACCTCAACCCGGGGGGGGGGGGGGGGATTTACAGACATAGGTTTCCACGTACTACTGAGAATCTCATATAATATGTTCATCGGGCTCATATTTCCAAAAAGCATAGACTAATTTACGGATAAATGAAGTCTGCTGAGGCAGCACACAATGTTTTCTTTTTTATCTGCAGGAAAATCATTTTTTATCCTTGTGTCAAAATGCTTTTCTGTACACTACCACCAAATATGGGGATGATCTGTTCCCCTTCCGATCTTTCCCATCCTGGAAGGAGAGTTACTCCAGAGCGTGGCTGCTGTTAATATCCCACCATTTCCTCGGTGGGAAGAAGTCAGATTAGAGTTTGGGAATGCCTGCAAACATACAAGTTTGTGGGTTTTCCCAGACTTAAAAACTGACTAGTTCTGCTGACTTCCCACCCCTTGCATCGAATTTACTACTTTTGTTACGCAAAACTTAAATGACCGCTTCACTTGGCCAACGTGCCTAATACTGCCTGTTTGTGCTTCTTAACTTACTAAAGGCCCACACTTGTCCAAAGTGCCAGCGGTGAGATTTGTTTTTGAAAATATTATTAATGCCTTTTAACAAAAGCAATCCTGTTCCACTCCTCAACAGGAAACCACTCAACATTTTGAAGAAATGTATAAAAATCAGTTTGTCACTTGCACCCTTTTCTGAAACATAGTTCATGCAGCTGCATATCTTCTCTATTGCATTGAATGTGTCCCCCCTTACCCAGTTAATACATTTGTTGTCACTGTTATTGGCGCCCTTAGTTAGTCATTTGGAATTGTAAGGAAAAATACAGGTAATGTACAGTAAATCCATTTAAGGTGTTTTTGTGTAAAAGATTTCTGATGTATTATCTTAAACTGATTCGAAAATACATTGTATATTTCTCCAAATACAAAACTGGGAAAGCTATTTGTAAAAGCTTATTTTAAATAGTGACACCAAACGTAATGTAAAGTATAACAAGTAAGTATTTCAAACCAATATTTGCAATAGACTTAACATGCTGCTCTCCTAATAATGCTTTGCTCTCAAGTGCCCTAAATATATTAACCCAGTGGTAAATTGCTCAGAACATTATCATCGATTTTATTAGCGATGCTCAACCATCGTTAAGGACATAATAAGCTTAGAAAGAAACAAGCTCTTTCTAGGCTTGATTACAGCAATGCTGTCTTTCAACACTTTCCCTGTCAGTCGAGCAGATCAAATTCAAGAATACTGCCTGGTCCGGCTGCATCAATATACAGATTTGTTAGAACGCAATTATTTGGGGAGGGAAAGGGTTAACTAATTTGCTGGATTTATGACTCTCAGGCACATCATACGATTTTGGTCCCATCCGCTATTAATCAATAATCCATTATCATAACTCTTTGGAAATGATTTATAGTTTTTATCATCTGCTTCCATCTTAGAAACACTACCTTTTCTGCATCCGAGCGCGCTATAAAACCTTTGGGCTATGAAGATTAATAGAGATATTCTGTGTCCAGCTTGTACGGCAGTGAAAAAAATGATAAGGTTTTCCTCGCAGTTGCAAGTGAAGTCGTTTCTGCAGTCTTATATCTGTTGTCTCCCAACCTGGTGCTGTGTACAAGTGCACAGGGGTGCACATCTGCACCCGTACACACATGTACATAGGCACAGATAGATCTACACACGACCGTTCAACGCAGCCCAAAGCACCCACCTATTTATCACGCGTACACATTTAGTCAAAAAGAACGTGACTTAATAAACATGACCTTTAAATATTTCACTACGAAAATGGACACTGTAGTTTGATTTTTGGTCAACATATAGAGTTAAACTAGCACCGACTTTCCGAACTCGGCTAAATTCCGATTGCTAAATTATTTTTTCCACGTTTTGGGTTCTATTTTACATTCACAGAAATCTGCAAAGAAAATATTTAAATTAAAAATAAACGGCAGTCGGGCGTAACTGAAATAACCCTTCCGAGTCTAATGCAAGTTACAGAGATGTTTTTTTTATTTCTATTGCTGTTGAAACGATGCCGGTTTATCACATGTAATAACACATTATGTGCAAGTCAGATATTCCCCACGAAACCTTAAACAGAGGAGAGACCAGGTTCCTATGTGATTGCATATTTACAGACTAGTGTACAGATTCGAAGATCTTCGCCAGCATGACCCACCGTATCAAGGTCACTCCGATGCATCTTTTTTTACCATCCACTGCATACCCCAGGGACCAAAGCGGTTATTAACAAAATGTCAGTAGCTGCTTTCCAGCCACTACTCCCATTTGCTTGGACATTTTTCACTGCTGAGTCTGTATTTCCTCTCCTCTTGCAGTCTGACGAGCTGCCATATTGAATTCTGCTCAAAAAAATGTCGAGCCTCTTCGACCAAGGAGTGAATCTGAGCTCAGACAGATGTGAAGACAATATGTGACTGTTGTCGAAAAGACAAAAGTTCCCTGCAAAATTGCATTTGTCAATTGTGCACAAGGGACTAATTCGCCATTGGCGGCCAGGCGTGACATGGAATTGTGTTCGCTTGAGGTAAAACGCCATGTGATAAACTAATACTACAATGTAAGAATTATAGCTCACTGCTGAGGGCTTCAATGGTTATTAAAGGCCCTCTTCCTGCGTTATAAGATGCAGCCGCTGGCCAGGGCCCATGGACAGGGCTTTTAACAACCATTATAGACTAAGGAAGAAGAACTGTGATGCTATTAGAATATTATACCCACTGGGAATGGCTTGGTGAAACACTTCATAGAAAACACTTATAATAGAAGCACACTTTAAAGAATCAATCAAATAGCACTCTATATAAAGTCCAAAATACATAAAATCTACAAGGTTCAATGTGCGAAATTTAACAGTCTTGCTAATGTACAACAATCTTATATCTTTAGTTCCAATTTAAAACCCATACAGCCAACGCATTTCATTCAAATGAACTTCTTCAGGGCATTAAGTAAACAACTTAATTTCTGTATTTTAGACTCACCAACATTTTTGAGCCATCCTGAAATCAACAGTTGCATTTCAAATCTAAATATCCCTTCTGCTAATTCTGACGCGGTGTTTTGCTACGGACCTGGGGGCAAATATCCACCTATATGATTACACATTCATTCTGAAATGGTGAATTGTGAATTATGAATGGCCACGAGGTCCTGAACTATATGAGACTGGCCTCCTAACCCCCTGAGGAACATTTGTTGGAATATACCTGGTGGGAGGCCCTGAGTGGTTCCCCAAGGACTTCTGTGGAATGGTCTTGTACTTCTATGATCCACCTGTGTTCTTCAAGAAGCCAGGAGGCTCTGGGGCCCAGAAAGAGAGTCAGGAAGGGTGTTTTGCTGGCTGGTTTCGGAGGAGCTGCACAATATGACCCCACCAGTAGGGGAAAGGAGAAAAGCACTAGGAGCAGAGTAGAGGCCTGGTACCGGAGAGCCATTTATAGAACAGTGATAGTATCTTGCAAGCAAATACAAAAAAAGTACAAATTACAACAGGTGTTTCAAGTGAATGGTGCAGTGTTCGTGATTGGTGAAAGATCATGAACAGTAGTGCGCAGTGATAAATAAACCCAAAAATGTTGACTTAAGTAGCATAGGTTTTAGTAAAGGGGAACCTTGGCTCCAAGTGACCATATAGGCTCCATCCTTAGCAAACATTCATTAAAGCCACAACATATACGTTGACGTTGCAACCACTATGAATATATTTGTATCGGAGTCTTCATCAGGACCAAACTGATATACACCTCTCAATGAAAGTCATATCTATGTGGAGCAGTATCTTTTTCATTTAATGAACAGATTTGTAGATCCGAGATGGGCAACCAATAAAAGATTGCCAGGACTTGGTATTTCAGCTCAGCAGCCGTCTGGCACTGAGTACGAGCAAATCGTCACTAGACCTTTCTTGAAAGGTGTCTACTAGTTTGGTCCTGATGAAATCTCTGGTACAAATATATTCATAATGGTCGAAAGCCAAGCACATATGTTAGTCTCCCTTTCTGGAGCCGATGTTCCACCAGCTTATGAGGAGCAGAAATACCTGCTCTCCACCAGGCTCTGGGGACCCTTGGATCGCCCCATTAACATCTCGGAAGACTGCAACAGCGCGTGCATTGCAGCACTGTCAAGCGAGACACTGGGCCTGAGTGGGAGGTTCATTCTCGGTCCCCGAGGTAATTGCAAAGGGAAGAGTAGCAAATCCGCAGAAGCGGGGAAAGTAATTAAAAAGAAACACAGTATAAACGGGACGCAGTTGCTCTGTCACCTAGGAGTATGGTATAGCCCCGCAGGTCTGTAGTTCGTACAAATGTCCAGTAGAGGGCGCTCCCACATAAACAAATACATGAAATAAAAGGGAAAGCACAACATATGCGCCAAAAAACAAATGTAAATAAAGACTTTATAGGGATCTTCACCGTATTTGCCCAATACTATTGGGGCAGCTGCTACATCCTAACACTGAGGTAGCCAACAACCCTACAAACTAGCTGCCCTAAACGCCTGGAAAAGAGCCAGCAAGCCAGGCGAAGAAGGAAAATTTAACAGAGCCCCAAGGCCTAAAACCTAGACAGAATGAGGTGGAATAAGCACTGTCAGGCCCAGAGCCCTAGAACACATCAGGCACTACGCACAGAACAGTGGCAAAGCCAGCAACGCCACCATGACAACAGTAAAGGCCAGCCTCATATACTTTGGAGTACAGTCTCAAACACAGCGGGACACATGTCCCAAAAGAAAAAGGTGAAGCCACTACTGCTACCCTAGAACTACCTAAATGGAAGCCTGCTGGAACCGCAGGGAGGCAAAGAGACAATCCGACAGCATCAACCAGCAAGATCAGGGTAGGACAGCGCCAAATGCAATAATGCTGCCTCTTCGGCTCAACCCATCAAGGAACTAAGAAGCCATGCTTACTCTATCCAAATGAACTAAATACACAAAATGGGAGGAGGGGCCCTCCCTCAGTGTCACTTGGACTAGCTGTAGCCATGATGGGAGTGGAGAGCGCTGTGTTCCCCCGTTGGCTCTTGATAACATTACAGGCTCAGCAGAGGCAAACGTCCAACACAAGGGGCACAAAGCACCACACAGATCAGCACAGATTGCATTCAGCAAAAGTAAAACTGTCAACAGCCTAAAGCCCACCAACTGACTATATTACACACTTCATCAAGGTAAACCACTGCAGCATGAAATGCTACTCCAAGTAACGAACAGTGGCACTGCAGAAACCACTACCTGCCAACACCGCCAAAGAAAGACAGCAGAAGCGAATCAGAGTGGCAAGACCTACAGAGCCACCCCAGACAAAAACTTAAAGTAGTGTTCGGTCCCAGCACAACCGAAGTACAGTTTGACAAGCCAGAAGGAGAGACCACTACCGCATTGTGGTACCACCAGAGAGCCAACTCCGGAGAAGAAGGAGACAGGATCCTGTTGCCCCAATGAGGATCATAAGAGCTGAGCAGCAAATAGGAGGTGAGCGCTTTGATGGTGCCTCAGCATGACAGAGATGTGGAAGCACTGTAGGAAGGCACCTGGATTACAAGGTACAACACACCATGTGCCACCCACTAAAGAGAATGAGAACCCAGAGACCCCACATTCGTTGTCCAAGTTTACAAGATTGACAGAGCTCGAGGCAGGAGAAAATCCAAGGAAAGTGAGACCGGACCAAGTGGATGGAAGCACACGCAGCCGCAACTATGGTCCAGACACTAGGACCACATCATCCTGCACCCTTGAGGCAAACTGCGCCACACCACACCAACTAAGCCTGATGTCAGCGACACCTCAAGATGCAAGTCTTGCATCACTGAGGAAGAAGAGGATCAAGAAGTGGGAAGACCCTTAAAGAAGAGGGCCAGACACACAAATCTACCCATGGAGTAGGAGCTCCAAGAATATCCCTGAAGAGGGAACACAAGACACGTGTCCGGATATCACACTGCACTCAAGAGGAGAAGGAGGACCAGATTAGTGATTAAACTGATCACCACAAAGCCAGAACCCAACACCCAAGGCTGGTGGTTGGACTACGGAGACAGTTGATCACCACAAGGCCCTGTTGGCCAACCCTGGAGAAGGTGCACTCCACTGCAACTGGAAGAATAGACTCAAACAACTATAGATCTACCCACAATGGTCCAGGGCCCATCGACATGTGGGAGGCCCTATTTGCGTGTCTGAAAGATGGTGCATGCCGCTGCAGAGGAAATTCGTAACAAGAAGCCTCAATTGCATCAGTTGAAAGAAGGTGGAGGCTGAAGTACCAAGAACGAAGGAGATAGAGGAGACAAGGAAATGTGACCTGCTGCGCAACACACTAGGAAACCTGACAACCAGTCAAGCCTAGGAGGGAAAATCAAGATAGGCCAGGCCAGAAAGGCACAATCAAGAAGGCTTTAGCTGCTGAAGGAGTGCATCTAGACACCCAAGAAGCAAGCCACCTTGGTGAAACGAGGAAGGACTGGGTGACAGCACAGTGGGAAAACCGAGATTAAGTTGCAAGCATGCAAAAATGGAGCCTCTGCCCATCACTTCCCAACCTATCCATCCAGACACAGTCACCAACAGGCTCGGCAACCTGAAACATCCTGTCGCAAGGATGAAGATGCCTCAACAAAAGAAGAATAGTAACACCTGGACACAATCACCCTCAAGTGACGAGAACCCAAGAAAGAAGGCTTGTGACCATCAAGGCAAGTTGTCGTCACCTGTTGTACAGGTTCACCACATGATTGACAACCCCATCCCACTCGCCCCTGTCTAGTGCAACATCACTACCACGTAGAGCATCAAACAACCAGACTGGAGTCCTACACCATTGCAATAAAGCTCTGAAGAACCAGTCAACCAGTGACTACCTTCTCACCCTGCCTGCATCCTGATCTCGGCGGCAAGAGCAAGTCTTGACCAGGACCCATCTCTCCCTGTGGTTGCATGAGCAACAAGGCAGTGACTCCTTTGTGGTCTTGCAGCTGCTCTGACGTGGCACACATGCAGTCCCAGCGCAACCCACAAGCAGTCCTGTGGCAACCCAACAAAGGGGCCTCCCCAGCCATGAGAGATGGACTTGAGATTGCCCCACCAATGGATTCCAGGAGGCAGCAAGGCCATGCAACAGTCTCCAACAGGTTACAACCCACCAAGACTGTCTTCAATGACTTAGTCACCTCCATTGTAAAACATCGGAATGGACTCAAACAATGCTCCTGATGCACCCTGTTTTTGAACTATTGACACCATGAATCATCCTCTGCATTAGCAAAATGCCCAACTCCAGACTATGGACATGACTCCACTCCTATGCTGTCAGAATGTTCATGACATCTCTGAGCCAGCATGTGTGTCCTGAACCAATCAGGTTAAATTATGGAGGCGAGCAGAGACGTCCTATAGCATCCAGCATCATCAGTCCATCTGCTCACTGCTATCCTCCTGATACCTATAGAGATTGATGGAATATGTGGTATCCAGGTTATTGTTGTTTTGTTCCCACATGGAATTGTTGTTTTTCTTTTGGATTATGGGAGGAATGTAGTGTTCTGCAGGACACATCATGCAGCAGCCCCTCCCTAATGCCTGCTAACACCAACCCCTCACAGGTGTCACCGGTCAAGTGACCCTGCTAATAAAAGGGTTCAGGCGCACGTGCACTGAGCCAGTTGTGTTACCATTTAAGCAGTGTCCGTGTTATGATTTGTTTTAGCATGTGGGCCTAGGGCCCACAATATAACATATGTGCTGGTTAGTTTTGTATCTTATCCACACCATTTTTTGTGATGTTTTTCCCTAATGTTCTACAGAAATAGTGTATTTTGCTTCTTTTTTGGTGTCACATTTTTTATTTTGAAAGGTGTCCAGTCTCATTTTCTTGAACGACCCTAATATTGATTCATTCCATTACCTTGGCTACAGGGGCAGTCAGCAGAATGCCTTAGATCTGCACAATTATTGAGGACGTATATATTTTATAGTCTTCTTAAAATGGTCCTGGCGGGCGGGAAAAAAGAGAGGGAGGAAGGGAGGGCTTGTCCTTTCATATTTCAGCATTGTTCTTACTAGGGTTTTAGTATGTCATCATTTCATTCCTGTCTTATCAGACTCACAGAGACATATAATCAGTACAGAGACTGTGTCACAGCAGTGTGAAAAAAGTAATTTCCTCATAAGTGCCCAAAGAATGTCATTATTCACCCCTTCTAGGTGCACACAGATACAGAACACCCGGGGTTGCTTTTTCTCAAAAAGTATTGTCCCCTCCTTTAGTTGCTCTAATATCACCCACTTTAGGTCCATTAACATGTGGCCTCTCGTGACATAATGGTTAGCCATAGGAATTGGTTGGGGCGGGAACCCTGAGTGACTTATTTCATGATGGGACCCTCATCCCATCTGACCTACTGAGAAAACAAATAGGTCTTCCAGTGGGCCATTTCCTAATGCATAGACACCTCATTGGAGAGCTTGAGTGACTGTGGGACATTACAGACACAGGACCTGAGCCCCTAACACAGGTATTCCACACAGTGGGCAATGGGCAGAGGATGATTTCCTAGCTTAATAAAGCAATCTCCAATAAGTCTCAAGATGCACTGGTAACCCATCAGCAGACTTGAGAACACAACATCAGCCAGGCATTGACCTAGAAGGAATAGGACAGGGTGCTGATATGTCATTGAACGGTCTCCCACAATACTTGTTTTCAATGCATACAGTATAACACATTGCATAGAGCCTCTTAACACCATCCAAATAACATAAACTATATCCCAAAGCATTACCGTAATGCCCTCGCTGTCACGGCCTATTAGCAGATATGGTACACATGTTTTGGAACTGTCCAGCTTCTCATGCACTCAGGGCAGAAGTCTGCACTATCTTTTTCTGAGTCCCAGGCTGTGCAGATTTAAATTGCATGTCCAGTTGCGTACTGGGCCTTTACAAGCACTGCAAAATAGGATGCACCTCCAATCGATTTATTGAGTTGGCACTGCTAATCACGAAACGGGTGATTGGAATGCATCGGAAGGCCTTGCCACTACCAAGCATAGCATGCTGACAGGATGTGACTATCCAGTGGGGTCGGGCAGAGGCTGCAGAACCCGTTACAAAGTCCGGCGATTCTGAAAGCACCCCATGGCCACTGCATGGGCCGAATTGCTATCTGCTCTCCAGGGACCCCGGGTGATGACAGCTCTGAATAACTTGACACAGTATGCATCTCCCCAATAGTACCCCTCCCACACAGGTACCCCCCACCCCCACAAGAGTGAATACAATACAGCATAGCTAATACTGTATATCGGGCCCACAAACATGCCCCAAGATGGCACTACCACTCCCCACCTCTTATGGCCTACACCAGTATTGACTGCAGGCAACATGGATTCAGAGGTTCACAGTGCGGTTGTGTTTTAATAGTTATGTACAGCCATACAATTGGGAATTCCCGGAACGAGAAATATTGGATCTAGCAAAGCACAACAAAGACTATTTCAATTGTTTTCTTGTAACACTCATCATGCTTGTGTTAAAATTCAATAGAGATGGTGTAAAAATAACATAAGCTAGCTTTGGCAGAGACAATAGGGTTGACTTGCACTTTGGGTAAGTACTAAAATATATTAAAAACACATGCTACTGTGGAAGAAATGATTGTTTTATGTGAACAATATATATATGAATAATTAATATAATGTGTGAGAATGTGGTAACTTTTCAGATGTAATATAGTTTGGCATTTATTGCAATCCATGCATCCATAGGAGAACGAATTTCATCAATAAGTCAATAGCATATAATGAGAGGGTAATACTCATGTGGCATGGAGCCAAAGCCTATTCTATTGATATGTAAAAGAACTCTGAACAATAAGTCCTGCAGAAACTAAAATCAGGCCTAAAAAGCAGTCATATACTCTTTGACATTGCATACACCGATATATATGACGCGGCAGAATATAAAATGAAATAACAGTTATGATCCATATGAACTATGTAACAGTCAGTCATTAAGCTTTAGACATTGCAGACACCTACACGTATCTTAATATGCAAATATCAAAAATATTTCTAAAACATGCATGTAATTGCAAACATTGCATTCACTTACTGTTGGAAATTACCTTTTTTACAGGGTTATCACCAAACGTTTTTCTTCTTACCTCCTGGTTTTGATCCTACATGAGTAGCCCTGTAAACATGGCTCAGACCTGCCACTGCAGTGTCTGTGTATGCAGATTTAAACTGCCAGTTCGAGCTGGCAAGTGTACCCACTTGTCAGGCCAAAAAACTAAATTTTTGTACAACTAAGGCACCCCTAAGGTAGGCCCTAGGTACCCCCATAGGCAGGATGTAGTGTTTTTAAAAGGTAGGACATGTACTGATGTGTTTTACATGTCTTGATAGTGAAACATTTCCAAATTCGTTTTTCACGATTGCAAGGCCTATATCTACCAAAGGGTAACATGGGGACTGCCTTCAAATATCTTTTGAGTGCAGTTTCCCATTGGGAGGAGATAGAGGTCTGGAATTTGGGGTGGTGTAAACTCACAATTTAAAAATACATCTTTCGATACAGTTGGTTTTTAGATTGTCAGTTTGAAAATGCCACTTTTGCTTAGCCATTCTGCCTGCTTGTGGAATCCCCACCTGGGTCCGACTGACAGTCAAACTGTTTGTGAATTCCCTCTAGACAGTGACACAAAGGAGCTGAGGAGCTTCCTGCATATCCTGCTGAGTCTCCTGGGCTAGAGTGGGGATGGAGGAGCAAACACCTGCACCTGAACGGGCTGTGCCTGTCGTCACACAATGCAGTCTCCAACCCCCTGGTTTGTGTCCGTGGCCAGGCCTGGGCAAGGCAGGATCTTGTCAACAGCAGATACTTTCCTTTGAAGTTTGCCTATTGAAAAGGGTATAAGTAATCGACCCAATACCCCCGACTTTTAAAACACTTCTGGATCAAGAGGAACCTCTGCGAAGGAGAAGCACTGAAGAGTTGGAGGAGGACTACTGCCCCTTTGCTCTGTGTGCTTTGCTGTGTTGGCCTTTAGTTGCTGCTTCTACCTTAGAGAGGATAAAGACTTGACTTTGCTGTGTATCCTGATTGTGAGCTTTCTCCAAGGGCTTGGACTGAGCTTGCCTCCTGTTAAGAAGTCTCAGAGACAGCAAACACTTCACCTACCAGCCTCTGGGTTCACTTGCTGTGGACCCATACTTGCCAGGTGGTGCCTATTACAGTTTTTGAGCCATTGGGAGTGAAAGCTGGTTAAAAATCAAGAAAATCCAAGTGCACTGACTTCAGACAACACCCGAACTGATGCCACTGCCTGACCGCGCAACACCGCCTACAATTGAAGATGTGGTCCCCGCTGGAGAGTGATGACCCTGACTGACATTGCAGGCCTGATGCCGCTGCTGTCCCCCTGATGTCCTGTGACCTCTAGAGTCCTGAGAGCAGTGTCACCTACATCTGTGACACCCAACTCCACCGGGGCACCTGCTGCCCCGTGATGTGACAGCGACCCTGTGAGGTCATCCCACTGCGTCTTGACCCACCGTAGCATAAGGAAACCAACGCTTTGCACCGATGCCTCCGCTCCACTGCTCCGCAGCACCGGGACTGACACCGCATCAGATCCAACGACACCTCGTTTCCCCGACTGGGGCACGGCTTCTTCCCTCACTTTAAAAAGGTACTGTACCTGGGGATGCGTACGACTCAGTGACCGGTGCCATTGGCATCGGATTGTTGGAACGACTGTGTCACGATGCTGTATAAGCACAAAATTAAAGTATTTGTGTTTCTAAGTACTATATTGAAGTTTAGGGCCAGATGTACCAAAGGATTTTACCCATTCTGTGTCTATAGGAAAATGCTTTAGTACATATGGCCCTTAATCTTTGAAAATTCATGACTTTGCCTGTGTATGTTGCATTTTTGTCATTTTGGTATTTTTTACTCAGATAAATATTGGCTATTTTTCTAAACTGGTTTTTGTGGTGTTTTCACTGTGTTACTGTGTGTGTTGGTGCAAATACTTTAAACATTGTCTCTGAGATAAGCCTGACTGCTTAGGCCAAACTACCAAGGGGGTGAGCTGGGGTTATTATAGGTGTGTATCTTCCTTACCCTGACTAGAGTGAGGGTCCCTGCTTGGACAGAGTGCAAACTGACTGCCAACCAGAGACCCCATTTCTAACAACAGTTTAAAAATTGAAGCAAAAAAAACTCATGCGTCTTCTCAAATGTATCTTATTCTACACACACTCAAAGACACATCATAAAACATTGCTTGCCCTAAAAATATGCACACATTCAGGCTCACAAATGACTGTGTGTTGTGTCTATTTGTGCATCTATGTGTGTATGGCTGTTTGTTGCACACCGCAGACAGGTGCTACTGGGTCTCAACTGTTGTAGCTGAGGTTGTGTGCCAATGCTGTCCAGGGTCTTGTCCTAGTATGGCTATTTAATTGTGTGAGGTATAACACTTGACTCTCAGGGTAGCGAGGCTGAGTAGTCAAGGCCTCTCAGGAAGAGTCTTTGAGGGGCAAGAGCTTAGACATCAAGAGAAAAACAACAGAAGCAATAGAATGGTGGCCATCCAGTGCTTCTATTTTTTTTTTTAAGAATGTACTCTAATCTCACAGCTCCCACCTCCTTTACCAGGTAACCATCCTCCCTTTCACTGAATTTGGGATCTACAACTACCACTCCTGCTATACTAGGTTATAGGCAACAATGATGCTCAGGAGCAAACAGCTCTCAAAATCCAATAGACAACTCAGTTCAAAGTCTTACGATTGCTTTTGTACTACAGTCTAACTGTAACCTCATCCTACATTTGAGGTCCAAAATGGATCTCACTGGCTTCAATATCCAGATTGACACACATGTACACAAAAACACTCATACACACACTCACACAACACTCAGCAAACAAAGGGTAGTTCTGCAGAACGTTGTGTCCAACGCAAGAGTGGAACTTTACCTGAGAGTCATCCATAGGTAACTCTCTCACTGACAGAAATTAAAATGTCTGGTCATATTTACATCCTGAAACATGATACGCTCCCACCACTTCTTTATTTGATGAGCCCTGAACAGTTAGGCAGAGGGGAGCATGAGCATGCAGCCTCTAAATCTCTTCCCTCAGTTGATGGACTTGTGTCAAGTGTTAATCATTGTGTGTGGCAACTGGAGATCAGTTTTTAAGTGTCACCTGTGTAGAGCATTCTTGTACCCCAGAACTGACCAAGGAGGCCAACTTCAATATGCACCCAGGTTGATGTGTCCAGTAAACTAAGGTTTACTCTGTGATGTGTACAACCTGTGAAGCCAACCAGTATGTGGACAAATATGGAAGTCTCAGTCCTATTTTCTCTATTGCAGTGTATTACCCCAGATTCAGTTGGGCTTTTTGTCACCCCCCCAGAGCAACATTTTCAGGGACTTGTGAATGGCCATTATTGTGCAATTTAGAATGCACAAGCAGACCATAATGAACAGATAATTAGGTCTGGGTACTACATTCCTTTTAATCAAAAGGTCTTCTCCCAAAGCGAGAGGTTGAGTTGGGGCCATCAATACAGATCTGAATTTATTTTGTATTAAGAAATACCCTATTTCTCAAACCTGGAGAGACCCCTTTCCCTAAAATTTCAAGTTGGTGGTCGACCAACTGAATAGTAGGTTGTCTATGCCAAAAGTGTGATGAAGTCAGATAGAGGTATGGCCTTACACTTGCCCCAGTTTACCTTATAACTGAACAACTAAGTGAAATGGGAGATCAATTCCATGAGGACCTTCAGGAAAAGACTGGCTTTGTAAACGTCACTAGTATCTTGTTGGCATATAGTGATTTTATGTACGTTCCTTGATACAGGTATGCTGTGGTTATCTTTTGAATCTTAGATTGATATCACCATGTGTTTCAATGAAAGGTCACTAGAAGGGGGATAGGGTACACCCCTGCCTGGTCCTACTGTGTATGTTAAAGCAGTGGTTCCCAACCTGTGGTCCGGGGACCCCTGGGGATCCACAAAGCCTCTTCAGGCCTCTAATGCTTAGAAAATAAAATAATATTAACAGATTAGGTACCCAGCTTTCTGTAATGAATCAGTGCGGGGGGTCCCCAGATTCCAATGATGATTTAGAGGGGGTCCCCGGGTTCCAGCAATGATGAATTGGGGGTCCACAGAAGTCAAAAGGTTGGGAACCACTGTGTTAAAGGATGAGAAGGTGTGGCTGTTGCAGGTGTCATTAGCTGTTAGGTCCAAGTGAAGGATTTGTATTTGTGCCAAGAAAACCGGTACCAGTCCCACAACCTCTGGTCCTGAAACAGGTAACCACAGTCCACCCTGTTTCAGCATCAACGGAACCCACCAGGTTCTCGTCCTCATCAGTACATACCCACCAGAGTATGTGTGAGAGGGCATTAATGTGTGATACAGAAGTGTGATGTGAGTCAAAGCCCACCGATCGTTAAGAATAAGAGGTGGGAGTACTTGTTTAAGTCTGTTTACTACTTTTGGCGCTTTTGATGTTGTGCTTATAAAGGCATTAAACTTATATATATCACTATTTGAAGCATTGTCATTTATTTCAATTTGCTGATCTATCTATCTATCTATCTATCTATCTATCTATCTATCTATCTATCTATCTATCTATCTATCTATCTATCTATCTATCTATCTATCTATCTATCTATCTATCTATCTATTGAATTGAATTAGTCACTTGTATAGTGCTGCTGTTACTCCTACAGGAGCATCCTGGCTCTATTGCAGAGCAAGGGTGATAAAAAAGATCTGCTTGAAGTAAATGAGAGGGAGGACTAATCTACTACGATGGGGACAACTCACTGAGAGAAAAATAAAACTACTGACTCACAAAATGAGAGAGTAGTACAGAGCATCAGTGATCCCAAAGATCCATGCCTCAAGCTGTTTTCTGAAAATCGGTTATGAGTCTATAAATCTTAGGTAGCTGGGTAGGGAATTCTAACCCTTGGTCCTTAAAATGGTAAACGTTTTGTCCCCTCTGTTTTTTTTGTCTGAAAAATGAGAAATTGTGGACCAAGCACTTTGTGGGCTCTAAAGGCCATCAAGAGAATTTTAAAAAGGACACTCTTGTGGATCAGCTACCAATGCAGGGGTTTCAAGGCTACAGAGGTGGACATTCTAGTCGGCAGTTTCAGGACTGCACTAGCAGCAGCATGTTGTACAACTCTCGGTCTCGTCTGTATTGCACTTCAGATGGTTGGCTTGCATCCATTGAATGATGGCAGTTAAGCAATTTGTGAAATTCAGGTCAGATCCCAGAGATGCCTTGTCCTGCGATAATATCAGCTGGGTATCAACAGCATATAATATAGTGTCTATTCCAAAGAATGTTATTAAAGGGATTAAAGGAGCCATATAGATGTTGGATAAAGCCGGGCTCAGTGATGAACCCTGCGGGACACCAAAGGTGGCTGTGGTTTCTTCAGAAGAATAAGGGCCCAGCTTGACCATCTGTTTATGGGCAGTGAGAAATTATTTTAACCATGTAAAGGCCAGACCATCAATCTCACAATCTTTGATACGCTGGAGAAGGATATCATGGCAGATGGTATAGAATGCTGCTGATAGATCTAATAAAATTAGATCATAATTTTTGCCTGAATTCAGCATCAATTTTAGGGTGTCCGCAACTTTCAGCAAGGCCGATTTGGTGGAATGTTTTGGGCAAAAGCCTATTTGATGGGGATGAAGTAGATTGGCCTTTTCAAAGAAAGCTATTAGTTAGGTGTTGACCAATTTTTTTAATATTTTGCTATCTATCTATCTATCTATCTATCTATCTATCTATCTATCTATCTATCTATCTATCTATCTATCTATCTATCTATCTATCTATCTATCTATCCATCCATCTATTGCAACCATATTTATCTATCTAGCTGTGCAACTCTTGCTATGTATCTTTGCAACACTTGCTTTCTAATTGTAATAAAGATTTACAAAAATATGACAAAAAAGCATTGGCAGTGGCAAAAAGGCTAGCTGCGAACACCATCCTTCGAAATGTCGGTGGATGAGTCTGATGCTTAATTCTAGGGAAGATTGTTAGGTCTAGAAAACCAATTATTTTTTTAATTAGAGTTGCAACTAGTGAAATGTATATTTGGGATTTATAAGAGATGGCACTGCAACATGTAGTGATGAATGGTTTGAAAAAAAGTAGCTTGGACATACAGCCTCCTCTGGGATTAAAGAGGCTCCAGAACCAGCAGCCTCTTCTGGGTGAAAAAAAGAGAAATATAGAAATTCAGCCATCTCTTGTGCAGAAGAAGGTGGGGCAAAGAGATGTTATCTCTTATGGCTATGAGGATTCTTGGGTGGGGTAGACATGGAGGTAAGGCAGACAATACTTTCACCCTTGGGATGAAAGACAGAAGTATTTTTAAAAATGCAGCTACCACTGAGTTGAGTTTCTGATTGGCTAGGGTATGCACCTAAGCCAGGCAGAACCCACTCACTCTAGTCAGGGCAAGGGAATTACACGTACAAGATAACCCCTGCTCACCCCATAGGTAGCTTGGCAGGAGCAGTCAGGCCTAACCCAGAGGCAATGTGTAAAGCGTTTGCACAACACACACAATACATGTGATGCAATATATACACCACAGAGAAGACACAGCACATAATTATGTAAAAATAAACTGTATTGTATAAAACATAATTAGACCAAACATTACATGTCAGTAATACCCTGCTACCTTAGCAGTTTTCAGAATGTTACACAGGTTACTACTACTCTGCAGTAATGAGCAGTAGTCAGAGCACATAGGCACTCAGTATTCTGCAACATAAGCAGTAGTGAGGAATCACATTGAGAAAGAAATGCACTTGTCATACAAGTATCATAACTGCATATACCAGGAACATTATAAAATCATATGGCAAGTAACAAACACAGATCAGCCTGTCCGGCCCCTAAAAGGTACGTCAGCATGTATTTGCACAAAAATACACAGGCTACGATAATAATCCACCATGTCCCTATTAGGAACACTCAAAATCATATTTCCTTTGAAGGTACCTGATTTTATGCTGCCAAGGCACCTCTACTGCTGCAATGTGGACAGGAGGGGCCCCCAGTGATCCCTGCACAAAACTGGGGCCATGTGTTGATCCTGGTGGGAAGAGGGCAGTACGCACCCCCTCTGGGTGGTGGTGTTGGGGCCCCTCCTGGGGCCTGCACCTAAACAGGCGCTGACATATTCTGTGGCCCCCCCACAGGTCGAGACTGATCCTCCTTCAGGGGGAGGGGTGAAAGTAACTTAATCCCCCGATGGGGTTAACTATACCCCAAACCACAGGGAGAGGGAGAGAGACCGGGCAGTGCAGGGCCTCCGCTTCTTCCCACTTAGATCTCTGGTGCTGAAAAGGGGGCCCGAGCAGGGAGCCTCCATTGCAGACTCCGGTCCTGCTCCCACTCCTCGGCCGACTGGGGCAGGTGGAGCGGAGGCCTCCAATGAGGCTTACCTCCTGCTCTGATTCAGCTGCACCCGACGCAGTGCGCGAGTCCTCCATCAGCCCTGTTCCGGTCCGCAGCGGTGAAGACGCCCACAAGCAGGTGCCTGGTGGTGCCCCGGGGGCGCTTCTCTGAGTGCTCTGGTCCCGAGTGGCACTACGTGGAGCATGCCTGGATGCGCTAAACCCACCCGGGTTGCTGCAGTGATACCTGAGCCCGATGAGTGCTTACGAGCGCGGGGCATTTGCACAGAGTCTGGGTCGCAGCGGTGATCCCCTATACATCGATACATTTACGAGTGCCAAGGGCCCCATAACAGCACAGCACTCGACGCTAAGAAGTCCTCAAAGAGAGCGAAGCACTCCTCGTGCTTGGGATCGTTGCAGAGGTCAGGGGCCACAGCACCCTGCCCCTGGAGACAGACGGGGGGAAGCACAGAGCTACCAGGCCCAAACAACAGGCCAGCATAAGGGATGCAGATGGTGGAAGATCCTCCTAATGTCCCAGCAGGTCACAGGTTAGCACAGCAGCAGTAGTCCGAGGTGGGTTCCAATGAGCCAATTCAGCAGCCTTCTGTGTCCCATTCCAAGAAAGTTTCTTGTGTCCCAAAGATGTCTAAATTGTGGGGAAAAATACTGTGTACTTATACTCAGTTCTGGAAACCATTTTCAATGAGGAGGAGAGGGGGTTGCAACCAGTTACAACTGGGTCTAGGAGTGTCCCCTCTGTCCTCCAGCACAGGCTCCACACATCAGTTGGGGATAAAGGAGCCCTTTGTGAGAGTCCATGCAACAGCCTTTATAAATGAAGGTTTGCCTTGTCTCTCCTTCTCTCAGCCCAGGAAGACCATTCAATATGCAGATGCACCTCTGTGACACCTCCACCCTCCCTGTGTACAGGCCGTCTGAAAAGTATGCACAAAGCCTAACTGTCACTCTGCCAAGACGTGGATTGGAGTCAAGCTGCAAAACACCAGAGTCATAAGCACAGAGAAATGCTCACTTTCTAGAAGTGTCATTTCTGTAATGATAATAAAAAATCCACCTACACCAGTAAGCACCATTTCTCACTACCATTACACCCATACCAAACCTGCCTACGCTACCCCTCATAATTCAGACAATACCCCTTAGACATAAGGTAGGGCATGTTCAATGTAATCCTATGAGAAGGCAGCACTCACAACAGTGAGAAACCAAAAAGGTTGTTTGTCACTACCAGGATAGGCCACACTAGTAGGCACATGTCCTGTCTTTTACATACATAGCACCCTGCACATAGGGCTAGCTAGGGCATACCTTAGGGGTGACTTACATGTAGTAAAAGGGGAGTTCAAGGCCTGGCAAGTAAATTTAAATGCCAGGTCCTTGTGGCAGCAAACTGCGCATGCAGGTCCTGTGCCAGCAGGTCTGAGACAGATTTGGAAGGCTACTTCAGTGGGTGGCGCAAGCAGCGCTACAGGCCCACTAGTAACATGTAATTTACAGGCCCTGGGTATAGGAATACCACTGTACAAGGGATTTACAGGTAAATTAAATATGCCAATTAGATACAAGCCAATCATACCAAGTTTACAAGGGAGAGCACATACACTTTAGTACTGATTGGCAGTGGTAAAGTGCCCAGAGTCATAACGTCAGCCAAAAAGGGCCAGAAAAATTAGGAGAAAAAGGTAAAAAGTTTGGAGAATGACCCCGTAAAAGGGGCAAGGTCCAATATGACCCCTGTTTAGTTGAAAGATACAGGATAAAAAAGAGCATTGCAGCATGCAGTTTCTACCCTTTTGAAATGAGTTGGGCATGCAGCTCCCCTCAAAAGAAAGAAGCATCAGACCCTGCAACCACTCTGACTTAGAAGAAAGGGATATTAGAACATTCAAACCATCCTATGATACATGGCAGAGGTACAGTACCCAGAATCTACCTATGAACTGGAAAGAAGACATGCTGGGACATGCAGCCACCTCTGGGTTGAAAGAAGCCTCAGAAGTGTTGGACCTGACCTTTTTTGCAGTGTCATCTCCAGATTTTTGCCTTCTGTTGCTGCCCCCATTTTGTCTGCATTAGGACTCTGTGACTTTTTCCATGCTAAACAGTGGTAAAGAGCTTGTGCGCTCTATCTAAAAACATGGTACACTTGACTAATAACTTGACAATAACTAATTGGAACATGTAATTGGCTTGTAAGTCCCTAGTGAATGGTACTATGTGTATCCAGAGCCTGTAACGTAAATGCTACTAGTGTGAAACAGCACTCATTGATCTACTCACTAAATTAGCCTTGTAAAATATATCTCAGGCCTGCCACTGTGGTCTGTGGGGATAGTTTTAACCTGCCATTTCAACCGGGCAAAATTAATATTTTTCCAGGCATAAATCTTCCTTTTTAATACTTATATGCCCCCCCTAAGGTAGGCCTTAAAGGCTCATGGGGCAGGGTGCATGGTATTTAAAAAGTAGGACATGTGTACCTATGTTTTACATGTTCTGACAGTGAAAACTCCTAAAGTCGTTCTTTACTTCTATAAGGACTATCTCTCCCATTGAGTAACACAGGGTTACCTCATTACATTCAATAAGTGATAACTTTGATTGAGAGCAGATAGAAATATACTGTTTACACTCAAATTTATTGTATTTTAAATCTTTCTTTAATGATGAAGTCAGTTTTTAAGATACAATTCTGAAAATGCAACTTTTAGACTGCTGGCATTTTCTTGTCCCAGCATTTTGTGCCTTCTGTCAGTGTCCTGGGTCACATGACCATGAATGGCTCTTCCTTTGGGTCCTGTGTATTGCTTCCAACCAGTAACACAAAGAGGGCTTAGGTATGAACAAGATGGACCATCCTGGCAGGATGACTGAGCAGGGTCTGTACTCAGCCCCATTTTCAATGTGCTTCCTGCACACGCAAAGAACCCTGACAACAGGCACGCCCTGCCTTCTAGACAGTTTGGAGCCTTAACAAGGAAAGGGGAGGAATTTCCCAGAATCAGAATTGGGAGTAGGACATGGAGTCCCCTAATACAAAGGCTTGCAACTGGTTTATATATTGGACCTCCACACCCACTCGTCAGAACACACTGGACCTACGGAAGTGACGAAGAGGGACTGCCTCCTGCCAGCGGACTGGCCTGATGCTTGAAGGACTACTTTGCTGTCTAAGAAGGAAGACTGGGTCTGCTTGCCTTTATTCCAGGCTAACTAGAGTGACTCAAAGGATGAGTTGGTTGACCTCCTTTGTGAGCTACAGGGTTGCAGGGTTGGAGGCCTCCCTTCAAATGCCCAGCTGGCTTGCTGCAACTGGACCTTTCTGGGCTTGCAACAGGACCTGCCCGACCCTTGCTGGCCCCTACTGGAGAGATCCCCTGATCTTCAAGTGGATTCCCTGGACACCTGGCTGGCATCAGAGTGTACTCCTAACAAAGGAAAGGTGACACTCAAAGTTTGTCCTCCTTATGACTGCAAACTAACCTGTTAGCATCAAGACTGTGTCTCATGTGAAGACTGTCAACACTAAGCTCTTTTTTTTTCATGTCAGCAGCGACCACCAGCAGTGACCGGGAACTCGAGACCCACACTTCTCGATACAATGACACCCCATAGAAACCACCAAAGCAAAGCCGCAGCATCGACTGTCTGCAACGCTTTAACTCTTCATGCCAGACTTTGAAGGTAACTTTTAGTGGGAGTAACCTGGTCCCTTCATCCAACCTATAACTGAAATATGATGCACGGTTCTATAAAAAAGGACTCCATTCAACCAATTATGGTAATGGTCTTTCCAGTCACGACATGCATTAGTCTTACAAGAACAATATCCAACCCACAGTCCATCATGCATTTTTTCTTGGCTTGTGTTTTCACTTTATTGCTGTTTTTGTGCTACATAAATACTTTACAGTTGCCTCGAGGTTAAGCCTGATTGTTTTGTGCCAGCTACCAGAAGGCTAAGCACAGGTTACTTTTGTGAGTTTTGTGGTTTACCCTGACAGGAATTGTGGTTGTTTCCTGAGTGAGCCTTCCACTCCCCTCAACCAATAACCCAATTTCTTATACAAACCTACTGCAAGCCATCAGTGGAAGAAAGACACAAGGTACAACATGCAGGTAGCCTTGGGATGGAAGCAAAAGGAGCAAACTATACATGCTACTATCTCTGTGGTGCACAGAAGAGAGGACTTGGGTCATGCTGTAAGCAGTGGGGAGAAAGAAAGAGTGTAAGTTGAAAACGCAGTGACCTCTAGGTGTAAAATTATTGAAGAGATGCATGTAGCTACCAGTGCAGTGAGAAAGGGGGATTTAAGCATGCTGTTACATTTGCGGTTGGAGAAATAAAGGCAGTGGAACATGCAGCCCACACGAGTAGAAGTTGCATCACCTCTGGGGGTGAAAGAAGGAGTGGGCTTCTAACATCCACCCACCTCCAAGTGAATGAAAAAGAAACTGGGACATGTAGGCTGCTTTCTGAGCAGAAGACGGGTGGGATTTGGACACAGCCACCACTGGAGGATGAAAAGAGTATTTTGAGATGTAGTGTTAAATGCGTACATGAACTAGGATGAAAGGAATAGATTGTAACATGCAACTCTGAATGTAGTAAAAGAAAAGTATAAATATTGCAGACTCAGGTAAACAAAAAAAAATGCAGATCATTCTGAAGGACATATGAAAGAAATTGGATGAAATGTAAATGCATCTCCGTGGTGAATGAAAGGTGGAAAATAATACGTGGCCACCCTCTGGGTGAATGATTCGGGGTTTGTAATGGGCGCCTCATTAGCAGAAAAAGAAAACTACAGTTGCAGCCCAAATAAACAGCAGGACTTATTTGCAAGCCCCTTGCGACACGAGTGCATCACTTTTTCCCCATGTTAAAAAGTGACGCACCGTAGGCGCAAGGGGCTTGCTCATAAGCCCCAGTGTTTTTACCCATGGCTTCAGACTATCTAAGGTATGCTGCTTCTAAGTAATCACCGAAGAACGACAGGGATTGACTTTGCTCAGCACAATTGAAGGAAAACAAAACATTTGACTAATGACAATGCTCACTTTTACAGAAAGGATTACCCAAATGCCAGCCACCAGGTATACAACCCACTTAGAGTGTGCTGTTGTCCAGAAGCGCACGTTTGGTCTTCCTGCTAAAGGAATGTGTGACTTTTTTTCGGTGAGCGCACCTGTTTCATCCTGGTCTAAGTCACAAAGTTTTCTCCAGAATATGTGATGTATATATATATATATATATATAAATTTATATATATATATCTTATTTTTTCCTTAAAGGGGACTTCGTCTCCTATTGCAAACGTGGACTTTTGTACCTGAATGGTTTACTTTCTCAATTGGGAAGCTAGAAAGGACACATGTTCCTTGCACTTAATAAATCAGACTGTTTACTTGGAGAAGTGCATGTCTTTGAGAAGAACACTAATAACAAACCAGAGGCTTTTGGCAGGATTTGTGATCAAAATGCTTGTTTTTGTGATTGACACATGTTATGCATGAGCGTTTACGACGGGTTTTTATTACTCACGTAGCTTGATGGAATATATACGAATGGGCAAATACGTGCGGTTTGCACCTCGGGAACGAGTTTCTCTTAGCCTTTGTGAAGTAGCCCGTTTAAGTGCCCAACCACAGCTGCAGCTGTGTGTGTGTTTTGGTGGTTGTTGACTAGCCTGTGTGAGAAGTGGGCGAACGAGCTGTGCTGCTAATGTGACATTACGTGGAGAGTGATGCATTGACTGAGATCTGTCCCAAAGGCTCTCTCGTTTATCACTTGTCACCGCCCCCACCGGCCCCCACAAACCTCATCCCCACCCGAATGTCCCAGTGGATGCTGTGTTCCTGAGACCCTGCAGAAAACCCCTCTTGACAGGCATAAAGGCCCCGCTGAGCCTGCAGTTAACCTCATAGCTGACGCAGAGATGTCCAGTTGCATCTGGCAAGCACAACACTCGAGCAACTTCAGTTCTGATGCAGCGGGTGGGCGGATGCTGGGAGCCAGGCGGGTCACGTGATGGCCTCTGCCATTCTGTCCTGCCGGAGAGCCACGTTCCCGACGAACTGCTGGTCAGAATATAAACAGGGGCGTGCACAATGCAAAGACTCACGTACTCCCACATGATCAGAGTATAACAAGCATTTGGAATGGAATAGTCTCATGTTTGCTCGAGTTAGAGCTCATAGCGTTGTAAATAACTGACTGGTCTTTTATTGCCACACAGACTGAAAATAACAAAAGGAAGAGAGCGAGGGTGAGCTGGCCCTGGAAAAGCCCCCCTCTGCTGTTGGTTTATGTTTACAGAGGGAGCTGGTGGGGAGGAGTAACTGAACAAGCACCCACACTGTTGAGGTGAAACAGGCAAATGCCAAAAAAAAGTCCCTTGCAGAAGAGATAAACAGGACATAGCGTAGTTACACAGTACTTTGTGGTTCTCCCAAAGTGAAAAAAGGCGGGACAAAGAGGCAGAACTGACCACTAGCAAGCAAGGATTTTTAAAGAACACTGCAACTAACAAATGAGAAGGCTGGAACTCACTCTATAGTATACTTAAAAGTATACAGCAGGCCGAATGCTAACGCTCGACCTAATAAGATTTGCCAGTTGATCGCTGGCAGCACCCCGTGGCCACAAAAAGACTGCAGACAGAGGTTCATTGTAGTATCCTACCCAGTGTAACACAGCACACATGCTTATTGACAGCAATATGAGAGACGTGTTTGGCAAATTAAATAAGTGGCAAGGACGCCTTTTAGTAGTGTCAGTGGAGCTACAAGCCGTTCACAAACTAAAACAATGTTTTGAGAAAAAGACACATTAATCTACTGGTCTGTGGCACTCATTGGGACTGCTTTCCTATCACGTGCTCATTGTAAGTATACAAAATGCTGTTAAACATAGTGAGGGTATGAAATGGCCGGAGTGGGATGACCCATTGGCCCTTGCTATATCTATGGTGCCTGGAAGCAAAGTGTGAATTCTTTTATAACAGACCATCAGATGAAAAAGGCTGACTTTAAGGCCCTTTACGCATTTAGGAATTATGCATTTTTCAAGATAGATAGATAGATCTTTTTATTAGCATAGTTACTTAAAAACATAGCAATAAAACCAGCATTCCCAGTTAAATGTAAGACACATGATAATTAAAATTTGAATTTATAAAAACATATCATGCCATATACTGGCGTAAAATTAGCATTTTCCATAACTATGTAAAAGTTCCTAAACAGCAATGCATCACTTCATTTGGCCGTTCAGGAAATCATCATTCAGTGGATAGACAATGAGGGCGGGTGTCATTGTCCCATCCAATGCTTTGTGCTAAGCAGATTTATATACCTTGGTGGCTTTGCTTGAGACCATAGTTGCTAGGACCAAAAGAGCTGGGGTGCAAAGAACACATTACCTTAATCGAGTTACCTGAGCCAAGTGATTGTGGCAGCCCTTGTTGCTTCCTGATTACCAATATAAAGAATTTTAAAAGCCGGCTATTTAGCTGAAAGTACCCTTTGGGCAAAACAGGCCAGCCCGGCTTGTCTCCTTGTACATATGCCCCTTTTCGTTAAATAGCTTTTTCAAGAAAACTTTCCTTTCCATTGCAAGTTTTTCACAAGTACAAAGCAGGTGCAGTACACAGTACATAATCTGTGCCAGTAGCACACAGGCAATGGGTTGTATTTGCTGTGTCTCTCAACTGGGGGGCTATGTATGAGCCACAATGTAGCACCCCAAGTGATACTGCAAAAACTGCTCTTTGATATATCTTGCGAATCCCAGGCCAAAATAGGTCTTTGGCACTGAAGCAGCATAAGAGTTTATTGTCATCCAGTTATGAGCCTTCCCTGAGAAGGTTCCCTTATCCTCTACTAAAGATTGAAACTTGAGGGACCTCCAGAACTTTTTTTTTTTTAAAGTAGAGTGGCTCGTTTGAGTTTCCCATAAACGAGTAAGCCCTGTCATAACCAGGAACTCGTCAAGGTATACTCTGGTGGGTGAAGAGTCCTTTTGTTGGAGCTCCTGCCATAAGTGTAGTTGAGGATATTCAGCTTTGCTGCCTTGCTTTTTCGCCAGAAGTCAATGTAGGCACCTCTTCTTGCAAGGGATTGTTTTAACAAGCCAAATTCCAGTCTGATTTGGGCGGGAGAGGTATATTTCAGTATACTTAAGATGTTCCTGTATGCTTTTGCTAATGTGCAGTCTAAGGTCAGCGCTTGCCTTCCTCTTAGCATTTCGCTACCATAGGTTATTGTAGACAGAAGCTTAGCTTGTATTACCTGTAGGAGGGGAGTGAATGATGGCCCATTCAGTTAAGTTGTTAGTCTTTTTAGGGATACTGCTAGGGCCAAGCCTTTCCCTGAGATGGCACTCCTTTGGTACACAAAGTTGCATGTACCGACAGTCACTCCAAGGGATTTGTATTTGTGTGCTTGCTGAAGCTCTGTCTCACCCCACTGCCATGACGGACGACCTTCATCCTTTTACTGAGGGTCATTATGCAAGTTTTTTCAAAATGAATGCTCAAGGTATTGTGTTTCAAATATGTCTGTGTTTCATTTATACGTTACTGAAAATCCTACTTTGGTATGACTAATTAGCACAAGATCAGCTGTATTCATGAGGCTCGGCAGCGACCGGACCCCAAGCCTCGGAGCAAGTGGGTTGCAGGTGTCAAGGGCCCCTGCTAAGTCAGCTAGATACAGATTGAACTGTGTGGGAGCCAGGAAGCACCCCTGCTTCAGCCGTTTGTTGGTTGGTATCCTCCTGGAGAGGTGTGTGCCTGCTCTCAATTTTACATGTACCCAGGTATAGGGTGGAGAGATAGTATAAAATCCAGGAGGATCTATGAATGCCCCAAAGTGATAATTTCCCCCAAAGCCTGGTCCTCACTACGTTATCTAAGGCGGCTCTAAAGTCAATAAAGCATAAATGCAGTTGCTGTTTTATTGTCTTTGCCTTGTCAATAAGGAGTGAAATGACCATGATATTTGTTGTTGTACTTGATGTTTTTGAAAACCCGGTTTGATTAAAGGGAATTATACTCTTTTCAGTGGCCCAGGCTTACAGATGTCCCTGCAATAGTCCTGCAAAGTACTTTGCCTCACTGTCAATGAGGGCAATTGAATGGTAGTTTTTTGGCAGAGATCTGTCCCCACTTTTGAAGATGAGTGAAATTATAGAACCTCTCCAAGAAGATGGGATTATGCCAGTGGGTCAGATTTTGATGTAAAGGGGCTCTAATGTTTTAGCCCAGAAAGTCATGTTGTGTTTAAAGATTGCAGAAGGTATGCCATTTGGTCTCAGAGCTCCTTTCCTCCTGCCTTTGGCAATCTGACGCCTTATTAAATTCATCCTGTTCAGGCTCAGAATGGTTATGGCTGTTTGAGGAAGTGGATTCTGCTGAATACCCTTGGAGGGAGGAGATAAATAAGTGCTTGTCGATCCTGTGTTTAGTGTTACTTGGAAGCGTGGACCTGGTTAGGGTAGGTAAAGTGATTCCCTACCAATATCTTGCCCAGGCTTCTTCCGATATGTGGGAGTTGATGCCCCCATGCGATGGACGGGAGAGCTTGTTTATAGTGACCCAAAATCGCACGCTATTAGTGCATTTTGCATCTATGAATAATTTTGCCCATAGCCCATCTTCACTGTTGATTGACCCCTTCAGATTACTCGATGCCCTTTGTTTTGCTGTTGTAGGGCATCTTGCCAGGCTGGGTCATCTGGTGTACCTCTGAGGTGCATTAAGGTGCTATTGATTGTTCTTTTGAGCAGCCGTAGTTTAAAATTTGTGCCTTCGGGATAGGCACTATTCTGGAAGGTACTGATTGGAGACAGATGGTGACAGGTTCTGTGAATATATCCCCTAACTTAGTAGTGAAAGTTTCCCACTTTGTTACTTCACTGCTAGTTCTGCTCCTGAATTTAACTGCCAGTGCCATTTCTGATTGAGATAAATGGGCAATGTTTGTTTGTGCCCATTTGATCAGTTTGCAGTTGGCAGAAAGGTGGTGTTGGAAGAGCCCCTTGCTGTCAAATTTAGGCACTATGACAGAGAGTACTATCTCTTGTGGGTAATGGTCGCTCTCGTCCCTGTCCCTTAGATGGTAAGAGACAACTCGTTCAAACAATGGGAGAGAGACAAAAGAGTAGTCTATTGTTGTTTAGTGGGACATTGAGTGATATGCGACCACTGGTGGGAAATCTCCCGAAATCTGCCATTCAAGACCCTTAGTTGTAGTTGTTCCAGATCATTGAGTAATGCCGTGCTAATCTTCATTTCCCAACCCTGGTAATTTTTCCCATGTGTCTGTATTTCCCAGATTGACGACAGCACTGCCACAGTTTCATCTGCAGAGGCCCCAAGTAAGTATTGGTTGAAATCACCAGAGATATATGTTTGCTATATCTACTGTGTCCCCCTTGCTTATATGTTCGACTAGTTGTTTGACCAGCTGAGGGGCAGCCTTGAATATGTGCTTAGTATGGATTTAGGAATTTATAATTAGTGGCTCATGTGCCTGCTTCTCCTCAGTTATGGTGGATGGGACAGCATTGACAGGTGAAAGGTTGGAATCTAGGGACCTAACAGTGACTGAGCTGGCTAGTGAGATGTATGTGGCAAGACCACACTGCAGATATCCAAACTTCGCCCCTCTAATTACTGGGGTAGAAAAACACATGTAGGCTAGCAAGTGGTGTGGTTCAGTCAATCAGGTTTCCTGCATCAGATTGATGTCAAGAGTTCTGATATACGGGAGGAAGTCTTAGTCTGAAGTCTTGGCCATAAGGCTGTTCATATTCCATGAGCAGGGTCCTTTGCTTTCCGGCACATCAGCTACCCTCTGTGGAGATTGTCATCGGGTCCCATTTTGGTTGTTAATTGTTCTGGAGATCCACCTAAGCTTAGTCTCCAGGTATTGTGGGTCTGTTGTATTCTGGCGGTTCCTATGGCTGTCCAGAGTGCCTACTTGTCGTTGTCCTCATTTTCCTTGGTGAGTGCCCCCGGGCGTCCTTGAGGACAGAGTGGGTTTGATTTTCCAAATCTTCTGGCTTGGTGCTTTGGTCCATGGGTAGCAGAGAAAGAGGATACCCAGTTTTGTGGTATGCTGTGATGTTTATGTCCCTGTTCTCAAAAACAGCTCTTTCGGCAAAAATTATCTGAGCAATTGAGCTTGTTCTCGATGTTGCCTTAGTCACTTCACTTAGTGATGATGCTTCTGGGAAAATGAACTCTACTGCCATAAGATCTGTTATACGCAAACTAGCAGTGGTTGGAATGTGAGGTAACAGCTGAAGAATATTTCCCCTATTTAAAATGTCCCCCATGCCTGTTGATTTTAAAGTGTGGCCTAAATATAAGGATGCTCGTATCCAGGTGCCCAGCAGTTACTTCCTGTAGTTGATGGAGCCATGCTACTATATTGTCTTGATTGAACCATGTTTGTTTCTCTTCACCAGGGCTCTGAACCCCTTGTCACCTTGCTCGGGCCCAGGCCTCTCACAGTCAATGGTATTCTGACTGTGTCCTTTGATGTGAGGAGAATTGGGTGTTGCTTGGACATAGAACACCTCAGTACTTTTGCTATCCTGTTTGGGCCTTGTTCTGTTGAGGACTGCTCAATCCTGGTCAGTTACCCTGGTCTTGTAGGTGTTGAAAGTAGTTTGAGGCTGATGGAGTGCGTCACCCATGTGCTGGACCCATAGGCTGTAGTAATCAGGGCAGCTGTCAGTGCTTGGCTATTTTCTTGGACATTGTTCTGTTGCGGGTGACAGTGTTCTGTCTCCTTCCTCTTGTTTTGGGGTGGTTAGTGGGAATTTGAGACTGGAGAGATGAGCCTTCAGTGTTATGGACCTGAAGACTATAACGGTTAAACCATTTGCATGGTTCCATATTGAAGCTTCCTGCAACTGGCACAGCAGCCATAGATTTATTGATGGTGACATTCTGGAAAGCCACTACTCTGAAGTGCGTTGGCTCCGGGGTTACCGTTTCTTCTGTGAAGTATGTTGGCTTTGGCCTGCCCGACTCAGTTGGCTTTGGCCTGCCCGCCTAAGTTGGAGTGGCCTGCAACTGTGTACTGAGTTCTCTCTGATCTCTTGCTGTGATGGGCGATGTCACTGCCCTCTAACATTGAGAATCAGGTTATAATCGACGTTGGAAAGGGAGGAAGTGTGGTCGTGGTTCTGGATTCTACCTCCCTACCTTCCGTGTCACACCCTGTGCTTGCCTGTTCTTCTGGAGGGGTCTCTGTTATATGCATCTGGGGTGTACTTATTGAAGCAGTAGTACCCCTGTGGACCTTAAGATTATATTTTCCCACTGGGCGCTGATGATTGATTGCTCGTTTAGTGGTTTGTCAACTTGGGAGTCTCCTGTGACCCATGGGATAGGTGGTCTTTGGCAAGCCTTTGTCTGTGCAATGCCTGGTTTTGGGCTGATCCCTGACCTGAAGATAAGGGGGATGTCTGTGTTGGTTCCAGGGGGTTTCTTCTTCTGCCTCTTCCTCCTTTGGACCTCCCTTTGATTGACATTTGGTTTTTGTTTCATGGTGCTTCTAGGAGGGTGATTATTTCAAGCAGCCAGACCTGAAGTGTTTGTGGTCTCCACTTCAACCAGGGTATGGATGTTGCCAATTTGCGGACTTTGGTCCCTTTCTCCTTGGTCACTTGCTGTTCTCTTTACTATGCCTTTTGTGCTTCTGAGTCGTGTGGTTGAAAGTATTGTTAACTCTTCTTGAAGAAGTGTACTTTGGCTGTTGTGACTCTGAGCAAAGTTATTTGAGACCCGTAATTTCAGGTCCTTGCACAGTTTGCAGAGCATATAGGGTAGCAAGAATAGTTTGTCAATGACTGGGCCATATCCACAACTAATTTGAGTTAAGCAGGTCAGACTGTGCCTGGGTAAAGAGAGGCTTCAAGTCTCCTAGCTTCCCATCGATTTCTGCTACAATGACTGGCAGGGTGTTAAGTGGAAAAGATGGACATCCATTTTGCCTGATTGGTATTGAAGGGCTTTGACTAGGAGCTGCATAGTTTATAACAGGGAGACCCACAAACTGCAGGGCCTTGCACTGCCTCCTGACACACTGAGAGTGTGGACAATGAGTGATGTAAGTTGTGGTAGGTTGGGGAAGGTGATTGCAAAATAGGGTTGAGGTGATGTGTTGTTTCCAAAGTGTCTAAGGATAATAAGTTTGTCTCCATGGGAGAGATGGTGAATGGCACACTTAGTTGGCAGATACGCTCCTTAGTGTTAGATTTTTTTTGCCATTCTGAGTCACATGTGTTTCGTTGGCCCTTCTGATCTTACTCAAGGTTAGTGAACTGTGACTCTTCTCACCTTTTCTGGGAGATTCTATCCCCAAGTCCTGCTCCCGCACTGCTTGGACATCTGCCTGGACAATTAGTTTATGTTGTCCCGCAGTGGCGAGCTTTTGGCCGCAACTGGGCATCGTCTTGGCATTCCCTCTATGTTGGCAGAGTATTTTCTGAGGGGGCTTACTTCCCTGTGAGTAGGTGTTCCTAATGGTAATAGCGGGGTCGGCATGCCCTAAATCTTACTGTTACTAGAAAAACTGACTGAACCAGCATTTTTCAAGAAACTATACTTTGTATTTATTTTGGGCTGGATTTCATCAGTACAGTGTTTTTTTCCTTGTGCTGTAATGTCACCTGAACTGTAACTTGCTTATTCTTCTTCCTTGCCTGTTTCCATCTCAATGAACAGAGGGGCTGACTGAGTGCTGGCTTACATTAGAGGCACATAGGGTTTCCTCTTGCACTTTCGTCCCACAGATTTCCTTAGGGGTGATCCTCTTATTTTGCCTGAATGCATAGTTTCTTTTCTGGGCTTCCTTGATGGCTTCCTCTACTTGTGTTGAGACCAGTTTCCTGTGGCAGTGGAAGACCTCTAGGCTCTATAAGCTGCATAGGCTCTTTGTGCTGCCTCACTACCTCCAACTCTGGAGCTTTGTTAGTGGGGGGGCACGAGTAAGCTCGTTTACCTTCCTCTGTGGACTCTTTAGGGTCCAATTCCATCACACCCCCTCTCACTGTGAGCGTTACTAGTGGATATCAGTAAATGCCATTGGTGGGCGGGACGCATGAGCACCCTCCCCTGTCCTTCAAGAGTGGACTTCTGAGTGCTTAGTGGTTGCTTCCCATAGAACGTGGAGTGCTTTGGGCCAGCAGCAGAACCGAGAGGTACGTCTGTTTCCGAGAGAAGGAAGAAGCTAGAGCTAAAGCAAGTGCGGCTCACCAGGCTCCGCAAGCCGCACCTAATCTAGCCAGGCTGCTTCTGTGGAGGCCCGGGGCACACTCTTTGAAGTAACTGTCTACAGCCACTGCACTTGCCTTGCATGTGCTTGCCTCCCAATGCCTGCAAGTGCCGTCATGTCACCAAGCTTCAGTGTTGCACTGTGCCTTCCTCGGCCTCCCCTGGTGCCATTAATGCTGCTGATACTCTTGTTTTATTTCTCCAAGTCGCCTACTGATGGTGTACAGCAAGGGGGGGTCCAAGACGTTATGAAAGTACAGGCCGGGGCTAACCAAGTTGAACAGGTGAGAACTGGTGAGAGGTCAGAGCTGCCTCAGGATTTGCAGTGGACGGCAACAAAATGCCCAGATGCGGTGATATGTAGTGTGTGAGGTGGTTCTCCCACGTGTGCCTCCCGGTGCCTTCACCTTGTCCGGCCTGGCTCTAATTTTGGCTGCAAATATGGGCTAACTCGGCTCTGCTGATTATTAGAATGAGGGAGGGGGCCAAAAGTGTGAATGGTAGTAAGCCAGTGGCCTGGGGTAGCAAAAAATGAAGTAAGTATGCAGGGGGAAGGGGTCCAATCCCAACCTGACAACACAGGTAACAGGCCATGGCCCACGGGCCCTCGGGCATGCTGGTACTGCACTGACTGACTGCACTCACAGTGCTCCAGCATGCTCCGATGTCAGTGTCTGCTCGGGCTCTCCCTATGGCTGACCCCCTCTGCCCCAACCCAATCCAGTGAGCTGACGTGGCAATGAGCTCTTGACGAGTGGGTGGGTAGGCAGACGGGCAGGCAGACGAGCTGATGGGCAGGAGAGTAGCAGCTCAGTGCTGGTTTCCTAATGTGCTGACGTGCTGACGTGCTGGCGTGCTTCTGTGAAGTGCTTCTTAACATGAGAAAGATTCACACGCCTCTTATTTTGGTATGTACAGGTCCAATTTGTGATTCGATAATTTGTTACCGAATCGCAAATTGGATTTGCGACTACATACCGATTTGGTATTAGGAAGGGGCATGTCAAGGGCGTCCCTTCCTAATACCGAATCTCTGAGGTATGTATGATTGTTTTGTGACCGTGATTGCGGTTGCAAAACAATCACAATTACCACCAATTTCAAATTGATGGTAACCCATTCACAAAGGGGAATGTATCCGAAAACATTTTTTAAGAGCAGGCAGTGGTCCCAGGGACCACTGCCTGCTTTTAAAAAATGAAAAGATAACTTCAAATATTTCTTGTTTAAACGCATCCTGTTTTCCTTGATGGGAAACGGACTACAATTAAATTAATAAAAAGACTGCTTTATTTAAAAGTAATCACAGACATGGTGGTCTGCTGAGCCCAGCAGGCCACCATCCCTGTGATTGTAGCCATTCGCAATGGGTTGCAAATTGTGACCTACCTCATGAATATTAATGAGGTAGGTCCATTTGCGTGCCCTTGCAAATCGCTATATGAAACTCCTGGAGTTTCATAGGGTCCAATTGCGATTTGCAAAAAATCGCAATTAGGTAATCGCTATTGGGATTAATGATACATCTGGCCCTTAGTGCCTTCAGAAGATCCAGAGATAACTGCTGAGCTGGCCATGATCTCTAAATATGGCAAGCAGTACTCCATTAGAGTGGCGGAAATATTGTCCTCTGCCACCCTAGCAGATGGTAGGACTCCCGCCAAACTTTAAATCACCTACAATATTTGTTACATCAGCATTGAAAGTCTGAGAACTTATTGAAATGGATACTAGCACCAGTACAGATTTCAATTCATGTTTGCACCTTGGGCATCTAATTTGCTGGACCTGCGTCCATTAACCTTGTCTGAACCCCTAAAGCAAATTAAGTGGTAATGTAGTTATTAGAATAATACAGTGCTTTTGAGATTAGAACAAAGTAGAGAAAATGCTCCATTGTTGCCCACAGCAGCTCTTGTACTGAATTCTGGCCTGATGTGAGCTTCACTGAAAGCCTAAATCACTCATCCGAGCAGTTTTTTATTTTCCTTCAATAAACAATAAGATACAGGCTTTACTTATAACAATGAACTTGTTAAAAATTAAAGAGACGCTATTAGTGTGCTCTGAACTTAACCTGAAGTATCATAAAAAAGCACACAAAGGATTCTGGCTGAACTCAGGCGTCCATTTAAGTGAAATGCATTAAGTGATCTCAATATTTCATGCGCAGTTCGGTGCATTAGAGCAATCATCATGATTTATTGAAAATGATAGTATACCAGGTTTAGTAACGCAGTGGATATTGCTCGGCTAAGTAACAATAAATTATATCCGAGTGGCATGTTGAGAGCATAAGCAGCCAATCTGGAAACGAAAATACCCAATCACCAGGAAAAAACGTTCAGGATTTTTTTTATTAACTATTGTGTGGAGAGAAAGAAAACTGCAAAGAATGATGTCATGCAAAGAGAAGACGAAGACACAGTAATTCTGGCGTTAGGTAGCAGTACTGACTAAATATGACTGTAGTAGCCACAGGCCATGCACTTTTCATGCCATGGCAAATCTATATGATTATGGAGAAATGCGAGAACATCACCTGGCCTTCAGTGAATATAATTTTTCTTAAAAAACAGAATTATTTCAGGAACCAGTTCAAATGCATGCAAATTGCTGAACACGAGAATTGCCAACAACACATACACTACTAATTATGCAAAGTTTTGACAAAATGTTCTCTATTAATTTTAGAGAACTTACCGAGCCTACTGACGTAAATGTCATTTCAGTCACAGAATGGTGCAATTCTGATCAAAGCGCTTTCAACAAAAGCATTCAGTGATGGGTGTATCTTATGGGAGAGTGCTTTGCAGTTGAGATGTATGTGGGATTTCTCAGTTGAGACCATAGGAGCCTATGAAATGGCTTCAATATCATCATCATACCTTGATAGACATAGCAGTGACATGCCCATGTCTGGGTAGACACTCAGGGCCTAATTACGAACCTAGCGTGGGCCGCCAATGCAGCGGTCTGTGCTCCACATTTCAACCCCGGTGGTCAGGCCGCCAGAAAACTGCCAGCTCTGCCAGGATTGGAAATCCCACCGGTCTGGAGGTGGTGACGGTCCTATTCCACCAGTGCAGCACTGCCCTGGAGATTACAATCCCCTTCTTGGCCAGTGGTTTCATGGTGGTACCACCACCATGAAAATGCTGGCGGAGAGCGGGTGCAGAGGGCCTCCCAGCCAGCACCCTCACAATGTTCACTGTCTCTACAGTGAACATTGCAAGGGTGCTGGTACACTCTGCAGGCTACAGCATAGTCGCCGGATCGATTACAAGCCAGAGAAAATACTGTAGCCTGTTTCCTGGTAGACCAGTGGGCTGAAACATAGGTTTCCACCCACTGACCTAGTTGAAAAATCTTTTTAACTCAATGCAGGGAGGTCGTCATGTAGGCGGTGGCCACCCTGTTGGGATTTTGACAGACGGAGTTCTCCTTCCCCCAAACTCGAAATCGGACCCTCAGTTTAGGTTCAGGCATCGACCACTCAAGCTATGTGCCCCTGTTTCACTGCAAACATTCTCCAGTGCTATTTCTTAAAGTCAGAATCTACAGTTTTTATTGAAATTTACACCATTTGAACTTACATGTTCAACTGAAATAAGCACTTGCAAAGTCAATAGATCTCAATTTGCCAAAACGTGTTTGCTCAAAATGTTTACTTTCCAATGGTTGCACATCTTGGACGCACGCAGAGCAGGGCTGAACTTTCCTCTATCCTGGCATTTTTTTCTAATAGGCTTCAAGATGGGGGGTGATTTTATAGCTGGATGAGCCGTGTGACCCAACCAGTAATCTAGTTGCTGCCTACTGCAGTGTGGGGTTGATATAGCCTTAAGGCGCTACCATGATCACATACATGGGCAAAGCGAGTAAGTGCATTATAAATGTGTAACATTGAAAGTGCTGTGGCAAAAGGCTCTTCCAGTGTACGTCTGGACTCATGCATTGGGAGTACACTAGGAGTAATGTAGGGTGGTTAGAGTGCTTGAACACGTAGCTATGCTTCTGGTAACCATTGAGCTGTGAATGATGCGTGTGTATTAGCAGAACTGACCGAAGTGCAATTTATGTCGAGCTGTACTAGACATCGTGTTTTTTTCAGTACTGGAATAGAGCTGAAGGAGCTAGCTGCGCGTGAGAATAAACAGTAACAGTGTTGGAAGTGCACTGGGTTATTTCTAGGTCACACTCTTTACATCTCCACATAGTGCTGGAGAATAATTGAGATGCAATGGCAGAGATGTTGGAGAAAGTCACAGCACTGAGACAGCCGACAGCAGCTTTGGCCACAAACTAGGTTCTTTGAAATAAATGTGCTCCAAAGTGACCGTCCTTTAAGTCAGGCTTGAAGTGTATTGACAGCTATGTCAATCAAATGTACCAGTTGATTGCATCTATTGTTCAGTGAGTTTACGACTAATTCAGCCTTTTTTTCATCCGAAATTAAAAAAAACTGTGCACCATTGCACTGTGACAACAAATACCACAGCACCGAGATGTAGAAACTCTCTGGTATTAAGAATGTAAAATTAGCGAACAGCAGTTTAGGCCAAACTGGAGGTACATTGTCTGCTGGAAATCGGGATTGGGGTATAGTGGTAGAGTTGTGCGCAAAGTGGGACATTTTTCTATTTGTACAAAGCTCAATACATTAGTAGCCCAGACGCAGGCAAGTGCAGTTGATGAGTGAGGGATGATGTCATTCCTTTCAAGAGGGATAGGAGAAAATCTTATTCTGAGAACTCAGTACAGCGCCCACCGCCCAGGACTAGATCAAAGCCTACCTCTCAACAAAGAATAAACACCTCTGTTCAAGCCAGAGATTACAATTCGAAATACTAAAAGTAATTGCCTACTTCATGCACTTATCGAGATTGCCTTTTGCTTCGATGCTAGCCAAGGTTTTTTTTGACAGAGGTAGTGCAACTATTTGATCTACCTGATGTTAGATATAGACTCTCATGTCGCTTCTCCATTTTGGACAGTATTATTGCATTCTTTCCGATCAGAAGGACATAAATTCAGTAGTTACCGTACTCTGGGCCTCATTTAGAGTTTGGCAGATAGGGTTATTATGTCACACTGGTGACGGATATTCGGTCTGCTGTAATAGCATCTCAATATAGCCTATGGGAATTGTAATACAGTCGAAGTGCTATCCGTCACGTTTGTGACAGAGTAACCTGTCCAACTAGTTGAAAATCAGGCCCTCTGCTTTGTGGTCAGACTTAACAAGTGAACGAACCGATTGAACAATTTTTGTTCTGTGTAGTCGCACAGTATTAAACGGATTGGGTGAAGTAGAATTTGTTCGGAATTCAGGAGTGCTCCATCTTGTCCACACAAACACCATATATTTGGGTGGCTTATCATGGGCTAACACTAACCTGAACATCAGTTATTTACTGAACCAACCACCTTTGAACTGGAGCACCAGCACCCATACTCCTTTCAACTTCTGGTACCTACATGTACATTTGTCCTTACTGGGAACCAACCAACCAATTCAAGTGATTGACTCTCTCAGGGTAGCGAAGCAGAGCAGTCCAAGGCCTACTCAGGGGAGGTGATGTGGGCTGGTAGTCACATTCACTGACATGCAATAACACTCAATAAATTATTGTCCATTCAGTGCTTTTTCTTTAGAAAAGGAAAAGTACATTTATTACACACAAACTACTCAATACTATGCAGCAATTTACAAATATGTGCATAGGTAGATGGAAAACACTGTACATGACATCCCACCTTTGACCCCCTAAGGGGTCACACAAACATATAAAGTAAGTATATTGGCTTGGCCAAACGTTTAAGATCAACAAACCACATGTCAAGCCATCATTTTTTACTTAAATCAATAAATCATCAAATCAACGATCATAATCACATGTAAATGCATAAATGCAAATGTAAACATTAAATACACTTATTATTGTGAATAAAGCATATGCACTTTGATCAATAATCATTGTCAACATTATAATGTCAATAAAAAATTTAAACCGAGCAAAACGTGTGTCGGTGTTTTTTTATAAACTTTCCAACAATGAATATGCAATTATGAAAGCAGCCCCTAATGGGTGTCACATTTCTGATCACATAGCACTCAACCACAGACTTAGCCTCCGGAGGGTGCTGCACTCTGAGCTGTAGAGCAAAAAGTCCAGCCTTGGGAGTGCTTTTAGACATTAGTAGAAATTCCAAAGGGGACCAAGTTGTTATGACCTCACAAACATAGCGTCAGTCAATTATAAAAATTATTTAGGGGGAACTGCTGCACTCCTGCAGCCCCCATGCTGCTTTTAGCATCTTGGTAATGCCCCTGCTATCCTGGGGCCACCAGAAGTGAAGAAGGGTACACAAATTAAAAAGCCCAGCATTGCATTATGAGGCACTTCAGCCAGAGCAGTGCATACGGAACACGCAACTCTCCCACTGAACGGGGAGAGCCACTGCCTTATTTTTGCCATGCGCCCTTGTGCTCGGCTTCTCCTTTTTCCTTTTTTTTGGGGGGGGCAGTTTCCTTGTCTCATCTAGGCACCCCCCATTCCTCCAGTCGCTGGGAGCAGCCAAGAAAGTCTACCCCTCACTGCGCCAAAAGCTCCTGTTTGGCCTACAGCCCCACATGCGGCAAAGGTAGCCGGTAGCTTTTCTTTCCCTGCCCGTTCCTGTGGGCAGAGATCTCCTTTGACTTCACAGTGGCTCCCCTTGTGCACAAGGAGAGGGACAGGTCTACAGCTACTGGGCGGGGTTCAATGCCGCTCCCAACTTTCTGTCAGAATTTGGGGGTCAGAGATGAGGTCCCAGTCCCCTTTACAGATTGTACGGCCTAGGAGATGGGGTCTACTAGCCAAGAAAAAATCTATGGCAGGGGACCCCATTCACAACTCCTCCCTGGAAGAAGAATTAAAAACATCCTGCATCAACCCCTGGGCCCTGACCCACCCTGAGGGTAATTTGAGAAACAGCTGCAGAGATCCACTGCTCCTCAGGGAAAAAGGTCAAAGGTTGCCGGTCTTTAATACTCCATAACTTTGGCCTTGTTAGGCTGATCTGGATGATTCTGAACAGTGCCACCATTCTACCTCGCCTCTGTGGTCCTAAAGGTACCAGTACAGATGGGGAGTGATAAGTCTACCCTGTGTCCTGCATACCCATGAGTCACATAATACGCAACCAACGTGATAATGGGATCGCGCCGAGATGCTGATTCCTCAACTGAGTCACATGACTGGCAGAGAATTGAATGGAGCTAGACTCCTGCACCATCCTGAAGGTACTCCTTACCTGGCACAAAATAGTTTAACCACAGATATTTTGAACGTACAGAAGGGCCTGTGGGTGTCAAACCAATCATGATGATCACGGAATTCAGTACAGAGCTTCATCTATAAGTTTGTTATTCACATAGCTTGGGTTCCCTCTCTCACCTTAGAACAGTTTTACATGGAGCCATCATGAAGGAATACTTAAGGGCAAACGTTGCTCCTAGCGGCACACTAGTGACAAATGCACCTCACACTTTTTTGGAAGACTTGGTCTTGCATTGAGAATGGTCACAGATTGCTTGGAAATGTACCTGCGACTGGTTACTAGTCATCAATAATACAGCCAAAAGACTGTTAGGTGCTTTATTGATTAAAATGAACATGTAAGAAAATGCATTGAAGAGTAGTACATAGATTACAACATTTGAAACTCGCCTAGCGTAGATAAATCCAAAATGAATAAACACAAAGACTTTTTATTGGAACAGAAAATCACAGCGTTGAAGAAAGATCATATATCCCTATATAACAGAAGACTTCTCAACAAAGGGTGAAACAGTCAAGGAAGAAGGCAGTAAAATAGAAAGAAGGTAGGGAAAGTCTTTCAGCAGTGTCACTAGCTCAAGAAGGCTGGAGTAGCAACAATGAAATGCGAGGCTCTCCCAGACTATGTGGTTACCAGATGGGACCTCAGCAATTTCCTCAACCAATGTGGCCACAACAATATTCCATTTTTCCCTCAAGACCACTGATTCCATTTGCATAGCCTTTTTTAGACAGAGGCCAGAGAAAAAGGCAGAGGAAAAACCTAAGGAAGAGGCAAAAATGTGCAATTGGATCAACTGGAACCCCAGATGGTGACATGAATCATGGTAAAGTCATAGTAGGAAATATGATCCTGAATTTGTCACACAGACAACTCACATAGGCAGAAAACAAGGTTATCAACAAAGGACTTGGATTTGTGCCCACACCTCAGGAAAATAGATTTAAACTGAATTGTGAATTGAGATTTTTTTTCTCATGAAAGTCCAACTCCAGGCTTTAAAAAAAATAAAGTTAAAACAGGGATAACAGGTGATTATGGTTTGAGAAATCTCTCAGGTTTTACCCCAGCTACCAGTACAATAGCCAATGAAATTATTACCTTTGAAAAGGCAGTACTGGATGATAAATAAATATGAGGGAACACAATTATTTTCCAATCTATCAAGAGACTAAAGGAATGCTATTGCTTCACTTTCTAATGATAATTCAATCATCATAAAACCTGTTGACAAGGGCAGAGCAGTAGTAATCCTCTCCACCAGTAGTTACAAAAATGAATGCCTGAGACAACTATCAGATACTAGGTATTACATGGTCATCACTGAGGACACTACAAGAAAATGTTCTGAACAAATACCTACTACAGTGAATGAAGCCAAATCCATGGGGTGGATTACAAAACAAGAAGCAGATTTCCTCATCAATGGGCATTCAAAGATTCCATACTTTCACACTTTACCTAAAATACATAAAGGCCTAGCCCCTCCCCAGACCAGCTGATTGTTTATGTATTGGCTCATTATTGGAGCTCCTCTCCTCTTCTGTTACCATTTTCTTCCCCCACTGTTGGGAACAAATCCTTAATTTTTGAAAGATCCAAAGGATGTACTCAATCTTATCAAAGACAATAATCAAAGTGGAACTGTTGATCTACTTATTTCACTGATGTTGAGGCATTGTGTACTAATAACCCTCAAGATGTGACTCTTGACGCAATTGAGGAAATAATGAGAGCTAACAATTGGACTTCCCCAACAGCAATACACTTTATCATTGACTGTGCAGCAATAGCATTGAAAAATACCTTTTTAAAATTTGAGGAAAAGCTATATTTACTAATACAAGGGACTTAATTGTTAGTAAATTTGCCCCCAGCTTGGCCTGCTGGCATATGTCCCATTAAAAAAAAAAAAAAAAAATAAACTGCACAAAAAGGGTGATATGCACATTGTGAAAACATGTTGAATACAGTGCAGATACCGTATTTATCGGCGTATAACAAGCACTTTTTCTCCCTGAAAATAGGGGGCAAATGATGTGTGCGTGTTATACGCCGATATAATGTTAAGTTTTTTTTTCCTGAAATTTCCTCTTAAAATGAGGTGCGTGTTATACGCCGGTGCGTGTTATACGCCGATAAATACGGTAATCACGATAATTCACAAATTCATAAATTCATGTGCATTCATACACAACCCCATAAAAACGTTTCGGCATCTCTGCATAACCCACAAAGTATAAAGCTACTACTCAGAAGTCCGGATCGCACAATTTCTAAAAAAAGGTAATACATCCACATAAAATCACGTTTTGAGCAAACATTGGGATCAACTTGTAAAACACCTCCATAAATAAAAGATGTAATATAATGAAATTAAATATAATACATGGAGCTTGCCATCAAAAACAGCACAATAAAGGTCAAAACAGCTTAAACTCCGGGCAACTTCCTTGGAAAAGCAAGCTGCGGTAAGTCTCTATGGTCAAGCCAAATGTAGACCAATTGGGTGCAATCAGACTAACAACAATACATGGATGTAGAAAGGGAAAACGTTTTAGGACTCTTAAGGGGGCTAAACCTAGGGTCCAATCATCAGCTCTTTCCTACTATCTCCTCTTATGGTCTATTGGATTACCAATCATAATTAATAAAAATGGAATATGTTAAAAGCATAAAAAAAATTTGAGCACAGAAGCCCAGCAGAAATGCTGTTTATTGTCCTGATTTTAACACTGTAAATAGTGATAAAATCTAATTTAAAAATATCATTGTTGGAAAATTGGTTATTGGTAAGGGCAGGAAAGTACCTACACTTAGCAATAGGTCACTAACCTCCACTTAGGTCCAGTTAGGTCTCAGTAAATGAAACCCAGCTCAACCCTTGGTAGCTTGGCAACGAGCGACAAAGCTCAACTTAGGAGACAGAGTGCAAAGCATTCAAATATCACAAAACAGTAATTAAATGAAACACAGGAAACAGTTTAAGAATCCAAAACCAATTTATCAAAATAGATTCTATTTTTATCTTTAAAATGACACAAAAACGAATAAAATCGGAACAGGGGAACCGGAGATATGAATTTTTAAAGAATTATTGTTTTCTAGCGCCTAGAAACAAAAAGCGCCAATCTGGTCGCACCTCGACCGGGGCAAAGTCAAAGTTTAAGGCCGACCGCGATGGAGCCCTGCTCGGCTACAGCTCGCGGGAGGCCTCGGTCAAAAGTTTACCTTCGGACTTAGTCTCTTTTCTGAAGATTTTCTTCAGCGGGACAAACCTGCCAGTCCAATCCGACCTCCTGGAACTTTTCTCTGGATACGCGTCACGGGAGCCCTCGTGGAGATTTCTACCTTCGGACTTAGTCATTTTTTCAAGGTGAAAATCCTTCAACTGGGACAAACCTGGATCTTGATCCGACGTCCCTGGAGCCCTCCTGGATACGCTGGCTGCGAGGTCCCGGTCAACTTTTTACCTTCGGACCGAGTCTCTTTTTTTTGAGATTTTCTTCACCAGAACGAACCAGCAAATCAGGCCGTGTCGCGTTGAGGCAAGCGGCTAGAGTTGCCGTGGAGGGTCGGTCCCTCTATAGAGCTTTTTTTCAAAAGTTCTCCAAACTTCTGGGTCTTCTCCCAGATGTTCTTTAAAGGTTCTTTTGGGGTCCACAGCTCACCCCAAGGATCCAGAAGTTCTGAGATGATCCTTGGAGGTGTGGACTACAACTCCCTGAATGCACCTGGCGCTAACTCCTTTTTGGCCACTGGGAAGTGGCCAGCTGGTTGATTTCTTCAGGAGTTGGTGCATGGGACTCTGGTTAGCTATTTTTCACCTGTAGCAAACAGGGAGTCCCTCCTTGAACCAGTTGAAACCAGGCAAAGTCCTTCTTGTGGTGAAGCCCAAGTGTGCAGCTGGTGCAGTCCTTCTGAGTGCAGGTTCCAGGTGCAGGCCATGGGTCCAGCAGGGCAGTCCTTCTTTTCCTTTGGTTCTTCCTTGTTGGATGTGGTAGGGAACTGAGGTGTGGGTGCAGGTCTGCCAGTTTTAACCTTGCTCCTGGGTGAAAAACAGGGGGGGTCCTGATTCTCCAATGAGGTGCAGGGTCCTTCCCGCTGTGATGACCACTTCCTGGGAAGTGTGTCAAAAATCAAACCCAGGAGGCAACATTCTTCAAAAATCCATCATGGCTGAATCTGATTTTTGGAGGTTACATCTGGCTGAGCCCACCCACTGGTGTGGCTAAAAATCATAAACACACCCCTCTCCTGCCCTCTCCTAATCTAATCAAGGGGGCACTTAGTTGTCTGGGGTTGCAGAATGTGGGGGTGTTGCTCCAAATGTCCTTCTCTGCCTTTGAAGGCCAGTTTGGCAGCCCTCCCCTTCCTGCCTCACCATCTGCTGAGGGGAAATTCCCTCCCACAGGCACATCTCTTTGTGTGAAGCCAGGCCACTTCACATCTCATCAAGGCATCCTGGCCAGGCTGCCAGAGGCTGGCCAATCAGAGCACAGCAGCAAAAACAATGCAGGGCTGAAATTGGCAACTCTTCAGGTAAAGTTTAAAACTCTTCACCTGAACAAGTTTTATTAATCCAACAACTGGAAGTTGTGGGATTTATTATAACAATTAATTTGATACCAAACTCTTGGTATCCATTAATTAAGGGGACTTTTAAAATTAAAATAAAATCTCCCCATTCTAGCCTATGGAGGCCATTCACTACAATGAGGGAAAACAAATTTGGCTGTTTTTACCGCACGCTTATAAAACTATTTTTATAAGGTCCCTGCTTATAGTTACATGGCACCCTGCCCTAGGGGCACTTAGGGCACACCTTAGGGGTGACTTATATGTAAAAATAAGGTAGTTTAAGACTTTGGAACTACTTTTAATTCCAAAGTCGAATTTGCATATAACTTTGATTTAAAAGCAGCCAGCAAGGCAGGCCTGCCTTTAAAATGACACTGGGCACCTCAGCAGTGCACCCTTGGGTGCACTACCAATGCTGTGGTCCCTACCATATACTAGGGACTTATAGGTAAGTTGACTTAGCCAATTATAATTAGCCTAACTTGCATATTGATTTTACACAGAGCACAGGCCCTGGGACTGGTTAGCAGTACCCAGGGCACCATCAGAGTCAGGAAAACACCAGCAAAAAGCGGAAAATGGGGGCAAAAAGTTAGGGGGCCTCTGCAATCAGCCCTGTTTTCTCACAATCATGATTAAAACCATAAAATGGAGACACTAAATAGGAAAGAAGCCTCCCCAAAAGCAAGCCCAACTGTAAGTCCCTTGTGATCCTATAGCCCAACCTAGTGTTAGAGATCTGGCACTGAGATAGCTCTAAGACGAATAGACCAAGCTGATGTTAGAAACTTGGTTACTGCACTTACAACCAGGGTAGACGAATCATATTTACATATTATGTAAGCATTAGCTCGGTCATATAATAACAGAGCTTTGCAAAGAGGAGTGATCCATCTTCCCCTTGGGTTTTTATACAGAGGACAGAAGAATAAGACGTGTTCAATAGTTTCCTCACATGTGTTACAGTATAGACATTTATTGACCTCAGAACTATTTTTCGGTCAGCAGGCAGTAAAACTATTAACTGGTAAGGGTCCATATCTGAATTGAAGGAATAGGACACGTGCATGGGCAGGTATAGCGAGATCCAAAAATTGCTGAGGCCTTGGTTCTTGTTTGACCATCAGGAACTCAGATGTCAATTGTCCCACCCCATTGCTATGGAGGATCTCCTCATTGGCCTTCTCCCAATACCTTTGCTTAACTAGTGGGATGGCCTTGGTGGGAATCAACTCCAGCCTCTCCCAAAAAAGGGGGAGAGCCAGTTTGCCCCAGGCCAATTTCATCTCCCTTAACCAGCTAACCTTTTTCCAGTTACACTTGGTCTTTGTAAGATCTTTAATTGCCTCTCGGAAAGAGCGAGTTCTTCCTTTTTCCACAGGCAGATCCAATATAAAAGGGGTTTCAGGCCTGCTATATCTTTAGTGCTGTTTCTTCCAAGATCAAATCTAAGGGGGATCATCGACGTGCCCTTCCCCAGCCTAGTTATATATCTAATAAAGTCATTCTCTTTCATTTGCAGGGCATCCAGCTGCCTATGGAACCCCCAAAGCTCTGCCCCGTACAATGCGGCACCTTGGATTTGAACTTTATATATTTCAAAAGTAGGGTTTAAAGGTGGACTGACTACACTTCTTGCTTTGCGACCTAAGGCCCCCCCTCTTTGGCATAAAGCGAGGCTCCCTTTTCTAATGGCCAAGTCCCAGCTACCCGAATCCAATAATCTAACCCTCAAGTAATCTTACTCAGCAACCCTTTCCAGAGGAGTGGTATTCATTGAGATAGTCACTTTTGTCCAAGGGATGGGTGCTCCAGCGGCGACCGCATTACAAAGCAAATTCAAATAGGGGGCCCAGATATCAGGGTTTGATTTGTAGAGGTCGCTGGGAATTTTGTTAAGACCCGGGGCCTTGCCCCACTTCAAGAAGGTTATTGCTGCCTTAGTTTCTGCTAAGGTAATTTAATTGGGGGTAAATCAGATTTCCCTTTTTCCACCAATACCCCGGGATATGGAGCGTCCACCCCTGTATAAAGGGACCCGAAATGTTTTGTCAATGTTACAGGAAGGATCGAGGTACCAGGCAGGGGCCGAGGTTCACCACTATCATTTGAAATCAGCTTCCAAAACTTTGAGGTGTCATTCACTCTAGCGGAATCCAGAAGCGCAGCCCACCTTTCTTCCTCCCAGCTTCTGTGGGCCTTAACGAGCTCCTGCTTATAGCCCTCTCTTGATTGTCTTATGGGGTCTCTGATCCCCTTTCTCAGGTCCCTCAATAACTTGTGCTTAGCTTCCTTACATGAATGGTTGAACCATCTCTCGCTGCATTTATTCCTTGTTTTAGCAACCGATTCTTTAATAAAATGTTTTTTAAGGGAGATAATTAGTTCCACATGTGCAGCCAAAAGCCTGTCCCCATCCTCAGATGAGCAAAGCATATGATCCATTCGATCTGATAATGGACTGTATATAGATGTAAGGGAGCCCAACGATGAATTCACAGTGTCCTACTTAATATTGTGTTTGTTATTTGTCATAACCAACTGCTGTACATAGTTCTGCGATTCAGAGGCATCTAATGAGTGCAACAGACTCCTGATACTTAAGACTAATGGTTCTTGGGCACTTTCTTCGAGTTCCTTTACCGCCATGTCGATCATATGTCCCCACAAGCGAATGTCTAGTAGGAAATAGTCGATATGGCTCTTATGGACTCCTCGCCTAAAAGTAGGGCGGGGTTTGGCGTCTGAGCAGGAACGACCATTACAGGCACGGAGACCATATGCAAGTGTGATAACAATTATTTGGTAAACTGATCTACTCATTCTGATACATTTATTCAGTGATAGTTGCGAAATACCCCAATAAATGTGCTCTTCTTCATAAAGTTCCTGGGCCACTGAATGAGGCTCAAAAGTCATGTTAAAATCCCCTGCAAATATAATAGAGCAGGAAGCAGATTTACAGGATAAAATATTGTCTAAGGCCATCATAACATCAGACACACAGTTACTATCCACACTTCTATGATATATATTTACTAATAGTAGGGGTTTTCCCATAGCAGTCGTCAATATCAAACCTTGCAGGTTGGGACAACCCGTATCCATTTCTTCAATCTGGCACTTAAGGGAGCAACTGACCCATGCCAGTAATCCTCCAGAAGGTCTCCCAGAAGTCACCTTGCGGGCTGGAACCCAATAACTTTTAAAACCGCACCTAAACTTGGGCTCCAGAGCCCATGTTTCTTGGAATAAGCAGATCTTTTGCTCATCTATAAAAAGACCCCAATTTGGGATTCGCATTTTGCGCTCTAGACCTGCTATGTTCCAACAGAGGAATTTCCCTGGAGTATCATCTTGAGCTTGAGATGCGTGAATCAAGACTTCCGATATGATTTGGGGTGTCTTAGATAAGTTGCTCAAAGGGTTCAAAGGGTTTGTGTTACACATTTGGTCTATCAAAGGATGACTCTCCATTAATCCCCAAGCTTCTTTGTCACCAATGACATCACTTTCCCCAGGAAATTCAGAATCAGTGTCATTCCTACTAATAACTGGGGGCCTTGCAACATTCTGGTTTAGCTTTGTGGTCTGCGTAGAACCCCGGGGCTCCATAATTGAAGTCAAGGTTCCCTCTAGGATGCCTACTCTAAAACCTCCTTGCTTGTTGACGCTAGGAGTGGTACATTCCCCAATAGTTAGTCTATTCCTCAGAACCTCTGGGGGACCCTGCAAGGTATTGATTTTAAGTCAATCTACATCCTTAAGAGAAGGTAATAGGTGCCTGCGTTCGAAATGATGATCGTGTTGTGAATGTGAGCGTGGAGGATCTCAGAAAACAGATATCGTCCTGCTGGGAACACCTTTGGTTACTGGGGGGTAAAAGGTCGCAAGCCTGCACAAAGAGACTCCTTCTGCTGCTGGACCCGGTCTGCACGTGTTTAAAAACAGCTGTTGAACCAGTACGGGAGAATCAAAGTTAACAACAATGCAATCACCCATTCCTATCTTGTTCAGCAAACCCACCCATCCCACCCTCCTCACCATTAATATACAAAATTCGAAGTTAGCATTAACATGCAGCCAATGTATGACCTTGTTTTTCAACTCTTCGTCTGATTCCAATCTATTAGATTGTTGTCTTGGAACATTAGAAATAACAAGAACACATGGACAAGATTCTGGGGGCAAATGTAAAACACTTAGCTTATCGCCATGATTTCCCAAACTAGTTCTGCTGGATTCCGGGACCACCTCTGAAGCACAGGTATTAAGAGTTAAAGCTGCTTCTCCAGATCCCGTTGTAGAGGTATCTGTGGGCATTGTGGGCTTAGGGCTATTGATCACTGAGTTTATTAGGGACCTGGCTCTCCGACCCACCACCGGTTGGCAACAATGGTCACAACGAACCTTAGATGACGGGGTCCCTTAACCAGATTAGGGGAAGTACTGTCATTGGTACCGGGAGGGTAGCCAAAAAGAGGGTTGGTTATTCGGTTGAATATCATCTCGCAAGTAGTTGTCAGACAGTGGGGGCTTAGAAAGTCCTACAAGTTTGTCCTCGATGGCTTGAAGACGAATTTCAATGGGGTGCAATCTCTTAGTGAGCTCCTCCCTTATCTGCTCTATTATTTGGTCAAGTGGCACTTGGCCAACGGCATTATCTAAGTGCATTGTAGAGCTATGGTTCCTAGCTTCTGGGCCCAAACTCATAGTACGGGCACGTTTGTTCCTCGGATTGATCTCCCCTCACTTTCTTTTCCCTTTCAGGTAAGACTCTAAATCAGGTGCAAATACTCCCGCTGGAGGAACCAGAATCCGCTGAGCTGGGTCTACTGGAGTAGCCTTGTCCACAATTACAGAGGTGGTCTCCCTGGCATTTTTTGGGTGGGCATCTGGAAATGAGGGCAAAGCTAGTTGCATGCTCTGGGGCTGCTGGGGGGAGAGTAAAGGCGGGGAAGGGAGAATAGGGGCTGTAGAGTCTGGAGACGATGGGATAGTTAAACGGCACTCAGCCAGATCTATCTCTTTGTCTAAGGCACCAACTGCCTTCTGCAAAAAGCCATCTAAAGTTTGATTGATTTTGCAGTTAACTTGCGAAGCCGCCCCTTCCGCCGATGTTGCCTTGTCTCCCTCCTCTAAAAAACCTGCAAGGCAACCCCAGAAACTCTTCAGTCTCACGTCACCAGACACTTGCCTCACCTCTGGCAAATTCAGATCTTCAGACAATGCTGCATTCCTAGTTAGCCCAAGCAACTGGGGCCTCTAGGCAGAGGCTTAGAGGGGTGGCCCGGCCCGGCCTCTCACGGTCGTGTACCGCGCAGCGGGAGGCAGGTCCGCGCTTTCAAGTTCTCGTTGGAGGATGGGGCTCCTCCCCCCATCGCGGCAAAAACATTTCGGGTCCCTTAATTCAATCTGACAACAACCCTTACAGAAATCTGCTTGTGGGGGAGGTTCATTAATGATGTTTTCATAGGGTGAAAAGGCAAATGGGAAATATGTGAAGAATTTGTTAAATGTGTTAATTTCTTAGACCTGTACTTGGGATTTTAAAAAATGTGTCTGATAAGAACTATCCTTTTTAGATATAACCATTCCCATTGAAAAGGGCTTGTAGACAACCAAGACTCTCATGAACCCTACAGACCATAATTGTCTAATACATTTTGACAGCTATTATTTTGTATCACTAGGAACTATCTTGTAGTGTTGCTAATTTCTGAAAATCAGAAGACATTGTAGTGATTTAAAGGACTTTGATCAACATTCCAAAACATTAGAAGTAAAACTGGTGAATGGCAATTGCCCCCACAACACCATCAATAGTATATGTAAAAGAGCAATGAACAATTTATTATTAGAACAAAGACCACAAGGACCATCAAAAACACAAACTTGTGTCACTACTTGCACTACTAATTCAAATAAGATCAAGAAGATATTAATAAATGATGGAACATTGTGAACTGAGTCTCACTTAATTTTGACCACACCCGTTCTGTGTTTTGTACCAGAAACTTGAGAGAGATGTTGGTTCATATTAAACCACTGACAAGTACAGAAAAATCAACATGTCATTATTCATGTGGGAACTAATGTCTGTAGAATGACAAACAAACTAAAGCAACTGAAATAGAAGATGAAAAGAAATGATCTCTGATGGAAATTGCCCTTTCTGCAGGGTTATTTCCAGTATTTATTCCATTCTCCTCCTATTTTTCTGACCCTCTTTTTGTTGGCTGTAGAACGTGCACTTTAACACCATTAATTAGTGCTAAATTGCATGTGCTCTTTCCTCTAAAACTTGCTGTAAATGGTTTGCACCTGTTTGGCTTATTTAATTGACCTGTAAGTCCCCTGTAAAGAGGTATACCATATACACAGGGCCTGTTAATTAAATGGTTCTAGTGGGCCTCCAGCGCAGGTTGTGCAACCCACAGAAGTAGCCTTTCAAACTTCTCTCAACTACTGCCAGATTGACTTGGCAATTCGAACTACTTGCCAAGGCCTAAACTCCCTTTTTGCTACACCTAAATCCTCCTAAGATATGCCCTAGATAGCCCTATGGGTAGGGTGCTGTGTATGAAAAAGGTAGGACATATATTTCTATGTGTTACGTGTCCTAGTAGTGACAAACAGCCTATTTTATTTTTCACTACTGTGAGTGCTATTCCTCTTATAGGTTTGTATTGGGAGTACCTTTATATATGTCTAAGTGGTAATTTCTGAACTGTAAGGAGTAGCGTGGGCAAGTTTAGTATGTTTGGAATGGCAGTGAGAAATCCTCTTACCGGTGTATGTAGATTACACATTACCATCTTAGAAATACCACTTTTTAGCCTGACTCTAATCCACGTCTGAGTAACAGCTCCACTTGTTGCATACTTTCCAGACAGCCATCACACAGAAGGGGCTGGGTGTGACAGAAAAAGGAATCTGCATACTGATAGTCTTCCTGGACTGGGGAGCGGGAGGGTCATTCACACCATACATGTGAATAGGCTGTGTCCTGCCCTTGCACAATGGACTGATTATCCCCTACTGATGTCTGGAGACAGGGCTGGGGTGAAAGGGTGTTGTGCTTCACTTGAAAGGGTTCTTTTTGAAGTTACCCCTAGACAAAGGCATTTTTGGTATGTAAATACAAGGGATCTCATCGCATGATTTGGAGACCACTTTTGGAACTGGGACTGAACCTCTGTCAGAAGGACTGCTGGACTGAACAAAGAACTCATCTAGACTGCTCTTCTTTGGTTGCCTTGCTATCTGCTGCTGCTGGGTGGCATAAAGGACTCTCTGGATTGCTTTTCTGCATGTTGCACTGCTTCCAGGCTGTCCCCTGACTGTGACTTCATTGGCACTATAAGGACTGCCAGGAGGAACCACCATTTCAACTCCTTGTTTGTTGTGTGCTGGCCTGCATGACCCTGTTGAGCTCCTATCCAGTGCCTCCTAAGGAGCCAGCACAGAGAGAGTGGTGATCTCCTGCTCCTTGGCTCTCTTAATCTAGCATCCAGAGAGTGCTTTGTATCTACATTTTGCTGCCCCCTGCAAGTGTCCCAGGCGCTTGATGACATACCCTGTGCCTTTCTAAATAAGATGTGGTAAATGCTGACCTTAGCCTTTGCCTGCCTATACATTCATAGCAGAGGGCAAGCACTGTTTGCAGGAAGTCCATGTCGAGCACTTTGTCTTGTTACAAGGAGCGCACGGGAGCCGCACATGATGAGCACTAGCGGAGGAGGCATCACGTGTTGGATGAAGGGTGCCTTGGTTCTCCCCGAAGCATGTGGTAGTGAGTGCCGCTCTGGAGTCCAGAGTATCTGATCAGTGCATAGCTGATCTAACATTTCTTAACTGAAAGTAGAAGGGATGGTCTTCCTTTTGCGGCATGCACTGTTGTGCAAACCAAGTTACCCTTCACAGAAAGCTGGTGGCTGAAGCAACAAGAAGGCACTTCGGATGCTAGAGCAGTCCCTCTCCAAGGAATGCCCAGAAGCGGACAATGAAGGCTCCTTCTTTGCAATGGGTTCCCCCATGCTTGGGGTAGCTCCTTTGAGCTGTGACTCATTGTTGTAAGGTGCTCGGAGAAGTACAACTTATAGAAAAGAACTTGGGGGGGATCGACCGCACCTCCATTCTCCCTGTTTGCATTAAGTGCAGCTGTCCATCGTGCTTGCAGGCAGCTGCCCTGGGCAGTCAGACACAGGGGAGATCCCTGCTAGCATTTACAGGGTGGATGTGCCACCCCATTCTGAGAACTTCCTCAGATACACTGGTTTGGGCTGGTTGGTGTTGACATTACAGGGTGTGTCCTCAGTGGAGAACCCCATCTGAGCAAGGCCATATTCAGGAGACTGCCTAAGATTACCATATCATAACTGGTACACGTGCAGGGGCCCCAGAGCTAAACATTTAAAGCCCAAATACACGATTTGCCAGGATGCCCTCTGATCTACTGTCAGCTTATGAATAGAAGCGCAGATGCACTGGGCACAGGTCATTATGGTTTCATGGTAATTTCAAGCGAGAGCCTCTGAACAAGCCTAAATGGCCGGTTAAGTATTGATGTCTGGATAGTATCATACTGTGAATCAGGTGTCTGTCCTTAATCAGTCTGATTTAGATGTATGGTATCCATGCTTCATATGTTCACATTTCAGAATCGGCTACATTCCATTCCCTGATTTCTGCACTTTATACCATGCATAGTCAGGATAACAAGTACTATAGAATATGCCAGAACAATCTACAAAGTAATGACTCTTTATGATGTTTTGCAATGTGACATGCATCCTCTTGTTGCCCTCATTGTGATGTTATGACAATTGCCTAGGAGGCAAAGTAACTATTGGTTCATGTCATTTTTGGTCTATGTTATGTGCACAATACATTGTACTTTTTATAAAACACTGTGTGGAGTCTCTTTTGTGGAGTATTTACTGTGTCACTGGTGTGAGCGTGTTGCACAAACGCTTTACACATGGCCTCTGGGAAAAGCCTGACAGCTCTGTGCCAAGCTACCGGCTTTGAGCACAGGTTATATGTGGGGTGTAACTGATTCTCCCTGACTAGAGTGGTGGGTTCCGCCTGGCTTAGATGCATACCCTAGCCAACCAGAAACCCAATTTCTAACAGTCCCTTAACAAACACACTAACTGTAGCATGAAATATTGTGTGTACATGATCACATGTCCCTGCAAATCAAGATAGATGATCAGACCAGATCAATAAAAATATACATCAATGAACATAGGATCTGGATCAGATGGAAAAATATCATTACAAAAGTGAGTGCACACTTCCTGAAAATGAACCACACCCCTGGTGATATGAAGTGGAAATAAGAAGTTGTGACACATACTGATAAACCAAATTTGATCCTATTACAAAGAGAACAGAGATGGGTTTTCCGGTTGAACACTGTATAAATGGTCTATACAATGATATTCCATAGACCAAATGAATATGTAATAGATCTCTGTGACAGGAGTTCTGCACACTGCTCCCATCTTTATGTCTTCTTTTCATGTAACTCATGCATTATACTCGCTTAGTGAAAATACTCTTCAGTGAGAATAAAAAGATGACAACCTGTACAGGGTATCCTTTACCTCTTGGATCATTCATACAAGACCCTGATGAGGTTATGTGGACCACTGAAACTCATATTGTCAAGCAGTAATATGCCTTTATGATCATAGGTTGGATAGGTTTCAAAAATTCACATAGGGATGATCAAGGAAAAGCTATATGAATATCAAATTTATGGATGAAGCTCTGTTCTGAATTGTGTGGTACTTAAAACTTATTTGACACGCACAGCCCTTCTGTAGGTTCAGAATTGGGTAATGAGTACCTTCAAGATGGTGCCGGAGTCAAGATCAAATCCATTTTTGCTAGTTATGCGACTCAGCTGAGGCATCGGTATCTCAGCATGGTCATGTCAGTTACGTACCACATGACTCATGGATACACAGGCCTATGGGTAGAAATATCACTCATCCATCTGTACCAGTTTCTTTGGGATGCAGAGGCGGGGTAGGACAATGGCACTGTAAATGAGAGATCTAGGCATGCACTTTCGGAGCTGCAAAGAGTGGGTACGCTTTGACTACTGTGGTAGTAGCAATATTCCCCATATTAGTACTATCTCACATAGAAAACACCAATGAGTTTGTCTTATTATCCCACGTGTCCTAAGGGGCCTGATTCCAGTGGGAACTGGATAAGAAAATCTTATTTGAGCCTGCATTTGTCTCACGAATATTTCACAGGATTCTTTCAATTTAGATTAAAAAAGCAAATTTCTTTACTTTTGAGGACTGTTAGGTAAGCCAGATACACAGTTAAAGTTAAACTATCCTCACCTTCTGGTAGCTTGGCACAGAGCAGTCAGGGTTAACTTAAGAGGCAATGTGTAAAGTATTTGTGCAACACTTAAAACAGTAACACAGTGAAAACACAGCAAAAAGACTCCACTTCAAGTTAGAAAAATAGATTATGTTATTATGAGTAAAACAAGCCTGAAATGACAAAACTCCAACACACAGAAGTTGAGATATGAATTTTTAAAGAATATTTGTAAATGTAGTGTTTAAATGCTTTAAGGACAAACTAGGGCTAATTGGTTGTGCTAGACCGGGATATATCCAAAGTTCAGGTCAACCACGATGAAGCGCAGGTCAGCTACAGGGACCAACCTTGTCGCACTGAAAGAGTACTTTGTATGGAGTGTTTTGTTGATGTCAAAGATACGATGCAGGGAGCAGGGGAGGTGATGCGAAGGCGATTCATTGCTTCTAATCCACGCAGTCAGAGAAGCATCCTTATCGAGCTGCGCAGTCGTTGAGCCTCCACCAGTGGTGCAGCATTGAACCTTTTGCAATGAAGGTGATATGTTGTAATGCAGCACAACCGGAAATATGAAGGTGATACATCAAGGCTAATGGCGATGCGTCAGTCCTGAGCCACACAATAGGTTATGCAATGTCCTCATCCTCAGTGGCAGTGGCGATGTGTCAGCATTGAAGAAAAATGTGGCAGTTCTGATCAGTGCAGTGATGCGTGGATTCTGCTGGATCAGCACAGGGAAATCCACTTCCAAGGGCCCAGGACTGGATTTGGCACCACATGGCAGGACAGGAATCACAGTTGGGGGAGTCCTCCAGCGGTATCACAGATGAATGAAGTCTTTGATGTCTCTGAGGCTTTAAAACAGGAAGCAAGCTTGCAAGTCCTTGGTGTCACTTTGGTTCTGGGGATGGGAAGATGCAGGTCCAGTCCTTCTCTCTCCAGGGCATGAAGGGCAGCAGACATCAGAGCAGGCACAGCAAAATAGGACCTAGCAAAGTCCAGCAGGGTTCCAGCAGAGTGACAGTCCCTCCAGCAGCACATCAGTCCTTCTTCCTGGCAGGGTTTTCTCAGGGCCAGGAGTGCCCTCATTTGGGAGGGTCAGAAGCCCAGTTCCAATAACCAGTGGTGACTTTGAAGTGGGGGGGACTTCAAAGAGAGACCTTTGAAATGCACAAAGTCCCTGCCTTTCCTGCTTTGACTCCAGTCCTTTGTGAGGCTCAGGACCCTACCAATTCAGGTATAAGTGTCAGCTCCTCCCTCCCACCCTGCCCAGGATGGACCATCAACACCAGATGGTCATTCACTCACACCTACACTCCCTTTGTGTGTGGCTTTCTGGAGTGAATGTACAAGAGCACACTTTACACCGACCCAGATGAGAATTCAGAGAGAGATAGCAGGCACTAGATGATTTAAAGTAAGAAAATGGCAGCCTTATAAAAGTGGCATTTTCGGAAATACAATTTATAATTCAACTTCACCATATGTTGTGATTCTAAATTGTTATTTCAGAGACATAAAACTTAGACCTCTCATCTCTTCCCAATTGTAAATCACACTCAAAAATGTAATAAGCCCGTCCCAATTTTAACCCATGAGAGAGATAAGCCTTCAGTAGTAAAACATTAATTTAAGATTTTTTTTCACTACCTGGACATGTAAAACTTAAAAGTACATGTCCATCTTCTTAGATACACTGCAACCTGCCATTGGGGCAGTCCGGGGCCTACCTTAGGGATAGTATATGTATTAAAAAGGAAGGTTTGGGCCCAATAAGAGTGTTAATTTGCCAGGTCGATATGGCAGTTTAAAACTGTGCACACAGGCTCTGCAATGTCAAGCACGAGTCATGTTTAGAGGGCTCATTAAGTGAGGAGCACAGTAAGTAGATATGCGTTGGGCAGCTTACTGTATAACACCTTCTGTGGGACAGGTGACTGGGGAACCTTATCCAAATGTGAAAAATTGACATATGTCTCTGGTTTATGACATATACCTCCTACATTTTAAAGGTTACATATATATTTTATACTTTACTTTTAAGGCCAGATTTAGGGCCTCATTACAACCCTGGTGGTCTCAAGACCACCAGGGCCACTGTGGTGGTCGGACTGCCGCCATCGTGGTGATCCGACATCCACAATTACAACTGTGGTGGTTGCACCACGGTCAGACCACCAGCACCACCACTTCTCCTCCACTAGAGGGGCTGGTGGTGCTGGCGGTGCTGGCTGTGCTGGCGGTCCTAATATGCCAGGGCAGCACTGGGAACTGCGACCCCCCTCTCTGCCAGCTTTTACATGGCGGTAACATCGCCATGTAAAGGTTTGGCGGAGACGGAGTGCAGGGGGCCCCATGAAAGCCCCTGCACTGCCAATGCACGTGGCATAGGCAGTGCAGGAGCTCTCATGGCCAGCCCAGTTGCGCTTTTTGCGATGGGTGCTGGTGCACCCTACACACACCGCGACATTGCCGCCGGCTCAATTATGATCTGGCATCAATGTTGTGGGCTGTTTCCCACTGACCCAGCGAGAAACTTGTAATAGGGGCAGTGGGAAGGGGACCGCACTGGCGGTATCCTGACCGCTGGACTTTGACGGACGGCCTTTTCCATCCACCAAAGTCTTAATTAGAGCCTAAGTCTTCTTTCAGCCCCTGGAGGAAGAAAAGGGATTGTCCATTTTGAATGAACTCAAATCATGTTTTCCAGATGATCTGTGTCCAGTCTCTTTTTTTGTAGCAGGGGTCATCAGTCTTCGCTCCTCTTGTAGCCAAACTGGTTAGCTTGTCATCACCAACAGGATTACTTCTGAATAATTGGTAGAGGAGGACTCTTAAGAAAAGGTAACCTGGAATGTGGCAATGCAATTAAATAGAGATCCATTGCAAAGCTTCCCTCAGTAGGTAAAATTGTTGAAATGATTAGGCCAAGCATTTGTGAAGCTACCCATGGAAGAAAACGGCCTTGATGATGGCAGATTGTCTTTTGGCCTATAAGAGGGTCTGTATTGGACTCAATGTCAAAAGAACTATGCTTGATTGTTGACCTTGGTGAAAGGCTATAATTATCCTCCTAGGCCCGTCCGCTGTGTTTGACACAGTTGAGCATTGCACTTTGGGCATCTTGTGAATTTGTGACTGGGAAGGGGGTTACAGTGCTGGATGATTCACTTCATTTCTAAAGAACTTGGGAATGGGGATAAGTGTAGCTGAAAAACTATGTGAAAGCAGTAGTTCTGTCTTGTATGACTGCTGTTGTTTTATTTGGACTGTTGTTTAGTTTGTTATGTTATATAACTCAGAATGCTTCACAAATTTGTGACCGTCTGATCTGTGAAGTGACAAGCAAAGTGAAATGTTATTGCTTCCGTTTGTCAGCTACATCTGGAGATAAGGTGTGATTACCTCCAGCTGGCCCCCTTTATAGTCTGACCCAAACTTCCAGGCAGGTCCTGTATAAGACATAAGGAATGTGTGAAATGAAGCATCAGAACTTGGAGTTGCTAGCAAGGAGAGGGCTTCACAGTTGACTGCCTGTATTCATTGTGAGCACACTACAGAGGTTTTCAGGGAAATAGTCACTGAAATGAGGTCATGACGATTCTTGTAAATACAATGAAAGGCTGATGGATTGCTCCATCAACATAACAGAGCCGGACATCAAATTTTCAGCTTAAAAAAAAAAAAACAAACACAAAGCAATTCTTTTTTAAAATAATGAAAAAAAAGAAAATAGTGACCCACTCTTATCATGGGAGATTTAGCCTTTGACCTGGGAGTATTTTTGCAATTTTCACTGCTCTTTACCACCAGGGTTTACATTGCGGTGACGGACAGTGAAAACTGAGCATGTGTTCACTGACTCTAAATAGGGTGTGCAAAATAGAGTGTGCAAACACATGACCATAATCCGTTGGGCCGCTGGATGTGTTCTGGAGTTGTGGAAGCAGAGTAGTCTCCGCATGTACATACTGAAATTCTGCCCCCACCAATGTCTAAATCGGGCAAGAAGACTAGAATTATCACTGTAAAATTGCTACGAATATCTTTATGATCAGTCTTCTGACATGTGCTTCTATTCTGAGTACTCCAAGGTGGAAGTTGAGAACTCTGCCATTGCTATGTAGACCTCCAAGTGGAGAAGAATAGTGTAATAGCATTTTCCTGAGCTGGATCACAAACACCTGTTGCTTATGTCAGGTAAGATCAACACAATTATTTCTCAAAGACGTCATGACATCACACTCATTTCACACTCTCTTCAAATAGCACATATATTCCCAGTCTTAGATAAGCACACATCGAGCACAGAACTCACACACAGCTTTACTCTCCCTTCTTTAGAGTAAAAATGTATTATACTTTTCAGAAATTGGTTCTCATGGTGCAGAGATAGACACCCTGTGCAAATAGGGGCCACAGTCTTAGTCAGGGTAAGTCAGATACACACCCTAAACTAACCTATATGTCCACTCTGGTAGCTTGGCACAGAGCAGTCAGGCTGAACTTAAGAGGCAATGTGTAAAGTATTTGCGCACCACTTAAATTACAGTAACACAGTGAAAACACCATGAAAAAACTCTACACTAATTTAGAAAAATAGAGAATATTGAACTGAGTAAAACAAGACTAACACAACAAAAATCCAATAAGCAGAACTCAAGGTGTGAATTAATAAATAGTAAAATGAAATCTAGTGCTTAGAAGCATAAAGCACCAGTCAGGGATACCTAATCATGCTAGACCGGGTGAAATGCAAAAGTTGAGGCCGACTGCAATGGATCACAGTCAGATACAGTTCCAGGTAAGTCCCACTGAAGTTTTTACCTTCTCAGTTTGGTGCTAAGAGTCCATTTGAGGGCACGAGGAGCCCTGAGCATCAGAGACGGGTTAGAGCCTCATGGTTGCGAGCGAAGATGCTGCTGTGCGAAGAGACAAATTGACCCCTGCTTGCCCCGAATCTTTAAGCGAGCGCCATGGTTCAGGTGCCAACAAGCCCATCTGTGGTCGCAAAGAGCCCAAAAGCTTGATTTTAGCAGCCAGAAACCACTTCCAAGGGCCCAGGACTGGAGCAGACCCTCTTGGGGTCAGGACATGGTTCAGGACAGCTCCAAGAGCTGTGGTAGAGTTGAGGTGAAGTCTTTGATGGCCCTGAGGCTTCCAGAATAGGAGGCAAGCCAATGAGCTCTTGGAGTCGATCGGTTCTGTAGAGGGTGTAGAGAACATAGTCTAGTTCTTTTCACTTCCAGCAGCCAGCCCCTGCAGCCAACCCCTATAACAAGCCAACCCCACATGGACCCCTCTCCCCTGCCTGATCTCAGCCCTGGGGACCCCATTCCCCGGGGTCCAGCCTAAAAATATAATTCTTTGAGTGGAGAGGGCCGTACAGCCTTCCAGGCTGATCTTAGCTACAGTGACCCATCCCCCAGGGCTCAGCCTAAACATTGAATTTTATTTTGGGGAGGGGGCTATGCGGCTTCCCAGGCCAATCTTGGCCTAGGGGACCCCATCCCCCGGGGCATGGGCTAATTTTTATTTTTTTGGGGGGGGGAGAAAGCCACGCAGCCTCCATCCACAGGCTGATGTCGACTCTGAGGAACCCACCCCCTGGGGGCCAGCCTATAAATTTTTTTTAGGGTAAGAGGGTCCTTGTGGACCCCCTAGGCTGATCTTTGCCATGGGGAACCAATCTCCTGGGGCTGGCCTAATTTGTATTTTTCTTTTTGTAGAGGGGTCCACGTGATGCCCCTCCCTAGACCTATCTTGGCCCCAGAGACCTCATTCCTCTGCGACCCAGCGTAATTTATCTTTTTTTGAGGGGGCTGCGTGGCCCCCCTCTACATAGTGGTTCTCGGCCCTAGGGACCCCATTCCCCTACCACAAACCTACAGCAAACAGCTATGTCCTGGGAGCGGGCACTCTAGGACATAGGAGGTTCTGGCCCTGGGTTGTGGCAGTCCCTAGGAACATCATTGGCTCCTTGAGGGAGACCCCACAGCCCCCCACAATACATAGCCCCGGGGAGGTGGTAGTCCCCAGAGCTGCAGGGGGTCTGAAACAGCCCCCAATCTGTTTTTTTAAAATCTGCCCCAAGGAGGTGGTGGTCCCCAGGAATATGGGTGGGCCATGCGGCCCCTCACACACAATGTAATGAATACCCCAGGGAGGTGGCAGTCTCCGGAGCTGCAGGAGGGTGCGCTCCCGATACACACAATGTAAGCAAAGTCCCAGGGAGGTGGAAGTCCCTGGGACTGTGGAGGGGTCGCAGGCCCCCCTGTAGACAATGCAATCATTGCCCTGGAGAGGTGGTGGTCCCTGGGGCTGTAGGGGGTTTGGAACAGAGCCTCATTTATTTTTAAATTTGCCTTTGTGATATGATGGTGCACGGGGCTGTGGGGGGACTGGGTTTCCCCTGTATTTCATTTTTGTGGTGCCCGGGGAAGTGGCAGTCCCCGGGACTTTGGGGGGAGGGGCGGTCAGCCCCCCCACATACATAAATGAATCCCCTCAGAACCTGGCCACCCAGGAGCTCTTTAGAAAAGAAGCGCAGGGGCCTGCACTTGTTTTTTTTAAACTTTCTCCTGATCTACTGTGAATCGCGGTGAACATTTAAAAAAAATGCTTTTTAGTTCTGGGGGGCCCTCTAGGACCCCACCACCAGATCTAAGGGGTAAGGGTGTCTCTATCCTGACCCCTTTTCTTTTTGTTTTACATTTTTTTAGTTGAATCAGCTGAAGCTGAGTCACAAAATGCAACCAATACTTCCTGGTTTGAAGTGTTGGCAGTCAAGTCAGAGCTGTTCTTTTCCCTGCACGAGTTCATCATAAGTCCCAAAGTTATCATGGCCAGAGATATATATGAATCTGGATTTCCTTTACTATCTCAAAAACTACTGAACTGATTTACACCAAATAAGTGAAAGTGTAATCTGTGTACCAAAAACTAGCTTTCTGCAAAATTTGGTGTAATTCTGTCCAGTGGTTCGGCTGTAGCCTTGTTCAAAAGTCCTATAAGAATTAACATGGAAAACAAAACTTTTTTTGACCCCACCCCCCTTTTTCTCGATCCCCGTCTGACGGATTACCCAAGGATTTTCCATGTGAAACAAGAATCATCAGGGCACTTTTTTTTAGGAAATGTAATGAAGATTTGTCAAACGGTGCCAAGATATAGGCAAGTCAAAAACCGCTTTTTCTATGGAAACTTGGTCCTAACTATAACTACCTTGTGTTGGTCATCACTAGGTAATTAAAGTAAGGACGTAATTTCTATAGAAAAGCATTCTTTATTTTCCTAATATCTTTTGCGCCGTTTGATGAACCTTCATGAAACTAAAAAAAACAAAACACAAGTTTCAGGTGATCCATCAAGCTGGGGCACTGACCCCTTAGCTCTAATGCTGGGGACCTGGAGGGACCCCCAGAGCAAAAAATCATCTTTTAAAAGTTTTCACTGTGAGTCACAGTGGATCTGGTGAAATTTATTTTTAAAAAAGTGCAGGCTCCAAAGCTTGCTTTCAATGCAGCCCTGGTTGGGTCAGGACCTGGGGCCATTCAAAGTTTTAATGCCGGGGGGGGCACTTGTCCCCCCCGCAGCCCTGGCGACCACCATCTCCCTGGGTCTCTTTTCCAATACATTGTGGGGGGCCACCTGCCCCTCCCCGCAGCCCCTGCGACCACCACCTACCCAGGGCTCTATTGAAATACAGTGTGAGGGGCTGTGCAGCCCCCTCGCAGCTGCAGGGACGACCACCTTCCTGGGGCTAAATTCAAATACAGTGCAGGGGCTGCATGCCGCCCCCGAAGCCCTCGGGTTCACCACCTCCCCAGGGTTGCAATAAAAGAGTGAAGGGAGTCAGTTTCAAGATCCCTGAGCCCCTGAGATCAGCACCTCCCTGGGGCAATGCTTGTTTTAGTGGGGCCACACAGCCATCCTCGTTGAGCCAATACAGGCCCTGAGGACCACCCTCCCCAGGGTCAGCTCCAGCTATGTCCTAGGGTGTCTACCCTGGGACATAGCTGTTTGCTGTGACTCAGTGGGAGCTGACAGCTCCCACCAAATCATTGCAAACAATCAGTTCAGCTGAAGTGAGAGCTATCAAACCCCAAGGTTGCAGAAGCTCCGAGTTGATTCTTGAGGGCTAGGACTCCAACTCCCAGAATGCACCTGTTTCACCTATGGGGGCACTACCTATGCTAGGGTCCCTAAACCTATATGCCTTACCATATACTAGGACTTATACGTAGGTTGACCTAGCCAATTATAATTAGCCTAATTTGCACACTCATTTTACACTGAGCACAGGCTCTGGGACTGATTAGCAGTACCCAGGGCACCGTCAGAGACAGGAACATACCAGAAAAAAAGTGAAAAACGGGGGCAAGAAGTTAGGGGGCTTCTGCAATCAGCTCAGTTGTCTCACAAGAGGCTTATATAGTGCCTCTTGCTTTGATGCAGTACAGCCCAAGTGGGGAAATCAGTAATAAAGTGCCTAGTGCATATTTATGTTATCAGCTTTTACATATACTTGTTATATGTTAAAAATACCTATTTCATGTTTGTCTTTTATGATCAAATAATGCCACGATTAGCAGCGACTATTAAAATAAAGTGCCTAGTGCAAACATCTTATTGACAGAATGTAATAGAATGTATACATAGAGTATGAACTGCAAACATATTACAACTTGACATGTAAATATTGCCAATATATGCAAGACGATGTCCCAAAATATATATCCAGAACAAGGCTATCATATCCTACACCATAATCAAGCCCAAGTGCGCTATCCTCATATTAACCGATATTGACTGCATTGCATTGTTCCAAAGCAATGTCAATAGAAATACAACTACTAAAATTATACCACTAGTGAAACTAAATATATCATAAACTGCTTCATAGATTCTAGAGGGGGCAATCATTTGATTTGACGTATGCATTCTTTTTTTACAAATGTGCATCAAGTGCTAACCTGTTCGTCCCATGGAGACATAGGGGGTCATTCCGACCCCGGCGGTCAAGGACGGCCGGGGCCGGGGTCGGCGGGAGCACCGCCAACAGGCTGGCGGTGCTCCGCAGGGCATTCTGACCGCGGCGGTATGGCCGCGGTCAGAACAGGAAAACCGGCGGTGTCCCGCTGGTTTTCCGCTGCCCTGAGGAATCCCCCATGGCGGCGCAGCTTGCTGCGCCGCCATGGGGGATTCCGACCCCCTCACCGCCATCCTGTTCCTGGCGGTTCCGACCGCCAGGAACAGGATGGCGGTGAGGGGTGTCGTGGGGCCCCCGTAAGAGGGCCCCACTTTGAATTTCAGTGTCTGCTTAGCAGACACTGAAATTCGCGACGGGTGCTACTGCACCCGTCGCACCCTTCCCACTCCGCCGGCTCCATTCGGAGCCGGCTTCCTCGTGGGAAGGGGTTTCCCGCTGGGGTGGCGGGTGGCCTTCTGGCGGTCGCCCGCCAGCCCAGCGGGAAAGCCAGAATGGCCTCCGCGGTCTCTCGACCGCGGAGCGGCCATATGGCGGTTCCCGCCAGGCCCTAGAATGAGGCCCATAATATTGACCCAAGCTGCTTGTTCCCAACTCTACCTAGATGGTGCGTGCCTCCCATTTGATCGGCCTGGGAACATTCTGGTGGAAAGGGGATGGACAAGAGAGAGAGAAAGAGAAAGAAACACAGATGTCACCTGGCAGGATCAGGATGGCTAATGGTGGTCTACGAAGATACGAAGAGCGGATATCTCCTATCATTAAGTACACGTTTAGTCAAATAACACTTTTCATGTAACCAGTATACTAAGACTACTCTTCGCCAATTCCCACAAAGGAGGGATACATGTCAGGGTCCCCTTTCCCACTTTTGATGGCACTCTCCTCCCTCTAGGGATCTTCAAGAAATAGTATGGAACCTGCAACCATATACAATGTTTAGCCTTCTATACTATCTACATGTATTCCCACCTTGTTCTCAAGTCAATGTGGCCCGACTGGAAGACCCACCTAAAGTGTTCCAGAAATTCAGTGTACATCTTGCTCATTGGGTCTTGATGAGTCTTTCCAAAACACAGTCACACTCACAATCATAGACATATAACAGGCAATAAAGAATGAAAATCATTTCTTAAGTATTAAGTTTCTCCAATATTCAGAGAAAAATCTGTTAAATGTGTTAGTATCGGAAAGAACACAGTTCAGTGTTTTAACCACATTGAGAGCATAGTGTTAATATACTGAAGTTCACTTTTCTATGTAATTGGTGTCATCACTGTTACATCACAGTGACAATTAAACATGGAAATAACAGACCTTTGACTCACATTTGGAAACTAGCCTGTGCCAAGCGCTGAGTGTTCTTTATCATAGGCAATGATTGGTATCACAAAAGTGCTGCATATAATCAACTAAAACATGTTCATAGTACATTGTTAAAATAACAATTTTCCAGCAGGTGATCAACTCTGTACTGCCATTGATGCTAAGAACAATGAGCACTATTATTCGGCAGACAGCAAGTATTCAAGTAGCCAAGGACACTCTAATGCGCGCTGCCCATCTGAACCTCCGGCAATCAGCTATCAAAGCTAACCGGTAAGAAGCCTTTCAAGGCTAATCTTCTTGATCTCTTCTTTTCTAGGATCAGCATCTGAGATTCTGGGCTATGAAATACACAATCCAGGAACAATAGCGGAGGAGCAGAGAATCCCAAACTGCATCTGAAGACCTCTTACAGCAAGCAATCACCTCAAGTCTGGTGCAGCTTTAAATACCTGCTGCACCTGACCATAACCATTCTGAGTCACCTGGCCACATACAGTCTGAGTCATGAGGCTGCTGTCCCTGGCCACACACACGCTTGAAGATGCCACAAGCTCAGGCAACAAGTTGACATGTGCCCCAGATTCCTACACGAGTTCAAAAACAAGCATTGGCTCAAGTAAACATTTCTCAAAGGCAAAAACAATCATTGGCCCATGTAAGGGCAGGTGATTTGCTTAGGGGCACACTTTAGTAAATGCCAGATGTGGGTTCTGGAGCATATTTAGGTTTGCAGGCCTGACAATGTGTCTTTATATCCTCAGTATTAGGACCATTGGTGCTTTTTGTGTTTAGTTCAATGATATACTGTGACTCGAACTTTCACAAGGGTTTTTCCCTGTCACCTCCTCTCATACTTAAAGGGATTGCATCAATTACATAGTATACCAGGCCCTAGTACCACTGTGGCGGAATTCCTCAAAATGCCTAGCAACACAATACAATTGATGTTAATTATTTATGGTCTGTATATGCTGTAGGATACCTCTGTGGATAGGGAGTGTGTAGTACCTACATACTGTAGGACACAGGGACATTTCAGAACATATATCACAATTTGTTTTGCAGTGATAATTGGCTTTGCTTTGTTTGCTTCTCTGAGTTAGCTGTAATGTATAAACCTTTATGTTGATACCATGACTACAAGCTTTACATTAACAGCATTTTCTGAACCCTAGATTTTGATCTAACCAAGTTTTGTTACTCTTGGTGCAGACGTCAGGGCTGTTTCCTACTAAACTGTTCAGCATTTATTTGGCTATCCTAAAAGGCTACACCAGGTCTTCAAGGCACTCTCTCCCCTATTACTGTACCACTTTGAATAAGGTGCCATTGCTTCTACAGGATAGATCTTACCTTACCCTCTTGCCTGTTGTAGATAGTTATAAATCTTAAATGTGAATCACCTTTGCCCATCCCACCACACAATATCTGGTCACACGATGGCACTCTTACTCTTTGTTGTGCTTCCTCAATACATGCTTTTGAGTAACCGCTTGCTGCAAACCTTTGAGACAAACTTTCTAATGTCTTGATCTCCTCTTCTTATTTACTGCAATTCTGTTTAACTCTCAAGCTTTCACCATAAGGGATACTCTAGATCAATGTATTGTGCTGAAAGCTTGCAGCATGTAACAGTGTGTTAGCTGACGTTGGCTTTCTAAACAGCTTACTTTCCAGTCTGTTAATTTTGACATACACAGTTGGGTCTAGAAAGTACCCCTCCGTTTAATGGATAGCTGCACGTGAATTGCAAGTTATGCGTATTGTCACTGATTTTCTTGGTAAACATCTATGCACTCTCCTTAGTACCCTTCTACATTACAAAGAAGTCATCAATATACCTACTGCAGTGTACTCTATGTGTACTCCACTCCTGATGGTATTCAACTCTGACCACCTGCTCCTCCCACCAGCCCATATGCACATTTGCACAGCTGAGGGCAAGCAGGTGCCCATTACTGTTCACTCGAATCTGATGGAATAATTCCTTATTGAATAGAAAGATGTTACTCACTAGGCACTTTGTATTATTTTTAATAACATTTGCTGTGTTTCCGCAAATTCAGTGACCTAGACCACAAAATATGCTGTACTGCCCTCATCCCATCAGAATGCCTGATACTCGTATATAATGAAGAAACATCTATGGCGTTAAATAGGTATTCTTCCTACCAGGGTATACCATAAATGTGTTTGAGAAAGTCTCCAGTATCTTCAACGTAGGAAGGTAAGGTTGTGGCAAAGCCTTGAAAAAAGTAATCCACATTTTGGAGGTGTTTTCAAAGGCACTCCCAATTGCAGAAATAATAGTGTGTCCCAGTGGATTCTCCCAGCCCCATGAATCTCGGGTGTCAAGAACAACAATGGATTTGTCGGTTTATCAATTTTCAAAAACTGGTATTCATCATATGAAATGAGACTCTGGCCTCGCCAGTTCAGTAATTCTCTGTGCATTTCTCTCATCCATTCACTGCATTTCTCTGAATGGTTCTTTGGAATTCTTGGGGTAACATTTTGCATCATTGAGCTGCTTATAGGTCTACAACAGATATATATTCTTAGACAGAAAACAAAGTTTCCCTCTTTGTCAAAATTCTGGATGAGGCAATCGGATCCTGATCTTAGCCTCCTCATTGGTTCCTCTGATGGTCAAAACCTCTGATGGCCAAAACCTTAAACATGTTTTTTCCTGAGGTTGATGTACAACTCCTTTAGGTCTTGAGTCCCTAATTCACTGTAGATGCCAACAGCATCCTTCTGCATCATTGGTACAAATTTGGACTTCGGTTTATGGTTCGTAGGGACATCCCAGTTAATGTCTATATCCTGTTTATCACAGATTGACTCTGCTGTGAACGCCAACTCAGTATCAAGAGTTTCATTCTCTAAATCATGCAAATATTTAAGAAGGGCCACATAAGCAACCTTTAACATGTATTTATTGTGTACCTTAGCAGATACTTGGTTGCAGCATAAAAAACATTAGTTCACTTAATGCCTCTAATAAATGTAAAAAGATCAATTTTGGTTTGTGTGTAGTCCATATTGTCAGCTGGACACTATGACAGGCCAAGTTTGAGGACATTCTCTTTGTCTCGACTTATAACAATAGATTCATTATTGCATTAATGTTATTGTCAGTCTCTGTTTTAAGTGTTTCCTGTTCCATCTTTGTGCTCTACCTTTGGCCACTTTTTCTCTGTCTGTCACAACACATCTTCGTTCACCTCTGCCTTTTTTTCTTTGACTTTTTTTGAGTTGCTAGACCCTCTGGGCATAATTTGAGTCCTCGTTCTCTTTGTAAAAAATCTAACTCCTCTATGACAGAAGGAACCGTATGGCCTGTCACTTATCCCTCATCCACATCAGTATCCACTTCACAGCTGAGTCCACTTCCTCCTTCAAGCACAACTTCTTCACCAAGCCTATTTTTCTCACTGAGTAACTGTTTATAAATGGTCAAACTTCTTAGAAAAGATGAACATTTTACCTCGATCGTAGTCTATTTTATCATGCAGAAACATCTGTGCTTTCCTTATTTTAATGGATTCCTCAGGCTTATTTAACTTTGTTTTCAGCTCCTGATGAATATTTTTTATTGTCTCTTGTTCACTTTCCTTCTTAAGGTCACTTTCAATTAATTTGATTTCCTCTAATATTTTGCTTCTATCAATGTCTGCGTATTTAATCAGAATTGCCAGTGTGCATTTAGATACTTCATTGTTGTTCTCAGACCACTCATGTAGCATCTCTGAATTAGGACTTTCATAACCAGGTGCCACCAGGATTCTTAAACTTCATGGGATACGTCCCACCCCCAGGTAACATTGTATGGACTTAGGCCCTCATTATGACCCTGGCGGTGAATGATTAAGTGGCGGTAATGCCGCCAACAGGCTGGTGGTAAGTACTGCCAAATGATGACCATGGCGGTGCTAACTCCCATAGACAGCCAATGTACCACACCAACCACCACGGCGGAAACAACACTCACCACGGTGGAAGCCAAAAACAGCCAGGTGGGAGACAAAGTACCGCCCACCATATTAAGACACACAAAACCACCACATTTTCCGGGGTGGTACCAACACCAACAAAAGCCTGGTGGAAACAGAGCTCAGAAGGGAAAGGATTCACCATTGGAGACACAGGGAAGAACAACGCTGCCATGGAAACCAGACTGCAAGTTTTCCCGATGATCTTCTGCGTCATGCTCCACTTGGAACACCACCGTCGATGAAGACAATGACGGTGAGTACAGCCGCCTAGCACATAAGGGAGGCTGAGAGGAAAACGAGAGTGACACACACACGCACGACACACACCCGACAGACACACACCATACACACAACCAGCTGCACACGAAAAACAATGGCACACGACACACAGCATAATAAAACACGGACCACAATGCTGGAGTACTGACAATGTATTAGCATAGCAAAACTCACCACACAAACCAAACATATACAAATGTCGATAAAGGGCCAATGCCCAGTCCAAAGTCATGAGGGCACACAAGGCCACAGGGCACAGTCCAAGGCCCAACCTGTATCCTGACACATCTGGAAAGAACACTGCAGGGGCATAATTTTGCAAGTGGGAAGGCACCTCAGGAGGATTGGGGGGGCACCTTAGCCAAATACGGGCACATCCCCACTGGTTCTGGATGGGGCTCCATGCGCATTGCTTTCTCCTGGGAGTGCAAGGCCACAGTCTCTGAAGTGTGTGACTTGCCCACTGGTTCTGGATGGGGCTCCATGCCCATTGCTTTGTCCTGGGGAGTGCAAGGCCACAGTCTCTGAAGTAGGTGACTTACCCAGTGGTTCTGGATGAGGCAACATGCACATTGCTTTGTCCTGGGGAGTGCAAGGCCACAGTCTCTCAGGTGGGTGACTTACCCACTGGTTCTGGATGTTGCTCCATGCCCATTGTTTCGTCCTGGGGAGTGCAAGGCCACATTCTCTGAAGTGGGTGAATTGCCCACTGGTTCTGGATGGGGCAACATGCCCAGTGCTTCAACCTGGGGAGTGCAAGGCCACAGTCTCTGAAGTGGGTGACTTGCCCACTGGTTCTGGATGGGGCTCCATGCCCATTGCTCCATCCTGGAGAGTGCAAGGCTAGAGTATCTGAAGTGGGTGACTTGCCCACTGGTTCTGGAAGGGGCAACATGCCCATTACTTTCTCATGGGGAGTGCAAGGCCACAGTCTCTGAAGTGGGTGACTTGCCCACTGGTTCTGGACGGGGCAGCCCGCACAGCAGCTGGGTGGCCTACATGGCATCCACTGGCGGTTACGGCTGCACTGTGGTGGTGGTTGGAGGAGCCTTCTGGGCAGCCTCTGCACTGTCCGTTGGCAGCACTGTGGTGGTGGTTGGAGGAGCCTCCTGGGCAGCCCCTGCACTATCCAATGGCTGCACTGTGGGGGTGGTTGGAGGAGCCTCCTGGGCCACCCCTGCACTCACTGATGGCTGCACTTCCACAGCTGGCGGTGGGGGCCCCATGACAGCTGGTGGTGGTGGCAGTGTTAGTCTGGCAGCTTCCGCTCGTCTCCTCCTGTCCATGGGTCGTGGATCCCTTACCCTTCCTGGCAGGGGTAGATGGGCTCTTCCCTTCTTTGCATGGTGGTGCAGGCTCCTTCTCCTTCTTCACAGCTGGTGCAGGCCCCTTCCCCTTCTTCACAGGTGGTGCAGGCCCCTTCACACTCTTCCCTGGTGGTGCAGGACTCTTCACACTCTTCCCTGGTGGTGCAGGCCCTTTCACACTCTTCCCTGGTGCTGCAGGACTCTTCACACTCCTCTCTGGTGGTGCAGGACTCTTCACACTCTTCCCTGGTGGTGCAGGACTCTTCACACTCTTCCCTGGTGGTGCAGGCCCCGTCCCCTTCTTCCCTGGTGGTGCTGGCACCTTCTCCTTCTGTGATGGAGGTTTGGTATCTTTGCCACCCCGAGTAGGTGGTGCTACCACTGTCCCCGTGGACTGTTTTGCTTAGGTGCTAGGCTGTGTCCTTGGTACCCTGACTATACATGCAGGACAGGGGTGAGGGGGAGGGAAGAGGTCAAATTGGGAAAGGATAAGCTTTTTAGGGACGGTGGGGCAGGAGGAGGGAGGAGTAATGGGAGTGGAGGATTAGGGAGTGGTTGTTGGAGGTGCATGTCTGCTGGACTTGGGTACAAGTGCATGGGCTGTATGGTGATGTGAGATGGGTGGCTGTTGGGTGTGTGAATGCTTGTGTTTGTGTCCCTCAGGAGGGGGGACAGACACGGTGGGAGAGGACACAGGGGACACGTGCATGGTTGTTGTGGAGGTGTCTGCCGTGAGGTGTGTGTTCTGCTTGGTGTGGTGATGCTGATAGTGGATGTTGATGTAGTGCGTGCAAGTGTGAGTGTGGATGTGACTGGGAGGAAGGTGGAGGAGGAGGAGAAGGAGACAGTGGAGGCAGTGGATGTTGTCATGTCTGCAACTGTATGGTGTTTGTGTGAGTGCCTGTGGGATGAAATGTGATGCTTGTGTTTGCCTGTGCCACTCTTGTGTGTTGCCTTGTGTGCATGCTCCTCTGTATGTGTGCCTGGGATGGGTTGGGGTTTAGGGGAGGCAGACTGGGAAGTGGTAGTTGGAGGGGGGGCGGTAGAAACAAGGACAATGGCTGCCATCAGAGAGGAGGCCAGAGCCTGAATCAATCTCTGTTGGGCCGCCAATCCACCATGAATGTCCTCCTGGAATGCATTACATTGCTGCATCTTGGATGCCAGCCCCTGGATGGCATTCATAATGGTTGACTGCCCTACAGAGATGGATCTCAGGAGGTCAATATCCTCCTCACTCAGGGCAGCAGGGCTCACTGGGGAAGGGTCTGAGGTGTCTGGGGCGAAGGAGATTCCCACCCTCCTGGGTGAGCAGGCACAGGCAACTCACTGAGGGGCTACTGGGAGGGCGGTGCTGGTACGGGGGTGGTGGCTGTACCTGCAGCTGGGGTGGTCACAGAGGTGTCCGCCACCACCAGGGAGCTCCCATCGGAGGAGGTATCTGAGTTGGTATCTGAGTTGGTGTTGTCTCCTCCTGTCTCCGCCATGGTGCTCCCCTCGCCCTCCGTTCCACTGGTTACCTCGGTGTCAGTGGACTCTGCCTCCGGGATCATGTGGGATGCAGTTCCCTCTGTCGATGGTACCCCTGCTCCTCTGCCAGATGATGCTAATCCACACAGAGACAGGATGACAGAACAAAAAAGAGGGAGAGAGAGAAAAAGGAAATACTGGGTCAATTACTGCACCAACACCACCATTGGCGTACACAGCACCCTCACACACAGGGAACAGGCCTAAGCGATATGCATTGCAGTACCAGTGATATGGCTAGTCACCAAGGCATGATGAGGAACACACACCCCCAACTGCAGCACACCTGGGACCCACAATGCCCTGCCTGAAAGTGACTACTAACAAGCTAGGTTACCTGTATTTGCCATGCAACCATTACCCCTCAGAGGACCCATGCTTCAATGTCTGGCCTGGCCTTAGGGGCACCCACTAATACACAACCACCACCCGGATACCACCCCACCAGCCAAATTATGTAATGATACCCACTGTACTCATGCCCTTGTGACTGCTGTGATTCCCTCAAGTGTCCATCCAGCTCAGGGTATGCCACCGCCAGTAGGCGGGCCATCAGGACGTTCAGGGTCCGATGGGCACCCCTTTCTCATTGGGAGGCCATCCCCAGCTGTGCCTCCATGGTCTTCCGTGCCCAGCGTCTCTGGTCCTCCCAATTTTCCGACAGTGGGTGCTCTGCCTGCCATAGACCCCAGAGTTCGCACCTCCTTGGTGCCATATTACCTTCTTTTGATTTATGCTGACCTGCAGAGGCGATACAGACAGGAGAACACCATTAAACTAACAATTCAGCCTGTCACACACATGGCCCACAATTCCCGTTTCCATCACCATTGGCAAACACAGAGCCCAGCGCACAACATGTACACTGCCAACTGATAATCCCCCTCATACACATCTCCATGCATCCATGCTGCATACATCGTGCCCACAGTGTACTCACCTGTTGGTCTGGAAGCCCATACAGCAGTCCATACTGGGGTAGGACCCCATCCACCAGTCTCCCCAACTCCTCCGAAGTGAAGGCTGGGGCCCCTTCCCCGGTCACACAGGCCATGGTAGGTTCCAGACACAGGTCACAGCAGCACATGTAGTGTAGGTCTTCTCCTGTTGAAGGTCAGGGAACAAGTGAGGAATGATTTAGAAAATGGCAGTCAAGTCCGCGGCGGTGTACACCGTCTCCGCCGGCGTACATCCCCATTGGCCACTGTACTCCATTGGGCCCAATATTATCCAATGAGGAATTGCACGGTGGTTCACGACTGCCTACCACCACGATGCCCAATGTTGGTGGAATTAACTCACTTCCACCTGTCCCTCCACACAGGACAGGCGTTCACCATTTCAGGGGGGGGGTGAACAGGCCTATCGAGAATTGCTGCGTCACAGGATAAATAGGCACATACTTCGAAATTTACACTGTCCCAATAAATCATTGCACGATGTGGACTGCTGTTTTGGTGTAGTTCTTCAAATTGTGACAGACTACTCAGTCTTGTGTCCCTTAGATACCCACCGCTGGGGATTAATAGGAGATGGAGACATACCCCCATGTACAGACCCCTGGTGGACTTAACTACACTGGAGGACAGGCACATTATACTCACCTATAGACTGGACAAGGCCAAAATCACAGAGCTTTGTGCCCAGTTGGAGCCAGACCCAATCTCATTCATCCGTCATCTGACTGGGATCCCCCATCTTGTGCAAGTGCTATCAGTTCTCAATTTTCTGGCAGCTGATTCTTTCCAAGTGACAATGGGCTTGGCAACAGGAATGTCACAACCAATGTTCTCAATGGTGCTGGCAAGAGTGGTTTCTGTCCTTGTAACACATGTGCAGCTACGTAGCTTTCCCCCAGGTGGGAGATCTGGCTTCTGTGAAGGCTGGATTCTATACAATGGGACATATCCCCAATATTACTGGGGTGATTGACGGGACACATATTGTGTTTGACCCCCCCGCCAGAATGAACAGGTGTACAGGAATCATAAAAGTTTCCACTCCATGAATGTGCAGATAGTGTGCATGGCGGACCAGTACATCTCCCACGTCAATGCTAAATATCCTGGGTTGGTGCATGATGCCTTTGTCCTGAGGAATAGCAGCATCCCAAATGTTATGGGCCAACTACAGAGGCACAGGGTGTGGCTTATAGATGAGCCTTGGTCCTCCCCACTGTATGTTAGTGTATGCCTCTGATGTTAACCCCATAGGATAGTGTGGGGCTAAATGTTATCCCTCACTATTTGCAGGTGACTCTGGCTACCCAAACCTATTGTGGCTGCTGACCCCTGTGCAATGCCAGGACAAGGGTTGAGGAACGTTATAATGAGGCATGTGGGCAAACCAGAAGGATCATTGAGAGGACCTTCGGCCTCCTGAATGTAGTTGTTCTGTGATAGAAAAAGAGGCTTTGGCTGTGGTATGGGACATAGAACACTTTATATATCTGGAGAAGTCAATTCAAGTTACGGCCTGATCATAGGCCCCTAATGAAAGTCTTGTTGCCACAGGGAGCTGGTAAGAGTTCAGCCAGGTTAGCTTGGTTAGCAGCCAGATCTCAGGAGTATAATTGCAGTATAGAATATATACCAGGATGGAGGAATGTACAAGCTGACTGTCTTTCGTGTTTAACCCAGAATTGGGAAACAGTAGACAAAGAAGCTGTCATTAAAAGTAATGGAGAGGGTTCTGTTGCCAGTGTTAGAGATGTTATGCAGTGGTCATCGGGAGCAATTAACAAGGATGAATGGAGTTAGGCCATGGGTCAGGATGACGTTGTGAGCGACGTGGTAAAATTGGTAATATGTGCAGGGTGAGGAGAAAGCACATTACCGAAGGCCTTAAGAACATGTGATAGGGCATTAAATGAATTCTCTATGGTGGGAGACAGCATATTGGTACAAGGTGAGAAGATTTTACCTCCATTGGGAGTAGGGAAGAAATTATTTAATATTGCTAATGAAGGGCACTTGGAGCAATCTTTGACTAAGAAGGGACTGAGAGAAGATTTCTGGTGGCTGGCTGAGGATGAGGATGCAGTACACTGAGTGGAGAGATGTGACATGTACATACAGAGTTAAAAAAGGTTGAAGGTGGGTAAACATACTGAGTTTGGTCATATAGTGGATCCAGGACAGGCATGGCACACAGTATGTGGGGAATTTATTGGTCCCATGCATGGTTTTAAACATATACTCAGATTTGCATTTGTTTTGGTTGATGTCCATTCAAAGTGGTTGGTAATAAAATTTATGACGGAAATAATGACATCATCCACAGTATGAGTACTATCTGAAATTTTCAAGGAAAAGGTATGTCTGATTTCAAACAACGGTACACAACTTACTTTGCATGAGATGAGAGAATTATTGACATCATGTGGGGTGAAACATTCTCTCACAGCTCTTTACAATCCTCAGGTGAATGGATTCGTAGAGAGAGCTAATAGGTGGTTAAAGGGGCAATACAGATAGCGTTGACAAATAGAGTGAGTGTGGAGACCATGATTGCAGATCTGGTGTGTGGATATTGCACAACTGTTAATAGCACATCACCTTTTTTTATGATGAGGGGCAGTAAACCAAATACGAAACTAACTCTGTCCTAGTTGAGTTAACTTATTAATGTTGATGATACTTCTTTGAATTCTTTTAGTGAAGGACATACTCTATGTAATGGAAGGGGGACACAGAGAGACACTGCTGTTTCTACAAGCTTGGCTGATGGTTCTAGAAGCCATGGGCAGAGGGTTATCTCAAATTCTGAAAAGAAATTAACAAAAGGTGCCAAACTTTGGATGGGTGACTGGGTAAAGGTGAAACAGGTCAAGTTATGAAAGATTTGAGCAAGTTCAGATGACCTTTTCAAATCAAAGAAGTTCATAGATAGCATGTACTTTTAAATAATGGTAAAAGATGGAACTTCAGCAGAGTGGCAAAGTATGGGCATAATGACCAGAATAACCAGAAAAACAGAAGTACTGTGAGAAGTGATGAATGTAGTGGATATATGTTCATGAAAGACAAAAGTGTGCCTGTTGGTGTTTTTGCAGAAGAAAATGAACAAAGCAATAGCTTATCTCACCATTGAATGACAGTTCACATCATTAGAGTCAGTTTGGCAGTGATGAACAGGCGTTTTACGAAAGGGTTGGAGATGGTAGGGTTTCGTCCAGAGAGATGAGACCACAAAGATCCAAGAGAATGTCAATGTATTTATGTGATTATGTAAAATATTGAATCAATTATTAATTTGTATTAAACTGTTTATTATTTATTTCTTGAAATGAAAGAGAAAAGATATGTTGTACTCTGACATTTATTTCCATGATAGTGCTTGAGCTATAGCATGCTGTATGTAACATTCTGTTGTCGTAATTCTATTGTTGTCAAGTGAGTGGATTCCATTCTTGTCAGTTGTGAGTACCTGGCAAGGAGGGAAGTCACGCTTGACCTTCGCTATGAATAAATGTCACAAACATCAAACCTTTGTTTATGGAGTGTGACTTTACAACAACTCTTGACATCGTCAGTAACATCACTGATGACATTACTGATGACATTTCAGATTACATTACTGATGACATCACTGATGACATCATCCACTGAGTGTATCTATTTCTATGGATGTGTGACTGGGTGCGTGAGAAGGCTTATGGGTGAGCATGTGATTGAGTCAGTTATTGTATGGGAGATTGAGTGAATGTGTAAGTAACTGTAATAGTGAAAGATTGAGTTTCTGAATGAATGCATTGACTGAGTCAGTGGTGGTGTGAGGGGCTGAACAAGTGAAAAGGTGTGTGAGTGCTTGTATGGATGAGTGACAAAGTGTGTTTTTTGACTGTGTTAGTGAAAGACTGAGTGAGTGAGTCACTGAGTATATGTGTGAGTGAGTAGGTGTACCAGTCTCTTGATGCAGAAGTCCATTGATATCTGATTTACTTTATGACAGAGTGAGTGGATCTGTGAGTAGCTGTATTCTGGATTGAGTGGGTTTGTCAGTGGCTGCGTGGGTGAGTGAGTGGGTTCATGAGAACCTGCATGTCCAGTCATGTATCAATAAATTAATCCCTGCTTATCCATTGGTAGCTTGGCAAAGAGCGACAAGGCTTAACTCAGGAGACAAGAGTGTAAAGCATTTAAAAATCACAAAACAGTAAATAAGTAAAACACAAAACAAAATAAAAATACAGCATCAATTTCTAAAAATAGATTATATATTTATCTTTAGTAGTCGGGATATGAATATTAAAAGTATTATTATTTCAAGTGCATGGAAACTAAAAGCGCCAATCTGGTCATCTGGTCGCACTAGACCAGGACAAAGTCAAAGTTTGAGGCAACCATGATGGAGCCCTGCTTGGCTACAACAAGTGGGAGGCCTCGGTCAAAAGGTAACATACGGACTTAGAGCCTGATTTATGAAAAGTTAGCACCACCTTTGTGTAATTTTTTGGCGCAAAAGCGGTGTAAACTTAAAAAATAATTTTTTTGAGTTTGAACTGCTTTTGCGTGAAAAAATTATGCAAAGGTGGTGATAACTTTTCATAAATCAGGTCACAAGTCTTTTTCTTAAAGGTTTTCTTCAGCGGGATAAAGTCACCAATCCGATCCGACCTCCTTGGAGCCCTCTGCGGATACGCGTCGCAGGAGACCTTAGCAAGAATTCTACCTTTGGACTTAGATGATTTTTCAGGATGGAAATCTTCGTCTGGGCCGAAGTTAAATTTGAATCTGACGTCCCTTGAACCCTCCTCAGATACGCTGTGCGGGGAGTCGCACTTTGTAAATTTTGGGGAGTTTTTTCTCTCTGACGTTGGATGACCCTCCACAGCAAGCCAATTACCTGTCGATGTTGTTGGATTGCCTTTCCAGGAGCCCCCGGAGAAATCCTAGACGTCTGGGGCTACTGAGCTTTTCAGTGGGATGAACCTGTATGTCAGGCCGGGTCGTGGTTGAGGTAAGCTAGCTTGACTCACAACGTAGGATCGGTCACTTTACGGAGCATTTTTCCAAAAAGTCATCCAATCTTCTCCAAACTTATGGACATTTTTCCAGAAGATCTTTGAAAGTTCTTCAGGGGACCACAGCTCACACCAAGGTTCCAGAAGCTCTGAGGTGTTCCTTGAGGGTTAGGACTCCAACTCCCAGAATGCACCTGGATCAAACTCAAAAATGACCACTAGACAGTAGTCACCTGATCAGTTTCTTCAGGCTTTGATGCAGGGGACTCTGGTTAGCTGTTTTTCACCTGTAGCAAGCTGGGAGTCCCTTCTTGAACCAGTTAAAGCCAGTCAAAATACTTTTTGTGGTGGCGCCCAAGTGTGAAGCTGGTGTAGTCTTTCAGAGTGCAGTGTCCAGGTACTGGTCAGGGTCCAGCAGGGCAGTCCTTCTTCTTCTGTTGTTGTTTCTTGTAGGGATCTGAAGAGTGGGTGCAGCTCTGCCATATTTATCCGTGCTCCTGGGATGGAAAGCAGAAGTGGCAACTGTCCAATCACAGGCAGGCCACCACCCTATTAGATGACCTCTTCCTTGGAAGTGCAGCAAAAATCAATTCCAGGGAGTAAAATTGTTTAAAATGGCAGAATCTGAATTTTGGAGGTTATGTCTGGCTGAGTCCACCCACTGATGTGGCTAAGTTCCCTTAACACACCCCTCTCCATCCCTCTCCTAATCCATCCTGTTTCACCATCTGCTGAGGCAGATCTCCTCCCCAGGCACTTCCTTTGTCTTCATCCCAGGCCACTTCACACCTCGTCATGGCACCCTGGCCAAGCTGTCAGAGGTTTGCCAACCAGAGAAGAGCACTGCAGAGCTGAAGGTGGAAACCTTCAGGTAGAGTTCTAAACTCTCTTCCTGAACTAGTTATTTTTAATTCAACAGTGGCAGGTTGTTGGATTTATTAAAACAATAAGTTTGATACCAAACATGACTTATCTACTGCCTTTTGAGAATGTATTAATTAAAATAAAGTCTCCCCATTTTAGCCTATGGAGCCCATTCACTAAAATTAGGTAAAAACAAATTTGACTATTTTTCCTCACCAGGGCATATAAAACATATTTTATAAGGTATCTGCTTATAGTTACACTGCACTCAACCCTGGGGGCACCTAGGGCACAACTTAGAGGTGACATATGTAAAAATAAGGTAGTTTAAGACTTCGGAAGTAATTTTAATTCCGAAGTCGAATTTGCATGTAACTTTACTCTAAAAGCAGTCAGCAAGGCAGGCCTGGCTTTAATGACACAGGGCACCCGGCAGTGCACCTATGGGTGCACTATCTATGCTGGGGTCCCTAAACCTATATGCCCTACCATATACTAGAGACTTATAGGTAAGTTAATATTGCCAATTATAATTAGCCTAATTTGCATACTCACTTTACACAGAGCACTGGGAATGGTAAGTAGTACCCAGGGGGGCACAGCCAAGAGTCAGTAACCACCAGTCTCAGTCCAAAACCTTTTGGGGTGACCAGGGCAAAAAGGAGGACTTTCCTACACTGCCCTCCCTCTCCCCAGATGAAAGGTGATGGGTATTAACCTACACCCTGGTAGCCCTCATCAGCTAAGTGGAAAAACCTGGAGAGGGCAGTCCCAGGTCTATGTTCCACTGTGAAGTCCATCCCCTGCAAAGAAATGGACCACCTTAACAGTTTTGGTTCTCTCCCCTCATTTGCATCAACCATCTGAGAGGTCTGCGGTTAGTTTGTACACAGACGTGAGTGCAAAACAGGTATGACCTCAATTTCTTCAGGGACTAGACCACAGCAAAGGTCTCCCTCTCAATGGCACTCCATCTTTTCTCTCTGGGGAGAAGTCATCTGCTGATGAAGGCAACTGGCTGATCTTGGCCCTCTTCATTAACATCTGCTAACACTGCCCCAATCCCTTCCTCTGAAGCATCTGTTTGCACTATAAACTCTTTGCTATAGTCAGGGGCCAGTAACACTGATGATGAACACATAACCTGCTTCACCGTGCCAAAACCTTTTGACACTCTGGGGTCCAATTGACCTTCTTGGGCTGTTTCTTTGAGGTAAGCTAATTCAGAGGGGCCGCTATGGTCCCATAATTCTAAACAAACCTCCTGTAGTACCCAGTCAGGCCAAGAAAGGCCCTGACCTGAGTCTGGGTTTTAGGAGCCTCCCAATCCAGGATAGTCTGGATCTTGGGCTGGAAAGGTTGTACATGGCCTCCACCCACCAACAAGGTGGGTCAGGTACACAGCTGAACTTTGCCCTATCTGGCACTTGCTTGCCTTGATAGTCAGGCCTGCTTAAAGCAGGGCCTGGAACACTTCCTTCAAGTGCACCAGAAGGTCCTCCAAGGTTGAACTGAATACAGCTACATCATCCAGATAAGCTGCACTGAAAGATTCCAGCCCAGATGGAACTCTATTCACCAACCGTTGGAAGGTGGCAGGAGCATTTTTCAGGCCAATGGGCATCACCTTGATGGCCCTCTGGTGTGGAAAATGCTGACCACTCCTTAGCTCCTGGACTCAAGGCACTCTGCCAGTATCCTGAGGTCAGATCAAATGTGGTCAGGAATTTGTCAGCCCCCAGCCTATCAATGAGCTCATCAGCTCTAGGTATGGGGTGAGCATCAGTCCTACTGACTGCATTTAGACCTCTTTAGTCCACACAGAATCTCAATTCTTTCTTCCCACCCTGGGGATTAGGTTTGGGTACCAGTACCACTGGAATGGACCAAGGACTGTCAGAGTGCTCAATTACCTTGAGTTCCAACATCTTATCCACTTCAGCTTTGATATTGGCCTTGACCTGGTTAGACAGCCTGTACAGCTTGTTTTTGACAGGTAAGCTGTCACAAGTGTCAGTGGCATGGACACACCAATTGGTGAGTCCAGAGGTCAAGGAAAAAAGTCTAGCAAACTGCTCCAAAACGTTTCTGCAGTCTTTTTGCTGCTGGTCTGTCAGCTTGGGAGAGAGTACCGCCCCCTCCATTGATCCATCTTGTGCATTTTAGGACAGGAGGTCTGGCAGAGGTTTACTCTTCTCCTCCTTCCCTTCATCATTGACCATCAGCATGGTCATGTCTGCCCTATCCTGGTGGGGTTTCAATCTGTTGACATGCAGGATCCTATGAGGAGTCTTGGGGGTGCCAAGGTCCACCAGGTAGGTGACCACACCCTTTTTCTCCACAATTGGGTAGGGCCCAATCTATTTGGCCTGAAGTGCCCTAGGAAACATAGGCTCCAAAGCCCACACCAGCTGACCTGGGTAACACTAAGGCATTATAGACTTCTGGTCATTTCAGAGCTTCATAAGCTCTTGGCTGGCCTCCAGGTTGGTGCTTGCCTTCTTCATGTACTCAGCCATGCGTGACCGCAGGCCCAACACATAATCCAGCACATTATCCTTGGCTTCTTTGAGAGGCTTCTCCCAAGACTCTCTCAACAAGCATAATGGGGCTCTTACAGGGTGCCAAAACACTAACTCAAATGGGCTAAATCCCACTTGCCACTGGCCTTGCAGGTGACACAGAAGCTCCAAAACTCCCTGACTTTTTTGACATTTGGGGCCAATAAAAATGGTTGATCAGCCTGTTCCAAGTCTTGATCTGTCCCAAATGTCCAGCTAAGGGTATATTATGGCTTAAAGTGAGGAGGAATTTTCTATACTTCTGGGGGACTACCACTCTCCTGGTTGCCCCTGGTTTGGGGTCCCTTGCCTCTGTGTAGAGAACTCCATCCTTCCAGTAAACCTTGTGGGTTCCACTGGTATCCCCTTGTGCATGCCTGGCAGCAGTCTGCCTTAGGCCCTCAAGAGTTGGCCACTCTCTGTGTCCCTGGCTTAATTCTTTTCTGGTGGGCCCACCTGTCCATTGCAGTTCTGCCAAGTCAGGAAGAGCTTGCAGGGGAAGTGGCCTTCCCTCAGAGGTCAGATCCTCCCCCTCAGGTTTGGATTCCTCCTGGCCCTCTGTACTTGTTGGAGCTTGCAAGCCAGACCCAGGTCCCTTTCTCTTTTTCATGGAGGCTTGGCCCATTGTTCCAGGGTCCAAGTGTCCAGCAATTCCCTGTTGTGCTGCCTGTGACTTGGTCACAGCACACACCCATTCAGGGAAGTCCAGCATCTGCGCATGGACCATTCTTTCCACCTCTGACCATTCAGATGCTTCCAGATCAATACCCAGCATGCACTCTAATGGGAGGGCAGAAGCTACAGCTACCTTCTTAGCGCCTGTCACACCTCTCCATTCCAAGCGCACCGTGGCCATGGGATGGAGTCTGGTTCTGCTATCTGCATAAGTTACTTGGTGGAAGACATCAGGTAAGGCCTGTTATTTAGGAACTAGCTTCTCTGTGACCCTTGTCACACTGCTTCCTATATCTCTCAGAGCTTCCACCTCAGTCCCATTGACTTTAGGCCTCTGTCTATACCTCTCCATGCTGGGAGGTAAGGTGGCCATAGTTGCAATGTCCACCCCACCCACGAACACTAAAGTGACCTCTGTGTACCCTGATCCTAGCCCTGGGCAAACTTCCAACCCCATCCCTACACTAGCAATCCCCTTGGATTGTCCACCAGTGGGGGGCTTCTTGGAGCAGATAGCATCTCCTCTTTTGTGTCCAGGTTGATGACACTCAAAGCACTTGATGGTCTTAGAAAATTCCTGAAACTTTCCAGCCTTAACAGGATCATAATAATCCCCCTAATACCAGTTCCCATTAGAAGTGGAATGGATTGGGGTTCCCCCGCCCTGAGAAGTTTTGTGGGACTCTTGTGAGGATTCTTGACTTTTTATCATCTTTCCTTTGGTTCTTCCCCTGAGAAGAACCATGTCCTCCCTTTTTCTGATCACCCCCTGAAGTATTCTGGTAACCCTAGTTCTTAACCAGTCATCTGCTGCCTCCCCCAGCTCTCTGGGTTTGGTCAACTTAGAGACAACTAGATACTGACGGAGCTTTTCTTGGGCACAATTAGATAGAAGGCGCTCCCTCATAATCAAATTGTAAAGCCCCTCAAAGGTACTTATCTTGTTGCCCTGTATCTAGCCCTCTAGTGCCTTAACTGAGATGCCCTCCAAAAACTCCCAGGAGTGGGTGCTTGTCTTTTGGGTGTCCCTAAACTTAACCGTATATTGCTCTGGAGTCAGACAAAACTTTTTAGTTAAGCACTTCTTCATACTGGGGTATGAACCTGCCTCCTCCCCACTTAAGGTCAGAAGCCTATCCCGCCAAGAGTTGGGGACCAACTCCAAAAGAAGTAAACCCCAGTAATGAGGCTTAACTCTCCTCATCTGGAGGGCCCTCCAAAAGGCCCCCAGCCACTTGTCTATGTCATCCCCCTCTACATAAGCAGGAACCACCCCATTGGGTAATCTGGGGCAAAACTCCCCACCCATGGACATCTCGGCTTCTCTGTCGCTGCTACCATCTCTTTTCTATTCCCTTGCCCACTTTTTCTTTTCTAGAGTCAGCTTCTCTGCCTCCAAAGCTATGAATGCTAGTTGTGCCTCCAGCTCTCTTTTCCTAAGGGACAGGTTCTGTCCTTTTGAAGGGACCTGCTTCCCCCAACTAGCTTTGGGTATGACCCTAGTGACTGTGTGCAGTGGAGACCGTTCTTCCTCCTCCTCACCTAGGCTCAGATGCCCTCCGTCCCCTGAGTGGTTGGAGACAGCATCCTCCCCTTCTTCTTCCTCCTCTGGAGGTTCCTCTGGGCCTGTTTCTTGGGTCTCAGTCCATGCTGTCAGGGATTTGATCATAACATGCTTCCTGAGGTTAGTGGCTGCAGGCAACCCCCTCTCAATACACCACCACATAACCTGGACTACTGTCAGTGTGGGTAGGCTAGCTAGATCAAGCTACCATTGTTCCCTAGTTTTGTGTCAACAAATTTGTTTTGCAAAAATTGGAAAAAAGAATTTAGAAAAATCACAAAAATCAATAATTGAAATTAATCCAAATTAATGATGAAAAACAATTTTTGCACTAGGACAATGTAAAGGATTTTTAATTTGCTTTACTTAAAACTGTAACGTGATACTGAACACAAGTACAGAACCCACCACTGCTCACCAAAAATGTTGGAAAATTGGTTATTGGTAAGGGCAGGTAAGTACCTACACTTACCAATAGGCCACTAACCTCCACATGGGTCCAGTTAGGTCTCAGTAAATTAAACCTAGCTCAACACTTGGTAGCTTGGCAAAGAGCGACAAGGCTTAACTTAGGAGACAAAGCGTAAAGCATTCAAATATCACAAAACAGTAATTAAATGAAACACAGTTTGAAAATCCAAAACCAGCGTATAAAAATAGGAAATATTTTTAGCTTGAAAATGACACCAAAACGAATAAAATCAGATAAAAGGAACCGGCTATATGAATTTGTAAAGAAATAATGCTTTTTAGCACTTAGAAACGAATAGCTGGTCTTCTGGTCGCACCCCAACTGGGGCAAAGTCAAAGTTTAAGGCCGACCACGATGGAGCCCTGCTCCGCTACAGCCCGCGGGAGGCCTCGGTCAAAAGTTTATCTTTAGACTTGGTTGTTGTCTTGAAGATTTTGGGGCCAAGTCACCAGTCCAATCCGACCTCCTGGAACTCTTCCTCAGATACACATTTGGGGAATCTTTGATGGAGATTTTTATCCTCAGACTTAAACTATTTTTGGAGACGAAAATCCCTTGACCAGGGCAAAGCTGAATCTTGATCCGATGTCCTTAGAGCCCTCTTAGGATACATGGCCTCGGAGGTCACTGTCAACTTTCTACATTTGAACATAGTCACTTTTTTGGAGATTTTTATCACCGAGATGAACCTGCAAGTCAGGTCGTGTCATGGTTGAGGCAAGCCTGCTAGAGCTGCCGTGGCAGGTCAGTCCTTTTGTGGAGCTTTTTTAAAAAAGTTCTCCAAACTCCACTGAACTTCTGGGTCTTCTCCCAGATGTTCTTTTAATGTTCTTTTGAGGTGAACAGCTCACCCCAAGGTTCCAGAAGCTCTGAGATGCTGCTTCAGGGTGCGGACTACAACTCCCAGAATGCACCTGGTGCAGACTCCAAATTGGCCACTGGGCAGTGGTCATCTGGTCTGTCTCTTCAGAAGTTGGTGTAGGGGACTCTGGTTAGCAATTTATTTTACCTGTAGCAAACAGGGAGTCCCTCCTTGAACCAAATGAAGCCATAAAAAGTCCTTCTTGTGGTGAAACCCAAGTCCTCCAGAGTGCAGTGTCCAGGTGCAGGCCAAGGGTGCAGCAGGGCAGTCCTTCTTCTCCTGTAGTTCTTCCATGTAGGGATCCGATGTGTGGGTGCAGGTCTGCCAGTTTTATCCTTGCTCCTGGATGAAAAACGGGGGGTCCCAGTTCTGCAATCTGCTGCAGGGTTATTTCCCCTGTGATGACCACTTCCTGGAAAGTGTGGCAAAAATCAATCCCAGGGAGCAACGTTCCTCAAAAATCCATCATGGCTGAAAATGATTTTTAGAGGTTACATCTGGATGAGCACACCCAGTGGTATGGCTAAAAACCCTAAAGACACCTCTCTCCTGCCCTCTCCTAATCTAATCAAGGGGGCACCTAAGTGTCTACGTTTGCAGGATGTGAGGGAGGTGCTGGGTTGCTCCAAATGTCCTCCTCTGCCTTTGAAGACCAGTTTGGCAGTCCTCCCCTCTTCCTGCCTTTCCACCTGCTGAGGGAAGTTCTCCTCCCCAGGCACATCTCTTTGTGTTTAACCCAGGCTACTTCACACCTCATCAAGGCAGCCTAGCCAGGCTGCCAGAGGCTGGCCAATCAGAGCAAAGCACTGCAGGGCTAAAGTTGGCCACTTTGAAGGTAAAGTATAAAACTCTTTACCTGAACAAGTTATATTAAATCTGAAAATTGTAAGTTGTGGGATCTATTATAACAATTAATTTGATACCAAACTTGAGGTATCTGTCACTTAAGGGGACTTTATAAATTAAAATAAAGTCTCCCCATTCTAGCCTATGGAGGCCATTCGCTGCAATGAGGGAAAAACTGATTTGGCTGTTTTACCTCACCAGGGCTTATAAAATTATTTTTATAAGGTCCCTGTTTATAGTTACATGGCACCCAACTCTAGGGGCACATAGGGCACACCTTAGTGGTGACCTATTTGTAAAAATAAGGTAGTTTAAGACTTTGAAAACACTATTAGTTCCAAAGTCGAATTTGCATTTTACTTTAATTTAAAAGCAGCCAGCAGGGCAGGCTTGCCTTTAAAATGACACTGGGCACCTCAGCAGTGCACCTATGGCTGCACTACTTATGCTGAGGTCCCTAAACCTACATGCCCTGTCATTTACTAGGGGCTTATAGGTAGGTTGTTATTGCCTATTATCATTAGCATAATTTGCATATCCACTTTACACTGAGCACTGGCCCTGGGACTGGTAAGCAGTTGGATTTTTTTGTTGTAAATCTGACAAAGTTTTGAGCGTTGGGGAACAAGCTGTTCCAAAACTGGTGCAAAGAATCAAGGCACACAAATGTTAAAGTGGCATTGTTTTAATTTTTCAGCTTTTGCTTACTACACAAATTGTTCTGCTTGCTGTTACCAAAAAAAAATTCAAATTAGTTAGAAAAATACAAAAAGCACACAAAACAAAAAAAGAACCAGTTCTTTTTAGGACCACATCTTATGTTTTCAAACTAAAATTGTATGACTGGTTTTACGAGTGACTGGGTGTATGAGAGCTTGTATAGTTGAGTGATCGTATGTATCAACTAGTGAATGAATGCGCTCGCTGCAAAAGTAGCCATATGTGTGTCTGACTGGGAGTGGGAATGAGTGTACGGGTGAGTTGGTGGCTGCGTGAATGTCTGTATGGGTGAGTAACTGGGTGTATGAGTGTGTATATGGGTAAGTGACTTGGTATGTGAGTAGGTGCACAGGTGAATGACTGTGAGTGTGTGTATGGGTCAGTGACCGGGTGTATGAATGACTGTATGGGTGAGTGAATAGGTGTGTCAGTGGCTGTATGAGTGAGTGACAGCGTCCATGAGTTGCTCTATGGTTGAGCAATAGGGTTTATTAGCTGCTATATGAGTGAGTGAATGGGTGCGTGAATGGCTGTATGGGTGAGCGGGTTAATGTGCCAATGGTTGTATGGGTGAGTGACTGGGTATATGAGTGTGTGTATGGGTAAGGGAATGTACGTGTGATGGCCTGTATGAGTGAGTACCTGAGTGTGTGTCTGGCTGTAAGCATGACTGAGTGGGTGCATGAGTGGCTGTATGAGTGAGTGAATGGGTGCTTCATTGGCTGTTTGTGTGAGTAACTGGATGCATAAGGGGTTGTATAGGTGAGTTAACGGGTGCATGTGTGAGTGTACAGGTCACTGAATTGGTTCATAAGTGACTATAGGTAAATGGTAGGTGACATGAATGCCTGTACGCCTGAGTGACCAGTTATGTGAGTGGCTGTATGGGTGAGTGGATAGGTGTGCAAGTGCTTGTGTAGAAGAGTTAATATGTGTGGGTCGTCACTGTATGGGTTGAGTGACTGGGTACATCAGTGTCTCTTTTATTGAGTGTGTGTAAGCATTACTGGCTATATAGCTGAGTGAGTGTTTGTGTCAAGGCATGTATGCATGACTGATAAGGTGCATGAGTGGCTGGTTAGGTGACCGACTGGATACATTAGTGGCTGTATGGATAAATGAACAGGTGCATGAGCGGCTGTATGGGGAAGTGACCGGGTATGTGAGTATCTATATGAGTGAGTGATTGGGTGGATGCCTGGGTGTATGGGTGAGTGAATGGATCCATGAATGGCTGTATGGGTAACTCAGTGGATGTACGAGTGGTTGAATGGGTGAGTGAGTCTATGAATGAGTGCATGTATAGATAACTGATAGGGTGCGTGAGTAGTTGTGTGGGTTAGAAAATTGGTGCATTACTGACTCCATGGGTGACCTACTATGTGCATGAGAGTCTGTATGGGTGAATGAGTGTATGTGTAAGTGGCTGTATGTATGATGCATGAGTAGTTGTATGTGCGAGTTGATAGGTTTGTGAGTGTCTGTATGGGTGAGTGACTGGTTGCATGAGTGGCTGTTTTGGTTTGTTAGTGGGTACATAAGTAAATGTATAGAAGAGTGATAGGGTGCATCAGTGGTGCATATGTTACTGACTGGGTGTATGAGTGGCTGAATAGGTGTATGACTGGGCACATAAGTGAGATAATGGGTGAGAGAGACGATGCATGAGTTCATGTATGTATGAGCAAGTAGGTACATAAGTGGCTACATAGCTGTATCAGTGGGTATATTACTGGGTGTATGGATAACTCAGTGGGTGGATGAGTGAGGCATAGAGTGAGGGAATGGGTGCATGAGTGACTGTATAGTTCAGTTAGTGAGTGTATGAGTGTGTATCTCGGTGAGTTACTGGGTGCATGAATGACTGTATGTGTGAGTGATATCATGCATCAGTGTTTGTATCCATAAATGACTGGGTATGTAAGTGGTTGTTTAGGTGAGTGAGTGGGTGTAAGAGTAATGTTATCGGTGAGTATATGACTATGTTAGAAATGGGGTCTCTGCTTGGCAGTCAGGTTACCCCCTGTCCAAGCAAGGACCCTCACTCTATTCAGGGTAAAGGAGAATCACCCTCAGTGAACCCCCACTCACCCCTTGGTGGCTTGGTACAAGCTGGCAGGCTTATCTTCAGAGATCTAGGTTTAAAGTATTTGTACCAACACACAGAGTAACTTAGTGAAAACACTACAAAATGACTCAACACAGGTTTAGAAAAATCAGAAATATTTATCTAAACAAAACAAGACCAAAATGACAAAAATCCAATATACACTAGTCAAGTTATTAATTTTAAAAGCAAAAGAGTCTTAAGTCATTGAGAAAACAGTAAAAACACTGTTAGCATTGAAAAGTACCTGGATAGCGTCAAAATAACACTCACGGGTGATTGTGTGTCGAAAAAGGTAAGCAGTGCGTCGATTTCTCACCCACAAGTGAGACCGTGCGTCATTTCTCCTTCACAGGTCGGGTTGGCGTGTGTCGTTTTTCCTCCCCACAGGGGAGCGATTCGTCTATTCGGGCAGCACTTGGGTTCGGGGAAGCGTTGCATCCTATTTCCGAGCCCAGCAAGGTTTGCAGTGAAAATCCTGCCGAACAGTATCAACAAAACCGCATAATATGGATTGCGACGTTATCAGCCTCCGCCAGTGTGTGTTGCGCATCGTTCTTCCAGCTACGTGTGTCGATTTTACAGCCGCGATGCCGGTGGAGCATTGATTTCTGCCACAAAGCCGGTGGAGCGTAGTCTTTCAGCTGCATCTCGGAAGGTGCATCGATATTTTCACCGCACAGCTCTGTGTGTGGTTTTTTAGTCTTCGTCTGCAAGCTTAACCTTCCAAGGCCCCAGTAACTGGAAAAGGCACCACTTGGCAGGGCAGGAGTCTCAGTAGAGAGTCCAGGTGCTGGCAGGAGAAGTCTTTGATGGCCTTGAGACTTCATCAACAGGAGGCAAGCTCAGGACAAGCCCTTGGAGATTTCTTCACAAGCAGGAAGGCACACAAAGTCCATCTTTTGTCCCCTTGCACAGGCAGAAGAAGCAACTGCAGGATGGCTCCACAAAGCACAGTCTCAGGCAGGGTGGCACTTCTCCTCAGCTCTTCAGCTCGCCTCCAGGCAGAGGTTCCTCTTGATGTCCAGAAGTGATCTAAAATCTGTGGTTTTGGGGGCCCTTATTATACCCATTTTGATCTTTGAAGTAGGCCTACTTCAAAGGAAAGTCTCTCTTGTTTGTGAAATCCTGTTGTGACGGGCTAGAGCCTGCGCGCCCGCACATGGCTATCACTTGTGCTGACTCTGCCCCTGTTGCTCTGACGCTTCCTGGGCATGCTGCCTGTGATTGGTCGATCGTTCCGCAGCGGCGGGACGCCAGCCGGTCAAATGTACCACTGTCAGCACTTTCAGCGTTGAGAGGAGGGAAGGAGAGAGACGAGGAGCAGAGCTCGACTGTGAACCAGCACCGAAGGTACCGTCTGGGTATCGGAAGAGAAACTGGGAGACGATTCCGAGAAGACCCTGTTCCAGGCGACCGGGAGGACGAAATGCAGCATCCCGCCACGCTCCAGGAGAAGCGTGGCCATTCAGGTGCGTGGGACTACGTCCCTGAGTGACTGTACATATGAGAGAGAAAGGAGTGGAATGAAAAGGGTAACACGGGGATAAGGGGAGGGGGAGAAAATAGACAATCACCGAGGAAACGGAAAGGCACCAGCACTAGGGAAACAGGAAGGGAAAAGAGGGAAAACAAACAAGGAGCAGGGAGACACACGAAAACTTACCGACAGGCACCATAGAACACCATTACCTTTAAAGGGCCAGCCGAAACCCAAACACAGAAACGGCTGAATTCTAAAGGAAAAACAGAAAGACAAGAAAGATTAGGAATCAGAATAGTACGAAAACAGAAGACAAGTTCGGGCTAACCTGAGATAAAGAGAGTAACGTAATATTGCCAAGAACCGAAAGACAAGCATCATAACGACATTGTATAAGAAAAGAAATATCATTAAAAGATAATTTACAGCTACTATTCTTTTCTCTCCACATGCGCTTCCCGGGGGAAAGACCTGTGAACACAAGAGAGAGAGAGAGACGAGTAAGGAACGGACCTCAAGAACATCCCACCACTTAAAGCCCAGCTGTGCAAAGACTGAATCAAACCTACCTGTGTTCCACCATATACTATATCCTCAATAAAAATCCTTCATTTTAAGCCTATAACGCAGTCTGGAGTGGTTCCTCCACACCCACACGGTTACACCTGTCTTGCGGAGGCCAGGCCCCAGACACACACCAGGGGGAGACTGCATTGTGTGAGGGCAGGCACAGCCCTTTCAGGTGTAAGTGACCACTCCTCCACACCGTCCTAGCACAGATGGCTCATGGCTCATCAGGATATGCAGGCTACATCCCAGCTCCCTTTGTGTCACTGTCTAGAGAGAGGTGCAAACAGCCTAACTGTCAAACTTACCCAGACAGGGAATGCACAAACAGGCAGAGTCACAGAATGGTTTAAGCAAGAAAATGCCTACTTTTTAAAAGTGGCATTTTCAAACACACAATCTTAAAAACAACTTTACTAAAATATGTATTTTTAAATTGTGAGCTCAGGGACCCTAAACTCCATATGTCTATCCACTCCCAAAGGGAATCTACGCTTTAATCATATTTAAAGACAGCCCCCATGTTAACCTATGAAAGGGATAGGCCTTGCAACAGTGAAAAATGAATTTAGCAGTATTTCACTGTTAGGACGTATAAAACACATGCGTATGTGTCGTACCTTAAACCTAGGGCCTACCTTAGGGGGTGCCTTACATGTAGGAAAAGGGAAGGTTTAGGCCTGGCAAGTGGGTGCACTTGCCAAGTTGATTTGTCAGTTTAAAACTGCACACACAGACACTGCAGTGGCAGGTCTGAGCCATGTTTACAGGGCTACTAATGTGGGTGGCACAACCAGTGCTGCAGACCCACTAGTAGCATTTGATTTACAGGCCCTGGGAACCTCTAGTTCATTGTACTAGGGACTTACCAGTAAATCAAATATGTCAATCATGGAAATCCAATCAACAATACAAGTTACACAGAGAGCATAAGCACTTTAACACTGGTTAGCAGTGGTAAAGTACTCAGAGTTAAAAAAACCCAACAACAACAGGTCAGAAAAAATAGGAGGCAAAAAAGATTGGTGATGACCCTGCATAAAGGAAAAAGTCCAACACGTCTACCAGCCTAAAGCCAGGGGAGACCAATCAATACCTTGACAGACTTCCCTGATTGGGGCACTATCACAGGGACTCAGGCCCACAACAGCAGGGGCATGTTCCAGTTCTATGCCTTCCTGACTCCAGTTGGATCCCTTGTCCATACTCTCAGGGCCCACTAAGATAACCCATGGGGAACCTTTCTCCTCACCTGTGGATCCCATCTGTGCAGCACCTAACCTTACTTTGCTCACAGATGAATTTCAGGGGGCATATAGTACCACCAGGGCCAACACAGTGGTGTGACCCACTCTACCCCCGGGGTGTGACTCTTGTCCCCACCCAGGGGCAACTCTGTCCACCAGGATGCAAGCCACAGTGGCCACTGACGGCAATCAGGGATGAGAGCCAGGCCTCTCAAGGCTCTCCAACCACTGTGACTGTGGAGAGTGCGGGGCGGTAGCCCAAGGGGCATGACACCTTTTGACCACTCTACCTTTCACCAGGTCAGGGATGACAGCCTGACCCTGGTCATCCCCTCTGGGTCTCTGTACCCTCCCTCCAGGAGCGGCGCCCCCAGAGTCCAGAATTGTCAGGGTGCTTGTAGAAGCAGTTCTACACAATTCACATACCAGTGCAGGGATGTTAACCTGCAACCGGTCTTCCAACCTGGGGTCTGTACTTTCTGGTTGGACCAGGGCCAGGGGTGAGGTTTCACTTCCCCTGCCCTTCCTTCCTGGGTTCTGCACCCCCCAACTAGGAGTGGTCCCCCAGAAGACAACATGGTAGGGACATAGTTAGCAGTAACCCCTCCCTCCAGGTCAGGGGGGACACCCTGAACCCGACCTTTCAATCCAGGGTCTGTACCCTTAGATTGAACTGGGATCAGGAGTGACTCTCTTCCTCCCCTGCCCCTACCTCAAGTGTTCTGCACCCCCCCACCATGGAAAGTACCCCTAGAAGTCACACCAGGGGTGGTGATTGGGCAACCGCCCCCCTTCAGGTCAGGGTTTACCCCCTGCACCTGATCCTCCAGTCTAGGGTCTGCACCCTCAGACTGGACCGCTGCCTGGCAACCCAGGACTTCCTGGGGGTACACCTACCCCCCATGAGGTTAGAGTTTATCCCCTGAACCTGACCATCCAACCCAGATTCACCACCCTGCGGCTGAGCGATTGCCTGGCACACCAGGACTTCTTGGGGGTCACACCTAGCCCCACAAGGGAAAACCCTTCCCCAAGGGTCGCACAAGAGTCTGGCTGGTGCAGGTCTCCTGGACCCTGCCCATCTGGCAGAGTAGTGGATTCCCCCCAACACAGAAATGGTCTCACCAAGGTCATTCCTGGGGTGCTCTGGCATCACAGCTAACCCCTGACCATCCAGGTTCTCCACTGGGGTCCGCAACCCCCTCTCAACCCTCTGTATGGACTTCTGCACCCCCCCTCAATAGGAGGGGTACTGCCAGACACCAGAACTGGTGAGACGCTGGCTACTGCCGCCCACCCAAATTCTCCTGACACTGTGGGGTCTCCCTCAGCAGATGGGCCTACGGTACAGGCTAGGCTTCCCTCCTGGCGTTCCCTCATGGAACCCTCCAGGACCCGGGACTGGATCTTGGGAACCCTGGGCCTCAGCCCATCCCCATTCCCTCTCCTCTGAGACTGGACATGGGACCCATCCCACTACACTGAGACCAACCTGGGACACTGCAATCCTTCCCTACCTCACCTGGTTGATAAATACCTAGACCTTTCCCCTCAGGTGCACCCCCATATGCCTCTTCAGACTCTCTGGTTCTCACCCAGAGGCCTACCTCCAGTGTAAGGTCTCTGGGGTCAGAGAACTCACACTCCACCTGGCGTTGGCGTAGCTCTGGAAAATAAGGACTAGACATATGCTCTCCAGCAATTACATCACTCAGCCCCTCACATGAATTAACCAAACTACCCTTCACCCAATCATCCAGTGACACAGCCTTGAAAAAATACCCCACATCACCCTCCGGAGACTGGTGAGACAGCACCTGTCTGTCCCTGACACTCAATACACACTCTTCTGGGATGTCTCCACACTCCATAACCCTGTCACTCTCACGAAGAGCCAGTAGAGTGTCCCTCCCATCACTAGGAATATGACTCCCCATGCCAGTTCCCCAATCCACCTCAGGGACCCTGTGCATCACTGGAGCTACCTCATACCCCTGAACGTCCTGGTGTGGGTTAACCCCCTCCTTCAAGTAGGGCCCCACGTCTCTGGGCATGTGTACTTCTTCAGTACTGAATATAGAATTGTTGCTGTCACCATTCAAGATGGACTCAGCCCTCTTGACTTCCAGCTTCCTCAATTTTAGCTCGTTAGCTAAGATTATCCTTTTATCTTCCAAGGCCATCCTCAGCTTCTCTAACTCCAACTGGTGGGCCCTCTCCTTCTGTCTGTCCTGCAACTCTTCAGGAGACAGACATTTAGATGCAACACTGCTACCTGCCCTGGAGATCCTCCCCCCAGACAGACCAGGCCCACCCACAATACCATTGTGAATACTCTGCACCCCCTCACCCTCGTCCTCCTCCTCTCTGTGCCCTCCAGCCTCCTTGGCTGCCACCCAGGCCCTCAATGCATTTTACAGCTCCTCCTTCCCGGTGGAGCTCCTGATGGGGCAGGCAAGATCCTTCCAAAATCGTTTCAGTTGAGCAACTGTGTAACCCTCCAGCTTCTCCAACTCAAAAACAGCCTTTGTAGACACAGCTGGTGCATCCCCAGATTGAGGCATGTTGGTAAGGTTTCATTCAAATACAAAGTTCCAAAATCAACAAAGAGGTCACCAAAAATATGTAAGCCGGGAAAAGTCCAAAAAGGGGGAAAAGCAGAATCACAAGACAAGTAGTATGTGGTCACGTCGTGGTCTGCACTGAAAACAGTAGGGTACACTTAATCACTGTATGTCAAGTACAAATACAAATCCAATCCCAACCGCTGATCACCAATGTTAGAAATAGAGGCTCTGGTTGGCAGTCAGGTTACCACTCTCCAAGTAGGACCCTCAATCTAGTCAGGATAAAGGAGAATCACCAACAGTTAACCCCCACTTACTCCCTTGGTAGCTTGGCACAAGCAGGCAGGCTTAACTTCAGAGTTCTAGATGTAAAGTATATGTACCAACACACACAGTAACTTACTGAAAACACTACAAAATGACACAACACAGATTTAGAAAAATAGGAAATATTTATCTAAACAAAACAAGACCAAAACAATAAAAATCCAACATACACAAGTCAAGTTATTAATTTTAAAAGCAAAAGAGTCTTAAATCCTTGAGAAAACAGTAAAAACACTGTTAGCATTGAAAAGTATTTGGGTAGCATCAAAATAACATGCACGGGCGAGTGTGCGTCGAAAATGGTAAGCGGTGCATAGATTTCTCACCTGCAAGCGAGACCATGCGTTGTTTCTCCTTCTCCGGTGGTGTTGGCGTGCGTCGTTTTACCTCCCCACAGGGGAGCGATGCATTGATCTGGGCAGCACTCGGGTCCGGGTAGACGTTGCGTAATTTTTCCGTGCCCAGTAAGGTTTGCGTCAAAAATCCTGCCACACGGTATCAACAAAACCGCGCAATGTGGGTTGCGACATTATCAGCCTCCATCAGCGGGTGTTGTGTGTCGTTCTTCCAGCCAATTTTTCAGCCACGATGCCAGTGGAGTGTCAATTTCTGCCGCAAAGCAGGTGGAGCGTCGTCTTTCAGCTGCGTCTCTGATGGTGGGTTGATATTTTCCCCGCACGGCTCTCTGTGCGTGGATTATCAATCTGGGTCTGCAGGCTTCACCTTCCAAGGCCCCAGGTACTGGATAGGGCACCACTTGGCAGGGCAGGATTCTCAGCAGAGAGTCCAGGTGCTGGCAGGAGAAGTCTTTGATGCCCCTGAGACTTCAACAACAGGAGGCAAGCTGAGGACAAGCCCTTGGAGATTTCTTCACAAGCAGGAAGGAACACAAAGTCCAGTCTTTCTCCCCTTGCACAGGCAGAAGCAGCAACTGCAGGATAGCTCCACAAAGCACAGTCTCAGGCAAGGCAGCACTTCTCCTCAGCTCTTCAACTGTTCTCCAGGCAGAGGTTCCTCTTGATGTCCAGAAGTGATCTAAAATCTGTGGTTTTGGGTGCCCTTCTTATACCCATTTTGGCCTTCGAAGTAGGCTTACTACAAAGGAAAGTCTCTCTTGTTTGTGAAATCCTGTCTTGCGGAGGCCAGGCACCAGACACACACCAGGGGGTTGGAGACTGCATTATGTGCGGGCATGCACAGCCCTTTCAGGTGTAAGTGACCACTCCTCCCCACCCTCCTAGCACAGATTGCTCACCAGGATATGCACGCTACACTCCAGCTCCCTTTGTGTCACTGTCTAATGAGAGGTGCAAACAGCCCAACTGTCAAACTAACCCAGACAGGGAATCCACAAACAGGCAGAGTTACAGAATGGTTTAAGCAAGAAAATGCCCACTTTCGAAAAAATTGCATTTTCAAAAACACAATCTTAAAATCAACTTTACTAAAAGATGTATTTTTAAATTGTGAGCTCAGAGACCCCAAACTCCACATGTCTATCCACTCCTAAAGGGAATCTTCGCTTTAATCACATTTAAAGGCAGCCCCAATGTTAACCTATGAGAGGGATAGGCCTTGCAACTGTGAAAAACAAATTCAGCAGTATTCCAATGTTAGGACATATAAAACACATTAGTATATGTCTTCCTTTAAATATACACTGCACCCTGCCCAGGGGGCTACCTAGGGCCTACCTTAGGGGTGTCTTACATGTAAGAAAAGAGATGGTTTAGGCCTGGCAAGTGGGTGCACTTGCCAAGTTGATTTGGCAATTTAAAACTGCACACACAGACACTGCAGTGGCAGTTCTCAGCCATGTTTACAGGGCTACTACTGTGGGTGGCACAATCAGTGCTACAGGCCCACTAGTAGCATTTGATTTACTGGCCCTGGGCACCTCTAGTGCACAGTACAAGAGACTTACCACTAAATCCAATATGCCAATCATGGAAGTCCAATCAACAATAGAATTTACACAGAGAGCATATGCACTTTAGTACTGGTTAGCAGTGGTAAAGTGCTCAGATTTCAAAAGCCAACAACAGCAGGTCACAGAAAATAGAAGACAGGAGGCAAAAAGGTTGGATATGGCCCTGCATAAGGGAAAAAGTCCAACAGACTACATAACTGGTATATGGCTAAGTGGGTACACAGTCTATGGTGACTTAATGACTATATTGGTGGTGCATGTGTGACTGAGTGGTAGTATATCTGTTTGAAGGAGTGAGCAAATGAGTGAGTGAATGTATAACTGATGTATGTAAAGTTATATTAGTACTTACATGACACACTGAGTGAGTGTTTGGGTCAGATACTATATAGGTCAAAAACCAGAAAACACACTGTGTAACAAATAAAGAGTACTGATTAAGAATAAACAATTGTCAATATGTTCTTCCAGCTACGTGCGTCAATTTTCCATAACTGGTATATGGCTAAGTGGTTATAGTAGTGATCTATGGTGACTTAATGACTATATTGGTGGTGCATGTGTGACTGAGTGGTAGTATATCTGTTTGAAGGAGTGAGTAATTGAGTAAGTGAATGTATAACTGATGTATGTAAAGTTATATTAGTGCTTACATGAAACACTGAGTGAGTGTTTGGGTCAGATACTATATAGGTCATAAACCAGAAAACACACTGTGTAACAAATAAAGAGTACTGATGAAGAATAAACAATTGTCAATATGTGAAGGAAACAAACACTTTTCTATTTTCAAAATGTTTCTGATAAATCACTCCAAATACTATTGAAAAAAAGAAGAATATAAATATTCTAGTTTGATGCTTATAAAGCATGTAAAACAACTCAGTATACATTAATTATGCTATAAGGACATATGCTCTATGCGAAAGTGTTGGAATTTTAGCCTTACGCAGGGTCATCGCCAGCCTTTTTGCCTCCTTCCTCCTGGTTTTTCTGACCTCTCGCTGTTGGCTCTAGGACTCTGAGCACTTTATCACTGCTGACCAGTGCTAAAGTGCAGGTGCTCCCCCATCTAAAGTTGGTATGATTGGCTTATTCCTAATTGGCATATTTAATTTACCTATAAGTCCCTTGTACAGTGGTATCTCTATACCCAGGGCCTGTTAATTAAATACTACTGGTGGGCCTGCAGCGCTGCTTGCGCCACCCACTGAAGTAGACTTTCAAAACCTGTCTCAGGCCTGCTAGCGCAGATCCTGTGTGCGCAGTTTTCTGCCACAGGGACCTGGCATCTAAACTTGCTTGCCAGGCCCAGAACTCCCCTTTTACTACATGTAAGTCACCCCTAAGGTACGCCCTAGCTAGCCCTATGGGCAGGGTGCCATGTATGTAGAAAGGCAGGACATGTGCCATATTGAATGGCCTGTCCTAGTAGTGACAAACAGCCTAACTTGGTGTCTCACTGCTGTGAGTGCTGTCTTCTCATAGGATTGCATTAGAAATGCCCTGCCTTATGTGTAAGGGGTATTGTCTGATTTATGAGGGGTAGCATAGGCGTGTTTGGTATGGTTGTGATGGAGATAATAAATACTGCTTACTGGTGTGGGTGTATTTTTTTTTACTATCACAGAAATGCCACTTCTAGAAAGTGCGTATTTATCTGTGCTTATGACTCTGGTGTTTTGCAGCTTGACTCCAAACCACGTCTGGGCAGAGTGACAGTTGTGGCTTTGTGAAAACTTTTCAGACAGCCTGTAACAGGGAGGGTGGAGGTATCACAGAGGTGCATCTGCATACTGAATAGTCTTCCTGGGCTGAGAGAAGGGAGAGGCGGGGCACACCTACATTTGTAAAGGCTGTGCCCTGGCCTCACACAATAGGGTCGTTAACCCCCCACTGATGTTTGGAGCCTGTGCTGAAAGGAGAGAGGGGGCACTCCCAGAACCAGTTGTAACTGGCTGGAACCTCCTCTCCCTACCATTGTAAAACACTGTAAGAACTGACTATAAGTACAGGGGAATTTTCCCCACAATTTGGAGACTCTTAATCATCTGTGAACTGGACACAGAAATGCTGGAAAAACTCACCAGGAACCGCCATGGGCTACTGCTGCTGGACTGACCTGTGACATGCTTGGTCACTGCAGAGGACTTTCCACTTGCTGCACATTCCTTGAGCTGGCCTGTTGTTGGGCCCTCCACCTGTGGGCCTTTTCTGATAAACTTGGCTCCCCAGGGGCAGGGTGCTGTGGCCCCTGACCCCTGCATTTTTACCCTGAAGCACGTGGGGTGCTTCACCTGGTTGGAGAACTAAGCGCTTTGGAAAGTGCCCCTTAGGGGATTTCCATAGCGCTTGAAAACGCTTCCCCTTGCTGGCGTATTGCACTTGAAGAAGTGTTTATTGGTCTTTCTGCCAAAGGAAATCACCACCGCAGCCGGGCCCCTTTAATCACTCAAGCGCGTCGGAGCGCGCTGTTTGTAGTCCCAGGGCACTCCAGGAAGAAGAGAGAAGCCGGCGTGCTCCTCTCCGTGCCCCCGGGGCACCAACAAAACCGAAGATAGGAAAACTGGAGCAAGCGTGCTCCTAGCGGTACCCCCGGGGCAGGGATTGCTCCGAGGAGTGCCCCCGGGGGACCAGAAGGCCCTTATCTGGGTGAAGCCGGGGACGGGCAGGAGAGGAGGAAGCCTCTCCCTGCCCTGCCGAGCCCAGAAGGGCTCTCTGTGGGATCGTGGGCGGGGCCGAAGCCTCGCCCGAGGCTCGCCCCGCTGGTCCTTGGCTTGGCCCTTGTGTGGGCCAGTGTGGGTTTTTGCCCCCCCCTTTCGTGGAGGGCCAGTTAAGGCCTGGGGGGGGCCCTACAACAATTGCGGGTCCCAGGAGGGGCCCACGCCTTGAAGCGGAGGGGGCGCGTGGTGCCACCCTCCCCCTCGCATTTCTTCTGGGTTTCGACCCCCCCTTGTGGAGACCGGTGGAGGCTGGGGGGGGCCCCAGTGATCGCGGGCCCCAGGAGAGGCCCATTAGGAGTACAGAGGGGGTGTGTGCCACCCCCCTCTCACCCAAAATTGTCAGGAGGCCCCTGTTTTGCGCAGAGGAGCGCCGGGGGCCCCATTTCTTTTCATTCAATAGGCACTCGAGGTGCCTTCATCAAGTCAGGTACTTTTAAAGGACCACTATAATTATAATCGAAGTTCTTACTATAGACTTTGCGCATTTATATATTGCCTACCTGTGTTTGATGTTTTTACATATGTGTATGGAAATGTTCCTGTTATGGGCATGACATGCTAATATGTTTTTCTAACTTGCCATATGTTTCTAATGTTCCTACTATGGACGTTTTATGATATTCTTATGACAAGTGTTCTAATGTGATAACGTGTTTCCTGACTACTGCTTATGTTGCAGAATACTGAGTAACCTGTGTGTTATGTGTGACTACTGCTATTCTGCAGAGTAACTAATGTGTAACGTTCTGACAACTGCTAAGGTAGCAGGATAGTACAAATTTGTGATGTTTGGTCTGATAATTGCGTTGTGTACAATACAGTATATTTTCATATAATCTGGTGTTGTGTTTCCTTTGTGGTGGGGATATTGCATCACATGTGTTGTGTGTGTTGTGCAGACGCTTTACACATTGCCTCCAGGTTAAGCCTGACTGCTCGTGCCAAGCTACCAAGGGGGTGAGCAGGGGTTAACTTGGACGTGTAACTCCCTTGCCCTGACTAGAGTGGGTAAGTTCTGCCTGGCTGAGGTGCATACCCTAGCCAACCAGAAACCCCATTTCTAACAGAAAGCATTTCAGTTTTCCTCTTTTCTGGCCTTAGTTTCTTTATACTAGTACCTATTAACAGAGTACTGTATAATCATAATTGAACAGTGGGGAAAAACAATCATTTAAATTGTAGAAAAAAACATGTCTCCACAGTACTGCATTACATGTAAGTAATACTGTAAATTGCACTCACTAAAACTTTTACAATATTTGATTACATCCCACTTACTACATTAACGAAAAGATCGCAGGTTAAAAACAATTTGTCTAATATTATAGCTTGTACAAAACTACTAACAAGTGTAATCATCTGCTAATTTTTCCACCTTCTTTTGTAGGCATCATGCCTGATACACTGTATGATGTCTTTAACAATGGTAATCCACACAGTGAAAAGACGTATCTTCTTTTTCTTCCTGAAATTTTCTGAAGATGTTTCATCCACACTTTATTTTTGGATATCCCTGTGTTGACATCATCCCCTGATAGGCCAAATTGTATCTTGAAGAGTGCTGATCCATGCAAACAGAAGACCATAAAGTAATTTTGATTCCAGAAATCCTATGAAGGTATTTCAACCACACTTAATTTTTGGGTTTCCTTTTCTTAACATCACCCTTTACAGGCCAAATGATGTCTTACATAGTGATGGTCCACGTAGAGAGAAGCCTATATAGTCATTTTCTTTGGAAATCCTATGAAAACAAATCAATTCGGCCTTTATGGAAATTGATACCAAAGTTCTACCAGAAATTGATATCTGTCCAAGTTTTAAAGTTTGTAATCTCAGTGTCCAATTTTGTTTAATCTGCCCTGCAGTGTTGAAACATTGCTATAATGTATATAGAACTCCTCTGTATGAGCAATGTAGAGAATACATTTGATTTATTACTTGGACAGGTCATATTTTGGTTACTTTTTTTATTAACTTAAGAAAAGACTCATTTTTAACATTCACTCAGATGCAGATAGTTGCTGAGGTAGGCGGTGTCACCGACACCGACAGAGTGCAGAGCGGAGCTCGGAGTACGTAATAGGGTTTGGCGTTTGGTACACCGTAGTTGCCTCTGGCTGGTGTGGGGGGCCACTGGAGCCTCGGACCTGAGCACAGGCTTTTAGGCCCTGGGCCCAGGACCCTGGATTTTGGCCATTGGCCATTTGCCGTTCGCTGCAGAGTTGCAGGGGCTGCGGGGGCCATTGGAGCCCCGGATCCTGGCCTTTAGGGCCTGGGTCTTGGACTTTGGACTTTGACACTGGACCAGAGCTGCCCTGGCGATTCCATCTGGGCCCATTGGCCCTGACCCTTACATTCCTTGAGTCTCCCGGTCCCTGCCCTGCCTGCTTTGCCATCTCCAACAGCACCAACAGCGCCAATGGCATTGTCTCATAGGTTATCATTATGCCAATGAGGCTACTGGATTTGGATGGTAGGATCACATGTATTACGGGTACTGAGTACAATTCCACGCTAGGTAACACCTGTTGGGCTAATCCGGGTATTTGGACTAACTAGCAGTGCCTCATTTCTGGCTGAGATGATTGTCGCGACTGGGCTCATGGCAAGATAGACTCCTCAGGTAATCGTGGTGAATCAGATCGCATCCCTTTCGATCTATTATGCCCCTGCAAATGCTAAATATAAGCACGTCATACTAAGCCTAATACCTGGAAAAGAGGCCTGTAGTCTAGAAAGACACCATCCCCATATGTATCAGGGGCTCGGCCATCTAAGCAGGTAGATGTAGCGAAGCAATGCGCATACAGTTGTGGTCATCTGGCTGGAATCTCCCTCTAACGTGTTTCAAACAAAAGGGTGTTCTTATAATAAACAGCTAACATGTTAAGAAATAGTCCCCGCTTTCTGTGAATTTTGAAGACACAGCATACCACGTTTGTTGGCAATCTGACTGCAGCCTCTGAAAGAGCACAGAGCCTCTTCTAAGAACGCAATGTTTTCCTAGGTGAAAGGACAATGCGAAAGAAATAATAAACCAGCACCGCTAGAAAAATAATACCATGCTGACAAAAATGTATCTAGGTGAAAGTGCACAGCTGAAGGCCTAGGTAGCTAAAATAAAATGTATGAAATATGGCTAAAATAGCTATACAACACCCTCCCCTTGCCAGTCAAAGGTGGTTCAAAACTAAAGCTAAAATGAGGTATATAAACCTTAAACTAAAACTAGAACTAAGACGTCAATTATGACAAGTTAAGAAACACAAGCAGTAGGAAATGAGTGGCACAAGGAACAGAATTTCAAAAGTCAGAGTCATTTTGGAGATTGCCAATTATATCTGGGATAATTGAAGCCAGGGGACCTTCCACTTTGGCAGGTGGTAAAATATCTAAATCATGTCCAAAAAAGAACACAGAGTACTCATGTTCCAAAGCCTAAGCTTCAGCTGAGGCATCAGCATTCTGTGTATTGCCCATCAGTGAGCCAAGAGTCGCAGTATCCACAAAGGGCAACTCATAGGCAGTCTCCCACAGCAGACGCACCCTCAACTTGCATGTCTGATTATGAGCACTCATCGAGAACACCAGTAGATCAGCGTCCAATGAAAGTAAATGTTGCATAGAAAGACAGACTTCCAGTGCACATTCAAAAGCGTACCAAAGGCATCGAAAAAACAGGCTGCAGACAATCCAAAACCTGTCGGAATGGCAAAGACCAGTCACACTCCAACTGTTGCAGGAGTGGTGCTCTGAAATACTGCATCATGCGTTCATGACACAGTTGCACTGGTGACAGGTCTCTCAGTCCTTTCTGTTGCAAAGGGACAGGCATTGCACAGAAAAAGTAGCAACAGCAGAATGCCACCAATTATAGCCAAAGTAATCGGAAATCCCCCGAAAACACTAGAAAAATTGAGTGTATAGCTGAAGGTATTAAACCGAATATGGAGGAGAAGGTGTGTACAAAAGCAGAACCAACAGCCTTAAAAAAGTGAGCGATTCCAGTTGTACTGGCTGCACTGAGTATGCATCCCACAAGTTCAACAAAGTGTCTTGGAAAGTTAGTACTTAAAAGGGACTGAATGTCCGCTGATGACCTCGCAACTGGAAGCACAGGCTAATGTAAGCACCACATGTTTTTGAAACAATAAAGCCTTTAGTCTACTCAACCAAAGACCTAGATTCCCTTCAGATAACAAGCCATGCCTTGTGCAAGGACAGCTGTTTACAAACCATCGACGGCTCACAGAAGTATTGCATTCACTGCTGCTTAGAAAGACCTCTTTCATGCCATTGAAACATTTGTATGAAAATGGAGGCTCCCACACCTTGTGTATGTAACTATCTGCCAGTCTTTCATATCTTCCCACTGGAATGTGCTTCAAACATGATGTAAAGTGTTGAAATAGTTAGGTTAATAACCCCATGTGTTAACCACTCAACAGATGGTACATCAGCCACAGTAAGTGGCAACTTTTCTAATTACTCTATCCTTCACATGATATATGTTGCTTCCTTCTTAGCCATTATCTGTTGCTGTTACGTTAAATTAAATGTTGAAAAAATCTTCATTGCTCTCACATGTTGTCAGGGGACTCGACCTGCTTTCAGCGTTTGTAATGTCCAACCTAACTGCATGATGGATCGTAGCTGACCTTGTCCATGTTGTAAAAATGACACATCACTCTGTACTATGTCCATTGCAGAGGACATAGGGGGTCATTCTGACCCTGGCGGTAAAATCCGCCAGGGCCAACGACCGCGGGAGCACCGCCAACAGGCTGGCGGTGCTCCCATGGGCATTCTGACCACGGCGGTACAGCCGCGGTCAGAAACGGAAAACTGGCGGTGTACCACCGGTTTCCCGCTGCCCTGGGGAATCCTCCATGGCGGCGCAGCTTGCTGCGTCGCCATGGGGATTCCGACCCCCATACCGCCATCCTGTTCCTGGCGGTTTTGGCCGCCAGGAACAGAATGGCGGTATGGGGTGTCGTGGCGCCCCTGGGGGCCCCTGCAGTGCCCATGACAATGGCATGGGCACTGCAGTGGCCCCCGTAACAGGGCCCCACAAAGATTTTCAGTGTCTGCCATGCAGACACTGAAAATCGCGACGGGTGCAACTGCACCCGTCGCACCCCTTCCACTCCGCCGGCTCCATTCGGAGCCGGCATCCTCATGGAAGGGTGTTTCCCGCTGGGCTGGCGGGCGGCCTTCTGGCGGTCGCAGCCAGCCCAGCGGGAAACCCAGAATACCCACGGCGGTCTTTTGACCGCGCAGCGGTATTCTGGCGGTCCCAGCCAGGCCGGCGGCGGACCCCCATAATGTTATTTAATGTGTAAATGCGGTCGGACAGGGTATTAATTCCATTATACACGGCTAATGCTTTCTGTACATTTTCCTGATCTATTTGCCTTAACCAGGCAGCTGCTTCTTGTTGGGAAAGTTTACAAACTTCATTTTATGTTGCATATGAGAAGCATTTTGTGCGTTATCTGTTTTATTGGACAGGAGACTAAGATGTTCTTTGACAGCATCCAGTGAGGAGCTCTTCATCCATTGCTGGCATAATTTTCCTACACTATATGTTGTCACAATACCCAAGTGTTCAGAGGATACATAGCGAGGGTGCAGCCTATTGGTTATATAACTCCCCCAGGAGTTTACAAAACATGTATGGCACCCATTGGTGTTTACAGGCCACAATAACCACCCACCAGGACATGAAAATGACGTGTTATGTTCCATTCTGGACTCATTGATCGAGCTGATCTTCAAATGCATTTATATGCTTTTGCCATTTGTTAAATTTTGCAGGGGCGGGAATGCTGGGCGCATTCGAATCTTTGATGTTTGCTAAGCCCAAACAACTTGTTTGTTGCACTGTTTCATTGAAAATATAATTTGAACAGGAATCATACGGGCTATAAATAAAGCTTGTTTTCCTCTAATTTGTCAAATTTTGGTTCTCCACACACTTTTTAAATCAATCGAGTTCAACCAATGTTCATAACCTTCTATGGTCAATTAGGAAACAAAGGAATCAGAATATATTAATTTCGGGTCTGTCAACAAAATATGCAAATCTTCCATTACTGGCAATTTAAAATAATATAAGCACACTTTTCAGTATACGTTTTAGAACTGCCTACTGGCAGAGACAGACAAAATTCCATTGTAAATATTTAAAAATAGGCTTTGGGGTACTGGCTCTGTGAATGAAATGATGTCTGTAATGGTTTTAACTGAACATATCTTTATAGTTTCCTTCAAACTAGTACACATCATCATTTTCAAAACCTATATAATGCTCTAGATCAGACAGCATAGTACCAACTGTTTTTACATTGCAATCATCAGAAACCACTCTGGTGATTACATCAGTCAATGAAAGTTTGAATACATATGGAATTTCAATGATCTCCTTAGGCCCATAAATATTGAATAATACTTTATCCCAAACAATCCCATCAGGAATTGGTATAGCAGAAATGTTCACTAGGCACAAGTCTCTGTGAATTTTGTGTGATGAAAAATGTGGAGCGTTCTGGAAGGTAATGACCATGTATAAGAAGAATGAAAACAGTGACAAAACCAATCCATAGAAGAAAAGTAAACATAGTTAATAAGAACCATAGATAGTTCCATGGACGAATGACATAGTTATTTTTTAGCTAATGTATTAGCTTAAGTGCTCTTGACAGTTCTGTTACAGTTGATGAGATGAGTCTGGAAGGAGTCATCAATGTCAACAAAATAACCAGAATCTGTGTGTGCAAATATTGGAGCTGTATTTTGATGAGGAGAAGTTGCAGAAGACTCCCTTGGTGGTGCATAGTTGATTATGCCATCTGTTTTTGTAGAATTTGTAGTATTTTTCTCTGTATCAGGAGAAATCAAAGTACAAGTAGTTGTTAGTGGAACCAATGAAAGCTCATTTTCCACCCTCCCCAAGCTCGGAGAGATGTCAGCATTGCTGTTGATGACTTGTAGGGGAACATCCCAGTTTGTAGTGGGAGGGGTTAGGGTACTACCCAGGAGTCCCCAGGTCTGCTGTGTAGGATCAGCCACATGTTCTAACTTGACATTGTCAATGGAGACAAAGTAATTCTCTTTCGAACCAGGCAGCGGTGGTAGAATGACAGTTCTGGTACCGTGTATTCCCAGGACTGGAACGGGTGCACGATAAGAAGGACCAAACTCCTTTTTCACAGCAATCTTTTCACATACTAGATCCCCTAACTTAGGAATACAGCTGATAGATGTTACTGGTACATCCCTAATTCCAGAGGAGGCAGCACTGGCAGATGCATTGCTGTCACGGAATTGTTGTAACTCCTGCAAGACAGTGACACATTCATTTACCAAAAGGTGTATCTGCCGCCTCCATGCCAGGACCATCAAGATCCATTTGAGTTCTAAACAGGCACTCATATGAAGTACGCCCTCCCCAAGGGACCTTCTGGGAAGATTATTAAGTGCTCTCTGAACTTCATACAGGTGTGTTAGTCAACTGTGACCCGTGCCTAATACTCAAGCTGTTTAGGATTGCTTCAAATCGCAGTTTTGTCGCTCCATGACACTATTTCCCTACGAATGAAATGGCGACGAGTAATGCAGTTGGACCTCTAACGTAGCCATGGCATCCCCAGAAAGCCCTTGAGGCAAAAGCAGGGCCCCGGTCCGAGTGGAAAGCCGCAGCAGCATATGTACCTATAAAGACAAATCTTTAATAACAGTTCATGCGTCAGCCGGGCATTGTGGCCAAACCCATAGAAATCTGGAGCATGAGTCAACAGCGACTAAAATGTATTTGTATGCACTGTCTGGTGCCAGGGGACTGAAATGGTCCAAGTACACACATTGAAATGTTTTTTTGGAAATTAGGAGGGGCTTCTGCGGTGGGCGCTTAACGCTAGAACCTTTAATTTGTTAACAAATGTCACAACAAAGGACATACTGCTTGGTTTGTTTGTATAGACCTGGCCACCAATAGCGTGCTTGTAATACTGAAATTGTAGCTGCCACACCAGCATGTGCAAAAGCAACTCCCTCATGCGCTGCTTTTACTAACTCAGGTCTTAGGTCTTTATTGGGAATCACACGAAGTCCCACGCCTGGTATTGTCACTTGTACAACAAACATGCCTTCCATCCCGTAGGAATATTTAGCAGGATAGGCTTTAGGCAAAGGTGTGCCATCAACCGAAGCTTTCACAGCTGCTAGTGTTTCCTCATCCACAATTGATCTAGAACAAGTTACTGCTGCGACAGAAGCCCTAGCAACCACTGACTTTGCTGCATCACAAGCCAAATAGTTGCCTTCCAAGTGTATTCCAACACGTTGATGTCCTACTGTATGTACAACATGGACGATAGGTAGCGTTTCTTTCGGGTCATCTACTTTCCCCCATAGAAGTCTGTGTTTACCAGTATTTTCCTTTTGAATCTCTGAACCCATTTTATCACCAGTAAGGCAGGTATTCATTGAAGGACTGGACACAGTAGTATGAATCACAGACAATCAACCTCATCTGTTTATGATCCGTATGTTCTAGTGCCATCATCAGAGCCTTGAGCTCTGCAAGTTGTGTGGTACAGGTCCCTAGAGTCTGTGTGTAAGTATTTTGTGTATGGAACTTGCCATCCTTCATGTATCCACTCACGACTGCACAAGCAGCTAAGTATTGGTGTTTGATGCCTAAAGCAGGTTGAGCTGAACCATTGGTGTACAAGATGGTCTGATATTGTTCAATAGGTAATGTATTTGATGGGACTGGATACTCAAGTCAATATTGTGAGAATTGTTTGGTCTGCAATTTGGAGTCAAAAACATAATCAACATCATTGGCCGTCAGAGACGTTGCCCATTGAATCCAACGTGGATGCAATGCTTTAGCGTTTGGAATGCTTTCTTTGGTAACAGCGTCAATGGCTGGAATAGGGGATATGACAATAATGCGTTTCCCTTGGCCAGGAGGTCTCAAGGACCACCATCTGAACAGCAGTGAAAGTTTTCTCAGTGGGAGCAAAGGATTTTTCAGCTTTGGAGTATACGTGTGATTTATATGCAACATGGACTGTCTCACCCTCATTGAAAGTCGCATAGGTGAAACCAATGGCACCAGCAATTACTCTGATGACCAAATGTGTTTTATTGTCCCCGGTAGGTGTTTTGCTTCAAGCATATCTTTTTGTAATGCTCTGAGAATGTGTGTGTCTTTGACTGTCCAGTATTTGTTGTTAAAGTCAGGGGGTATTAAGTCATATAACGGTTTAATGCATTGAGCATAATCTAGAATGTAAGTTCTGCCAAAATTTAGAAAGCTCAATACTGATTGGAGCATTTTTATTGGATTTGGTGGTTGCAGTTGTGTGCATTTTTCTACAAATTGGGGCACAAGGCCTCCATCTGACAACTCATATCCCAGAAACAGGACATTGAGAAAGGCCATTTTCATTTTTTTGAAGTTAAATTTGTAGCCGATTTCAGCAAATTCTACAACAATGTGGGCAACCCATCTTAAATGTTGCATGAGGTCATCCATGAGGTATATGTCATCCACATATGACAACGCCTCTGGGTCTACACTGTGTAATATTGATGTCACACGACCTGAGAACAGTCCTGGAGTGTTCTTGTAGCCATGTAGGATTTGGCAAATTTTGTTCTGAGAGCCTCGGGCGCTAATACTTGTTAAGTCTCTATTTTCAGGCGCTATGTTTTGGCAGAAGAATCAGTTGGAAATATCCAGGGTTGTTTTGTAATTTTTCCGACAATGTCGTTAATCAGTGCTGCGCTATGTGCATTTTGTATTGCAAATGTCTATGAGTGACTGTTTAAATGTCTGTAGTCTAAGACTATTCTATATGAGTGGTTGGGTTTAGCGACTAGAAATAATGGATTATTCAATGATGAGTCTGAGGGTACAATGACACCCTGGTACTCTAATTGTTTGAGGATTTTCCTAACTGGGGCTTTTGCCTCATATTTTATTGGGTATTGAGTTTGAGGCTAAGGTTGGGATTTTTTTGGTATTAGGTGGTAGGGAGAATCTTTGTCCCACCCTACATGATTGCAGTATAATGCAGGTGCTTGCGCCACTGCCAAATCAATGGCGTACATTTCAACTAGCTTTTTAGGACCAAGGGGTGAGAAGGACTTTTCAATAACATCCTCTCCATATGTGAGATCACGGCAAATACTGGCAGCCAATCTTTTCCTGCCAGCAAGAAATCATAAATAGAGACAACGCTGTCCTAAAATATGGCGTTGTTCAATTTCCCCTTCTAATTGATTAGTTACTTTATAAAACCTATCAGGTGTGGAGACACTCATGCCTGCAGCCTCTACCTGGAAGTAGTCATCAGTTGCTTTCACCACCAGATGCTCTAGAAGATCCTGGTGAACTATTGTGACTTCTGCTGCGCTGTCTAGCAGTGCCAGTGCACATTTCATGTTCTTTAGTAAAGCCCTCTTCTTGAGTAGCATGTCGAACTGCAACTGCTGCCACTTTTTTTCTTTTTAAATTGGGGTTTCTCTTGTGGCCGTTTTTCTTCTTTCTTAACTGAAACTTCAGATGAGTGTTGTGAGTCCTTTCTTAGTTTAACACACTCGGTTTGTTGCTCTGACCACCGACCTCTCTCACTGGGTTTTTCCGGTGAGTCCTGAAAGGAACGAGATTGGCGTGTACCACTGTATTGATATCTGTCAAGCGTTTTTATATTATCCCTATTTCTAAGGTTATATCCTTTTTGTGGGGTCTCTGTATGCAGAGATTCTCCCCTTTCTTTTTTAGGTGTTTGTTGTTTTTTATCCCAGTGTTTTTGGAGCCCTCAGGTGCTTGCTTAGCAGTATCCCCTTTGGATCTACCTTGTAGTTGGTGTTTAGTCAGTCTGGCTCCCAGACTATCTTGATCAATACTAGAGTAGGTTTCAGTGATAACCTTTGGCAGCTCGCATTCTTGATCCTATGCAGGAACGTCACAGAGCTGCATGCACTCTGTTAGTGCCACTGCTTCCCCCTTAAGGTTACTTAATGCGATTGAAGATACAGAGGCAAAATTACCCATCAATTTCATCCCCAAATCTGGAGCCGGGGCAGCCCCATATTCATCTTGAATTTGTTTCAACACCTCCGGAAGATTGGCAAGTGTTGGTGTACCATGTGCGGTAGTATAGAGCATCCCGAATGGCAAGCACATTGTCAGAATTCTGTGTTTACCCTAAGGTCCCGTATGCGGAAAGACTGCTCCAGTGCATTTATTTTCTAAGCCAGCCAAAACGGAATTTCCTCCCGCTTGGTGGGTACCTTACCCATGATCGAATATACAGTAGCAGGACTAATGCATGGTGTTACTGCGTGTGATTGCGCTGGAGCAGCACATGTTGGGTTTGAATTAAATGCTTGCATAACAAATACAGTCTGTATATTGTTGTAAGCTCTATATATAAGCAGCACACCTCAGCTATTGCCAAGGTTGCTGTGTCAGGATGTGGTGTCTATGTGGCCAATAAAGGCCAGGTCGAGCCATCGTTACTCAAAGGACCTAGCCTAACAGGTAATATTGTATGGGGTAGGGTGCCATCAAGTCAATTATTATGATCTTGATAAGATAAAGATATCTCTAAACATGCATAAGCTCTGTATTGTGCAGGTATATTTGCAGGTGTGTAGTGATGAAATGTTTGTGTGTTCCCATCTGCTGCTGGAAAGGTGACCCAAGAATAAAAAAATTAGGTTCTGTAGTCTGCATGAGTCTCAACAACAAATGTAACTGGACCTCCTTGGGCCGTTAGGCCATGTGCCAATAAATGTGCAGTAAGGGGTGGTCTCATATTTACTGCAATTGCTACCCGCTGAGGGTTCACCACATTACTGGTATCTGTGTTTAGAGATAAAGAAACCACCTGGGGACTGTCCTTTTAAGGTTCAAGCTTGAACAACCTGCAACTCAAGATAGGTCCTACCTAACTGAGGAGGAAATCCTCAATACCACAGAAGTTCCCGTATTTAGTATCGAGGTGTCTTTAGCCTTTAGTGAGACAGAGATACTTAGGAGGATCTGAATATTAATGCCTGACCAAACGTTGGTGGCACCATGCCGCGTAGTGGGATCAAATGGATTGCGGGTACTGATTACAATTCCACACCAGTGACACATGTTGGCCTAATCTTGGTTTTCTGCATAAATAGCAGCGCCTCATCTCTGGCGGAGATGATTGTGGCAACCGGGCTCATGGCAAGATAGACTCCTCAGGGAATTGTGGTAAATCAGATCACATTCATTTCTCTCAGTTACCAAAAGTCTCACTCAGGCAAAGACAACAGAGGCAGGAAATAGTTCAATAAGCATTTATTGAAATAACTGCATTATAGATAAAGGCATATGTATAGCAATAACTAGGATGATAAAGCACAATAAAAGCAAGCATGTGACTAGAAGTGTAAAACACAAAAACAGTCCTACCATACTGTCAGAAGGGGGATGGATCTATAATCCTCCTGCCGATGCTAAGTATGAGCACAGCATACTAAGCCTAATGTGCCCTTCAGGTTTCCCCTGGGAGAACATCATCATACTTCGTACCTGGAGAAGAGGCTTGTAGTCTAAAATAATGCTGTACCTAAATAGATCAGGAGCTCGGCCATCTAAGCAGGTAGCTGTAGTGAAGTAATCAGCATACAGTCATGGTCATCTGGCTGGACTTTCCCTTTAAAGTGTTTGGGACAAAAGGATGTTCTTATAATAAAGCAGCTAAGATTTCTGTGAATTTTGGAGACACAGCATACCAAGTTTTTCGGCAATCCTATCTGACTGCAACCTTGGAAAGAGCACAGAGCCTCTGCTAAGAACGCAATGTTTTCCTAGGCAAAAGGACATTGAAATAGAAATAATAAAACAGCACCCCAAAAGTGGCTCTTGCTAGAAAAATAAAACCATGCTGACGAAAATGTAACTAGGTGAAAGTGCACAGCTGAAGGCCTAGGTAGTTAAAATAACGTGTATAAAATATGGCTAAAATAGCTGTACAACAGCATTACCCACCACAGACTCGATAAATCATGGCAGGAGAATCACGTTCTGTAGGCTGTTGAGTGGGGGTGTATGCCACCAGACACCAGCTGTGCCACTCCAGCCTTCGCCCCCTGTGTCGTTGTTGGGCCTGACTGAAGCGTGGAGTGTGGTGGGAGCCCGAGCTCAATGTGGAAGTGTTTCTACAACTTCAATCATAGCGAGGAGCCGAGTGGAAGGCGCGGGCACAACCGAAGGTCGGGAATCAAGTGCAGGGTAAGTGAGGCTAAGTGGGGATCATGCAGTCGGCTGATACCAGGGCTGCAGGCAGCCAGCGCTGGGCAGAGGCCACTAGCCTTAGGCCAGTGAGTCTTGCATGGGCTGTGATGTCCTGTGCGGCCCTGCTCCAACGTCCCAACCCCAATTTTTCTTATTTGCAAGCCACTCTACCCGTCCTATAAGCTGGATGACATAGTGTTGTGACAGTGTCATATAACAGTCTACTGAGGACTTACAATATAGTGCCTTCTTTTGCAGTTAACTGGCTGATTTGAAGGAGGGAGGTGTAAGAACTAAGGGCCAGATGTAGGTAGCCTTTTGCGCCTCGCAAACGGCGAAAAACGCAGTTTGCGAGGCGCAAAAGGCCTTCCGCGATGCAGAGTCACATTTTGCGAGTCGGTACCGACTCGCAAAATGTGATTCCGACTCGCAATAGGAAGGGGTGTTCTCTTCCTATTTGCGACCGCATCGCGATGTAGAGTTGATTTGTGACCGCGAAAGCGGTCGCAAATCAACTCGCAGTTTCCATCCACTTGAAGTGGATGGTAACTCATTCGCAAAAGGGAAGGGGTCCCCATGGGACCCCTTCCCCTTTGTGAATGCAAAAAAAAATATTTTTTCAGAGCAGGCAGTTGTCCTATGGACCACTGCCTACTCTGAAAAAAACCGAAACAAAAAGGTTTCGGTATTTTTTCTTTTTGCAGCTCGTTTTCCTTTAAGGAAAACGGGCTGCAAAGAGAAAAAAAAAAAACCTGCTTATTTAAAAGCAGTCACGGACATGGTGGTCTGCTGTCTCCAGCAGGCCACCATCCCCGTGAGTGCCTAGACTCGCTATAGGGTCGCAAACTGCGACCCACCTCATAAATATTCATGAGGTGGGTCTTTGCAACCCCATAGCGAGTCGCAGAAGGTGTTTGAGACACCTTTCTGCATTTCCTTTTGCGAGTTGCAAATTGCGAGTCGCTGGGACTCGCAATTTGCAACTCGCAAAAGGAAACCTACCTACATCTGGCCCTAAGTGTGTCATGATGTCTCGCAAAACAAGAAAAGATCTTGTCATCTCCCAAAAACGCAAGAAGTGCTGCGGAAGTGATACAGTGCACAATGTTACAGCTCAGCCACTGTCAGACATTGGTGAGGGGTTTCATCCTTCCTCCTTCACTCCTAATGGGGCAGCGTCCCCCCTGACTGCTTTACAAGACGTTGAACTGTTCAATACAACAGCTTCGAACACCCGCGATCCTGTTTTTAATTTGTCTCAACCAAGCTCATTGTTGGACTATTTTAAGAAGAAAACCCCAGTTGCTCTAAAGGTGAGCGGCGGAGCCACTCAGGGCGTGATGGGTCTGGACACACTTTCGTTGTCTGGTGTTATGGAGGCATCATCAACGTCTTCTCAATCCTTGGAAACATCTGCACTAGTACATCGGCCTGTTTTGTCAGTCATTTTTGTGGACCATTCTGGCGCAGAAAGGCCCCCAGAGGCAGGGGAATTTCCCTTCAATCGGTCAGACTTTAAAGATAGTCCAAGTTTACCAGCATCACAGGTAGTCAACTCGGTTGTGGTCTCACTGAAGCATGAGTTCTCTTCAATAGTCCTTCCAAGTGACTATTCTTTTGACACCATGGACAGGGGTGCCTCTCCAGCAGTGCCCTCATGGCAGAATATGCAGGCCTCGAGTCGTTTAGATTGCCAGCAAGACCACAGTGTAGCTCACTTGATTAGCCCCCCTGCTGCACAATGATCCCAGCTTCTTCAAACTTTGCAATCTACTGTTTTGACCCTGAATTATCACTCTGAAAAGCTGAATGTGCAATTCAACCTGTTGTAAACATTAGCCACCTACTTAGTGGGGATCAGTCACAAATTAGAAAAATTTCAATCAGCTAATCGTCAGAGCGCAAACAAGCTCCAACTTTGTTCAAACAGCTTGCTGTTGCTCTCCGATCATAGAAAGCTTGTCATCTCTCATAACTTTTTGAAGCTCAGTCTTAGCCGTAATCAAGAGTTTTTCAAGCTCAGTCTTAGCCGTAATCAAGAGTTTTTTAAGCTTGTCATCTCTCATAACTTTTTTAAGCTCAGTCTTAGCCGTAATCAAGAGGCTTTCATCTTGCTCTGTGCCTCCGGTTATTCCATTGAATCTGAGGCCTTACTCAGACTTGGCATGGAAAAAAATCAAATGACTATTTTATCCTAGGAAAGAGTTTATCAGGTATTATTCCAAGCTGGCTTATTGCCACTGGAGTTCCCGAGCACGGCACTTCAGCCAGCCCAGTTCAGCAGAAGACAAGTTCACCAGAGTCGAATCTACAAATCTAGTTCCCCCTTTCAATTTCAATTCTGTGCCTCCAGCTGACTTTTTAAAACCATCTCCTCCAGGAGTAGACCCTGTAGTTCACCACTCATTAACCCCTTCCCCGCCACGGACGTAATGGTTACGTCCATGGCAGCGCCCGTGTGGCGCCATGGACGTAACCATTACGTCCTGAATGCTGCCCTCGGGAGAAGCGCTAGCGCTCCTCCCGAGGGCCGCCCCCCCACCCCCCTAGGTCAGGGCTGACTGGGGAATCCCTTCCCCTTCAACCCCCCACCCCCCCACCCCCCCTGTGACGTCAGCGAGCGAGCGCGCGCTGACAATCACACAACCTCCCCCATCGCGCTGGAAGCAGAGCTTCCAGCGCGATCGAAAGAGAAATGCTCAGCATTTCTCTTTCGATCACGTGGGGGAGGCCCGGAGGGGCTTCAAAGGGAAGGAAATGTATTTCCTTCTCTTTGAAGTCTCTCCGAGGGTTTCAAAAGCCGGATTGCTTGCAATCCGGCTTTTGAAACACCACTAGACACCAGGGATTTTTTTTTTCTATGAAATTGACAGAAGGGAGCGACCCCTTGGGCAAGGGTCGCTCCCAGGGGGTCATTTTTTTTTAAGGCCTTTTCTGCCCCCCCTGGGGGCAGATCGGCCTATTATTAGGCCGATCTGCCCCCAGTGGGGGCAGAAACCTCTAGACACCAGGGATACTTTTTTTTGGTTTGTTTTTTTATTTGTTTTCTTTTGTTTTTTAGGTGTGGGATGCGACCCCTTAGGCAAGGGTCGCTCCCATAGGGGGAAATTATATTTAGGCCATTTCTGCCCCCTTTGGGGGCAGATTGGCTTATTTTTATGAGGCCAATCTGCCCCCAAGGGGGGCAGAAATCACTAGACACCAGGGAGTTTTTTTTGTTTGTTTGTTTTTCACGTAAGGAGAGTGACCCCTTAGGCAAGGGTCGTTCCCTTGGGGGGCAAATTTATTTTAGGCCATTTCTGCCCCCCATGGGGGCAGATCAGCCTATTTTTATTAGGCCGATCTGCCCCCACGGGGGCAGAAACCACTAGGCACCAGGGATTTTTGTTGTTGTTGTGTTTTACAGATGGGGAGCGTCCCCTTAGGCAAGGGTCGCTCCCCTGGAGGGGCAAATTGTATTTAGGCCATTTCTGCCCGCTTTGGGGGCAGATCGACCGATTTTAGGTCAATCTGCCCCCAAGGGGGGCAGAAACCACTAGGCACCAGGGATCTTTTTTTTGCGCCGTCACGCAAGGGGAGCGACCTTGTAGGCAAGGGTCGCTCCCCGGGGGGGGTGAGGGGGGCAAATTTATTTTAGGCCATTTCTGCCCCCCCTGGGGGCAGATCGGCCTATTAGTATTAGGCCGATCTGCCCACAGGGGGGGCAGAAACCTCTAGGCGCCTGGGCAAATAGTTTTTTTGTGTTTTTTTTTTGTTTGTTTGTTTTTTTAGAGATGGGGAGCGACGCATTAGGCAAGGGTCGCTCCCCTGGGGGGCAAATTGTATTTAGACCATTTCTGGCCCCCTTGGGGGCAGATTGGCCGATTGTAGGTCAATCTGCCCACAAGGGGGGCAGAAACCACTAGGCACCAGGGATCTTTTTTTTGCGCCGTCACGCAAGGGGAGCGACCTTGTAGGCAAGGGTCGCTCCCCGGGGGGGGGTGAGGGGGGCACATTTATTTTATGCCATTTCTGCCCCCCCTGGGGGCAGATCGGCCTATTGGTATTAGGCCGATCTGCCCACAGGGGGGGCAGAAACCTCTAGGCGCGTGGGCAAATAGTTTTTTTGTGTTTGTTTTTTTAGAGATGGGGAGCGACGCATTAAGCAAGGGCCGCTCCCCTGGGGGGCAAATTGTATTTAGACCATTTCTGCCCCCTTTGGGGGCAGATTGGCCGATTGTAGGTCAATCTGCCCCCAATGGGGGCAGAAACCACTAGGCACCAGGGATCTTTTTTTTGCGCCGTCACGCAAGGGGAGCGACCTTGCAGGCAAGGGTCGCTCCCCGGGGGGGGTGGGGGGGCAAATCTATTTTAGGCCATTTCTGCCCCCCTGGGGGCAGATCGGCCTATGGGTATTAGGCCGATCTGCTCCCGGGGGGGGCAGAAACCTTTAGGCGCCAGGGCAAGTTTTTTTTTGTGTTTTTTTTTTTTTTGTTTTTTTTGTTTTTTTAGAGTTGGGGAGCGACGCATTAGGCAAGGGTCGCTCCCCTGGGGGGCAAATTGTATTTAGACCATTTCTGCCCCCCTTGGGGGCAGATTGGCTGATTGTAGGTCAATCTACCCCCAAAGGGGGCAGAAACCACTAGGCACCAGGGATCTTTTTTTTGCGCAGTCACGCAAGGGGAGCGACCTTGCAGGCAAGGGTCGCTCCCCGGGGGGGGTGGGGGTGCAAAATTTATTTTAGGCCATTTCTGCCCCCCCTGGGGGCAGATCGGCCTATTGGTATTAGGCCGATCTGCCCCCGGGGGGGCAGAAACCTCTAGGCACCAGGGCAAATTGTTTTTTTGTGGTTTTTTTTTGTTTGTTTGTTTGTTTTTGTAGAGATGGGGAGCGACCCATTAGGCAAGGGTCGCTCCCCTGGGGGGCAAATTGTATTTAGACCATTTCTGCCCCCCTTGGGGGCAGATTGGCCGATTGTAGGTCAATCTGCCCCAAGGGGGGCAGAAACCACTAGGCACCGGGGATTTTTTTTTTGGCACCAATGTCACGCAAGGGGGGGGGGCGACCCCATAGGCAAGGGTCGCTCCCGGGGGGGCAGGGGGGTTGGGGGGTGGATGACAAATTTATTTTAGGCCATTTCTGCCCCCCCTGGGCCCGGCTGAGCTAGAGGCCAAAATCCACAGGTAGGCACTGTTTTCTATGAAAAAATGTGATGTGTCCACGTTGTGTTTTGGGCCATTTCCTGTCGCGGGCGCTAGGCCTACCCACACCAGTGAGGTATCATTTTTATCGGGAGACTTGGGGGAACGCTAGGTGGAAGGAAATTTGTAGCTCCTCTCAGATTCCAGAACTTTCTGTCACTGAAATGTGAGGAAAACATGTTTTTTTAGCCAAATTTTGAGGTTTGCAAAGGATTCTGGGTAACAGAACCTGGTCAGAGCCCCACAATTCACCCCATCTTGGATTCCCCTGGGTTTCTAGTTTTCATAAATGCGCTGGTTTGCTAGGTTTCCCCAGGTGCCGGCTGAGCTAGAGGCCAAAATCCACAGGTAGGCCCTGTTTTCTATGAAAAAATTTGATGTGTCCAGGTTGTGTTTTGGGCCATTTCCTGTCGCGGGCGCTAGGCCTACCCACACAAGTGAGGTATCATTTTTATCGGGAGACTTGGGGGAACGCTGGGTGGAAGGAAATTTGTGGCTCCTCTTAGATTCCAGAACTTTCTGTCACCGAAATGTGAGGAACATGTGTTTTTTTAGCCAAATTTTGAGGTTTGCAAAGGATTCTGGGTAACAGAACCTGGTCCGAGCCCCGCAAGTCACCCCTCCTTGGATTCCCCTAGGTCTCTAGTTTTCAGAAATGCACAGGTTTGGTAGGTTCCCCTAGGTGCCGGCTGAGCTAGAGGCCAAAATCTACAGGTAGGCACTTCGCAAAAAACACCTCTGTTTTTTTCCAAAATTTAGGATGTGTCCACGTTGCGCTTTGGGGTGTTTCCTGTCGCCGGCACTAGGCCTACCCACACAAGTGAGGTATCATTTTTATCGGGCGACTTGGGGGAACGCTGGGTGGAAGGAAATTTGTAGCTCCTCTCAGATTCCAGAACTTTCTGACACAGAAATGTGAGGAACATGTGTTTTTTTAGCCAAATTTTGAGGTTTGCAAAGGATTCTGGGTAACAGAACCTGGTCCGAGCCCCGCAAGTCACCCCTCCTTGGATTCCCCTAGGTCTCTAGTTTTCAGAAATGCACAGGTTTGGTAGGTTTCCCTAGGTGCCGGCTGAGCTAGAGGCCAAAATCTACAGGTAGGCACTTCGCAAAAAACACCTCTGTTTTTTTCCAAAATTTAGGATGTGTCCATGTTGCGCTTTGGGGTGTTTCCTGTCGCCGGCGCTAGGCCTACCCACACAAGTGAGGTATCATTTTTATCGGGAGACTTGGGGGAACGCTGGGTGGAAGGAAATTTGTAGCTCCTCTCAGATTCCAGAACTTTCTGCCACAGAAATGTGAGGAACATGTGTTTTTTTAGCCAAATTTTGAGGTTTGCAAAGGATTCTGGGTAACAGAACCTGGTCCGAGCCCCGCAAGTCACCCCTCCTTGGATTCCCCTAGGTCTCTAGTTTTCAGAAATGCACAGGTCTGGTAGGTTTCCCTAGGTGCGGGCTGAGCTAGAGGCCAAAATCTACAGGTAGGATCTTCGCAAAAAACACCTCTGTTGTCTTCCAAAAATTTGGATGTGTCCACGTTGCGCTTTGGGGCGTTTCCTGTCGCGGGCGCTAGGCCTACCCACACAAGTGAGGTATCATTTTTATCGGGAGACTTGGGGGAACATAGATTAGCAAAACAAGTGTTATTGCCCCTTGTCTTTCTCTACATTTTTTCCTTCCAATTATAGGAGAGTGTGTAAAAAAGACATCTATTTGAGAAAAGCCCTGTAATTCACATGCTAGTATGGTCACCCCGGAATTCAGAGATGTGCAAATAACCACTGCTCCTCAACACCTTATCTTGTGCCCTTTTTGGAAATACAAAGGTTTTCTTGATAGCAATTTTTTACTCTTTATATTTCAGCAAATGAATTGCTGTATACCCGGTATAGAATGAAAACGCACGTCAGGGTGCAGCTCATTTATTGGCTCTGGGTTCCTCGGGTTCTTGATGAACCTACAAGCCCTATATATCCCCGCAACCAGAGGAGTCCAGCAGACGTAACGGTATATTGCTTTCGATAATCTGACATTGCAGGGAAAAGTTACAGAGTAAAACGTAGAGAAACATTTATGTTTTTTTCACCTAAATTTCAATATTTTTCTTTTTCAGTTGTTATTTTCTGTAGGAAACCCTTGTAGGATCTACACAAATGACCCCTTGCTGAATTCAGAATTTTGTCTAGGTTTCAGAAATGTTTAGGTTTCTGGGATCCAGCATTGGTTTCATGCCCATTTCTGTCACTGACTGGAAGGAGGCTGAAAGCACAAAAAATTGCAAAAATGGGGTATGTCCCAGAAAAATGCCGAAATTGTGTTGAAAAATTGGGTTTTCTGATTCAAGTCTGCCTGTTCCTGAAAGCTGGGAAGCTGCTGAGTTTAGCACCGCAAACCCTTTGTTGATGCCATTTTCAGGGGAAAAACCACAAGCCTTCTTCTGCAGCCACTTTTTCCAATTTTTTTGAAAAAAAAAACATTTTCCCTGTATTTTGGCGAATTTCTTGGCCTCTTTCAGGGGAACCCACAAAGTCTGGGTACCTCCAGAATCCCTAGGATGTTGGAAAAAAAGGACGCAAATTTGGCTTGGTTAGCTTATGTGGACAAAAAGTTATGCGGGCCTAAGCGCGAACTGCCCCAAATAGGCAAAAAAAGGCCTGGCACAGGAGGGGGAAAAGGCCTGGCAGCGAAGTGGTTAAGTAAGAGGAAAAAAAAGGCTTTGTAAACCACGGAACAAAAAAAGGAGCTCACTCCCCCTTGAGACTGCACACAAAATTCTACATTTGGGCCAACATGACAAGAGGCAGTTGCAGGAGGTGTCCAATTTGTCTCCGCTGACTACTTCTTCTATGAACAAACAGGGTGGTCTGTTGCCACCTAGTGAGCCTGTGCATGATCCACCGGCCAGCGTTACCTCCAAAAACGAGATGGAACTCCTCCTCCTAAAGAAATTGTGGGCTCTGTTGAGAAAGGCAAGGGTGACAGTTCTGCTGCTCCCATTGTCACAAACATAGGGAAAGATGGCTCTGTCTGCATTACAGTGACATTATCAAACCTTATATATAGTGGCCTGTGATATACCTAGCTTGGACGCCATCGGTCTGAGAGACCCCACCTTTTTTGGGATGCCCCCTAAGAGTCAAGGACGTGTATAACTGTCAAACTACTTTTTATACCAGAATATCGATCAAGGGGTGCCTATGACGTCATGAACAGAGGGAACATTTTAAGGCTTTTTAAAGCCATTTCAGAGTTAAGAGACATTGGATCTGGTGATATCGTCTTTATTGAATTTCTCCCCCGAATAGGTTCACAGACAGGGGAAACCACCTTGGTATCACTGGCCTCTGTTACCTTAGCACAGTCCATCCTTGCTAGAAAGATATATTTCTTTCTTGGGGCATTACAATTACTCCCCATAAGAATCCTGATTATTCTGTGTTATTATCTGAACCTTTCAGTTCAAAGGCTCACCCTCTCAAGCCATTCTCAATCCTGAAAGGCGTTCATGGTTGTACCGTTATCCTTAATGGCACAGGAAGGACCGGTGTCGGCAACCCTGTCTTTTGCTCTTCTGCATGGGCGATCTGAAAGACCCCTGCTGGAGGCGTCCTCATTGTCAAAGTTTTAGCGATTGTCTCTATTTTCTTGGAATATCAATAGTGTGGTGCATAAGTTTGAATCAATTGACCTACAGTCTTTTTTAAATTGTTATGAAATAATTACTTTGCAGGAAACATGGGCTGAGATAATTTGCCTGCTGCCAGGGTTTCTGGAAGTCTGGAAATCCGCCCATAGAGAGAGTAAAAATGGCTATGCAGTGGGGGAATTATCCACCAATGTTGTTGTGAAATTGAAAGGTCGTATTACGCCACTGATTTGGGAAGAAAATTGGGTCTGGGGATTATGATTAGTAATTGGAGTTTGTAGCAAACCCTTGTTGTGATAAATATTTATATTGCTCCAGGCACAAAGGAAAAAAGAGGGAATTTGTCCTGTTTAATACAGATCATGGGTGACCTAGCCAGGGAACATTCACTGATTATTTGGTAACTGGGGACTTTAACATACATTTGTTCCAGGTTGCCTCTAAAGCCCCTGATGGCCCCAATTGTTGTAATAACTAGTTAGTCCCTGAATAGCTGAGACCCAGGGATTGTCCTTACATCTCTCTGGGAGAGTATGTGGTAATGTATTTGAACAGTATAGGCTTCAAAGTTTTGAATGGCTGTCTGCAACAAAACGACCCTCCATGTTGGAAAAGATCTGATGGGTGAGCTCACTCCTCACTACTATTTGTAATATGGGATTGTTCCCCTTTAACAAAACGTTTTCGATTTCTACCTGGCGTGAGAGTGATCAACGCCTCCAGACTGTAACTATAAAATCTAGTTTTTATTATTATACCGAGGCTGGGGCCGTGGGAGGTGATGTATGCATGACCCCGCGTACCGCCATGGATTTCGTGGGGTTCTGTACCGCCACGCAATCCATGGCGGTAGTCACTATCAGTGCCAGGGAATTCCTTCCCTGGCACTGATAGGGGTCTCCCACACCCCTCCCCAGAGTCCTCCCCCCACACCCCTTCCCCACCGCCCAACATTGAAACACACCCCCACCCTACAGGCATACAGACACCACCATTACACATACCCGCACACATACCAGCAAATATACCAACAGACGCACACACAGACATACACGCACACATACATACAGGCATACACACACACATACATACAGACATACATACACACATACTCACAGACATACAAACAGACAGACACGCACACATTTTCAAACACACAACACCCCTGCATGCATACACTCACTCACACACCCCCTCTACACACTCACACTCACACTCACACCCCCATGCATGCACACAACACACAACACCCTTCCAACCCCCTCCCGTAACGGACGATCACCTTACCTGGTCCGGTGATCCCCTGGGAGGGGGCGAGATCCATGGGGGCTCCTCCGCCGCCAGCACCCCGTCACCAGAACACCGCCACACCGAATCATGGTATGTGATTCGGTGGGCGGTGTTCTGATGACATGGCATTGGAGGTGGCTGCTGGCCTGCTGACCGTCAGTATGGCTGCTGGCGGCTCTCCGTCCGCAAAAGGACAGAGGGCTGCCAGCAGTCATAATACGCTGTCATAATACGCTGTGTGGAAAACCGCCTGCACTGGCGGTCTTCAGTACGGTGGTACCTCGGCGGTCTTCCAAAAAGACCGCCGAGGTTAAAATGAGGGCCAATATGTTTTACTGGTAGCCTGGGGTTCGCAATTTGTGTACTGTACCATTTGACTGATCTTGGTTTTAAACTGTAATGGATTTTAATATCTGAATAATTAACTATATCACTCACTCACACTTTTAGAGTCTGGCAGAGTTAAGTACAGAAATCGCTTAGATTGGATTGCAGTTGTACATGAGAAAGAGCAATCTTGACACTCATGGTTCCATGCATAACTCTGGACAAATATGTTATCAATAGTTACATTTTCGTCTTCTAAAACTCAAAGGATCACCATAATAAATTCCTGTACATCTTGTTGAGCATTTAGAATAAATACTACATATCCACTAAGTTTGTCTACTAGTTGTCAAATGCCTGAAGCAGAATGTATTGCAGTTCTGTCACGAAATAGGCATTGAAGGCAATTGCATAGTGCTGTGCACAACATGTTCCTTCCTTTTTCTTTGATTGCATTTACAAAATGTGGTAAATGGAAGAGAACATAGAGAACAACATTAGCATGGCAGTTTACACCAGTAGTGTTATCCAACTGGTAACCTACAATATCTCCATCCTTTTTTAGTTTTATTTTCTTGACACTCTCTTCTGTAGCTTTCTTTTCAGACTATTATACTCTTTTTATATTGTTTTGTCAATTTCCATTTAGGACATAATACCCGTTTATCATAAAGAGGATACTGTCCTAAATGAGGAATATATTTACTTCTTAATCTGTTTTACTCTCTCATGCAATTTGATCTGCACTAAGTTTCTTCTCATCAAAATCAACCAGAAACAAACCAGATAATGTTGAAACTCATGACAATGCCACATATGACATTACTTCTTTAAAAACTGTATTTCCAATATTAATAAATGCAGCATCAACACATAAGCCTTGAGACTTGTGGAACGTTATGCCATATGCAAGACAAACTGGAAACTGTTTTCGTCGGACATACAAATCTTTCCCAAGCAAAAAGGGTACAACACATCATCCAATTTGCTTCATGCCATCAACCTGATCAAACGTTATAGCTAAAAATTCTACCTCTTCATGGTTAGGAAAGTTAAGGAAATCAACAACTATATCTATGGCAGCATTTACCAATGCTTTTTCTACATTTAAATTACATCTTAGAATTACTCTACAGTTTTTGCAGACACGTAAACACTTCTCTAGTCTAGCAGGCCTGGATACAGATTGCTCCAAAGAGTTTAATGCATCTTGTGATTTGTCATTCAGCAGCACAGTTACTCCTTGGTGTTCCACTTTGTCAATAGCAGTCATTTTGAAAATGTTTTCATTCTCAAGTTTTACTAATTCTTTTTAAATACTGCACACTCTTGAAGTGTAGGCGTCAAAGAAACTATGGGCCTAACTAAGAGTTTGGCGGACAGGAAATCCCGTCCACCAAACTCCCTACAGGGTGGCCACTGCCTTTTTGGTGACTACCCCGCCGGAGTTATTAAGACTTTCCTGCTAGGTCTGTGGATGAAAACCTCAGTTTCCACCCATTGGTCTAGCGGGAAACAGGCTACAGCATTGTCTCTGCCCCGTAATCGACCCAGTGACAATGCTGAAGCCAGCAGGGTGCACCAGCTCCCTCGCAATGTTCACTGCCAAGTGCATGTGCAGTGCAGGGGCCACCTGTGGCCCCCTGCACCTGTTCACTTCCATCCTTCTCATGGCGGTGCCCTGGCAGATTAGTATCTCCACTACCAACAGGTCACCAGGATCATGGATCTTGGCGGTGCTGGCGGTTCCCTGGCGGTCTCACCACCAGAATTTTAATGTGGTTGTTGGAACAACACAATAGCGGCTGTCCTGATTACCAGCGCAAGTGTGGCATTCTGAAGACTGCCACACTCGTAATGAGGCCTTATATTTTTCTCCTCTTTATAAAAGTTTTACATTAGCTCCGCTGCTGTCTTCTCAGAGGAAAACAATTTCTTAATAAGTTGATTTTCAAATGTCATTCTTCCCTCCTCTGTTAGAACTCCTACTCTACTGTCCTTTAGAATGTTTCCGTATTTCCTGTCAGAGGCTTGATGCATATTTGTAACATGTTCCTTGTAATGAAAATACTGCCAAATATTCACTAAGCCAATACTTCCCAATGAGGTTTGTGTCTTTTCATGTAAAATGGTTTTAAAAACAGGCTGTCCTTTTACAGAAATAAGTTGTAGAAGGTCTCCAAAAAACAATCAAATCCTTTCCTCCAAACAAATGTCATATTCTGTTTTGAGCATCTGTTGCATTCTCAGGTAAACAAAAGGAAGCATGAGATTAGAGACCATGCTCACTTCATCAATCATTAAAAGCTTAATTTTTATCAATACTCTTGCTACTTCATGACAAGCTTCACCAGATAATTTCTGGTATTACAGTTTATTGTCATGTTCAACTAGTAGTATTAGTAGTCTATGTAAAGTTATTCCTTTGATGTTTTGTGCAGCTAATTCAGTAGGTGCTGTCACTACACATAATAAGTTTGATTCTGTTGTTTTTGTAGGTAAGTAGAGATGACTTTGATTAAAAAGCCTTTTATGGTACCAGCCTGACCATGAATATATAGTAGTATTGGCTTGAATGATGAGCAATTACATAGCTGGTTCCCTTGTTGCAATCCTCTATTTTCTCTTTCTTCAATATAAATCTCTTTCTATTCATTGTTCAGTAGTCCAACTAACTGTTCCAGATCTACAGATTTCTGTCTAGCTTGTTCCATCGCAGTTTCCATTTCATTCATAGCAACTGCAGCTTCATTTTCCATAGTACGATTTTCAAGAGGATCCTGACTTGAAGGTGCAGAGCTCTGGCTACTTTGAGACCTATCCTTAGCTACCTCAGCAGCAATCATTTCTTCCTATTGTATCTCATCATTAAACATTCGAAAGTAGTTTTTGAAAATGGGATACTGAATACTATCTTTGACAGCATGAAAACAATCTTCATACTAGTAATAATTCACAAGTAATTCAAATCACTACGCCAAGGTTTGAATAGTTGAAGAAGTGCTAAATGGAAAAATGTTATTTTCTCAGGTGTTTGGAAGCTTCGTTTTCGTTGGTTAATTAGGTTTTCTTTTCCATGTTTCCCTAAACACCAGTCACATCCACATACTGCATATTTCCCTTCTTCTATGTTCTCACTTACATTATTTCTGTATCTATAACTTTGAGGAACTTCATAAAGGCAGTTGTCTTCTAGATGTAGACTTCCTCTTGGATATTATGTATCCAACATATTTGATTTCACAATGTCAGTACTTTCTGGTTCAAACTCAGCAAGGTACTGAATTTCAGGGAAAGACTTCAATACTCTGCTTCTTATAGTAGATAGAATAAGAGTTACCCAGACAATTCCTTTTCATTTTGAGAACAAACTTGCCGAGTTTCATTAGACCCCATTTCCCTATGGGAAAGCATTTTTAATCTGAAGGAATAACATTTCTTGCTAAGAGTTTTCTCTGCAGAAATCTCCTCCCACATCTCCTCCATCTCAGTTTTTTCAGACAATGGGGGTCTTTACAACCCTGGCGGTCAAAGACCGCCAAGGCTGTTGTGACGGAAGCACCGCCAACAGGCTGGCGGTTCTTCCTATGGCATTACGACCGCGGCAGAGGTGCCGCAGTCGCACCGCCGGGGCCGGTGGTTTCCCGCCACAATGGCCCTGACAGGGCCCGTGCAGCTTTTCACTGTCTGCTATGCAGACAGGGAAAAGCGCGACGGGTGCAACTGTACCCGTCGCACAAACGCAACACCGCCGGCTCCATTTGGAGCCAGCTCCTGTGTTGCGGCCGAGATCCCCGCTGGGCCAGCGGGCGGAAACTAGGTTTCCACCCGCCGGGCCAGCGGGGATCTCCAACTGGCCGCAGCGGGGGTGCAGCCGCATTGGCGGCCACCCAGCAGTCCGATCTTGGCTGGCGGATGAGGGCCTATGTGATGCACGATGTCACATACTGAGCCACGGCAATGGAGTTGTCTGCAACAAATTGTATGTCCATGTTAGCATTCCACATTTTTTAAATCACAGGATTGTTGTCATTAATATATTTGGAATCTTCAGTTTTCTTTAAGCTTTATGTTTTTATGGTGATTTATGTGTATGAGTATCTCTGACTAAAAACAAAAAGCTGTTCACTCTTCCTTTTGAAACAACAGGTTGTGGAAATCTAAATCAACAACTTGTGTAAAAATGTCCTTCGGACTTGTATGTACAATGACAGTACTTCCACATCTATGTGCTTGAAAATACAAAACTTGTTGTTTGAGACCTTTTTCATCACTGTGTTTTGGTATGCTATATGTGACATACTTTTCTATAAAAGACAACACAGATCATCACTTTGTGCTCCAAGTTTGGGTGTGTCTTTTATCCATAGTAGCATGTGAATATGAGGAGCACCTCTTGTCAGGTACTCTTTCCACCAAAAGAAATCACTTACTTCTCCAAGACGAGGGTTTCTTTTATTGCAGATGAAAGCAAGCTTATCTTGGAATCTGTGGTTGAAATATTGCAGGATCTAATGAGCAAAGCTCTACAGATGTCTTTAAATAGATATCTTTTACTTTAGAGTTTTCTTCTCTTAAGAATTGTATCAGGTCATCCCACGCATACTCTGTGCAACTCAGTATCAAACACTACATTGATGGTCCCATGATGATGGAACCAATATTTGTTGGTGGCTCGTTGACACACCATTGCATTAATGAAGTTGTATTCTAAGTTTTCATATTTGTCTTGAACTTTTTTAACAAAATCTCTGGCAGACATATTTTGAAGATTAACTCATGTTTTTAGAAAGTGATTTACTGCATATGGTCCAGACAAGTCACTGTCAAATAGAAGGTGTTGGAAAATGGGTTATTGGTAAGGGCAGGTAAGTACCTACACTTAGCAATAGGTGACTAACCTCCACTTAGGTCCAGTTAGGTCTCAATAAATTAAACCCAGCCTAACCCTTGGTAGCTTGGCAACAAGCGTCAAGGCTTAACTTAGTAAAGCATTTAAAAATCACAAAACAGTAAATAAGTAAAATATAAAACACAATAAAAATCCAACACCAATTTATAGAAATAGATTATATTTTTAGCTTTAAAAAGACACCAAAACAAATAGAATCAGGTAGGTAAGGGGAACCTGAGGTATGAATTTTTCAAGAATTAATGCTTTTTAGCGCTTAGAAATGAATAGTGCCAATCTGGTCATCTGGTCACACCTCGACCGGGGCAAAGTCAAAGTTTGATGCCGACAACGATGGAGCCCTGCTCGGCTACAGCTCGCAGGAGGCCTCGGTCAAAGTTTAACTTAGGACTTTATTTTTTTCCTTTTTCTGGAGATTTTCTGCAGTGGGACCAAGTTGCCAGTCCAATCGGACCTCCTGGAACTCTTCCTTGGATACGCGTCGCGGGAGCCCTAGGTGCAAATTTTTACCTTCGGACTTAGTTGTTTTGTTCGAGATGAAAATCCTTTGACAGAGGCAAACCTGAATCTTGATCCGACGTCTCTGGAACCCTCTTCGGATACACTGCCTGGGAGGTCCCGGTCAACTTCCTACATTCAGATGTAGTCACTTTTTCAGAGATTTTCTTCACCTGGACAAATCTGCAAGTCTGGCCGGGTCGCAGTTGAGGCAAGCTGGCTAGAGTTGCCGCGGCGGGTCAGTCCCTTTATGGAGCTTTTTTCCAAAAGTTCTCCAAACTTCTCGAAACTTCTGGATCTTTGTCCAGATGTTCTTTTAGGGTTCTTTTAGTGTCCACAGCTCACCCTCAGGTTCCAGAAGTTATGAGATGTTCCTTGAGGGTGCGGACTACAAGTCCCAGAATGCAGCTGGCACAAACTCCAAACCGGACACTGGACATTGGTCAGCTGGTCAGTTTCTTTAGGAATTGCTGCAGGGGACTCTGGTTAGCAAGTTCTCACCTATAGGAAACAGAGAGTCCCTCATTGAACCAGTTGAAGCTAGGCAAAGTCCTTCTTGTGGTGAAGCCCAAGTGTACAGCTGGTGCAGTCTTCCAGAGTGCGGTGTCCAGGTGTAGGTCAGCGGTCTAGCAGGGCAGTCCTTATTCTTCTGCAGTTCTTCCTTGTTGGAATCTGGTAGGGATCTGAGGTGTGGCTTCAGGTCTGCCACTTTTATCCTTGCTCCTAGGTGAAAAACAGGGGGTTCCTGGTTCTCCAATCAGGTGCAGGGTCCTATCCCTGTAGTGTAGCCATTTTAACTATAGCTCCATGCACGTTATTTTACTACAATAGGCCAGACCGCTGTGCACTCTAACATAGATATATTTTATTCAGCTTTATTTTATTGTTACAATAGCAACTTTTACAGTCTTGTTTTATTTTCTGTTTATCTAACTGTTTTTGCCTAGGCCAGCACTCTGTTCTCAAACAAGACATTCTTGCTCACTCTGTGCTTCTTCCAAGGCTACAGCATGGTACATTGTCGGTGAACGTGGTTGAAGTTTAGTCTCCAACATTCGTAGAAAACACACATTCTTACGTAGGGACATTTTCTCAGAACATCAGCTGTGTTGTTATAACATCACTTCCTTGTCCCCTACAAGTTAGAGGGAGATTCCAGCAAGAGAACCATGTCTGTATGCTGATTGTCGAATGCTTCACTGCAGCTGTCTTGCAGACCACAGGCCTTTGCTCAGGTATGGAGGTTGATGTCTTCCCAGGGGAACCTGAAGGGCAGAATTTGAGCTTAAGACGCTATGCTCTATTAAAGCTTAGGTAGGAGTTAGTCTACCGACTATAGTGACAATATGGTAGCGTTAGTCTTATGCTTCACTCTCCTTATCCCAATTTTAATATTGTCATGTTGCGTCATCCTGGTTATTGCAGCTCACGCTTTGCTATCTAAGATGCAGTTGTTTTATTAAAATCATTATTGAAACATATACTGCCTCTGTTTGTCATTGTTTCTATGAGACTACATGTAACTGAGAGAAACGGATAAGACCTGAGTGACCACGGCTTCCCTGAGAAACCAATTATGTCATGCGCTCAGCTGCCCAGTCATCCCTGCACTTGGGTGGAGATGAGGCACTGCTAGTTGGCCGTAGCAAAACCCGGATTGGAGCGACAGGTGTCACCTGCAGTGGGTCAGACTCAGACCCTCATTCCAAGCCTGGTGGTAAATTCCACTTAACGCCATGTCGACGGCTGCCAACATACCGTGACCATGGCAGTATTCCACTACGGGTATTATGACCCACACAGAGAAATCTGCCACTATACAGACACAGACACAAGTCCGCCACTCCAAAGGTGAGTGATAAACTGGCGATAGTAAAACCCACATCGTCACGCCAACAGGAATATGCCCACAGTATCACAACCCACGAATCATCGCGGTGGTCTTATATCCATAGTAAACCATTGGCGGTACACACCACCGTGCTCAAAATACACATACATATACAAAACACAATCACATTGAATAATTCAAACTACACACACCTGATGCACATATACACACCACACCCTCACCACTATAAAACACACACCCACATTACCCATAACCCCTTCAATGAACAAATTAGAACAAGCAGAGAGAGAAAAGCAAAGACCACACCTTCACCCAGAGGCACAGAACACCATCACACATACACCATCCACGCACATCACATAATACATCACAACACAGCAACCCACACATCACCTCACACATCCCTCACACCACATCATGGCACCTCAAGGACACCCCAGGACATGGTGGAGGAAATCATCTGGGTAGAGCCAAAGCTATTGGGATCGCAGGTGCAGCAGACATCCATTGCAAGGAAGATGGAGCTATGGCGGAGAATTATCGACAGGGTCAATGCCGTGGGACAGCATCCAAGAACCAGGGATGACATCAGGAAGAGGTGGAACGACCTACTGGGGAAGGTACGTTCCGTGGTATCAAGACACCAGATTGCTGTACAGAGGACTGGCGGTGGACCCCCACCTCCTCCACTACAACTAACAACATGGGAGGAGCAAGTCTTGGCGATCATGCATCCTGCTGGCCTCGCAGGAGTAGCAGGAGGACTGGACTCTGGTAAGTCAAATCTTTACTACTTTATCCCCCCCACCCTAACTGCATGCCATCGCAAACTCCTACTCCTACCCTCACCCCCCATCACTCCAACACCTCACATATACCCCACTATCACAACCTACCCATCACAATACCAGGCCCTGCATGCAACAACAATGCATGGACACCCATCACAGACCTGCATGGACACCCATCACCACAGCACACTAGATAGACTCACCCAGCCTACCTAATCAGCAATCACACAAGGCCAAGGTGACAGTGTAAGCACATCTATACAGGGAAACACACCCGTTGCACAAGATGGCACACACAGATACAATAACAATGCATTTGCATCCCAACAGGACCCCTACCCAACGTCACCGGACAGGAGGTGCCAGTCATATCCAGTCCCCCCACAGGAGAGGCCCACAGTAATGACAGCAGCTCTGCACAGCTGGATCAGGATGACCAGCCTGGCCTATCTGGGACCTCTGGACAGTCGGTTCCCCAGCCACAGTCCCAAACTACCACAGAACCCCCCCTCAGGAAACACAAGCACAGCACCCACCCAGCGGGCCAATACCACTGTCCCCAGGACACGTCAATCAGCAGTGAATTCACCACTACAGGGACCCCACGCAACCCCACTAACCCAGGATGATCAGGGACCTGGGGTCAGTGGCAGTGGGCACACGGTTCATGTGACAGAGGCACGGAACATTAGGGAAGCTGGGAGGACTGCTGTGCGACAGGGGGAGGAAAGGCCCAGGGAACCCACTCTCCACGAGGCACTCTCCAACATCATGGGAGCATACACCATTCCCAGGAGACCATGGGCACGGTACCGGCCAAGTTTCAGGAGACCCAGCAGCTGCAGAAGGGACACTACATGGGGATCAGGGATGACTTCACCAAAATATACACCATCCTGGTCACCATAGCAGGGGTGCTGTCTGATATGGGCAAGACCATGAGGGAGGCAGTGGCTCAACAAAGGGCCCCTGGCACTAGCCAAACTGAGGAACAGTCTTCTACCTCCTCCGGTGCTAGTGGACAGGAGGCCTCGCCACAGGACGAACAGGCCACCAGCACCCCACTCCTTGCAGAAGGTGAACCACCCCGCAAATGGTCCCTGCGATCCAGGCAGAAGACAGAGAACATTGCCAGGACCCCGCCAGGAAATAGGACCCTCCTGATTGTCACCCTTCTGTCCCACTCTGTTACCCTGTCTACCTTGAACTGCCATTGCTCCCCTTCCTATGCCCCCTTGGACAATGCACCTGTGATACCAAGAGACTGGACTCTACCATGGACCTTCCTCCGCCATTACCCCAGACCCTTGCACATACCCCTATACCCATTAGCACCTAAATAAACACCCTTTAATCAAAAACCAATCTGGAGTCAGTCTGATCTTTCACAAATGTATTATCACAACATTAGCAACAAATTGCAATGTAAATGTTCATTTACTCATACCAACGTATGACTGTTGTTGATCAGCAGTACACATAGCAGAAGGCAGAATGGGGTACCCAGATCTGAAAAAAGGAAATCCAAAGGCAAAAGTCAGTGTCTATAGACTTAGGTTAAGAGGCTGCGATGTACAGTGTCCTAAATTATACTGAAATGTGAAGAGGAGTTACAGTCTCTTACCTGTGTGTCACTGGAAGACCTGCATGATGATGTTCATTCTATTGTCAATATCTTCTTCCTCTGCCTCCTATTCCTCACTGTCCACAGGCAACACCGCTGCCACAAGATCATCACCAGGCTCATCCTCAAGCAGAAAAGGCACCTGGCATCTCAATGCCAGATTGTGCAACATACAGGATGCCATGATTATCTGGCACACCTTCTTCGGTGAGTAGTACAGGGAGCCACCTGTTAGATGGAGGCACTGGAATCTGGCCTTCAGGAGGCCGAACGTCCTCTCAATAATACGCCTAATTCACCCATGCTCCTCATTGTAGCGTTCCTCTGCCCTTGTCCTGGCATTCCTCACTGGGGTCAGTAGCCATGAGAGGTTGGGGTAACCAGAGTCACCTGCAAATTTCGAGGGATACCTGTTAGACACACACTAACCCTTAGGGACTACCCCATACCCAGACACCTACTCATACTGTGTGGGGATCTTGGGCTCACCTATTAGCCACACCCGGTGCCTCTGGAGTTGGCCCATCACATAAGGGATACTGCTATTCCTCAAGATATAGGCGTCATGCACAGAGCCAGGATACTTGGCATTCACATGGGAGATGTACTGGTCCACCAAACACACCATTTGCACATTCATCGAATGGTAGCTTTTTCTATTTCTGTACACTTGTTCATTTCTGCGGGGGGGACAATTGCCGCTTGTGTACCATCAATGGCACCTATGATGTTGGGGATACGTCACAGGGCATAGAAGTCAGCTTTCACTGTGGCCAAATAATCAACCTGGGGGAACTCGATGTAGCTGCGCATGTGTTTCAGCAGGGCAGACAACACCCTGCTCAACACGTTAGAAAACATTGACTGCGACATCCCAGATGCCATGGCCACTGTAGTTTGGAAGGAGCCACTTGCCAGTAAATGGAGCACTGACAGGACATGCACTAGAGGGGGAATACCTATGGGCTGGCAGATAGCTGACATCAGGTCTGGCTCCAATTGGGCACACAGTTCTTGGACTGTGGCACGATCAAGTCTGTATGTGATTATGATGTGTCTGTCTTCCATTGTCGACAGGTCCACCAGAGGTCTGTACACCGGAGGATGCCGCCATCTCATCATCTTCCCCAGCGGTTGTAGCCTATGGAGGAGAACGGCGAGCTGAGGGTCATTTACCACATAGGTACCACAACTGTGTCTGAAGTAATGTTAAAGAATCCGTATGTGAAATCGTGAGTCTGTATAAGTGCCAATATGTGCTGTGACGCAGTTAGGTGCCATGCCATGTGCAGACCTGAAATGGTGGCTGTCTGACTTGTGAGGAGGGACAAGGGGAAATTAGGTAACTGCACTGGCGTTGTGCAGCATCGCAGTAGTCGGAAGAAGACCGCGTGCAACTCCGCATTGGTTATCATTGGGCCCTATGGGTTCCAGGAGCCAATGCCTATGTACGCCGGCAGTGACGGTACTCACCGCCGCAAACATGACCGCCATTTTCTATCTTTTCACTCACTTGATACCTGACCATCAACAGGAAAGGACCTACAGTGCAAGTGCTGCTGTGACCTGAGTCTGGAAGCAACAATGGCTACAGTGTCTGGGGAGAGGGCCCCTGCCTTCACTGTGGAGGAGTTGGACAAACTGTTGGAGAGGGTCCTCCCCCAGTACACACTTCTCTGCGGTCCTCCAGACAAACAGGTGAATACACTGTGAGCATGATGCATGGGCAATGCTTGTTTGAAGTGGTGTGGATGTAAGGCACATGTTGGGGGGTGGGCTGAGTGCTGCATGTGAGGATGGTCAGTGTATGTGCATCAGGGCATGGGTGGGAACTGGTGGGCAATGAGTATGACGGTCCGGATGGGTGAGTAATTTCCTTTCCTCCTGTACTTTCCCTCTAGGTCAGCGCCCACCAGAAGAAGGGTATTTGGAGTGCCATCACCAAGGAAGTGCGGACCCTGGGGGATTATCACAGATGGAGCACCCACTGCCGCAAGAGGTGGGAGGACCTGCACCGCTGAACCAAGAAGATGACGGAGGCCCAGCTGGGGCTGGCCTCCCAACGTGGAAGGGGTGCCCGTCGCACCATGACCCCCCTGATATTCCGCATCCTGGCGGTGGCCTATCCGGAGTTGGATGGGCGCTTGAGGGCATCACAGCAGCCACAAGGGGGTGTGTACAGATTCAGAAAACTGACTTTGCACGGTTTAGGAACTAGCTGGGTGGGGGGTGTGGGCTGTGGGTGCCCCTAGGCCAGGGCGGTCATGGCAGGGTATGTCCCTTGTTTGCAGGCTCAGAAGCACCCCTACCCCAATGGTACAATTGAGCAGCTACTAGTGTGCAGGATCCTGTGGGTGTCAGGTGTGCATGTGCTGGCATTAGGCATTGTACCCCATGGGCTGGTGACTACCATAGTGACGGGTTGGGCAAGTCCTAGTGCATAGGGCAGCTCAGTGTGTGTGGTGTCCACCAACGGTAGTGTTGTTGCTGGCATTGACCATGTGTGTCCTCCCCTTCTTGTTTTGTCACCCTGTCCTTGTATGCGTTAGCATCATCTGGTGGAAGACAGAGGCACCGGTGACGGAGGGAGCTGCATCCCACATGGCCCTTGAGGGTGAATCTACAGAGGGTGAAGGCACCAGTGAGACGGAGGGCAGGGGGAGCTCCATGACGGGGACAGGAGGGGATACCAGTGACAGTGACTCCTCCTGTGATGGAAGCTCCCTGGTGGTGGTGGACACCTCTGTGCCCACCCCAACAACAGGTATAGCCGCCACCCTCCTTACCAGCACCGCCCTCCCAGCAGCCCCTCAGCGTGTTTCCTGTGCCCGCTCACCCAGGAGGGTGGGCACCTGCTTCGCCCCAGGCACCTCAGGCCCTGCCCCAGTCAGCCCTGCTTCCCTGAGTGAGGAGGCTATTGACCTCCTGAGATCCCTCACTGTTGGGCAGTCAACCAGTCTGAATGCCATCCAGGGTGTCGAGAGACATTTGCAGCAAACAAATGCATACCTGGAGGGCATTCATTCTGGTGTGGCGGCCCAACAGAGAGCATTTCAGGCTCTGGCCTCAGCACATATGGCAGCCATTGTCCCTGTCTCCAGCCTCCCCTCTCCAACTTCCACTACCCCGACCAAATCCCCTCTACCTCAGCCTATCCCAAGCACACCTTCATACCAATATGCATACACATCAACAGACAAAAGTGTCTCAGGAAAACATAAGCACCACACACCACACAGGCACTCACACAAGCACCATACCCATGCACACATACCAACATCCACTTCCTCCACTGTGTCCCCATCCTGCACGTCCTCCACCTCCCTCCCAGTGTCATCTCCACTTACACCTGCATGCACTACATCATCAGCCACTGTCTCCATTACCAGCACGCCCATCACAACACACCGGTCACGTGCAATCACAACCCCCACTATCATTCACATATCCCCGGTGTCCTCTCCCAGTGTGTCTGTGAGCCCTCCTCCCAAAGTACACAAACGCAGGCACACACCCACTCAACAGCCATCCACCTCACAACAGCCTCCAGCCCATGCACCTTCACCCAAACTAAGCAGAAGTACACCTCCTACAACCACTACCTCTTCCTCCACTCCCACACCCCCTCCATCTTCCCGTCCCAGTGTGTCTAAAAAAACTTTTCCTAGCTAACTTTAACCTCTTACCTACACCTCCCGCCGTCCTTCCCCTAGGGCCAGGATGTCTAGATCCCAGCCCAGCACCTCAGCCACCACATCTGTGGCTGCTGTGATCCATGCAAGTCCGGGTGGATCAAATGGGGCACCCGTCAGAGCTGCCAGTGTGCCACCTACAGAAGTGAAGGACCACCCGATTCGGCCACCTGCCAAGGTCAAAAAGAGGCTGGCTTCCAGCAGGGGAAAGTCGCACCACCCACCCAGCAAGGCCTCACCCAAACACAGAGAGGACAGTGCCAAGGTCCCAGCAGTGACTGCCAAGGTGGGGAAGGGACACAAGACAAAGGGCAAGTCACCTCAGGGCACAATACCTCCTGGTGAGGGGCTGGTGACCACCATTTCCTCAGGGATGCCAGCGACCTGTACCACAGTCACCACCACCGCAACAAACGCCACCTGCACCCCCACCTGTACCGCCGCTGTCACAACATCAGTCTGCAGCATCCTCCCCAAGGATCAGCCATCCGAGGCTTCCGGAGACGGTATGGTGTCTCCCTCCACCACAACAGACTCCTGCACCACGACCAGCACTGGCAGCATCTCGACCACTGCCACTGCCACCTGCACCATCATCGGCACCCCCATGTACCCAGCCAGTACCACTATATCGGACGTCAACAGCATCAGCAGTGTGCAGCCGTCCAAGGCTGCAGGTGGCATCCTCGACCCTGGACACACCACTTGAGGCACCACCAACAGCACTGGCATGAGCAGAAGTTGGCAGCCTAAGTCGCTGCAGGATGGAATGTGACTCTGCCTCCATGGAGTATCATGCAACCTGTTCCATGTACATCTGATGGCTCAAACACCCAGGTGACAGGAGGGTAACTGCCACACCCCAGGTGCAGCATCATTGGGCAAAATGCCCCCTCCAGAACCAGTGGAGAGATGCATGCACTCCCCATATCCCTGGCAGGATGGAACACTCTGGGCACAATGCCCCCTCCAGAACCAGTGGAGACATGCATCCACTCCCCCTATCCTTGGCAGGATGAAGCACTCTGGGCACAATGCCCCCTCCAGAACCAGTGGAGAGAGGCATCCACTCCCCCTATCTTTGGCAGGATGAAGCACTCTGGGCACAACGCCCCCTCCAGAACCAGTGGAGAGATGCATCCACTCCCCCTATCCTTGGCAGGATGAAGCACTCTGGGCACAATGCCCCCTCCAGAACCAGTGGAACATGTCAAAGACTTGAGAGACTGTGGCTTTGCACTCCCCAGGATCAAGCAGTGGGCAAACCACCCACTTGAGAGACAGTGACTTTGCACTCCCCAGGACCAAGCAGTGGGCAAACCACCCACCTGAGAGACTGCGGATTTGTACTCCCTAGGGGCCAAGCAGTGGGCACACCACCCACTTGAGAGACTGTGGCATTGCACTACCCAGGACCAAGCAGTGGGCATGAAGGCCTCTCGAGGGGCAATGACGTTGTACCATCTTCCGGATAAGGTGCCACACCTCCCCTTCCCCCAGAGTTGCCTGTGTTTTTTTCTACCTCATGCCCCTGCAGTGTTCTCTCCGTTTTGAGGCAGGTGTCATGTGTGGGCTTCGCCCATGCTTTTTTGACCACTGGTCCACGGACATTTACAAGGGACAGTGTACAGCCTTATGTATATAATGTGAACTTTTGTATATACTGATTATTTGATTTTCTCTTGCCATATCTGAATGTTCCAATGTAACACTGGTTAGACTCATTTCCTTTTGTCATTGCATTCTTCCAGGGGGTGACGGGGTGTATCAGTATTGTTGTTGGATGTGTTTGTATGTATGCTGTTGTGGGTGAGGGTAGGGGGTGGGGGCGTTGCATGCCGTGTGTGTGTGTGCCACTCTCTTTTCCCTCCTCCCCTCCCCTGTGTGCTAGGTGCAGTACTCACCATCGTCACCTCAGCCGCCTTCTTTCTACTTCCTGGTGTATGAGAAGATACACCTACATGGGGAGGATCTGCAATTCAGGCTCCATGGCATCCTGGTTCTTCGTGGAGTGTCGAAAGGTGAGTGGTTCCCCTTTTATGGACTGTTTCCGCCGTGCTTTTGATGGCGTTGGTACCGCCCCGTAAAAGCTGGCGGATTGGCCTCTCATAATAGTGTGGGCGGTACATTGTCTTCTGCCTGTCTGTTGGCGGTGACCGCCGCGGTTTTTGTTGCAACCGCCGTGGTGTTCGGAGTGTTAAAGTGGCTGTCCATGTTGGTGGTTTCCGCCATTGTCGTGATCGAATTTTTTTTACAGCGGCCCGTTGGCGGTATTAAAGCTGCTTTAACACCGACCGCTAGGGTTGTAATGAGGGCCTCAGTCTCCCCACCGCGGGTGATTCTGCCACTCAAAATCCAGAAGTCTCATTAAAATAATGAGAGCCTAGGCGACATGGCCCTGCCAACGTTTCGTCAGGCTCTAATTTTCGAGTCCTCCTAAGTATCTTTGTCTCATTATATACAACGATACATCCTTACTGTATACTGTGACGTCCATGGTACTGATGATTTCTGCCCCAGCTATGTAGGCTATCCTATCTGGTGCTGGAGGCTGTTCAAGCTTGAACTCTAAAAGGAAGAACCCTATTAGGTGTGCCTTCTCTTAACATATTTTCTATCTAGCATGGCGAATCCGCAGCAGGTAGCAATAGCAGTCAATATGAACAACCTCTGACTACACATTTATTAGCAAATGGCCTAGCGGCCCATGGGGGTCCAGTCACATTTGTGGTGGATGCCCATCCAGCTTATAGAACAGAACTTTTCTATTCTTGGGTCACATTTCCAGCCGTTGATGGGAACACAAACACATATCATCATTATACACTTGCAAACATACCTGGACAATACAGGGCATATGCATATTTAGAAATACCATTATGTTATCAAGAACCTAATAATTAGCTTTATGGCACCCTACCCCACACAATACTACCTGTAGGGTTAGGTCCTCTAAGTAATGATGGTCCTATCTGGCCTTTATTGGCCACCAATACACCACACCCTGTAGTAGCGACTTTAGCAGTAGCTGAGGTTCGTCGCTTATATACTGAATTAACAGCAACATATAGACGATTAGTAGTTTGTGATGCAAACATTAAATATAAACCCAGCACGTGCTGCACCAGCACAACCACATGCAATGATGCCAGGTATAAACCCTGCGACTGTACATTCAATCATGGGTAAAGTACGCGCCAAGCTAGAGGAAACTCCGTTTTGGTTAGCACATAAAATAAATGCACTGGAAGCAGTATTTCCCCATACAGGACCTCAGGATAAACATAGAATTCTAACGATGTGCTTGCCTATTTGGGATGGTCCCTACAGTGGATAACTGTAATACTTGGGGCATGGTATTTGCCGTGCTCTATACAACCGCACACGGTACACCAACACTTGCCAATTTGCAGGAAGAGTTGAAGCAAATTCAATATTAATACAGGGCTGTCCCGGTCCGTACTTGGGGATGCAACTAATGGGCAATTTTGCCACAGTATGGTCAATTATTTTAAGTAATCTTAAAGGGTAAGCAGTCGCACTAGCATTGCACATGCGGCTCAGTGATGTTCCTCAACAGGATCAGGAATGCGAGCTGCCCAAGATTATCGCAGAGACCTATTCTAGCATTGGTCAAGATAGTCTAGGGGCCAGATCAACTAAGGCACAATTTCAGGGCAAATCTAATAAAGATTTTTCCAAGCAACCTCCGGAGGGCAATAAGAAACGCTGGGATAAAAAACAAGAAACTCCTAAAAAAGAGAGGGTAGAATCTCCGCGTCGGAGACCCCATAGAATGGATATAATCTCAGAAATAGAGATAATATAAAAACGCCTGATAGATATCAATATACTGATACACACCAATCTCGTTCCTTTCAGGACTCATTGGAAAAACAAAATGAAAGAGGTGGGTGATCAGAGCAAAGAACAGAGTACGTGAAACTGAGACAGGAATCACAACGCTCATCCGAGGTTTCTGTTAAAAAGGAAGAGAAACCTCCCCTACATACATTCACTCAAACCCTAGGGGATTGCACAGCATAATTGGCAGAACTAAAAGCTCTGTTGATGGCACTGGAACATATGGATCCTGCACAGCCAACGCTGATTGTTTGTGATTCATACCATTGTGTCCAGTCCATCAATGAATACCTGCATCACTGGCACCAGAATGGGTTCAGAGATTCTAAAGGCATCAACATTAAACACAGACTTCTGTGGGGGAAAGTAGCGGATCTAAAAGAAACGCTACCAAATGTCCATGTTGTACACACACTCGGACACCAGCACGTTGGAATACACGTTCCTGGTAATACACTGGCTGATGAAGCTGCAAAGTCAGCAGTGGCTGTGGCTGCTGTTGCTGCAGTAACTTGTTAGAGTTCAAAACCGGACGCAGACATATGGGCTGCCGTGAAAGCTATTTGCTGATGGTATGCCCTATCCAAAAGCATTTCCTGACAAATATTCCTACCGAATGGGAGATTTCCCGAATGCTGAAGTTAAGATACCAGGGGTGTGAGATATTCCCAACAGACATTTAAGACCACAATTGATTGAAGCAGCACATGAAGTGGTGGCATCTGCCCATGCTGGTGTGGCGGCTACAATTTCAATCTCACAAGCCCGTTAATGGTGGCCAGGCCTCTACAAAGAGACCAAGCAGTATGTCCTTTGTTGTGACATCTGCCAACAAATTAAAGTTTCCACTGCCAAACGCCCGCCACAGACACCCATCTCGATTTCAAATAAACCTTTACAATGTGTGTACTTGGACCATTGTGGTCCCCTAACACCGGACAGTGCATACAAGTATATTTTAGTCACTGTTGATTCTTGCTCCAGATTTTTATGGGTGTGGCCACAATGCTTTGGTTGCTTATTAAAGAATTGCGAGTCTTTATCAGTTTATATGCAGTTGCGAACATTCCACTCAGACCAGGGCCCTGCTTTTGCCTCCAGGGCATTCAGGGACGCCATGGCTTCATTGGGGGTCCAACTCCAGTACTCGTCTCCATTTCATCCCGAGGAAAATAGTGTGGTGGAGCGATTAAACCATGATTTAAAGCAATCCTTAACAGCCAGAGTCTTAGTTCTAGTCTTAGGTCGTAGTTGGCTTAATCACCTCTATGGAGTTCAGAGAGCACTTAGCAATCTGCCTAGAAGGTCCCTGGGGGGTTGTACTTCATATGAGTGCCTTTTTGGAACTCAAATGTATGTTCTAGATCTTGATGGTCCTGGCGTGGAGGAGGCAGAAACACATTTTGACATAAATGACCATGTCACTGTCTTACAGGAATTACAACAGTTACGTGACAACAATTCTTCTGCCAGTACTGCCTACGTAGGAATTGAGGATGTACCTGTAACATCTACTGGCTTGATTCCTATAGTTGGGGATCTATTACGTGAAAAGGTTGCTGTGCAAAAGGAATTTGGTCCTTCTTCTCAAGCACCAGTCTTGGGGATACACGGTACCAGAATTGTAATTCTATCGCTGTTAGCAGGTTCCAAAGAAAATCATTTTGTCTCCATCGACAATGTCAAACTACACCATGTGGCCGGTCCTGCACAGCAGACCAAGAGGAACAACTGGTAGTTCCCGAATCCCTCTCACTACTGGTCAAGAAGTCCCTCTACAAGTTGTAAGCAACAGCACTGAAACCTCTCCGAGCTTGGGGAGGGTGGAAAATGATCTTGCATTGGTTCCACTAACATCAAATAATACAGAAATAGTTGATCGATTCAGTACAGCTTCAACACAAATGGATGATGCCATTTATTCTGTGGCACCGCAAGAAACACCAACTCCACCAACGAACACAGCGCCAGTTTTTGCACAAACTGCTTCTCGATATTTTGCTGACATCAATGACAATGTCTCAGACTCATTCACCTCTTCAACACTTGAATTGTCAAAAACACGTAAGCTAATGAACTGGCTTAAAATAAAATACTTTATTTTTTCCATGTAACTATCTATGGCTTTCCTTGACTGTACTAGCTTTCCTACTTTCAATTGGTTTTGTCATCACTTTCTTTTTATTAATACATGGTCATTTTCTTCCTGAAAAATCAACAGTTGAATTGGTAGATGAGGTCCTAAAACCACATTTTTCATCACACAAGGTCCGAAGAGACTTGTCTTTTGTGAACATTTCCGCAATACCAATTCCTGATGGGATTATTTGGGATAAAGTAACATTTGATATGTATACGGTCCCACGGAGGTTATTCAAATACCATATGTGTTCAACTTTCCATGAATGTTATAATAATACCAGGCATTGTTTCTGATGATTGGGATGTGAAAACTGTTGATTTTATGATGACTGAATTGCAGTATTATACTGTTTTTGAAAACGAAGATGTTTATCAATCTAAAGAAAATTATGGTGACATGTTTTGCTATAATTATTATCGGCACCATTTCATACACAGAGCAAGCAGCCCCAAAACTGTTTTTAATTATACACAATGGGACCATTGTCTGACTCCACCACAAGAGAGTTCCAAAACATATTCTGAAAAGTTTAAATATTTTTCTGGGCATGATGAATGCTGAATTGTATTATTTTAAATTGCCACCTACTAAAAACATACACATATTATTGACGGATACGAAATTTATATATTCGGAATCCTTTGTTTCCCGGTTGACTATAGAAGGCTATGAATATTGGCTGAAGTCGGTTGACTTAAAAAGTGTGTGGGGAACTAGACATCGCCAAATAAGGGGGAAGGAAGCTTAATTCAGGGCATGCCTGATGCCTGTACAAATGATATTCTTGAATGAAACAGTAAAACAAACAAGTTGTCTAGGATTAGCAAAGATTAAAGAATTAAATACGCCCAGTATTCCTGCCCCTGAAATTTTTATAAATGGCAAAAATATACAAATGCAACTGAAGATCAGCTCGATGAATGGGTCCAGAATGGTACATTTAATGTTTCACTGACACGTCCTGGCGGGTGGTTATTGTGGCCAGTAGATACCAATGGGTGTCACCAATGTTTTATCAACTCCTCTGGGGGTTTTAGAACTAATAGACCGGACCCTCGCTATATATCATCTGAACATGCAGGTATAGTTACAACATACAGTGTAGGGAAACTATGCCAGCAATGGTTAAGAACTTCCTCACTAGATGCTGTTAGAGAACACCTCAGTCTCCTATATAGTAATACTGCCTTACAGGATTTACTTTTAGGCCCCAGAAAACACCACAGAAAGTGTTTCTTATAGGAGGTATATGATGAAATTTGGAAGCTTTCCCAACAAGAAGCAGCTGCCGGGTTAAGGCAAACAGACCAGGAAAATGTAAAAAAGGCATTAGCTGTTGTGGATAATGGGATTAATACCTTGTCCAACCGGATATACACCTTAAAACAAATAGGTGGTCATTACAACCCTGGTGGACGGTGTTAAAGCGGCAGTAAGACCGGCAACAGGCTGGCGGTAAAAAAAAATTGAATTACGACCGTGGCGGAAACCGCCAACAAAGACAGCCACTTTAACACTCCGACCGCCACGGCGGTACAAACAAACAGCGCGGCGGTCACCACCAACAGACAGGCGGAAGACAAAGTACCGCCCACAGTATCACAACCTACCAATCTGCCACCTTTTCCGGGGCGGATTCACCACAGACAAAAACACGGCGGAAACAGGACTTCGAAGGGAAAAACCTCACCTCTACACACCCCACGAGGAATCCGGACACCATGGAACCAGAGCTGGAGATCCTGCCAGCCCTTATCTTCTTGCCCCTCTACCAGAAGACAACGGTGAGTACTGCACCTAAGACACAGGGGAGGGGGAAGGAAAAAAACAGGGACGCACACACGCAACACGCAACACCCCCACCCTCACCCACGACAACACACACACCAATACAGCATGATATATTACAGTTACACCCCCCAACCCCCATGGAAGAATGCAAAGACAAAAGAAAATGAGTGTACCCATTGTAATATATCAAAAGCAAGTACGCAAAAATACATATATACCATATAAACAAAATATACACCAAGCTTAGTAGTCCAGGTTGTGGTCCAATGAACTCCGTGGAACACTGGGCCCACACGGTATGGGCGAGGCCCACACAAGATCCCCGACCAAGACGAAGAGAACACTGCAGGGGCATCGGATACAAATAAAACAGGCACCTCAGGGGGAGGGAAAGGGGGGACACCTCAGCCGGTTGAGTGCATGTAGGAAAGTACGATCTTGCCTGGCATGTTAACCCCATATTTCACTGTATATATGTTGTTTTAGTGTATGTGTCACTGGGACCCTGCCAGCCAGGGCCCCAGTGCTCCTAAGTGTGCCCTGTATGTGTTCCCTGTGTGAGGACTAACTGTCTCACTGAGGCTCTACTAACCATAACCTCAGTTGTTATGCTCTCTCTGCTTTCCAAATTGTCACTAACAGGCTAGTGACCAATTTCACCAATTCACATTGGCATACTGGAACACCCTTATAATTCCCTAGTATATGGTACTGAGGTACCCAGGGTATTGGGGTTCCAGGAGATCCCTATGGGCTGCATCATTTCTTTTGCCACCCATAGGGAGCTCTGACAATTCTTACACAGGCCTGCCACTGCAGCCTGAGTGAAATAACGTCCATGTTATTTCACAGCCATTTACCACTCCACTTAAGTAACTTATAAGTCACCTATATGTCTAACCTTCACCTGGTGAAGGTTGGGTGCAAAGTTACTTAGTGTGTGGGCACCCTGGCACTAGCCAAGGTGCCCCCACATCGTTCAGGGCAAATTCCCCAGACTTTGTGACTGCGGGGACACCATTTCATGCGTGCACTATACATAGGTCACTACCTGTGTATAGCGTCACAATGGTAACTCCAAACATGGCCATGTAACATGTCTAAGATCATGGAATTGTCACCCCAATGCCATTCTGGATTGGGGAGACAATTCCATGATCCCCCGGGTCTCTAGCTCAGAACCCGGGTACTGCCAAACTGCCTTTCCCGGGGTTTCACTACAGCTGCTGCTGCTGCCAACCCCTCAGGCAGGTTTCTGCCCTCCTGGGGTATAGCCAGGCCTAGCCTAGGAAGGCAGAACAAAGGACTTCCTCAGAGAGAGGGTGTTATACCCTCTCCCTTTGGAAATAGGTGTCAGGGCTGGGGAGGAGTAGCCTCCCCCAGCCTCTGGAAATGCTTTGATGGGCACAGATGGTGCCCATCTCTGCATAAGCCAGTCTACACCGGTTCAGGGATCCCCCAGACCTGCTCTGGCGCAAAACTGGACAAAGGAAAGGGGAGTGACCACTCCCCTGACCTGCACCTCCCAGGGGAGGTGCCCAGAGCTCCTCCAGCGTGCCCCAGACCTCTGCCATCTTGGATTCAGAGGTGTGCTGGCACACTGGACTGCTCTGAGTGGCCAGGGCCAGCAGGTGACGTCAGAGACTCCTTCTGATAGGCTCTTACCTTTCTTACTAGCCTATCCTCCTTCCTAGGTAGCCAAACCTCCTTTTCTGGCTAATTAGGGTCTTTGCTTTGGGGAATTCTTCAGATACCGAATGCAAGTGCTCACCAGAGTTCCTCTGCATCTCCCTCTTCACCTTCTACCAAAGGATCGACCGCTGACTGCTCAGGACGCCTGCAAAACTGCAACAAAGTATCAAAGACGACTACTGCAACCTTGTAACGCTTCATCCTGCCGGCTTTCTTGCCTGTTTCCTGGTGGTGCATGCTCTGGGGGTAGCCTGCCTCCGTCTTGCACCAGGAGCTCTGAAGAAATCTCCCGTGGGTCGACGGAATCTTCCCCCTGCAAACGCAGGCAACAAAAGACTGCATCACCGGTCCTCTGGGTCCCCTCTCAGCATGACGAGCATGGTCCCTGAAACTCAGCAACTCTGTCCCAGTGACTCCCACAGTCCAGTGACTCTTCAGTCCAAGTTTGATGGAGGTAAGTCCTTGCCTCCCCATGCTAGACTGCATTGCTGGGTACCGCGTAATTTGCAGCTGCTCCGGCTCCTGTGCACTCTTCCAGGATTTCCTTCGTGCACAGCCAAGCCTGGGTCCCCAACACTCTAACCTGCAATGCACAACCTTCTGAGTTGTCCTCCGGCGTCATGGGACTCCTTTTTCTGACTTCGGGTGGACTCCGGTTCACTCCTCTTCTAAGTGCCTGATCCAGTACTTCTGTGGGTGCTGCCTGCTTCTGTGAGGTCTCCCTGACTTGCTGGGCGCCCCCTCTGTCTCCTCATCCAAGTGGCAACATCCTGGTCCCTCCTGGGCCACAGCAGCATCCAAAAACCCTAACCGCGACCCTTGCAGCTAGCAAGGCTTGTTTGCGGTCTTTCTGCACCTCTGCAAGCTTCTTCACGACGTGCGACATCCATCCTCCAAAGGGGAAGTTCCTAGTCCTCTTCATTCTTGCAAAACACCTAGCTTCTTCCATCCGGTGGCAGCTCCTTTGCACCTTCAGCTGGCATTTCCTGGGCATATGCCCACTCTCGACACTGTCGCGACTCTAGGACTTTGTCCCCTTGTTTCACAGGTACTCAGGTCCGGAAATCCACTGTTGTTGCTTTGCTGGTGTTGGTTTTCCTTGCAGAATCCCCCTATCACGACTTCTGTGCTCTCTGGGGGTTGTAGGTGCACTTTACACCTACCTTACAGGGTCTTGGGGTGGGCAATTTTTATAACCCTCACTGTTTTCTTACAGTCCCAGTGACCCTCTACAAGCTCACATAGGTTTGGGGTCCATTCGTTGTTCGCATTCCACTTTTGGAGTATATGGTTTGTGTTGCCCCTATACCTATGTGCTCCTATTGCAATCTATTGTAACTTTACACTGCTTGATTTACTTCCTTTTGCTGTCACTGCATAATTTTGGTATTGTGTACATATATCTTGTGTATATTTGGCATCTTCATGCTGAGGGTACTCACTGAGATACTTTTGGCATATTGTCATAAAAATAAAGTACCTTTATTTTTAGTATATCTGTGTATTGTGTTTTCTTATGATATTGTGCATATGACACCAGTGGTATAGTAGGAGCTTTGCATGTCTCCTAGTTCAGCCTAAGCTGCTCTGCTATAGCTACCTTCTATCAGCCTAAGCTGCTAGAAACACCTCTTCTACACTGATAAGGGATAACTGGACCTGGTACAGAGTGTAAGTACCCCATGGTACCCACTACAAGCCAGGCCAGCCTCCTACATTGGTTGTGCAGCGGTGGGATAAGTACTTGTAACTACTTACCACTTTGACATATTATACTTTTCATAAGAGAAAAATATACAAAACAAGTTCAGTGTATGTACACCTAACCAAAACGTTTTGCTTTTCTTCTCTTACACTTTCTGCTAAGTGCTGAAAAGTACTCCTAAACATTCTAAAAAGTTTGAAAAAGTTTGAACAAGTTTTTTCCCTGTTCTTTAAAAAGTCCTGAAACTTTTTCTCTCTTCTCACTGTCCCTAAACCTTCTTCTATCATGTCTGATGTAGGAACTTCTCTTAAAATGGTCAATACAACATATGACAATCTTAACTTTAAGAGCCTAAGGAGTCTCTGCATTGATAGAGGTTTAGTGGTAGGAAAGAACCCTTCTAGAGAATTTCTGTCTAACATGCTCATTGAGAATGATAAGGCCCAGGGTGGCACTTCATCTGAAAAGTTAGTAGATAGCTCAGACTCAGACTCAGGGAGTGGTACAGGGTTCTCTTCCAAATCTGCCCCCTAGCAGACCTCATTGCAATGCTGGTAGTAATAGAAGCTCTCATCATAGTAGGGATGTTTTTGTTCCTGAAGGCCAGGTTGTTAGAGTGCAAGCTGTTAGGGACAGGTCTCCCTCTGTTGATTCCAATATAACTTCTGTTTCCAAGCATTCCCAACCCACCCACCCTGAAGACAAATTGTTAGAAAGGGAACTCAACAAGTTGAGAGTGGAAGAGACCAGACTGAAGCTTAAACAGCAACAGCTGGCTCTAGACAGGGAATCCCTAGATCTGGAGAAGGAGAGACAGAGGTTGGGGTTTGGACCCCATGGTGGCAGCAGCAGTATTCCTGATAGTAATCCTGTTAGAGAGCATGATTCCAGGAATCTGTACAAGATAGTTCCCCCTTACAAGGAGGGGGATGACATTAACAAGTGGTTTGCTGTACTTGAGAGGGCCTGTATGGTACAGGGGGACCCTCAAAGGCAGTGTACTGCTATCCTATGGCTATCTTTCAATGGAAAGGGTAGGGATAGGCTCCTTACTGTTAGAGAAAGTGATGCCAATAATTTTGCAGTTTTGAAGGATGCACTCTTGGATGGATTTGGCTTAACCACTGAACAATACAGGATTAAGTTCAGAGAAACCAGAAAAGAGTCCTCACAAGACTGGGTAGACTTTGTTAACTATTCAGTGAAGGCCTTGGAGGGGTGGTTACATGGCAGTAAAGCTTCTGACTATGAAAGCCTGTACAATCTAATCCTGAGAGAGCATATTCTGAATAACTGTGTGTCTGATTTGTTACACCAATATCTAGTGGACTCAGATCTGACCTCTCCCCAAAAATTGGTAAAGAAGGCAGACAAATGGGTCAGAACAAGAGTGAACAGAAAAGTTCATACAGTGGGTGACAAGGATGGCAGGAAGAAGGATGGTAAGTCTTCAGACAAGGGTGGGGACACATCTAAAAATGAGTCTTCATCAGGCCCACAAAAACACTCTGGTGGGGGTGGTGGATCCAAATCCTCTTCTAATCAAGTAAAAAAGCCTTGGTGTTTTTTATGTAAAGTAAAAGGCCATTGGACAACTGATGCCAGTTGTCCAAAGAAAAACACCAAACCTCCCACTACCACAACCCCTACTGCAACCTCTAGTGCCCCAAGTAATAGCAGTGGTGGTGGGAGCAAACCTACTAATAGCCAATCCAAGGGAGTAGCTGGGCTCACTTTTGGTAATTTAGTTGGGGTTGGTCTTGTTAGGGAGACCACAGAGGCTGTGCTAGTCTATGAAGGTGCCATTGATTTGGCCACCTTGGTTGCTTGTCCACTTAATATGGATAAGTACAAGCAACTTCCCCTAATCAATGATGTTGAGGTTCAGGCCTACAGGGACACAGGTGCCAGTGTTACCATGGTAATAGAGAAACTGGTACACCCTGAACAACACCTACTTGGTCACCAGTACCAAGTGACAGACGCTCATAACAACACACTTAGCCACCCCATGGCTGTTGTGAATCTCAACTGGGGGGGGGGGGGTTACTGGTCCAAAGAAAGTTGTAGTTGCTTCAGATTTACCTGTAGACTGTCTACTAGGAAGTGATTTAGAGACATCAGCTTGGGCAGAAGTGGAGTTGGAGGCTCATGCAGCAATGCTGGGCATTCCTGGGCATATTTTTGCTTTGACAAGGGCTCAGGCCAAAAAGCAAAAAGGACAGGGTGACTTGGATCCTGGAACAATGGACCAAGTGCTCCCTAAAGCTAGGGGTAGCAAGGGTAAATCCCTACCCACTATCCCTCCCTCTACAGATGATTCAACTTCTGAGGAAGAAGAATTTCCACCCTGTGCATAACCTTCACCAGAGGAGCTGGCAGCAGACACTGCTGAGCTTTTGGGTGGAGGGGGGCCTGCCAGGGAGGAGCTGAGTGTGGCACACCAATCCTGTCCCACATTAGAGGATCTCAGACAGCAAGCTGTCAAGCAGCAAAATGGGGATGTCAGTGACTCACATAGAGTTTACTGGGAGGACAACCTCTTGTACACAGAGGAAAGGGACCCAAAACCTGGAGCAGCCAGGAGATTGGTCATTCCCCTGCAGTACAGAGAGTTCCTCCTAACTCTGGCACATGACATTCCTTTGGCTGGACATTTTGGTCAGATTAAAACATGGGAAAGACTTGTCCCCCTGTTTCACTGGCATAGGATGTCAGAGGACACAAAAGATTTTTGTAAGTCTTGCGTGACCTGCCAAGCCAGTGGCAAGACTGGTGGCACTCCAAGTCTCCCCTTATTCCACTACCTGTGGTTGGGGTTCCCTTTGAAAGGGTAGGGGTTGACATAGTTGACCCCCTTGACCCTCCTACTGCTAACTGGAACACCCTTATAATTCCATAGTATATGATACTGAGGTACCCAGGGTATTGGGGTTCCAGGAGATCCCTATGGGCTGCAGCATTTCTTTTGCCACCCATGGGGAGCTCTGACAATTCTTACACAGGCCTGCCACTGCAGCCTGAGTGAAATAATGTCCACGTTATTTCACAGCCATTTACCACTGCACTTAAGTAACTTATAAGTCACCTATATGTCTAACCTTCACCTGGGGAAGGTTGGGTGCAAAGTTACGTAATGTGTGGGCACCCTGGCACTGGCCAAGGTGCCCCCACATCGTTCAGGGCAAATTCCCCAGACTTTGTGACTGCAGGGACACCATTTCACGCGTGCACTATACATAGGTCACTACCTATGTATAGCTTCACAATGGTAACTCCGAACATGACCATGTAACATGTCTAAGATCATGGAATTGTCACGCAAATGCCATTCTGGCATTGGGGAGACAATTCCATGATCCCCCTGGTCTCTAGCTCAGAACCCGGGTACTGCCAAACTGCCTTTCCCGTGGTTTCACTGCAGCTGCTGCTGCTGCCAACCCCTCAGACAGTTTTCTGCCCTCCTGGGGTCCAGCCAGGCCTGGCCCAGGAAGGCAGAACAAAGGACTTCCTCAGAGAGAGGGTGTTACACCCTCTCCCTTTGGGAATAGGTGTCAGGGCTGGGGAGGAGTAGCCTCCCCCAGCCTCTGGAAATGCTTTGATGGGCACAGATGGTGCCCATCTCTGCATAAGCCAGTCTACACCAGTTCAGGGATCCCCCAGCCCTGCTCTGGCGCGAAACTGGACAAAGGAAAGGGGAGTGACCACTCCCCTGACCTGCACCTCCCAGGGGAGGTGCCCAGAGCTCCTCCAGCGTGCCCCAGACCTCTGCCATCTTGGATTCAGAGGTGTGCTGGCACACTGGACTGCTCTGAGTGGCTAGGGCCAGCAGGTGACGTCAGAGACTCCTTCTGATAGGCTCTTACCTTTCTTACTAGCCTATCCTCCTTCCTAGGTAGCCAAACCTCCTTTTCTGGCTATTTAGGGTCTCTGCTTTGGGGAATTCTTCAGATACCGAATGCAAGAGCTCACCAGAGTTCCTCTGCATCTCCCTCTTCACCTTCTACCAAAGGATTGACCGCTGACTGCTCAGGACACATGCAAAACCGCAACAAAGTAGCAAAGACGACTACTGCAACCTTGTAACGCTTCATCCTGCCGGCTTTCTCGCCTGTTTCCTGGTGGTGCATGCTCTGGGGGTAGCCTGCCTCCTTCTTGCACCAGGAGCTCTGAAGAAATCTCCTGTGGGTCGACGGAATCTTCCCCCTGCAACCGCAGGCAACAAAAGACTGCATCACTGGTCCTCTGGGTCCCCTCTCAGCACGACGAGCGTGGTCCCTGGAACTCAGCAACTCTGTCCAAGTGACTCCCACAGTCCAGCGACTCTTCAGTCCAAGTTTGGTGGAGGTAAGTCCTTGCCTCCACACGCTAGACTGCATTGCTGGGTACCGCGTGATTTGCAGCTTCTCCGGCTGCTGTGCACTCTTCCAGGATTTCCTTCATGCACAGCCAAGCCTGGGTTCCCGACACTCTAACCTGCAGTGCACAACCTTCTGAGTTGTCCTCCGGCGTCGTGGGACTCCCTTTTCTGACTTCGGGTGGACTCCGGTTCACTCCTCTTGTAAGTGCCTGATCCGGTACTTCTGTGGGTGCTGCCTGCTTTTGTGAGGTCTCCCTGACTTGCTGGGCACCCCCTCTGTCTCCTCATCCAAGTGGCAACATCCTGGTCCCTCCTGGGCCACAGCAGCATCCAAAAACCCTAACCGCGACCCTTGCAGCTAGCAAGGCTTGTTTGTGGTCTTTCTGCACGGGAACACCTCTGCAAGCTTCTTCACGACGTTCAACATCCATCATCCAAAGGGGAAGTTCCTAGTCCTCTTCGTTCTTGCAAAACACCAAGCTTCTTCCATCCAGTGGCAGCTCCTTTGCACCCTCAGCTGGCATTTCCTGGGCATCTGCCCACTCTCGACACTGTCGCGACTCTTGGACTTGGTTCCCTTGTTTCACAGGTACTCAGGTCTGGAAATCCACTGTTGTTGCTTTGCTGGTGTTGGTTTTCCTTGCAGAATCCCCCTATCATGATTTCTGTGCTTTCTGGGGATTGTAGGTACACTTTACACCTACCTTACAGGGTCTTGGGGTGGGCTATTTTTCTAACCCTCACTGTTTTCTTACAGTCCCAGCGACCCTCTACAAGCTCACATAGGTTTGGGGTCCATTCGTGGTTCGCATTCCACTTTTGGAGTATATGGTTTGTGTTGCCCCTATACCTATGTGCTCCTATTGCAATCTATTGTAACTTTACACTGCTTGCATTACTTCCTTTTGCTATTACTGCATCATTTTGGTATTGTGTACATATATCTTGTGTATATTTGGCATCCTCATACTGAGGGTACTCACTGAGATACTTTTGGCATATTGTCATAAAAATAAAGTACCTTTCATTTTAGTATATCTGTGTATTGTGTTTTCTTATGATATTGTGCATATGACACCAGTGGTATAGTAGGAGCTTTGCATGTCTCCTATTTCAGCCTAAGCTGCTCTACTATAGCTTCCTTCTATCAGCCTAAGCTGCTAGAAACACCTTTTCTACACTGATAAGGGATAACTGGACCTGGTACAGAGTGTAAGTACCCCTTGGTATCCACTACAAGCCAGGCTAGCCTCCTATAGTGCAAAACGCCAAATCCACGAGAGGGCCACATGCCCACTGTACCATCCTGGGGAGTGCAAAGCCACAGTCTCTCAAGTCTCTACAGTGGGTGGGTTGCCCACTGTTCCATCCTGGGGAGTGCAAAGCCACAGTCTCTCAAGTCTCTGCAGTGGGTGGGTTGCCCACTGTTCCATCCTGGGGAGTGCAAAGCCACAGTCTCTCAAGTGGATAACAGTCTCCACTGGTTCTGGAGGGGGCATTGTGCCCAGAGTGCTTCATCCTGCTAAGGACAGAGGTAGTGGATGATAGTCTCTACTGGTTCTGGAGGGGGCATTGTGCCCAGAGTGCTTAATCCTGCTAAGGACAGAGGTAGTGGATGATAGTCTCCACTGGTTCTGGAGGGGGCATGGTGCCCAGAGTGCTTCATCCTGCTTGTGACGGACTCGTTAGCGTCAGTGCCCTTGGCGCTCATGGGCCAGTGGTGCTTGAGGCGGCGGTGCCCTGTTCAGCGGTGCTTGAGGCGGCGGTGCCTTGTTCAGCGGTGCTTGAGGCGGCGGTGCCCTGTTCAGCAGTGCTTGAGGTGGCGGTGCCCTGTTCAGCGGTGCTTGAGGCGGCGGAGCCCTGTTTAGCGGTGTTTGAGGCGGCGGTGCCCTGTCCAGCGGTGCTTGAGGCGGCGGTGCCCTGTTCATCTGTGCTTGAGGCGGCGGTGCCCTGTCCAGCGGTGCTTGAGGCGGCGGTGCCCTGTTCAGCTGTGCTTGAGGTGGCGGTGCCCTGTTCAGCGGTGCTTGAGGCGGCGGGTTCCTCTGCGATGACTCAGCTGCTGGCGGTCCTCTCTAGCCCAGTGTGGCTTGTGCTGGCGGTCCTCTCTAGCTCAGCGGGGCTTGTGCTGGCGGTCCTCTCTAGCCCAGCGGGGCTTGTGCTGGCGGTCCTCTCTAGCACAGCGGGCTTGTGCTGGTGGTCCTCTCTAGCCCAGCAGGGCAGGTGCTGGCGGTCCTCTCTAGCCCAGCGGGGCTTGTGCTGGCGGTGGCCTCTTGGGCAGCAGGGCAGGTGCTGGCAGTGGCCTCTTGGGCAGCAGGGCAGGTGCTGGCGGTGGCCTCTTGGGCACGAAGGCAGGTGCTGGCGGTGGCCTCCTGGGCAGCAGGGATGATGGCGGTGGCCTCCTGGGCAGAGAGGATGATGGCAGTCTTCTCCGTCGTGCTGCTCTTCCCAGACTTGCCGGGTTTCTTGTGGCCCTTCCCCACCTTGGAAGGTGTTGCAGCTGACTCCACAATCCCACCAGGACCCCTGGGAGCAGCTTTGGTGGCTGGAGTCTTCCCCCTCTCCCGCGGGGCACTGGCCAACTTTTGATGCTTGACAGGTGGGGGACTGTCCGTGCTGTGGCTCCGTGCCACACTGGCTGCCCTGGTGGCCGGTGCACTCCAGATTCCGATGACTACAGGCACCACTGGTCCCAGAGATGTTGTGGCTGAGGTGCTAGGTTGGGACCTGGAGAGTTGGCACCTAGGAGACGGACGGGGTGGGGGAGGTGTGGGAAAGAGGTCAAGGTTGGACAGGAAACGTTTCTTGGAGACACTGGGACGGGTAGCTGTATGGTGTTTGGGAGTGGAGGAAGAGGTTGTGGTTGTAGGAGGTGTTCATTTGGTGACTTTGGGTGAAGGTGCATGCGCTGGAGGCTGTCGTGAGGTGGATGGCTGTTGGGTGGGTGTGTGCCTGCGTTTGTGTATCTTGGGAGGTGGTGTCACAGACACACTGGGAGAGGACACAGGGGACGTGTGAATGGTAGTGGGGGTGGTGACTGCACATGAGTGGGGTGTGATGGTGTGTGTGCGGTGATGGCAGTAGTGGCTGTAGATGTAGTGCATGCAGGTGTGGGAGGAGACGAGACTGGGTGGGAGGAGGGAGACGAGGAGGAGGGGGACACAGTGGAGGCAGTGGATGTTGGTGTGTCTGCATGTGTGTGATGCTTGCGTGAGTGCCTGTGGGATGTGTGGTGCTTATGTTTGCCTGAGCTTCCCTTGTGTGTTGACGTGTGTGCATGCTGGTCTGAAGGTGTGCTTGGGGTAGGCTGGGGTACAGGGAATTGGGTCTGGGTGGAGTAAGTTGGAGGGGGGAAGCTAGAGACGGGGACAATGGCTGCCATCAGTGATGAGGCCAGAGTCTGAAAAGCTCGCTGAAGGGCCGCCTGACCAGAATGAATGCCCTCCAGGAATGCATTTGTTTGTTGCAACTGCCTTTCTACACCTTGGATGGCATTCAAAATGATAGACTGCCCAACAGTGAGGGACCTGAGGAGGTCAATGGCCTCCTCACTGAGGGCAGCAGGGGTGACTGGGGCAGGGCCTTAGGTGCCTGGGGCGAAGGTGATGCCCACCCTCCTGGGTGAGCGGGCACGGGGCAAAGGCTGAGGCGCTGCTGGGAGGGCGGTGCTGGTAGGGGGGGTGGCAGCTGTACCTGTAGATGCGAGGGGCACAGATGTTGCCACCACCACAAGAGAGCTCCCATCAGAGGATGAGTCTGTGTCACTGGTGTCCTGTCCCCGCCGTGGAGCTCCTCTCGCCCTCCGTCCCACTGGTGAACTCCGAGTCCGTAGTGTCACCCTCCAGGGCCATGTGGGATGCAGCTCCCTCCTGCTCCGGTGTCACTGCTCCTCCGCCTGATGATGCTTATGCACACAAGAATAGGGAGACCACAAAAAGGGGGGTAACGACAGAAGAAAGACATGTTGAGTGCATGCATTACCGCTACAGTTGGTGGACATGACAGACACAGAATCCCTAAGCTCTATGCTGCTCTCTTGGGCTCCACTGTTCAATCCCTGGGACATGGCCTACATGGCTATGGACGACATCTGCACACATAAATGACACAGGGGCATGATTAGGTGTACTTGGCACTCTACAGAGGTGGGGTGGGGTGCCACATGGCCTGCCTTACGGAGGGAACTTGCCTACTAAACTCGCCCTGGCCTATGGAAACCCACAGCCCAACTGCCCCACCCAGACACCTCCACTGTGGGCAAAATCAGCAGGATGAGAGTGTACTCACCCCCTTGTGGCTGCTGTGATGCCCTCAAGCGCCCATCCAACTCCGGGTACGCCACCGCCAGGATTCTGAACATCAGGGGGGTCATGGTGCGACAGGCACCCCTCCGACGTTGGGAGGCCATCCCCAGCTGAGCCTCCGCCGTCTTCTTGCTCCAGCGGCGAATGTCATCCCATCTTTTCCGGCAGTGGGTGCTCCATCTGTGGTAGACCCCTAGGGTCCGGACGTCCTTGGCGATGGCACGCCAAATATCTTTTTTCTGGTGGGCGCTGACCTACATGAATTGTGCAGGGGGAAGAGAAATTTTATTACCAACTGCACCGTCACAGTCATTGGCCCCCATCCCTACCCTTGCCATGTGGCACATGCATTCATCGTTGTTTCATGCATGCCTCAATCTCCCCCCCATCTTTCATCCAACCCACTCCACACAGGCATAGCCCATACAGCATGCTCCCAGTGTTCTTACCTGTTTGTCTGGAGGACCGTAGAGTAGTGTGTACTGGGGGAGGACCCCATCCACAAGTTTCTCCAACTCCTCCAATGTGAAGGCAGGGGCCCTTTCCCCAGACACTCGAGCCATTGTCTCTTCCAGACCAAGGTCACAGCAGCATTTGCAGTGTAGGTCCTCTCCTGTCGAAGATCAGGTATCGAGTGATTGAACATGTAGAAAATGGCGGTCACGTCCGCGCCGGTGCATACCGTCACCGCCGGCGTACATCGTCATTGGTTCCTGGGACCCGTAGGGTCCAATGTTAACCAATGCAGCATTGCGCCGCGGTCTTCGACCGCCTACCGCGACGGTGTACAACGCCAGCGCAGTTACCTCACATCCCATTGTCCCACTTTGGAAGTCAGGCAGCTGCCATTTCAGGGGCCCACATGGCTTCATTTTTAACTGCATCACACATACCTAGGCCTAGCCTCAACACACATACAGGCCACTTTTCGGATTATGATTCGTGTTCTGTGTAAGCTGTGGGTACGTTCCTCTAAGTTGGTTGACTCTGTGCTCGCTGTTGTCCTTCTTAGGCACCGTCCGCTGGGACATGTGAGGAGATGGCGGCATCCTCCAGTGTACAGACCGCTGGTGGACCTGTCGACAATGGAGGAAAGACATGTGATCATCACCTACAGGCTTGACCGTGCCACAATCCATGAACTGTGTACCCAGCTGGAGCCAGACCTGATGTCAGCTATCCGCCATCCCACAGGAATTCCCCCCCAAGTGCTGTCAGTACTCCATTTCCTTGCAGGTGGGTCATTTCAAACAACAGTGGCCATAGCATCAGGGATGTCCAAGCCTATGTTTTCCAACGTGTTGTCCAGAGTGTTGTCTGCCCTGCTGAAACACATGCGGAGCTACATTGTTTTCCCTCAGGTGGAGTATTTTCCTACAATGAAAGGTGACTTCTATGCCCTGGGACATATCCCCAACATCATAGGTGCCATTGATGGGACACATGTGGCCTTGGTCCCCCCACGCAGGAGTGAACAGGTGTACAGAAACCTGAAGAGTTATCATTCCATGAATGTGCAGATGGTGTGTTTGGCAGACCAGTACATCTCCCATGTGAATGCCAAGTTCCCTGGCTCAGTTCATGACGCTTACATCCTGCGGAATAGCAGCATCCCTTATGTGATGCGGCAACTCCAGAGGCACCGTGTGCGGCTATTAGGTGAGCACCTGGAAGCAAGACAGTGGGAATGGTTGTCTGGGTCTGAGTATTTCCCTACAGGTTATTGTGGGTCTAACAGTTGTCCCTCGCCATTTGCAGGTGACTCTGGTTACCCCAACCTGTCATGGCTACTGACCCCAGTGAGGAATCCCAGGACAAGGGCAGAGGAACGCTACATTGAGGCCCATGGGCGAACTCAGCGGATTATAGAACGGACCTTTGGCCTCCTGAAGGCCAGGTTCCGGTGCCTCCATATGACAAGTGGATCACTATTCTACTCACCAAAGAAGGTGTGCCAGATCATCGAGGCTTGCTGTATGCTTCACAACTTGGCTTTGCGATAACAGGTGCCTTTTCTGCAGGAGGATGGTCCAGATGGCGGTGTTGTTGCAGCTCTGGAGCCTGTGGACAGTGAAGACGAGGAAGCAGAAGAAGTGGACATGGACAACAGGAACTCGGTTATCCTGCAATATTTCCAGTGAGACACAGGTAAGAGTACAGACCTGCATACTACATGTACTTTAACACTACAACCTCTATACTGTCTGTCCTTTTCACCCAGTGTATGGTCACTGAGTTTTCACTTTCCCTTTCGTTTTCACAGATGTGGGTCCCACTGTGTGACATCTGCTTTGTTTCCTCATGGACTAAAGCTGTGTGACATAGGTATGTTGCCATTACAATTGAAAGAGCATTTTGTCACTGTAATTGCTAACACACAATTTCGAAATCACAGACTGACTCCTGATTGTTTTGTGCTTCAAGGGTGTTTATTTAAGTGCTCAATATTGGAGGGGGTTGTAAAATGGTGAGGGGGGATGATGGGGGAATGTCCATGGCAGAGTCCAGTCTATTAGTCTCACAGGTGCATTGCCCAAATGGGCATAGGGAGTGGAGCTGGGGCAGTTTGAGGATGGACAGGGAGATAAAGTGGGATAGAAAGATGACATTCAGGGCGGTCTCATTTCTTGGCGGGGGTCTTGGCATCCTTCTCTGTCTTTGTCCTGGATCTCAGGGACCGTTTGCAGGGTGGTTCTCCCTCTGCAGGGGGTGGGGTGCTGGTGTGCTGGTCCTGTGGCGTGGCATCGTGTCCACTAGCGCAGGCGGAGATGGTGGGCAGTTCATCATCCATACTAGTGTCAGGGGCCCCTTGTTGTGCCACAGTGTCCCTCCTGGTGTTGAGGACTTCTTTCAGCACCCCTACAATGGTTCCCAGGGTGGAACTGATGGCTCTGAGTTCCTCCCTGAAGCCCAAATACTGTTCCTCCTGCAGGCGCTGGGTCGCCTGAAACTTGGCCAGTACCATTGCCATCGTTTCCTGGGAGTGGTGGTAGGCTCCCATATTGGAGGAGAGGGCCTCGTGGAGAGTGGGTTCCCTTGGCCTGTCCTCCCCCTGTTGCACAGCAGCCCTCCCAGTTCCCCTCTGTTCCTGGGCCTCCGTCCCCTGGACCGTGTGCCCACTACCACTGCCCCCAGGTCCCTGTTGTTGTTGGGGTGGTGGGTTAGCCTGGGTTCCCTGTAGTGGTGGACTCACTGCTGTTTGACGTGTCCTGGGGACAGAGGTATGGGCCCGCTGGGTGGGTGCTGTGCTGGTGTTTCCAGAGGGGGGAAGCTCTGTAGTGGCCTGTGACTGTGTGAGGGGAACCGACTGTCCCGAGGTCCCCGATGGGCCGAGCTGGTCATCTAGATCCAGTTGGACAGAGGTGCTGTCATCACTGTGGGCCTCTTCTGTTGGTGGTGTGGACATGTGTGGACCCTCCTGTCCGGTGACGTTGGGTAGGGGTCCTGCAGGGGTATAAAAGGATGTTTATTACATCTGTGTGTGCAATGGGTGGGTGACCGTGTACCTCAGTGCTTGCATTCCTGTGTGGGACCTTGTGTGGTGATGGTTTAGGGGGGTGTATGGGTATGTGCAGTGGCCATGCTTTGGTGATGGGTGTCCATGCTTTGTTGTTGCATGCAGGGCTTGATGTTGGGATGTGTGGTTTGTGATATTGGGACATTTGTGAGGAATTGGAGTGATGGGAGTGAGGGTGGGGGTATGTGATGGCATGAAGGTAGGGTGGGGGATGTAATAGTAAAGCTTTGACTTACCAGAGTCCATTCCTCCATCTACTCCTGCGAGGCCCTCAAGATGCAGAATCGCCAAGACCTGCTCCTCCCATGCTGTTAGTTGTGGGGGAGGAGGTGGGGGTCCGCCGCCAGTACGCTGAACCGCAAGGTGGTGTCTTGAGACCACGGAACGCACCTTCCCCCATAGGTCATTCCACCTCTTCCTGATGTCATCCCTATTTCTTGGGTGCTGTCCCACTGCGTTGACCCTGTCCACTATTCTTCGCCATAGCTCCATCTTCCTAGCTATGGAGGTGTGCTGCACCTGTGCTCCGAATAGCTGTGGCTCTACCAGGACGATTTCCTCCACCATGACCCTGAGCTCCTTCTCAGAGAACCTGGGGTGTCTTTGCCGTGCCATGGGGTGGTGTGGGTGATGTGTGGGGTGGTATGTGTGGTGATAGGTGTGCTGATATGTAGTGGTGTGTTGTGTGAGGTGCGTGGAAGTTCTGTTGGTGATGGTATTTTGTGTCTGTGGATGATTGGTAGTGGATTGTAGTGTCTCTCTCTGGCCTTCTCTCAGTAATGTTGTCGTAAGGGTTTGTGGGTGATGTGGGTGTGTGTTTTATATTGTATTGGGTGTGTGGGAGTGGTGTGTGTATGTGTATCCAGTGTGTGTATTTCGAATTGTCCAATGTGGCTGTGTTTTGTAAGAGTGTGTGTATTTTGAGCGCAGCAGTGTGTACCGCCAATGGAATACCGCGGTTGAAAGACTGCCGCGTGGATTCATGTGTTGTGATAGTGTGGGTCTATTTCTGTTGCCATGACCGTGGAGGATTTGTTTTTGCCAGTTTGTCACTGACCTTTGGTGTGGCGGACCTGACCTTTGGTGTGGCGGACTTGTCTGGATGTCTGAATTTTGGCGGATTCCGTGCTGTGGGTCATAATAGCTGCGGCGGTTTTCCGCGGCGGTGTGTTGGCGGTCTTCTGCACGGCGGTAAGCGGCTTTTACCGCCAATGTTGTAATGGCCGCCATTGTCTCCTCTGCTATAGACATTATACAAACAGATATGTCTTCCTTACACCAAGAATAGAGTCAGCTAAGGTCCATTATGCAGTTGGGTTGAACATTTCAAACACTGAAGGCGGGTTGCGTTCCCTGGCAACATGTCAGCGCGAGGGACATATTTTCTACATTTAGTTTAATGCGACAACAATAACTAATGGCTAAGAAAGAAGCGACTTCTGTCATGCTAAACATCGAGAAATTAGAAAAGTTGCCTTTTACTTTGGCTGAAATACCAAAGCTGAGTGGCTAATACACGGGGTCATTAATCTGCCTATTTCTACACTTCAATTCACCTTGTGTTTAAAAAACATTCTGGTAGGCAGATATAAAAGGCTGGGAGATATTTACATTCATGAGGTGTGGGAGCTACCCTTCTCGTACAAATGTCTTAGTGGCATGAAAGAAGTCTTTCTTAGCGGTAGTGAATGCGAGACTTCAGTCAGCCATTTGATGGTTTGTAAGCTGTCCTTGCATGGGGATTGAAACGCGTCTGCAGCAAATTTAGCTTGTTATCTGAAGGGAGTTCCGATCCCCTCGATTAGACCTACATTCCAGGTGCTTTCAAATTGCAGCTATGTCCTCCTCAATGGTGAAGACTGTTGTGGGATGCGGGCCGGAATAGTTTATGTTATTTCAGTTTCTAAGATTGTTACATGCTGAGAGAACGTACACCCCCTCCCCCACTACCCCCCACTAAGATAAAAGAGGTGGCTGACATTTGGCCTCACATTGCTACTTCGAATGTGAATTTTGACAAGTTGAGCAGACTCAAGGCTTTATTGCTTCTAAAGCATGTGGCCCTTACATCTGCATGCAAGACCTACACACTTCAGGTGGCAAGGTCATCAGCAGAGATACAGTCCCTTTTAAGTACAAACTTTCTGAGACACTTTGGTGAACTCGTGGGAAGGATATTAAATGCATCCAGTACAACTGGAATCGCAAACCTTTTGAAGGCTGTTGGTTCTGGTATCATTCACACCTTCTCCTCCATATTCGGTTTAATACCATCAGCCATTCATTCAATTTTCTCCAGTATTTTGAGAGGATTTCCAATAACTTTTCCCTAACTTTCCAATAACTTTGGCTATAATTGTTGGCATTTTGCTCTTGCTATTTTGTATGAGCAATGGCTGTCCCGCTGCAACAAGGTGGAATGAAAGTTCTCCCATCAGCGAAGCTGTGTCGTGAACGCATGATGCAGTATTTTGGAGCAACACTCCTGGAGCAATTGGAGTGTGGCTGGTCTCTGTCATTCAGACCAGTTTTGCATTGTGTGCAGCCCGTGTTTCGGTGTCTCTGTGCTCTTTCGATTACGCACTGGAAGTTTGTCTTTCTACGCAGTGCTTGCTTTCATTTGACGCTGATCTGTTAATGTTCTCGCTGAGGGCTCATTACCAGACGTGCGCGTTGAGGTTGCGTTTGCTACAGGAAGCTACTTATGAGTTGCCCTTCCTGAAGGATGTGGTTCTTGACTCATCTTTGGGTACACCACGGAATGCCACCTTGGCTGAGGCTATGGAACACGACTGCTCCTTGATCCTTCTTGGCGATGTCTTTCCAACTTTAGCATCTGCCGAAGTGGAAGATTTTCTGTCCTCTATGGTCCCGGAATCGATTGGAACTTTTAAGAAATAATTTTGCCTTTTAAAATTCTGTCTTTTAATGCCACATGTTCACGTTTTAAATTGTCCTTGTATATGCCCACGTGTCCCTTGTCACAATTGATGTTAATTTTTACATGTTTATCTAAGGTTAAGCTTTTAGTAGCAATTTTATATGCCATTAGGCTTTGACCCACCTTCAACTGACAAGGGGGGGTGTTGAGTAGCCATTTTAACTATAGCTCCATGCACATTATTTTACCACACTAGGCCAGGCCGCTGTGCACTCTAACATTGATATATTTTATTCAGCTTTATTTTATTGTTACAATAGCAACTTTTACAGTCTTGCTTTATTTTCTGTTTATCTAACTGTTTTTGCCTAGGCCAGCACTCTGTTCTCAAACAAGACATTCTTGCTCATTCTGTGCTTCTTCCAAGGCTACAGCACGGTACATTGCCGGTGAACGTGGTAGAAGTTTAGACTCCAACATTCGTAGAAAATACACATCCTTACGTAGGGACATTTTCTCAGAACATCAGCTGTGTTCTGATGGGCAGAATTAGAGCTTAACACGCTGTGCTATATTATAGCTTAGGTAGGAGTTAGTCTACCGACTATAGTGACAATATGGTGGCGTTATTCTTATGCTTCACTCTCCTTGTCACAATTGTAATATTGTCATGTTGTGTCGTCCTGGGTATTGAAGCTCACGCTTTGCTATCTAAGATGCAGTTGTTTTATTAAAATCATTATTGAAACATATACTGCCTCTGTTTGTCATTGTATATATGAGACTAAATTTAACTGAGAGAAACGGATGAGACCTGAGTGACCACGGCTTCCCTGAAAAATCAATTATGTCATGCCCTCGGCTGTCCAGTCATCCCTGCCCTTGGGTGGAGATGAGGTACTGCTAGTTGGCCGGAGCAAAACCCGGATTGGGGCGACAGGTGTCACCTGCAGTGGGTCAGACTCAGTCTCCCACACCGCAGGCGATTCTGCCACTAATAATCAAGTAGTCTCATTAGAATAATGAGAGCCTATGCAACATCCCTGTAATGACTACTTCTTGGGAAGTGTGGCAAAAAGCAATCCAAGGAAGCAGCATTCCTCAAAAATCCATCATGGCTGAAAGTGATTTTTGGAGGTTACATCTGGCTGAGCCACCCACGGGTGTGGCTAAAAATCTTAAACACACCTTTCTCATGCCCTCTCCTAATCCTATCAGGGGGCACCTAATTGTCTGGGTTTGCAAGATGTGAGGGAGGTGCTGGGTTGCATCAAATGTCCTTCCCTTCCTTTGAAGACCAGTTTGGCCGCCCTTCCCCCTTCCTGATTTGCCACCTACTGAGGGAAGATCTCCTCCTGCAGGGACAGCTCTTTGTGTTAAGCCAAGCCACTTCACACCTCATCAAGGCAGCCTGGGCAGGCTGCCAGAGGCTGGCCAGTCAGAGTAAAGCAGCAAAACACTGCAGGGCTTAAGTTGGCAACTTTTCAGGTGAAGTTTCAAACTCTTTATCTGAACAAGTTATATTAAATCCAACAATTGTAAGTTGTGGGATTTATTATAACAATTAGTTTGATACCAAACGTAAGGTATCTTTTACTTAAGGGGACATTTTAAATAATAATAAAGTCTCCCCTTTCTAGCCTCTGGAGGCCATTCACTGTAATGAGGGAAAAAATAATTTGGCTGTTTTACTTACATCACCAGGGCTTATTAAATTATCTTTATAAGGTCCCTGCTTATAGTTACATGGCACCCAACCCTAGGGGCACATAGGGCACACCTTAGGGGTGACTTATATGTAAAAATAAGGTATTTTAATACTTTGGAACTACTTTTAATCCCAAAGTCAAATTTGCATGTAACTTTAATTTAAAAGCAGCCAGCAGGGCAGGCCTGCCTTTAAAATGACACTGGGCACCTCAGCAGTGCACAGATGACATCAGACAACAAATGGACAACGGCGAAACCTCAGCCCTCATCCTCCTCGACCTATCAGCCGCTTTCGACACAGTCTGCCACCGCACCCTGCTAACCCGTCTCCACGAAGCCGGCATCCAAGACAAAGCCCTCAACTGGATCTCATCCTTCCTCTCCGACAGAACCCAGAGAGTCCGACTCTCACCCTTCCGCTCCAAAGCCACCAAGCTCATCTGCGGCGTCCCCCAAGGCTCCTCTCTTAGCCCAACGTTGTTCAACGTCTACATGGCCCCCCTCGCACAACTGGCCCGTCATCACAACCTCAGCATCATCTCCTACGCCGACGACACCCAGCTCGTCCTCTCCCTGACCAAAATCCGCTCACCGCCAAAACCAACCTCCACGAGGGACTAAAATCCATCGCCGAGTGGATGAGCAACAGCCACCTGAAGCTCAACTCCGACAAGACGGAAGTCCTCATCCTCGGATGCACCCCCTCGGCCTGGAACGACTCCTGGTGGCCCACCGCCCTCGGACCCCCACCCATCCCAGCCAGCCACGCACGGAACCTCGCCTTCGTCCTCGACTCTGCTCTCACCATGTCCAAACAGATCAACGCCGTCTCCTCTTCTTGTTTCAACACCCTCCGCATGCTCCGCAGGATCTTCAAGTGGATTCCAACAGGAACCAGGAAGATGGTGACTCAAGCCCTCGTCAGCAGCAGACTTGACTACGGCAACGCACTCTACACAGGCATCCCAACGAAAGACATCAAACGACTCCAACGCATCCAGAACGCATCCGCCCGCCTGATCCTCAACATACCCCGCCGATGTCACATCTCCCCCCACCTGAAGGACCTCCACTGGCTCCCTGTGGATAAAAGGATCACCTTCAAACTCCTCACCCACGCACACAAGGCACTACACAACACCGGACCCACCTACCTGAACACCAGACTCAACTTCTACGTCCCCACATGTCAACTCCGCTCTGCCAACCTCGCCCTCGCCATCGTCCCCCGAATCCAGCGCAAGACCTCTGGCGGCAGATCCTTCTCCTTCCTCGCCGCCAAGACCTGGAACTCTCTCCCCACCTCACTACGCCAGACCCAGGACCTCCTCACCTTCAGGAGACTCCTCAAGACATGGCTCTTCGAACGCTAGCAGCACCCTCCCCCCCCCAGCGCCTCGAAACCCTGTTGGGTACATAGCACGCTTTATAAATTCACTGATTGATTGATTGATTGATGGGTGCACTACCTATGCTAGGGTCACTAAACCTACTTTCCTTCCATATACTAGGGACTTATAGGTAGGTTGACTTAGGCAATTATAATGAGCCTATTTTGCAAACTGATTGTACACAGAGCACAGTCCCTGGGCCTGGTCAGCAGTACCTAAGGCACCATCAGAGTCAGGAAAACACTAAGAAAAAGTGAAAAATGGGGGCAAAATCAGCCCTGTTTTCTCACAGAAGGTGAAATATGTATGGGATACACTGTCTAAATCTTGAATCCTCTGAATATAATCATGTTGATTGGTATTCAGCTGCTGGTGTCTGTATGGGCTGGTCGTCATACCGAACTCCTATTCCAGTGGGAAACAAGTGGGGAAAACAGCAAGCCTTTAAACTTTTTTACCGCACACTCATGGGAGCTTCTTTAGCCTGTTTCATTTGGAAAAGGTCAATAGCATCACCAATGACTTCTTTTGTATGTAATGGATGGATGCTGTAGTGCACATAATTATTTTCTGATCAGAATGGATCTACTTTTTCTATTTCCCCCCTTGGTGGAGAACTCTCATCATCGTCAACATTTAGGACATCTGGGTCAACATCAATGTTTTGTAATAATAAAATATGTTGTACTAGGTATAACATTGGTTGTTTAACTTTATTAACATCAACCAACTCTTGCTAAATATTTTTATTCTTAGTCTGCACACCATTTACCAGAATAATAAGTGGATCTTCTTTGTCTTTATCTACTCATACAGTTTCTACATTTTTTCAAAAGTCTAATGGCAATTCACTATTCTTCCTTTAAGACCTTTCCATAACTCTGTTAGATGCAATTAACCCGTCTTTGGTTCCAATCGTAGAAGCGCTTGAAATGGATGTACAGATTGCATAGGGATAGATTCCCATACATTTAAGTCCTGTAGTTGTTCTGGAATAGACGCAAATTCTAACCTATTTTAAACTGCTGTAGCTGGTGTTTTCTGATCCTCTTACTAATCATCGCAGTACTTACATATAACTTGCCGAATAGACAAGGCAAAACTACAAATAAATAAGCAGAAAATTCTTGCCAGTTTGCTCTGTTTTCCCCTTCAGTTTTGGAAAATAGATTTAAATTTCATGTTTGACTTTTGTAGTGAGTGAACCTACAGCAACTGCACACATAGTTTGGCTTTTCAGAATAAGCTGTATTAAAATTATAATATCTTGTTCAAAATTCTCAGTAGCAATACCTATATTCTCTTCCTCAATACCTGTACCTATGAATTCCTCATTCTCCTTAGAATCCTCTTCATGAGGAAAGAACTGAAACTGCACATCCTCACAATCTTCTTTTTTACCTCTTGCCCAGTACCATGATAATGTACTCTATTCATCTCTCCTAAACATAACACTGGAGTCTTCACATAGTAAAGTCTCTTAGCAAAACTTCATATTTTTGAATGGTAAACTGCCAACATTCTAAAGTGATGAAAGGGTCTTTGGCACACTTTCTTGGATAAACATACTAATGAATGTCCTTGTAAATTTCTATGCTTTCTTACCTTGTATGGATCAAATCCGTGCAAAATTGATTTTTTTTACTATATCTTCCACATGGAAAGTCATGTATAGAAGTTCATAATAAATCAATAGATTGCTGACGAATGCTACAAATACTGCTATAATTCCATTGGTAAACAAGACTCTAACTATGACTTCCTTGAACTTCTTCAGCTATCACCTATTCAATATTTCTAGGAACAATCTCCTCTTTTTCAATCGGACTCCCACCCTTCATCTAATAATATCAACCAGTTGAAACAACTGAGTGTACTAATGCATTCTCTTGCAAATAACCTTCTTCATTAAAGAGCGGTTCTGTACTGAAGATATGCTTCTATTCACCAATAAAGATTTAACAAAAATTAGTTTTATTAAGAAGTCTTTTTTGGCTGCATTTCTTCATACCCAACACCATTTTATCCAATGTTCTCATCCTATTGATAATCAAAATAAAAAGCTTCCTCGTCAAGGCAAACGCCTTATGAACTACAGCCTCAATCCCTTTTTTTGTTTCACACCTTCTCTTCTCCTTCTCCTTCTGTCTTTTGAAGTTTAATAAGATTCTGAGATACCCTGGCACAAAACATTCTCACTCTAATTTCTTTTAATTGTTGCTGTCTTCTGGTTGGGATTTTGGCTTTCTTGATTCCAATCTAACAATTTTTTTTTACTTTCTGTGACTGATTTAAAAGTGTCCTTTTTTATTCTCAGCATTTCGCAAACATTTCAGTTTCCCACATACAGGCCCTCATTATGACATTGGCAGTAAGTGCTGCTTACCGCCACGGTGACGGCCACCAAAATACCGCTGCAGTGGCGAATATATGTTTGCCTTAATATGACACACACCCACCAATCCGACAGAATACAGCCACATACACAAATCTGCCAGACAAAAGGTCAGTGGAAAAGTGGCAGACCCAAAACCCATACCGTTACGCCAACAGAACTACTCCCATTACATTATGACCAACGAATCACAACGGCAGACATTCAATGGCGGTAAATCATTGGCGGTACATACCGCCACACACAAAATACACACACACAAACAACACCACATTGGACCATTCAAACAACACACACTTGACACCCATACACACACCACACCCACACACCCACAGCACTATAAAACACACACCCACATTCCCCACAACCCTTTACGTACAACAATTACTGCCAGGAGATTGACACGAACAGCACAGAGACAACTAGACACACATACCACATACACCCATACATCTTTCACGCACCCCATATCACACACCCCACCATATTACTCAACACACTCATACCAACACACCCCACAGAACACCCATGGCCCCACAAAGGCACCCCTGTTTCACTGATGAGGAGTTAAGGGTCATGGTGGAGGAAATTGTAAGGGTAGAGCCACAGCTGTTTGGAGAACAGGTACAGCAGATCTCCATTGCCAGGAAAATGGAGCTATGGCGGAGAACCGAGGACAGGGTGAACGCCATGGGACAGCACCCAAGAACAAGGGACAACATCAGGAAGAGGTAGAATGATGTATGGGGAAGGTACGTTCCATAGCAGCAAGACACCAGCTCGCCATACAGAGGACTGGCAGTGGACCCCCACCTCCTCCCCAACAGCTCACAGCATGGAAGGAGCAAATCTTGGCAATACTGCATCCTAAGAGACTCACTGGAGTGGCCGGAGGACTGGGCACTGGTAAGTCAACAATTACCACCTATCACCCCCATACCTGCATGCCATCTCACAGCCTCATCCTCACTCCCATCACTCCACCCCATCCCACATACTGCACCTACTCATATGACTAATCCCAATGCCAAGCCCTGCATGCTATACCAATGCATGGACAGTCCTCCCAGCCCTGCATGGACACCTATCACGTAAACATGCACAGCATAGGGAAACTAACAATCCCACGATACATCACCATACACAAGAAAAAGGTGGCCGGGCAACACCAACGATAGAGGGGAAGCCAGGGATGTACAGTATGTCACATATATGAAACATAATACATCACTTACATCCCCACAGGTACCCCAGCCAATGTCAGCAGAGAGGAGGTGCCACGACAATCCAGTCCTCCAACAGAAGATGCCCCCAGTGATGACAGTAGCTCTGGACTTCAGGATCTGGATGACCTGCCTGGCCCATCAGAGACCACTGGACAGTCGGTCACCCAAGCCCACTCACAAACCACCACAGAGCCTCCCCCTTCAGTATCCAACACCACATCACCTGTCCAGCGTACCAACACCTCTGTCCTGAGGACACGTCAATCAGCAGTGTGCCCACCTGTACAGGGACCCTAGGCCACACCTCGCCGCCAAGAGAATCAGGGACCTGAGGTCAGTGGCAGTGAGCACACTGTTAATGGGACAGAGGCACAGGCCAACAGGGACACTGGGAGGACTGCTGTGTGCAGGGGGAGGACAGGACCAGGGAACCAACTCTCCAGGAGGCACTCTCCGAGAATCTGGGAGCCTACTAACATTCCCAGGACACAATGGGCCAGATCCTTGACAACGTGCAGGAGAACAGGTGGCTGCAGGAGGGACAGTATCAGGGGATCAGTGAGGACTTGCAGGCCATTAACACCACCCTGATCTCCATAGCAGGGGTGTGAGCAGACATGGCCAACATCATGAGGGATGCAACAGCACACCAGCAGACCCCCACCACTAGTCAGTCCATTCACCAGACCTCAACTTCCGCTGCAGCTAGTGGGTAGGAGGCCCCCCAACAGGACCCATAGGCCACAAGCAGAAGGTGAACCACCCCGCAAACATTCCCTGTGAGCCAGACAGAAGACAGAAACACTTGCCAAGACCCCCGCCAGGAAATGAGACTCTCCTGATTGTCCCCTGGTGGTCCACTCAGTCACCTTGTCCACTTTGAACTGCCATTGCTCCCCTTCCAATGGCTCCTTGGACACTGCACCTATGTTACAAACAGACTGGAACAATACCATCAACCTTCCTTCATCATCACCCCATTCCATTGCGCTTTTCCCTCAATTTCTTAGCACTACAATAAACACCCTTGAACACAACTTGACTACTATTAATTTATGTTTTGAAAATGTGTATTTATGGAAACAGTCACACCCATTACAAATGAGCTGTACACTGTGAGAGCATAGACATAGGCCCTCATTACAACATTGGCGGTAAAAGGCTCTTATTGCCGTGCAGAAGACTGCCAAAACACCGCCGTGGCCGTGGAATTCCGCCACAGCTATTATGACCCACGTCTCGGAATCCGCCGAAATTCAGACACCCACACAAGACCTCCACACCAAAGGTCAGTGATAAACTGGCGAAAACAAAACCTCCACCGTCACGCCAACAGTAACACGCCCATGCTATCATGACCTACGAATCCACGCGGCGGTCTTTCAACCGCGGTATTCCATTGGCGGTACACACCGCCGCGCTCAAAATACACACACATCTCCAAAACACTGCCACATTGGACAATTCAAAATACACACACCTGATACACATACAAACACCACTCCCACACACCAAACACAATATAAAACACACACCCACATCACCCACAAACCCCTACGACCACAATTCACGGACGAAGGCCAGATAGACAGAGAGCACAGCAACTGAGAACCCCACCACACAGAGGCACACAACACCATCACCTATACAACATTACACGCACAAAACACCACACACCACTACACATCAACACACACATTAACACTTACACCACCCCACACATCACCCACACCACCCCATGACACGCCAAAGACACCCCCGGTTTGCCGAGGAGGAGCTCAGGGTCATGGTGGAGGAAATCCTACGGGTAGAGCCACAGCTATTTGGCTCACAGGTGCAGCACACATCCATAGCCAGGAAGATGGAGCTATGGCAAAGAATCGTGGACAGGGTCAATGCCGTGGGACAGCATCCAAGAAATCGGGAGGACATCAGGAAGAGGTGGAACGACCTACGGGGGAAGGTGCGTTCAGTGGTCTCCAGGCACAACTTCGCGGTACAGCGGACTGGCGGCTGACCCCCACATCCTCCCCCACAACTAACAACATGGGAGGAGCAAGTCTTGGCAATCATGCATCCTGCTGGCCTCGCAGGAGTAGCAGGAGGACTGGACTCTGGTAAGTCAAATCTTTACTACTTTATCCCCCCCACCCTACCTGCATGCCATCGCAAACTCCTACCCCTACCCTCACCCCCCATCACTCCAACACCTCACATATACCCCACTATCACAACCTACCCATCACAATACCAGGCCCTGCATGCAACAACAATGCATGGACCCCCATCACAGACCTGCATGGACACCCATCACCACAGCACACTAGATAGACTCACCCAGCCTACCTAATCAGCAATCACACAAGGCCAAGGTGACAGTGTAAGCACATCTATACAGGGAAACACACCCGTTGCACAAGATGGCACACACAGATACAATAACAATGCATTTGCATCCCAACAGGACCCCTACCCAACGTCACCGGACAGGAGGTGCCAGTCATATCCAGTCCCCCCACAGGAGAGGCCCACAGTGATGACAGCAGCTCTGCACAGCTGGATCAGGATGACCAGCCTGGCCCATCTGGGACCTCTGGACAGTCGGTTCCCCAGCCACAGTCCCAAACCACCACAGAACCCCCCCTCAGGAAACACAAGCACAGCACCCACCCAGCGGGCCAATACCACTGTCCCCAGGACACGTCAATCAGCAGTGAATTCACCACTACAGGGACCCCACGCAACCCCACTAACCCAGTCTCCAGGCACAACATCGCGGTTCAGCGGACTGGCGGCCGACCCCCACCTCCTCCCCCACAACTAGCAACATGGGAGGAGCAGGTCTTGACCATCATGCACCCTGAGGGCCTCGGAGGAGTCGGTGGAGAAATGGACACTGGTAAGTCTGATCTTAACTATCATATCCCCCACCCTACCTGCATGCTATCACACACCCCCACCCTCACCCCCTCCCCTATCACTCAACTCCTCACTAATGTACTCATAACACAAACCACCCATCCCAACACCAAGCCCCGCATGCAAAAACAAAGCATGGTCACCCCTCACCAAAGCATGCTCACTGCACATACCCATAACAACCCCCTAACCATCATCACACAAACCCACACACAGGAATGCTTGCACTGGGGTACACAAACACCCACCCATTGCACACCATTACACACACACATGCAATGATCATGCTTTTACACCCCTGCAGGACCACTACGGAACGTCACCACACCGGAGGGTCCAGACAACTCCACTCCACCCACAGAAGAGGCCCACAGTGACGACAGCAGCTCTCCCCTACTGGATCCTGATGACCAGCCCGGACCATCGTGGGCCTCGGGACAGTCGGTTCCCCTTGCACAGGCACAGCCCAACACTGACCTTCCACCCTCTGGTAACACCTGCACAGCACCCACCCAGCGGGCCCATACCTCCGTACCCAGGACACGTCAATCAGCGGTGTGTCCACCACTACAGGGAACCAAGGATAACCCACCACCCCAACAACAACAGGGACCTGGGGGCAGTGGTATTGGGCACACGGTCCAGGGGACGGAGGCCCAGAAACACAGGGGAACTGGGAGGGCTGCTGTGCGACAGGGGGCGGACAGGCCAAGGGAACCCACTCTCCACGAGGCCCTCTCCTCCATCATGGGAGCATACCACCACTCCCAGGAGACGATGGCGACGGTTCTGGCCAAGTTTCAGGAGACCCAGCGCCTGCAGGTACTTCCAATGACACTCAGGTGAGACAGTGAAACTGCACATTGCTTTGAATACTGGTATATTCTGTGTGGCTGTAGCATGAAGGCATTGACTTCTTTTTAATATCAACTTACTGTCACCTATGGTTTGTCATTTTGCAGATGTTTGTGATGTAACAACTGTGTCCTGATGTGCTGAATATAGCCAGCTACAAGTCATTATGGGGGTCATTACAACCCTGGCGGACGGTGTTAAAGGTGCGGTACTACCGCAAACAGGCCAGCGGACAAAAAAAAGGGAATCATGACCCTGGCGGAAACCGCCAACAAAGACAGCCACTTTAACACTCCGACCGCCACAGCGGTACAGACAAGCAGCCCGGCGGTTACCACCAACAGACAGGCGGGAGACAATGTACCGCCCACACTATTACAACCCACCAATCCGCCACCTTTTCCGGGGTGGATGCACCGCGGATAAAAACACGGCGGAAACAGCTTTTGCTATGGGAAAACGCTCACCTCAACACATCCCACGAGGAAGGAGGACACCATGGAGCCCGAATTACAAATCCTACCTGCACTTGTTTATCTGCTCCTTTACGATCAACAGCTACGTAGGCGCAGAAGATACCGGTGAGTACTGCACCTACGACACGGGGAGGCAAAAGTTAGGGGTTGTCAATAGCTGTGCTGTCTCTCTGGCCTTCTCTCAGAATTTCTGGTTGTAGGGGTTTGTGGGTGATGTGTGTGTGTGTTTTATATAGTATTGGGTGTGTGGGAGTGGTGTGTGTATGTGTATTTCGAATTGTCCAATGTGGCGGTGTTTTGGAGATGTGTGTATATTTGGAGCACGGCGGTGTGTACCGCCAATGGAATACCGCGGGTGAAAGACCGCCACGTGGATTCGTGTGTCGTAATAGCATGGGCGTGTTTCTGTTGGCGTGGAGGGGGAGGATTTGTTACCGCCAGTTTATCGCTGACCTTTGGTGTGGCGGTGTTGTGTGGGTGTCTGAATTTCGGCGGATTCCGTGATGTGTGTCATAATAGCTGTGGCGGTCTACCGCGGTCGCGGCGGTGTGTTGGCGGTCTTCTGCACGGCGGTAAGCGCCTTATACCGCTAATGTTGTAATGACCACCAATATGTGTACCATCAATCACCCCAATAATATTGGGGATATGTCCCACTGCATAGAATCCGGCATTCACAGTGGCCAATTCTTCCCCCTCGGGGAAAGAAATGTAGCTGCACATGTGTTTTACAGGGCAGACAACACTCTTGCCAGCATGATTGAGAACTTTGGTTGTGACATTCCTGCTGCCAAGCCCACTGTCACTTTGAAGGAACCAATTGCCAAGAAGTGGAGCACTGATAGAACTTGTACAAGAGGGGGGATCACAGTTGGATGATGGATAGATGAGATCAGGTCTGGCTCCAATTGGGCACACAGCTTTGTGATTGTGGCCCTGTCCAGTCTATTGGTGAGGATAATGTGCCTGTCCTCCAGTATAGCCAAGTTCACAAGGGGTCTGTACACATGGGGATTTCTCCACCTCCTATTCATCCACAGCAGTAGGTATCCAAGGGACACAAGAGTGAGTAGGCTGTCACAAGTGGTACAATGGAACCACAACTGCAGTCTACATGGTGCACTTATGTTATGGGACAGTGTCAATGGCAAGGTATGTGCCAATCTAATCAGTGATGCAGTTATTATCAATATTAATGTTACCTCCCCCTGAAATGGCGACCTGTATAGAGGGACAGGTGGAAGTGAGGTAATTCTGCCAACATTGGGTGTCGTGGCTGAAGGTGGTCTTGCACCGCTGTGCAATTCCTCATGGGATAATATGGGGCTCTATGGAGCACAGTGGCCAATAGGGATCTGTGCCGGTGATGACGGTGTACACCGCCGCTGACGTGACCGCCATTTTCTATTTGATTCCTCACTTGTTTCCTGACCTTAAACAGGAGAGCACCTACACTGCATGTGCTGCTGTGACCTGTGTCTGGAACCTACCATGGCCCGTGTGACTGGGGAAAGGGCCCTTGCATTCACTTCGGAGGAGTTGGAGCGACTGGTGGATGGGGTCCTACCTCAGTACGGACTGATGTTTGGGCCTCCAGACCAATAGGTGAGTACACTTTGGGCACGATGCATGTGGTAAGGATGCATGGGGATGTGTGTGCAAGCATCTTGTAAGGAGGGGTTAGGGGAGATGTCTTGTGGTGGTGTACATGGTGTGCGCTGGATGAAGTGTCTGCCGATGAAAACGGTTATGGTGGGCCATTTGTGTAACGGGCTGGACTGTTTGTTTAATGGGGTTCTCCTGTCTGTATTGCATCTGTAGGTCAGCGCCCATCAAATGAAGGGAATATGGCGTGCCATCGCCAAGGACGTGTGGACCCCGGGGGTCTATGGCAGGCAGGGCAACCACTGTCGGAAACGGTGGGAGGACCTGAGCGCTGGGCATGGAAGACTGCGGAGGCCCAGCTGGGGATGGCCTCCTAACGAGGAAGGGGTGCCCGTCGGACACTGACCCTCCTGATGGCCCGCATATTGGCGGTGGCCTAACCTGAGCTGGATGGGCACTTGAGGGAATCATGGCAGCCACAAGGGGGGAGTACACTGGGTATCATTACATATTTTGGCAGGTGGGGTGGAATCCAGGCGGTGGATGTGTGTTAGTGGGTGCCCCTAAGGCCAGGCCAGACATTGCAGTGTTGGTCATCTCAAGGGTAATGGGTGTATGGCAAATACAGGTAACCTCTCTTGTTAGCAGTCCATTTCAGGCAGGGCACGTGGGTCCCAGGAGTGCTGCAGTTGGCGGTGTGTGGCCCCCATCTTGCCTTAGTAACTAGCCATATGACTGGCAGTGCAATGCCTAGAGCTTAAGCCTGTTCCCTATGTGTGACGGTGATGTGTATGCCAACTGTGGTGTTTGTGCAGTCATTGGCGCAGTGTGTCCTTTGTCTCTCTCCCCCTCCTTTCTTGTTTTGTCATCCTGTCCTTGTGTGCATTAGCATCATCAGGTGGAGGAGCAGGGGCACTGGTGACAGAGGGAGCTGCATCCCACAGGACCCAGGAGGCAGAGTCCACCGATGCCAAGGGAACCAGTGGGACGGAGGACGAACCGAGCACCACGGAAGAGACTGGAGGTGGCAACACAGACTCAGATACCTCCTCTGATGGAAGCTCCCTGGTGGTGGCGGACACCTCTGTGACCATCCCAGCTGCAGGTACAGACGCCACCCCTGTACCAACACCGCCCTCCCAGTAGCCCCTCAGCGAGTTGCCCATGCCCGCTCACCCAGGAAGGAGGGCATCTCCTTCGACCCAGGCACCTGAGGCCCTGCTCCAGTGAGCCCTGCTGCCCTGAGTGAGGAGGCTATTGACCTCCTGAGATCCATCACTGTAGGGCAATCAACCATTGTGAATACTATCCTGGGGCTGGCATCCCAGATGCAGCAATGCAATGCATTTGTGGATGGCATTCATGGTGGATTGGCAGCCCAACAGAGATCAATTCAGGCTCTGGCCTCCTCTCTGATGGCAGCCATTGTCCCTGTTTCTACCATCCCCCCTCCAACTACCACTTCCCAGTCCCATTCTCCTCAACCCTAACCCATCCCAGGTATACATACAGACAAGCATGCACACAAGACAACAGCCAAGAGTGGCACAGGCAAACACAAACACCACACTCAACCCACAAGCACTCACACAAACAACATACAGTTGCAGACACAACAACATCCACTGCCTCAACTGTCTCCTCTCATCCTCCTCCACCTCCCTCGTATCATGTCCACGCTCACACCTGCATGCAGCACATCAACATCCACCACCAGCATCACCACACCAAGCAGCACACACACCTCACTAGCATCAGCGCCACAACAGCCATGCATGCATCCCCGCTGTCCTCTCCCACCCTGTCTGTCCTCCCTCCTAAAGGACACAAACGCAAGCACTCACACACCCAACAGCCATCCACCTCACATCAGCAAACAGATCATGCACTTGCACCCAAATCCAGCAGATATACACCTCCTACAATCACTCCCTCTATCACCACTTCCATCACTCCTCCCTCCTCCCGCCCCACCATCCCTAAAAAACTTTTCCTTGCCCAACTCGACCTCTTCCCTCCCCCCCATCCTGCCCGTATGAGCAGGGTACAAAAGACCCAGCCCATCACCTCAGCCAAACAGGAATCGGAGACAATGGCGGCACCTCCTTCTCGTGGTGGTAAGGATACTACACCTCCAAGCAAGAAGAGGAAGGAGCTTGCACCTCCAGGCAAGAAAGGAAAGGAGCCTGCACCTCCATCCAAGAAGGGGAAGGAGCCTGTACCTCCATCCAAGAAGGTGAAGAAGCCATCCACCCCTGCTAGAAGGTTAAGGAATCCATGCCCCATGTAATGGAGGAAATGAAGCCCTCTAATCCGGCGGAGGCTGTCAGGGTGATACCTCCACCACCACCAGAGTTCACGGGCCCCCACCACCAGCTGAGGAAGTGCAGCCATCACCACCTGCAGAGGCTACCCAGGAGGAACCTCCATCCACTACCACACTGCATTGATCAAGACCTGCAGTGGCTGTCCAGAGGAACCTCCATCCACCACCACACTGCAGCCATGACCAAATGGAGAGGCTGCCCAGGAGCCACTGCCATCCACCACCACACTGCAGCTATCACCTACTGTAGAGGCTGCCCAGGAGGAAACTCCATCCACCACCACACTGCAGCTATCACCCCCAGCAGATGCCATTTAGGCCATCCTCTAGGGGCTGCTGTACGAGGGACCCCCTCTAGAACCAGTGGGAAAGTCACCCACCTGAGAGACTGTAGCCTTGCACCCTCCAAGACAGAGCAATGGGCATGGTGCCCCATCCAGAACCAGTGAGGAAGTCACCCACCTGATAGACTGTGGCCTTGCACTCCCCAGGACAGAGCAATGAGCAGTTTTCCCCATCCAGAACCAGTGGGAAAGTCACCCACCTGAGAGACTGTGGCCTTGCACTCCCCAGGACAGAACAATAGGCATGTTGCCCCATCCGGAATCAGTGGGCTTGTTCCAGCATCCGGCTGAGGTGCCCTCCCTCCCCCTGAGGTGCCTGCCCATTTTCAAACGGATGCCCCTGCTGAATACTATCCGGATGAGGTCAGGATTCAAGTTGGACCTTAGACTGTGCCCTGTGGCCATGTGGGACCTTTGAACATTGGACTGGGCAGTGTCCCTTTGTGTACATGTGTTCATATCAGTTTCATTGACAAATTGAAGATGTTACTTAGATGTTGATTTGATTACAAAACTTTCTTCCATTCCTATTGTCCTTGCATTATTCTGCTGTTTTTTGGGGACAAATTGTTTTTTGTGTGCAGCTGTTTGTGTGTATGATGTGTGTGTGTTGGGTATGTGCCGTGCTTGTATGTCACTCTTGTTTTCCTCTCTCCCTCCGTTGTGTGCTAGGCAGCTGTACTTACCGTTGTCGTCTTCGTCAGCGTTGGTGTTCCAGATGGAGCAAAACGTAGAAGATCATAGGGAAAACTTACAGTTCGGGTTCCATGGCGACGTTGTTCTTCCCCGTGTCTCTGATGGTGAGTCCTTTCTCTTCTGTGATGTGTTTCTGCCAGGCTATTGATGAGGTTGGTACCACCCCGGAAAAGGTGGCATATTGATGAGTCATAATATGGTGGGCGGAACTTTGTCTTCCGCCTTGCTGTTGGTGGCAACCACCGAGGTGTGTGTTGTGTCTGTCCTAGCGGTTGGTGTGGTACATTGGCTGTCTATGGGAGTTATCAGCGCCATGGTCATAATTTGGCGGTAGTTACCGCCAGCCTGTTGGTGGTATTACCGCCACTTTATCACTCACCACCAGTGTCAAAATGATGACCATAGTTTTTTTGTGCAAAATTAATCACTATAGAAATCAATGACAGCAAACTCGAATAAAATGCATATATAATCAGGCAATGCTCTCACAATTGTCATCTTCTGTTTCTAGGTTGAGGGTATTGAGATGTCCTGTGAGCCAGCCGGAGAACCTTGAGCAGTTCCTGGCTCAAGCGGAAGCAGCGGCTTAAAGTCTTGGAGCTGGTGAGGAACGTAGAAGTGGAACATTCGGAAACACACTGCACAGGAGGACTTAAAGGTATGTCTGGTGGGTACCTTAGGAGTGCAGAAGGCTCAGAGGGTGGGGTACCCCTAGAGCACAGCTGATTTTCCGATGCAGGGACCAGGGAGGTTGGGTGCAGTGCAGATAGGTCAGCCAAGGGTGTGCATAAAGGAGACTTTAGAGCCTGGTGCAGGTCATTTGGAGGGTGGATTGCAGATTAGCAGGGCCACTCTGGGGGATGGTTCTGGGGTGTTCCTCAGTCCCTTGACTGGTGCTTGCTTCTGGTCCTTGGAGAGTCTGGAGTGAACCTTTCTTCTGGGTGTCGATGTTGGTGGTCCAGTACCCTGGTCTATGGCACGTCTCAGCCACTGGAGGTTGCAGTGCCACCAAACTTGGTACACTTAGAGGGTTTGTCTTGTGGGTTCATTGGGTGGAATTCTATCTGGCTGCCTTGTCCATTTCATTGGTCAGCAGCCAGTCAGTGAACTAGATTTCAATGGATCTTGCCTGCTGGGTGCAGGGAGTGATGCCTTCAATCTGGAGGGAGGTTCTTGGCAACATTTAGAAGGTTGGAGGTCCTCTGGGGTTTCTTAGAGTCTGTCCAACGCCCATTTGACTCCTCAGCGGCAACTGTAGAGTCCTGAGACTGGCAGGCAAGGTTTGGCACCTATTTCTTCTTGCAGCAAGACTTCTGGTCTCAAGCCTGGGATCCTGCCTGAGGGAGGAGGTGTAACACCTCCCCCTAGGAAAGGATTTGTGTTCTAGCTCCTGAGAATAGATGGGCAATAACCCAGACCACTCTTTAATAAGAAGGGTGGGACTGGGATTTGCTTGACAATGACTAGTGCCCATCTGCAAAGGGATTCTGTTATTACTGCTCATGAATGTCATCATTTCTTTGCACGTGTAGAGTTTGACATAAACATTTTCTTAGAAATACAAGTATTTGACTAGATATTTATTTCTTAGCAGTACTGTGTGCACCTTGAGTTATGAGTTGTGTTTATTCACCTGTATGTATATCCCCCCAAGAGAGCTTCAACTGCTAGTGCACAGGCACCCCTGAGAGTCAAGTGCAGAAGGGGTAAGTGGCCCAGTTGCACAGGATCTATAATTGGTCGGAGCTCGAGACATCATGAGTGATAGGTCTCAATCACTAAGGTTGGGGACTTTAGTCTGTGCATGCCCAGTGGCCTTCTGAAAGGGGTTCTGACATACATCATGACATATTCCAATCCTCTGTATCAAAACATCACCTCAGCATATTAGATGCACTGATTTACTCAAGCATTATAACTCTTACAGTCCCTCAATATGGAAAACAGGAATACAGGAGTGTTTCAGAAGATAATATGTGATCACTGTTGTGTGTGGCGTGCCAGACTGTTAGATACACACGTGATGGTGAATACTTCTGTAAATATAAAATTGTTAATAAATTACTTTAAAATTACCATTTTGTGTGTAACTATGTCATATCAATCTTAATAAATTTATTTGAGAAAAAATATAAAATCTAAGCAACAGTTGACGAGGTGTTCAGCGCATCACAGACAAGGCATATTAAACATGAGGCATGCCACTACTCAACTTTAATTTTCACTGAAAAGAGTACACATTGTCTATTGACAAGGCATATTAAACATGGGACATGCCACTACATAAGTTTAATTTTCACAGAAAAGAGTACACAGTGTCTATTGAATATCACAGAAAAAGGAGAGAGAGTGCTTCTTCTAAGCAACCGTATATCCTCCACACATACAGCTAATCCTCACAAAAGGTATGGCAGTCTACTTGTCTCTTATTCTCCCTCTCAGGAACAAAAGAGTATGAATTTGGGCAGAAAAGCCTCACCTACATTATTGTGGCAATCTCCATCATTGGTTAGTTTGTCCCACTAAGGTAGGGTAATACAGCCATTTTGGTCTCAACCTCTGTGGGAAGGAGATCAAAATAAGTGATTCTGGCTATACAAGGTTTCCAGTCCGAACATTCAAACTTCCTCTGTGTATATCCCATGTAATGCCTTTATTTGGTGGGCACACAAGAGAGGGTTAAAAACCAATTCAGGATCATTACTGTGAGCTTATCTCTCAATCATTCTCAATTTCAAATGTGAAACCTAAGGGTGATCTAGAAAAGGTATAGATTTTTTAAAAGAAGACAAAATTATAAATTCAACAAGGGGTCCCATTTGTCGATCCTTTAAGATTTTGCCAAGGAAAATAACGGTTGAAATAAAATATTATTGAAAATGAATAGGAAAAAAGGGCATTTGTGGCAACATTTTCATCTGTAACTTTCTGTCACAATGGCCTGTTGACAAAAGCAATATACCATTACATCCACTAGACCCTTCTGGTTGTATGAATATATAGAGTTTGTAGGTTATCTAAGAACCCAAGATACCCAGAGCCAACAACTGCACTGTACTATAATATGGTTATTCATTGTCCTCTGAGTATAGACCAATTCTTTTAGCCAAATAGGCAGAGTTAAAAATGGGAATCAAGGAAACTAATGTATTTCAGAAATTGGCACAAGATATGGAGTTGGGGAGCAGTGATTTTTTCTGCATATTTGAATTTGTGGGTACCCGTACTAGCATATGATTTGGATGGTATTTAAAAAAAATATTTCTTTCTTATAGGCTGTCTAGCATTTGAGAAGCACACCTGAAGGGATATCCAATAGGTAATAACAAACGTTCTACTATTCTATGCTCCCACAAGTCTCCCGATAAAAATGGTATCTAACTTGTATGGGGAGGCCTAATTCCTGTGACAGGAAATGGCCCAAAGCACAACAGGGATGCATTGCATTTTCCCACCAAAAAATGACTCTTTTTTTTCTAATGTGGGTGGCTTGAGATTTTGGATACTAACTCAGCTGGCACCTAGGGAAGCCTGGCCAACCAGTAAATTTTTTTAAACTAGACACCTACGGGTATTCAGTGTGGGCTGAGTTGCATGGCTTTCACCATGTCTTTTGACCCAGAATGCCTTGCAAACCTCAAACTGTAACTAAAAAACTAATCTTCCTCATTTCTTTGATGGAAAGTTTTGGAGTCTGCGGGGGACACAAACTTCCTTCCATCCGGAATTCATCCAGATCTTCTGATGAAAATGGTACCTCACTTTTGTGGGTAGGCCTAGTGCCCTCGAGAGGAAACTGCCCAAAACACAACATGGACACATTACGTTTTTCTACCGAAAACTGACCCTTTTTTTCCGATGTGGATAACTCAAGATTTTTTACCCTAGCTCAGCCGTTACCTAGGGAGCCCTAGCCAACCTGTGCATTTTTAAAAACTAGACACCTATGAGTATCCAGGGTGGGCTGACTTGCATGGCTTTCACCACATCTTTTGACTGTGAATCTCTTGCAAAGCTCAAACTGTGACTGAAAAACACATTTTCCTAATTTCTGTGATGAAAGTTTTGGATTCTGGAGGGGGGCACAAACTTCCTTTCATCCAGAATCCACCGGGTCTCCCGATAAAAATGGTACCTCACTTGTGTGGGTGGACCAAGTGCCCGTGACAAGGAAGGGTCCAAAAGGTATTGTGGCGATAATAATAACTATGGCAGGTGTGCTAATTAGTAGAGTTGGGAGGAGCTTGTGGAGTTCTGCTACACAAAATTCCATGGAGTGGTTGAAAAACTCTGCGAACCCCACTGAATTCAGCCAGAAGGCAGAATTGCTGGATGTGCCCAATTGCACTATGTTTTTTCACGTTCAAGAGAGCGATGTGCATTCTTGCACTAAAGACATCATGCGGACGGCACCATGTAGTTCGCATGTCTGCGGCCATTTTGTATTTTTGTGTCTCTCTGTGTGCATGGTGACAGGCCTTACTTTAACTCACCCTTTATCTTTTCAATCCGACCCTTTCTTAATTATTCACTTTTTTTCCCTTTATTTCATCAGTGTGTCTTGGTGTTTGTATATTTTACATTTCTGTAATTTTTTGTGTGTTTTTTGTGACTTTTTTAATACTTTATTGGTTTTTTTTTGCTTTTCCCATTACTTCAGTAATTTTTTCTTTCTTCTTTCCTTCTATTTCTTCCCCATCCACCCAGATCCATGGCAGTTCAGGGCAGTAGAGGGAGTGCCGACTGGTAACCGCTTAACTTGCGGATGTCTGCGCTGCCAAGGATGTCTGCAATGCCAAGTCCCCTTTTTACCAAGCCCGAGGTGGCAGCACCTGTGTTCTTTGTGCAACGCCACCTACCCTCCATGCTGGCAGCAGGCGGCAGGCCTGGGAGTGGTTACGCCCTTCTGGAGTGTCGACTGCTGTGGGAGAGGGTGCCCCAATGTGTGCCTCAGCACATTGGGGTCCAGCTCAACCAGCAGAAGTTGACACACCATTGGGCGGACATACTGGACAGTGAGCTGGACCTGCTGGGTATTGAGGTGTCAGGGCTCAGTGAGTAAATAGGCATTTATTTGTTTTGTGTGTTCCACAATGCTATTTTATTTCTAATAGCAGTACTGGCTCTCAGAGGCAAGTTAAGTTTACAGTATGAAGAATACTATGTGATTCAGTTTGCTCAGTCAGCACTTCCTAATTGTATTCGGGGTGCATTTGGGCTGATTATTTAAGAAGTCATGCAGACTGAGATTCCTCCTGCCATCAAGAAGAGGATAGTGGTGGTGGTAGTAGTAAGTGATATCAGTGACATAGCATTCTCTTCTCTGTGCCTTTCTTTATGTAGCTTATGCAGATCCTACCAATTGCAATCTCCCATTGATGTGTAGTATGCATCTAAACATTGAATAAAAGGAACTCTGAGTCGGCCCATCAAGGGTAGTTGAGAAGCAAAGATCATTCATTGCAATATGAATGCATTAGTTGTGGTAAATTTAGTTTTGGTTTATGAAATTTGGAGTATTGCTTAGGTGTAGGAAATTAATAGGTCAACTCAAGTCGTTAATAGTACTATAGGCAATCTGATTTAGAAAAGTACAATGTTACTGTGTTTTTTTTGCCTGTCAAAATATTTTTGGGGAGTGTACCACCAATCTATTTGCATCTTCTTTATTTCTTACCTCGGTACCCAAGGAGAGGGCAATATCTCAGGTGGGTCCGGAAGACGAGGGTGCCACCGCCACCACCAGTGTGGCCTCTGGTGGATCATCTGGCCCCAGGAAGTATTCCTGTTATATTACTTCTCTAACATTCACCTCTCCTCATTTAGAATATTTTTTTATTTTTTTACTGTGCCTCTCTTTCTTTTTTTGTACTTATTTTCATTCTATCTAAGCTTTGTTAAATTCTTGATATCCTTGCATTTATTTGTTTTTCATGTTTTTGTACCTGTCTCCCTCCTGTCTATTCTAGTATGTAGCTTTCTTCTGTTTTATTACTAAGCTAAGCTTTCCATTCTTCCCTTATCTATATTGTGGACTGGCTCTGTAAGACTCAGAGGACAGATTTTTAGGACAGGTACTCCCCTGAGAAGATTCTATGCCCAAATCAGCTTTCCTATTCATGTTTGCGAAGGTTTTCCTTTCCTTGCTCATACTCAATTCAATTAAATTTATTTATTTCATGAATTGGAACTCTGAGGAGGTCCACATGCATAGATAGAACCTAAAATATCATAAAACAATAAAGAAAACATTCCTATATAGAAAGTGAGTGAAAACATTGATTCTCTATAAAATGTGATTCATTTGCAATACTTCCCACCGAGCATATATTACTCAGTCAATCTCGAACAATACTTTCAATATATAAAATGCAGCAAACCAGAAGAATTAACTTCTATATAAAGTAATATTAAAACATATCCCCATAAACTCATTTCATACTGTACTTCCCATAACATACTTCATACAGTGGAGAAGAGTGGTACCCTAGGCGGCACCAATCTTATTACTTTCCCCAACGCATGATACTATTTCCCTCCATAAAGGTCAGATCAAATGCACACACTTAAGGCCCATAGTAGAAGGTAATCTGTAGAGAGCAAAACAACTAGCCCTCTACTTATCAACCATAAATTACAAAAATATTATCATGGTCTCTTATGCTGTAGAAACCCCTCTTACTTATTTCACAGTAAGATTCGTATAAAGTGCCACCAAAGTACCAAAATAATTAACTTTATTTAATTTATCTTACAACCACAAATGCATAAAAAAACTCAATGTAGATTTAAAAATACCTGAAAAAACATAAAAATCCTAAAACAGAATAATTCATTAGGTGGGTTATACAATCATTTCAAGGGCTCTCCTGCCAAGTGTATTTTAAAGTTCAAATAAAGGTTTCAGCTATTTTTTCCTCAATCTAGCTAAAGTGGGACAAACAAGTAATACATGTTTAAGGTACTGCACCCCCAATTGGCAAAATTCACAGGTGTTAGATAATCCATCCCGTTTGGAGGTTGGATCTCTAAGTGGCATTCTATCCAGTCTCAACAGAATGTGGATGCTCCTCACCCCATGTGGGAGATTCCAAGCTAAGTATGGTTGAGAGTGTTTAAAAATCACTGATTTGGTTAATGTGACAAGTCTACTCTTTAACTGACAGGACTCAAAATCCAGGGAAAAAGCTTTGCACCATGTAGCCTCTTTCAAGGACTTTTTAAAAGTAGTGGGTGGTAGCTATGGGATAAGTTCAGGGTGAAACTCAAGCAATCGCACAGCAAGATTATAATTTCTAAAGAATATAGATTTTTCTCTTGGTATGCTGAAAATGTCTATGAATGCTAGATGTCTTACGGTGGATTCCACACTGTGTACCAGGTAGTAAGCCCTCCGGACCACCGCCGCAAGGAACTGTGCAAAGGCATTCTTAATACCAAATTCGAGCCTTAGGGCCGCCACTGATGTCGAGTTGTTTCACAAAACCAGGCGCCTAGGACCTGCCTTTCTGTCTTATCAAGGAAATCCCATTTAGAGAACTCTGTACTTTCTATAGCATACAGAAGGGTAGCCAAAATCTTTGCTTGGTAAGCAGTTAGTAAGGGGGGGAAGTGGCACAGGAAAAACTGCATTACAAAAGGCCACTAATCCTTGTGCCTGAGAGAGAGCCTTACTTGTGTAATTGCAGAGATGGTCTTGGTCGCTGTGTGAGCAGGATAAGATTTTCCCCAGGAAACAGTAGGTTTTTACCCGCTCCAGCTTATGTTGACCCTGAGACCAAGATAAATTATTTTTTACCAGACTTTTTCCTTAGGAAACAAATGACTTGAGATTTTGATATATTAATTTTCAAGTGATGCTGCGTAGTGTATTGATTTAGAATGACCAAACGCTGATTTAGACCTTTTGGAGTGAGGTCGATCACCACTATATCACCAGCGTATAGAAGGAAGGGGATCAAATACCCTCCAATTTTGGGTGCAATGCCATAAGCATTTCCTAGAGTACTAGGCAAGGCATAGATATGTAAAGAAAAAAACAATGGTGCCAACAGACAACCTTGCTTCAATCCATTGTCTGTAGGGAATTCTGAAGGCAGGCCCTGCTCTCCACCTAAGAGAACTTTGCATCAGGTCGAAGAGTGCAGAGCTATGGTCAAACATTGCAGATTTGGAGGGACACCCAACTCATATAATTTCTTCCATAAGATCTTCTGATCTACCCTGTCAAAAGCCGTTGGAAAATCTATAAATGCAACACATACTATTCTGCCCCTGATATGAATTTTTTTTTCATTTATAATTTGCATTAACAGTAATATGTTCCTTTCTGAAACCTGCTTGTTCCAGAGGAAGTATTGAGTTTTCCTTGACCCAGGAGGTTAAACGTGTAAGAATACTTTTAGCAAATATCTTACCAGTTGCGTTCAACAGTGCAATTTGATGGTAATTTATGGTTAGAGAATTATCTCCCTTTTTAAATAGGGGGACTATAACACTCCCAGCTCAGAAGGCCGGAATTCTACCTTGAAAATAGCAATAATAGATGACCAGATTGGGAATTCTTGCCCAGAGCTGGGGCTCATGTTTAATTACTGTCATAGGGACCTTATCGGGACCCATTGCTCCAGAGGTCCGCATTGACCTTATAAACCCCTCAATCTGAATAGCCGATGGGCCGAAGCTGTCCATTTCAATTCTAATACTTGTACTCTGGTCCAATTCCCATGGCTCTGTGTTCTGATTTACTTATTCAAATGACTACTACCAGCATTCAGCGACCAGTGACCAGTTACCAGTGAGCAGCAGTCAGTTATCAGATATCAATACCACCAGTGGTACTGAGGCCGGGAGACCAGGGATTGGGAGACCTGAAGGCCTGGACCCTGGGCCTGGAGTGCTGGAGAGTGCTGGGGAGTGCTTAGGGGTGTTTGGGGTGCTCCGTGCACCACACCTTACACCACTCTGCTCTGTCGAGCTGGGGCTGAGCTAAGACCGCACCTCCTACTGCGGTTCGCGTCTTCTTGTTTGTTTGTGGCCATTTGCTCACGATCTCTGCCCGTGATCTCAGCCGCAATCCCGAGGCCGACAGGTAGGCCCCAGGCCAGAATGATGGTTTTGGGGGGATGCTAGGGGCAGCCACACACCCAGCTGCCACATGCTGCATTGATCCGAGACCTGATCCAGTGTCGGCAGCTCTGAGGTTTCGGACAGGCAGTGCACCAAGGCCACTCCTCCTGCACATCAACACGTCTACGTCTGAGAGCTCACCTCATATTCAAACGGGATACTGAGTGAGTGGCCATTGTCATGGTGGCCCTCCCATGTTGTGTGTATGTATTATTCAGTTATACAGTAGTATAACATACCAGCACTTTCGATGACGGTGCAGCATGCCTGGAAAGTAGTATGAAGACGGTCCCATTGCATTTCTCAACCAAGACCACACCAAATGACCATAGGTCCTCCTGGATTGACCAAATATTTCACTGCTTCACTGACGTAGCTCTGTCACTCCATTAATAAATGTTTTTGGTTGACTTTAGTACACCATAAGGGCATTGCCTGTGACCCCCATGCTTTAGCAGCTACAGTGGGGGTTGAGTTCTTAATGGCCTTTCTATCTGCAACTCAGCAGACAAAAGGTCATAATGAATGGATGCTACAATTGATGGGTTGATGAAAACAGCAATGAAGGATGGACAGATAAAATAAACTATGGGTAAAATGGTATTAGAGTGAAAGGACGTGTGGGTGGGTGAAAGGATGTGTAGGTGGGTAATAGGAGATGCATGGGTGAGTGAAAGGATGAATGAAAGGGTATATGAGTGCAAGGATTCCTCAGTGGGTGAAGGGTGGATCGGTCAAAGGATGTATGGGTGGGTTAAAGGGTGGGTGGATGGTAACATACAATGCATGGGTAAATAGATGGATGGGTGAAAGGATGGTTGAAATGGTAGATGCTGGATAGGTGAGTATATGGATGGACTGATGGATATATGGATGGCTCGATGGGAGAGAATGAAAAGCTTAAATGCTGGGTATCAAAGGGTGAATAGAACAATGAAAAGATGGATAGATAATTGCTTGAATCAAGAATTAAGGGAGATCTGTCTGTTCATCTACTTCTCTTGGTTAGCATGATTATCAAAACTTTGGTTCAAAGTGGGGCTTTTTAAATTTTCTGTCTTCTCCCTTGACTCACTGTAGCTGTTGAGCAAGGCAGATATGTATCCTCCCACCAATCATCATTCATTACCTCCCTGACCATTAGTCACATATGCTATTATGACACAACTGCAATGTGGTTTGATTCAGCAGTACAATAGTGTTGTCTGAACAATGCACACCTGCTTGAGTTAATGCAGCATTTACAAAGTTGTCAATGCACTGCAAACTTAAAATAAGGTGTGTTTCACTTCCCTCCAGTGCCCACGCTGTCGCCTCCTAGTACTTCAGTCCTTTACTCTTTCCAAAGTTCTGTCCCAGCCACCTAAAAAAATTGAAAAATTCCTCTTTGGCATGGGCTACATTTATGTGCAAGTGATTTATATTTCATGGCTTCCATAATGGATTCATGCCAATTAAAATGTTACCCTTTCAACATTTGTCCACTACAGTGAGACATGTGGGTTAAAAAATGGTGCTTATGCAGTGAGTTGGTGTCGCTTTCACAATGTCTGCCCCGGCAAGTCACATGTCAATAAAAATCACACCACCTGGGAGAATTGGGGTGCGGGTTCAATGAATGGATGGGAAAGGGGATTTGGGGAAAGGTGCGACAAAAACAAACACTACACAAAAGAGACAATGACAATATTCATGGGGGAGCTGAGAAGCTCACCATCATCACAGTAGAAGGAAATAAAGGAATGAGCATGACATAGTTTGGGTAAATGCATTACAAACAGTCCTTCAGGCTCAGAGAGACCCAAGATAGTATATCCCTAAATCTGCTGTCTTCTAAGTTTGAAAAATGCTAATTATGCAGAAGTGAAGTTAACCCACCCAGTTCTAAAAATGATGCTTGGTACAAGGAAAATGACACTGTATTGCCAAATTGGGCGGTACATCTGCTGTTGCATAGGCTCTCATTATTCTAATGAGACTACTGAATTTGGGCGGCAGAATCACTTGCATTGTGGGAGGCTGAGTCTGAACCCACTACAGGTGACACATGTAGGCCTAATCCGGGTTTTGCTCCAGCTGATTAGCAGTGCCTCATCTCCACCCTGGAGCAGGGATGATTCGGCAACCGAGTGCATGACACAATTGATTTTGCAGGGAAATTGTGGTCACTCAGATTGCATCCGTTTCTCTCCTTTACATTAGTCTCACATATACAAGGTCAAAAAGAGGCAAAAAATTCAAAAAGCTTTTATTGACGTAACTGTATCTTGGATAATAAAGCATGTACTGCAATAACTAGGACGATAAAGCATGACAGGATTAAAATTGTGACCAAGAGAGTAAATCATAAAAATAACGCTACCATATTGTCACTAGAATTGTTAAAATAATTCCTACCTAGGCTATGTTAGAGCACAGCATGTTAAGCTCTAATTCTGCCCTTCAGGTTCCCCTGGGAAGACATCATCCCTCATACCGAAGCAAGAGGCTTGTAGTCTACATAAACAGCTGTAGCGAAGCAATCAGCATACAGTTGTGGTCATCTGGCTGGAATCTCCCTCTAACATACATGGGGCAAAGTAGTGTTTTTTATAATAAAACAGCTGATGTTCCAAGAAAGGATACATATGTAAGAGTGTGTATGTTTCTATGAACACTAGAGACAAAGCGTTACCACGTTTGCCGGCAACCTATTTTACTGCAGTCTTGAGAAAAGCACAGAGCGAAAGAAATGTCTTGTTTAAGAAGGCAGTGCTGGCCTAGGCAAAGAACAGCTAGATAGAGAGAAATAAAACAAGACCACAAATGTAGCTATTGTTAAAATGATAAACAAAGCTGCATAAAATATATCTTAGTTAAAGTGCACAGCGGCAGGCCTAGTTAGCTAAAATAATGTGTATGAAGCTGTAACTAAAATGACTACACAACACTACATTGTTCTTGGAAAATCTACCACAATTGGGTGAATGGCTGAACCTGTACGGTAGCCATCAGAAGTGCTGAGCTTTCACCAAGTTTGGGAGAGGACTAGGAGAAGGCCTGTGTGTTGAAAAATAGTAACTGTATTATAGAGTAAACGAGAAGGACAGAAAGATGCAAGGTAAGCTTCATGAGGAGTCCGGAGTGTACCAAGAAGACTCAGAGGCAGAACAAGAACATAAAGAGGAGCTCACGTTTGAGCCAACGATGCAGCAAACACACACTCAGCAGCATTTCCCAAATCAACACACCTCTCTTCTTTTCACAGAGTTGAGTGAGTGCTAGGCATCAAAGTCTTCATAATCAACATGTTTTTTCTTTGAAGTTGATAACTTTACTTTCTAGATGTTGTGGTGGTAGCTGAGCTATCGAATCCTTCTATCCTTCTCCTCCTCCTCCTCCTGATTCCAAGTAACTCTGTCACACTCACAACCAGAGCAAGACAGACATGTGTAGTGCTCTGCTGTAAGAACAATAATTAAACAGAATTGGAGTATTTTGTGTAGATTTGTGTTGTTAGCTAAAGTGACCGGCCTGGTCTCTGAAGAACCAGAAAAGAGGAGTAGACCCTCAAGGCAAATTTTGAAGATTGAAAGACCAATCACCTTCATGACAAAAATATCACCCATCAGCCCCAAACATTGCAAATCATTGAAATCAAGTTTGCAAATTTGTTGAACATCCTCCCTTACTGTCTGCCACTACATACATCATCAATCATCACTCACAATCGCTCAATATGTCATCACTCATTGGTGAACTCTTTGATGCTAGCAACACATTGGAATTTGTCATTGGAACCAAGAGTCTTTTAGTCAATTATCTTATGTGGCAGCTCTGCTAGGTGAGTCAAAAAAGGATAGGCAATGGCATGTGAGGGATACAGGCATGGTCTCCATTGTCCCAAAGGGAATGCAGAGACTTCTTCACTTCACATTGGTGCAACTCTAATCTGGCCATATTTGTGACAAAAAAATAGTGGGGCAGAATAATGGTGGGACACAAACATAGGGGGTGATTCTAAGTCTGGCGGGCGGCGGAGGCCGCCCGCCAGACTTCCCCCTCCAAAATACCGCTCCGCGGTCGAAAGACCGCTGAGGGTATTTTGGGTTTTGCACTGGGCTGGCGGGCGACCGCCAAAAGGCCGCCCGCCAGCCCAGTGCAAAACACCCTTCCCACGAGGACGCCGGCTCAGAATTGAGCCGGCGGAGTGGGAAGGTGCGACGGGTGCAGTTGCACCCGTCGCGAATTTCAGTGTCTGCAAAGCAGACACTGAAATTCTTTTTGGGGCCCTCTTACGGGGGCCTGCCATTGGCATGGGCACTGCAGGGGCCCCCAGGGGCCCCGCGACACCCCATACCGCCATCCTGTTCCTGGCGGGAGAACCGCCAGGAACAGGATGGCGGTATGGGGTGTCAGAATCCTCCATGGCGGCGCAGCTTGCTGCGCCGCCATGGAGGATTCATTTGGGCAGTGGAAAACCGGCGGGAGACCGCCGGTTTTCCACTTCTGACCGCGGCCGAACCGCCGCGGTCAGAATGCCCAGCGGGGCACCGCCAGCCTGTTGGCGGTGCCCCCGTCATTTTAGCCCTGGCGGTCTTGGACCGCCAGGGTTAGAATGACCCCCATAATGTTTGACTAGCTACATTTTTCTGTAAAGAAAGAAATTCAATGATAAATAGATAAACAGTTCTATGGTGGCACTGGCATACTCAGTCTGAGGAGTAGAGTTCATCCTCAAAGTCAAGTGGTTCACTGAGAAGTTGGACAGCTAACATACTTGGTTTTGCCCAATCATCCTCGTACTCCTCCTATGGTGTTTTGGGAGCAGTGTAATCAGGTAGTGTGAACTATTGCTTCATTTTCATCATGGTCAATCTCGCCACAATTTGAGACATGATACTAATCCTTCTCACTGTACTAACTGTACCAGCTTCACTGAACACATGCTCAGGAGACACACTGGGTACAGGGCAAGCCAAATACTTTATTGCCAGCCTGTTGAGTTCTGACCATTGGCAGATCTTCCCATACCAGTACACCAATGGGATATGATCAACATACACCTCTCTTGGGTCATCCAGATACTCTTGGAAAATCCTCTGAATGGTCATTGGTGCTGCCACTTGCTCGACCTCTTTTGTCTTTGCCTCTGCACTGGAGTTTAGACCTGTCACTTGAAACCAAGCCAATGGAGAGGTTGGGTTCAATTCTTCTGATGCTGTTGTTGTCAGTGTTCTTGTTGCTGGTGTTAGCTGCTGTGATGAGACAAGACTGCTGCAGAACTGGAGAGTCGAACCCTAAGTTCCAGCCATTCTTCTTCCTGGTGTCCAGCCTGCTCAACAATACACTTCTTGTATTTTGAAATATCCCCTTCAGAACAGAAATGAAACTGTGCAGAATTGTTTTGAACATGGATTAGGTAGGGTGGCACAGATGTACTCTTTGGATGAGAGATCACAAGGCAAGCAAAGCTCTCAACCAAGGCAAGTGCTTCTGCATTTTCGTTCACACCTCCTAGTGCGAACCTTTCAGACACCTCCTTCAGTTGTCCTGTAGCAGATGAAACAACAGGATAGCTTGGCCCATCGTACCATCCTCCTTGCTAACTTCCTGTGTGAAAACCCCAAAAGTTTGTAGTATCTGTTTCAGGCATTTGACCAGGCCCCATGTGTCTGCATCCATGGTTATAGCTTTCCCAATTGTATTTCCTCCTCTTTGAATGACACAGTCATTGATCTGTCTGTACTTCTCAAACAGATGCACCTCCTGTAACAAGGCTTTAACTGGTACTCCAATAGCATGATGAACAATCTGCAATTGCTTCCAGGCTTTAAAAGAATGGCTGAAATAAGTGCAAATTGATCTATAAATGGTCAGTATATTGCTAACACTATGGCCCTCATTCCGACTTAGGTGGGCGGCGGGCTCCGCCCGCCAAGCGGAAACCGCCATTTGGCCATTCCGTGGTCAAAAGACCGCGGAGCCAATTCTGGCTTTCCCGCTGGGCCGGCGGGTGCCTGCCAAAGGAGCGCCCGCCGGCCCAGCGGGAAAGGCCCTGCAACAATGAAGCCGGCTCCGAATGGAGCCGGCGGAGTTGCAGGGGTGCGACGGGTGCAGTTGCACCCGTCGTGATTTTCACTGTCTGCAATGCAGACAGTGAAAATCTTTATGGGGCCCTGTTAGGGGGCCCCTGCACTGCCCATGCCAGTGGCATGGACAGTGCAGGGGCCCCCAGGGGCCCCACGACACCCGTTCCCGCCATCCTGTTCCTGGTGGTAAGAACCGCCAGTAACAGGATGGCGGGAAGGGGGTCGGAATCTCCATGGCGGCGCTGCTTGCAGCGCCGCCATGGAGATTCAGCCCATGCAGGGGAAATCCGGCGGGAAACCGCCGGATTCCCTTTTCTGACCGCGGATTTAACACTGCGGTCAGAATGGGCTGGGAAGCACCGCCAGCCTGTTGGCGGTGCTTCCGTGGTCGTCGACCCTGGCGGTCGATGACCGCCAGGGTCAGAATGACCCCCTATGTCTTCTTTTTTTAGAAAGTCTAGCACATGCAGGTTGATGCAGTACCCCAAACACAGGAACCTCAAAAAACCACCATCTGCCATGGCTTTGACTATGTTACTGACATTGTATGTGGGAACAAATCCAATTTGGAGACCTCTGGGTCACAGCCATTCAGACACTTTGCTGTTAAATTAGTCCAAGATGTTTGCAGCTGTATGTGATTTCTCCATGGTGAGCATGGCTGCTGTTGCATGACACTGAACGCTCTTAAAATGTTCTTCAGGGTCAGGACCTGTAGATAGCTTTTGCTTTACTCCTGCAAAAGAGATCCAATGTGCAGTGATGCACATGTAATTAGTCACCTGACAAATGGTCCACGTCAGTCATCAGGTGCATAGTGTGGGCAACAATGTGCTGATAAGCTTGTTCAAACAATTGTGGCACATCGTTGTGCAGCGCTGGAACAGCCAGTCTGTCAAAATAGGCCCTACTTGAAGCCTACCATTTTGGACAGATGTCTGCCACAAATTCTAAGAATCCCACTCCTTACACAAAAGAAAAAGAGAGGAGGTTTAGCACTAACATTTTTGCCAGCTTCCCATTCACAAATGTGCCATTGGGTGGTTGCGGTCAGTGGGTTCAACCTGCCTGAAGATGCCAGTAATAGTAGACTGGATTGTCTTCTTTTGTGGGGCCGCTGACGCAGGTGACGTTCGAGATGTAGGTGGTAGAAGACTCAATGCGAATCATGGGGCAGTCGCTGTATGCTTTTGTTTCTCCATCTGACTCTGAGTCTTCTTGTGCCATTTCGAGGTCGCTGAGGCAGGTGATTTTGGTGCAGGACAGGGGTGCTTTCCATGAGGATGTCACCCTCTTCTTCATCACTTCCTACTGTGATTAAACTTGTAGCTGATGTTTCCTGACTCTCCTCACCTTCACCACCAAGACCACGTTCAGTATTTTGTTTAAGCTGCTCCTACCACCAGATTGTGTTATGTTTTCTCATGCGGGTCATTTGGCCTCCAGGTCCTTGATGAACACTTGCATGGCAAATGGATCATATTGCAATGTTCTCATCCTGTTTACCAATATTTAAAAAATCCCAAACTGCTGAGAAGTACTTTCTTAGTGGGCCACTGCCAATGACTGAAAAAAGAAATGGAGGTAGGTCGGTGTATTGTCAATTGCCTCTCAGTGGTGCATATTTCTGGTAGGTAGGGTAGTGATTGGTACAGGTCTCAGCTGGGGCTTTACAAATATGGGATCTGATGGTGCTACCTGTGCCACATCCCTCGGAACAGGTTGAATAGTAATGTTGGATTCCTCTGTGCCAGCTTACACAATGACTGGCTCACCATCATCATCTTCCTCATCATTCCTTTAAGTGATTCTAGGGCTTTCAGGAACTTTTCTTTTCCCCTCCCTCTCCTGGAATCTCTTGGACTCTGCCAAGGTCATCTCCATGTCCCTATCATCATCATCAGAAGTGGTGCTTGGAGAAGATTGTGGAGTAGTACCCTTCCTTTTCCTTGCTGGAAATCTGGGAGCCAATGATTCTAAAAGATGGTGTTCTTGCTTGGCAGGAAGCTCAACCTCATGTTTTGCTCCAATTTCAGAAAGATCTACTGTTGCTGGCAGCTGTCCACTTTGCTCTGTTTTCTGAAACGATTGAGTACTATTTTGTGAAAGGGACAAATCAAATTTAGTGTTGCAGTGGCTGTCTCACTGACCAACATGGTGCTGTGCTTAGGTTGGGGTGGTGCTGTTGATGTGGGAGTGCTGCTCCCAGGTTCGTCCCCGGAGGCGAGTGTGGCAGGCATATATCTTCCATAAAAGTTGTGGTTGGCATGCCACTGGTTGAAAGCTGCTCTTTCTCACTGACCACTTTTTTGGGAGCAACTTCTTTTGGGGCTGTCTTAAAGCTCTCAGGTGCCAGTGGCATGGAACAGATTAGAGAACTGAAGTCACTATACAGGCCTTTTGTTTGGCAGTACTGTGGGTGATGTCTCTTCTCTTTTGCAACTAAACGCAACCAAGCAAGAAAAACATGTAGTTAGTGAAACGTGGCATTGCTGACAGTTGAAATAGCACAGGAAAATGCAATTTTAGTGTGGTTGGTTACTTACTTAATAAATAATAATTTATCCAAACATTGTGAAGTCAAACCACACTACCATACCATAAAATTTCATTTCAAACAAGGGAACACAATGTACAGACATAGCTCTTTGCTTTATCTCCATCTACTCTAAAGGAGACATGTGTGGTAGTCAGAGAGGTGCATGGGTGAATGGAATAACCATTTCAATACCTATGGTAGGCAAGGTTAGAATAATAATTAAGACAATGAATGATGCTACTGATGTGTCTGGAGTGCACTGTAGCAGGGTTTCCAGGAGTGTTGTAATTTAGTAGCAATTAGATTAAGCATTAGCAGAAGACATCTTGTATTTAGCAACTATTGTGAACATTTCGAGGAATCCATTTTGTTTTCATGGCAGCCATTATCTCTGCCACATGCTGCCATGTGCTCTGTCCTTCCTTCCTGTTAACTATTCTTGAAAATCTGTCTAGTGACAAGTTATATTTAGCATCTCCCACTTGGCACATGCCCATTAAGGTCTGCAGCTGTTAGTAATTAGTAACCGACAGTAATGTGTCTACTAGTCCTTGAAAACTGTTAGCCCCTCCTACCTGTCGACTGTGCATTTCCATATGACCTTATATGTATACAAGTCTTGCCTCTATAATTGTACCACCTTCTTTTAGCCCCTGCGTGGGTATAAAAGGACCATGCTCTCTTAGTTCAGTGTGCTACTTCAAACATTACCGAAGGGTGCTGTTTGAACTGTAGTACCACCTCATGAGGTATAATAAACTTTGTCTTTTATTTCAGTTTCTGTGCCAACTTCTTCCTATATGGTCTGAGGACTTTGTGCAGAGAAGGGTGAACCCCTTGCACTAGTAGGCCTTGCTGAGGCTTACTTCGACAGGAGGATATGGAATTATAAATTAAAAAACTGAATTCTGTAGTGCGGCTGTGTACCTATCCTACATGGAGGGATGGATGAAGGAAAAATGAAAAAAAATACAAAAATAAATGAAAAAATAAAAAAACATAAAAACTTTAAAAATCTAAAATAAAAAGTAAAGAAATAAAATAAAGAATAAGAAATTAAAATGATTAAAACATGAAAATAAAACAAAAGTAAAATAAAAAATAAAAAAAATAAATACATTTTTTTTTTTAAATAACATTAAAACAAAAACATTAAGTTATAAAAAAATTATCAATAATTCCCGATGTTTGCAGGGAAGGACAACAAGAAAAAAACTATTGTGAGGAAAGGAGTTGCAAAATAATAAATGCAAAAAAAGGCATGTAATAATATAAGCACTGTTCTTCAAAGCATATTCTTAGTATACATATACTACAATGATCCCCAAGCATACTATGAAACTAGTATCACATTCATCCATGCAAGCCTATGGCAAAGACACACTGGCTGGTAACACAAAATGGCTGCCAGTCACAAGTGAGCAAGCAGGCATGGAGAACAAAGAGCACATGTGTGGGAAAACTGGGCTGATTGTAGAAGCCCCCTCCCTTTTTGCCCCAATTGTTCACTCATACTGGAGTTTTTCTGACTCTGATAGTGCCCTGGACACTGCTAAACAGTCCCAGGGCCTGTACTGTGATTAAAATGGTATATGCAAATTAAGCTAATTATCACTGACTGTGCCAGCCTACCTATAAGTCCTAGTATACGGAAGGGCAAGTAGGTTTAGGGACCCCAGTATAGATAGCACACCCATATGTGCACTGTTGTGGATTCCAGTGTCATTTTAAATACAGGCCTGCCTTGCTGGCTGCTTTTAAGCTAAAGTTAACCCCAAATTCTACTTTGGAATTAAATATACCTCCAAACTCCAGAGCTAGCTTACTTTTACCTATAGGTCGCCTTAAGGTATGCCCTAAGTGTCCACAGGTTTGGGTGCGGTGTAACTATAAACAGGGAGTTTATAAAAGATGTTTAATAGGCTTTGGTGAGGGAAACACTGCCATTTGTTTTCCCCATTGTGGTGAATGGCTCTATAGGCCAACATAGAGAGACTTTGGGGGTCATTACAACATTGGCGGTAAAAGCCGCTTACCGCCGTGCAGAAGACCACCAACATACCGCCGTGGCCGCGGAATTCCGCCACAGCTATTATGACCCACATCTCAGAAACTGCCGAAATTCAGACACCCACACAAGTCCACCACACCAAAGGTCAGTGATAAACTGGCGAAAACAAAACCTCCACCGTCACGCCAACAGAAACACGCCCATGCTATTACGATCCACGAATCCACGCGGCGGTCTTTCAACCGCGGTATTCCATTGGCGTACACACTGCTGCGCTCAAAATACACACACATCTCCAAAACACCGCTACATTGGACATTTCGAAAGACACACACCTGATACACATACAAACACCACTCCCACACCCCCAACACAATATAAAACACACACCCACATCACCCACAAACCCCTAAAATAAAAAATTTGAGATATAGGCCAGAGAGTGAGCACAGCTATAGACAACCCCACCACACAGAGGCACACGACACCATCACCCACACAACATCCACGCACAAAACACCACACACCACTACACATCACCACACTCATCACTACATACACCACCCCACACATCACCTACACCACCCAATGGCACGCCAAAGACACCCCAGGTTTTCGGAGGTGGATCACAGGTGCAGCACACCTCTATAGCTAGGAAGATGGAGCTACAGCGAAGAATAGTCAACAGGGTCAACGCAGTGGGACAACACCCAAGAAATCGGGAGGACATCAGGATGAGGTGGAACGACCTACGGGGGAAGGTGCGTTCCGTGGTCTCCAGGCACAACATTGCGGTTCAGCGGACTGGCGGCGGACCCCCACCTCCTCCCCCACAACTAGCAACATGGGAGGAGCAGGTCTTGACCATTATGCATCCTGAGGGCCTCGGAGGAGTCGGTGGAGGAATGGACACTGGTAAGTCAAATCTTAACTATCATATCCCCCACCCTGCCTGCATGCTATCACACACCCCCACCCTCGCCCCATCCCCTATCACTCCAACTCCTCACTAATGTACTAATAACACAAACCACCCATCCCAACTCCAAGCCCTGCATGACACAACAAAGCATGGACACCCCTCACTAAAGCATGCCCACTGCACATACCCATAACAACCCCTAACCATCATCACACAAGCCCCCACACAGGAATGCTAGCACTGGGGTACACGCTTACCCACCCATTGCACACCATGACACACACAGATGCAATAATCATGCTTTTATACCCCTGCAGGACCACTACCTAACGTCACCAGACAGGAGGGTCGAGACATCTCTACCCCACCCACAGAAGAGGCCCACAGTGATGACAGCAGCTCTGTCCAACTGGAACCTGATGACCAGCCCGGACCATCGTGGGCCTCGGGACAGTCGGTTCCCCTCGCACAGGCACAGCCCAACACTGACCTTCCACCCTCTGGAAACACCAGTACAGCACCCACCCAGCGGGTCCATACCTCCGTACCCAGGACACATCAATCAGCTGTGTGTCCACCACTACAGGGAATCCAGGATAACCCACCACCCCAACAACAACAGGGACCTGGGGGCAGTGGTAGTGGACACACGGTCAAGGGGCACAGGGGAACTGGGAGGGCTGCTGTGCGACAGGGGGCGGACAGGCCAAGGGAACCCACTCTCCACGAGGCCCTCTCCTCCATCATGGGAGCATACCACCACTCTCAGGAGACGATGGCTACGGTACTGGCCAAGTTTCAGGAGACCCAGTGCCTGCAGGAGGAACAGTATTTGGGCTTCAGGGAGGAGCTCAGAACCATCAGCTCCGCCCTGGGCACCATCGTAGGGGTGCTGAAGGACATACAGAACAGCATGAGGGACACTGTGGCACTCCAAGGGGCCCCTGACACTAGCATGGACGATGAACTGCCCACCACCTCCGCCGGCGCTAGCGGACATGATGCCCCGCCACAGGACCACCACACCAGAACCCCACCCCGTACAGAGGGAGAACCACCTCGCAAACGGTCCCTGAGATCCAGGAACAGGACAGAGCACGATGGTAAGACCCCCGCCAAGAAATGACACCACCCTGATTGTCATCCCACTGTCCCACTTTGTAACCCTGTCCATATTGGAACTGCCCCAGCTCCACTTCCTATGCCCATATGGGCAATGCACCTATGAGACTAAGAGACTGGACTCTGCCATGGACATTCCTCCACCATCACCCATCACCATTTTACCATCCCCTCCAATAATCAGCACTTCAATAAACACCTTTGAACCACAAAACAATCTGGAGTCAGTCTGTGATATTGAAAATGTGTATTAGCTATAACAATGACAAAATCCGTTCTCAATAGTAATGTCAACATACCTATGTCACACATCACAAGTCCACGAAGGATGCAAGCAGATGACACACGTTGGTAACCACACCTGTGAAACCGTAATGGAAATGTACAACTCAGTTACCAAATACTGCTTGAAATTGACAGACAGGATAGAGGTAGACGTGTGAAAGTAAAAGTATTAGTAAAGAAAGTGTTCTCACCTGTGTGTCACTGGAAATATTGCTGTATGACTGAGTCCCTGTTGTCAATGTCTTCTTCCTCTGCTTCCTCCTCATCACTGTACACAGGCTCCACAGCTGCCACAACACCGTCATCTGGACCATCCTCCTGCAGAAAAGGCACCTGGCGTTGCAAAGCAAGACTGTGAAGCATAGAGCAGGCGATGATGATCTGGCACACCTTCCTTGGTGAGTAGAATAGGGAACCACCTGTCATATGGAGGCACCTGAACCTGGCCTTCACTAGGCCGAAGGTGCGTTCGATCACCCTCCTAGTCCGCCCATGGGCATCATTGTAGCGTTCCTCTGCCCTGGTCAAGGGATTCCTCACTGGTGTCAGTAGCCAAGACAGGTTGGGGTAACCAGAGTCCCCTAATAGCCACACACGGTGCCTCTGGAGTTGACCCATCACATAAGGGATTCTGCTATTCCGCAGGATGTAGGTTTCATGCACTGAGCCAGGGAACATAGCATTTACCTGCGAGATGTACTGGTCTGCCAAACATACCATCTGTACATTCATGGAATGATAACTCTTCCGGTTCCTGTACACCTGTTCACTCCTTTGGGGGGGGACCAGAGCTACATGGGTCCCATCAATGGCACCTATGATGTTAGGGATATGTCCCAGGGCATAGAAGTCACCTTTAACTGTAGCCAAATCCTCCACCTGAGGAAAAACGATGTAGCTCCTCATGTGTTTCAGCAGGGCAGACAACACTCTGGACAACACGTTGGAAAACATAGGCTGGGACATCCCTGATGCCATGGCCACTGTTGTTTGAAATGACCCACTTGCTAGGAAATGGCCCACTGATAGCACCTGCACTTGAGGGGGGATTCCTGTGGGATGGCGGATTGGTGACATAAGGTCTGGCTCCAACTGATTACACAGTTCCTGGATTGTGGCACGGTCAAACTTGTAGGTGATGATTAAATGTCGCTCCTCCATTGTCAACAGGTCCACCAGCGGTCGGTACACAGGAGGATTCCGCCATCTCCTCACATGTCCCAGCTGACGGTGCCTAGGAAGGACAACAGCGACCACAGTGTCAAGCAATTCAGAGGTATGTACCCACAGCTACACAGAACACGAAACAAAGTCCAAAAGAGTTGTCTGCATGTGTGTTGAGTCCAGGCCTCGGTATGTGTGACGCAGTTGAAAATGAAGCCATGTGGGCCCCTGAAATGGCGGCTGTCTGACCTCTAAACTGGGACAATGGGATGTGAGGTAACTGCGCTGGAGTTGTACACTGTCGCGGTAGGCGGTCGTAGACCGTGGCTCAATGCTGCATTGGTTAACATTGGACCCTATGGGTCCCAGGAGCCAATGACGAAGTGCGCCGGCGGTGATGATACGCACCGCGGCGGACGTCACCGCCGCGGACGTCACCGCCATTTTCTATCTGTTGAATCACTCGATACCTGATCTTCGACAGGAGAGGACCTATACTGCAAGTGCTGCTGTGACCTCGGTCTGGAAGAGACAATGGCACGTGCATCTGGGGAAAGGGCTCCTGCCTTCACTGCACAGGAGTTGGAGAAGCTCGTGGGCAGGGTCCTCCCCCAGTGCACGCTACTCTACGGTCCTCCAGACCAACAGGTGAGTACATAGGGTGCAAGTTGTGTGGGCTATGCCTGGGTGGAGAGGGCTGGATGTAAGAAGGAAGGGGGCACAGTTCTGCGAGCATGAATGAGTGAGTGTGAATGCATGTGCCACATGGCAAGGGCAGGGATGTGGGCCACTCACTTCGACGGTGCAGTTGGTAATGACTTCTCTTCTTCCCCTGTACATGTCATGTAGGTCAGCGCCCACCAGAAGAAGGATATTTGGCGTGCCATCGCCAAGGACGTCCGGACCCTGGGGGTCCACCAGAGACGGAGCACCCACTGCCGTAAAAGATGGGAGGACATTCGCAACTGGAGCAACAAGACGGCAGAGGCTCAGCTGGGGATGGCCTCCCAACATGGGAGGGGTGCCTGTCGCACCATGACCCCCCTAATGTTCCGGATCCTGGCGGTGGCCTACCCTGAGTTGGATGGGTGCATGAGGGCATCACAGCTGACACAAGGGGGTGAGTACACTCTCATTCTGCTGACTTTGCACGCAGTGGAGGTGTCTGGGTGGGGGAGGAGGGCTGTGGGTTTCCCTAGGCCAGGGCGAGTTCCGTAGGCTAGGCCCCTCCATAATGCAGGCCATGTGGCACCCCACCCCACCTCTGTAGAGTGCCAAGTACAGGTATTCATGCCCCTGTGTCATCTATGTGTGCAGATGTCGGCCATAGCCATGTAGGCCATATCCCAGGAACTGCATCTGTAGAGGCCAAGAGCGCGGCGTAGTGCAGGGGGCTGCTGTGTCTGTATTGTCCGCCAACGGTAGCGGTAAGCCATGCACTCAACCTGTCTTTCTTCTGTCGTCCCCCCCCCCCTTTTTGTGCTTTCCCTGTTCTTTTGTGCATCAGCATCATCAGGCGGAGGTACAGTGGCACCGGAGCACGAGGAGGCTGCATCCCACATCGCCATGGAGGGCCACACCACGGACTCTGAGTACACCAGTGGGATGGAGGGCGAGGGGAGCTTCACAGCGGTCACCGGATCAGCAAACAGCGACACGGACTCTTCCTTCGATGGGAGCTTCCTTGTGGTGGCGGCACCATCTGTGCCCCCCACTTCAACAGGTACAGCCGCCACCCCCCCTACCAGCACCGCCCTCCCAGCAGCCTGTGTCCTCTCCCAGTGTGTCTGTGCGCCCCCTCCCAAAGTACACAAACGCGGGCACACACACACCCAACATCCATCCACCTCAAGACAGCCTCCAGAACATGCACCTGCACCCAAATCACCTAAAGTTACACCTCCTACAACCACCTCCTCTTCCTCCACTCCCAGACCCCCTCCAGCTACCCGTCCCAGTGTTCGTCAAAAACATTTCCTGAGCAACGTTGACCTCATTCCCCCCCCCCCAATTCATAGGTCCCGTAGTAGCACCTCAGCCCAAAAAAGTCCGGTACCAGTGGTGCCTGTTAGAGGTATGTGGAGTGCACCGGGCACCAGGGCAGCCAGTGTGACACGGAGCCAAAGCACAGTCAGTACCCCCCTGTGAAGCCCCAGAAGTTAGACAGTGCCCGACGGGAGAGGGTGAAGACTCCTGCCGGCAATGCCGCTCTCAAGGGTCCCGGGGGGGAGTGTCGAGTCAGCTGTGACTCCTCCCAAGGTGGGGAAGGGGCAGAAGAAAGCGCCAAAGTCTGGGAAGAGCAGCACAGCGGAGAAGGCCGCCATCATTCCCGCTGCCCAGGACGCCACCGCCAGCCCGATCGTCACTGGTCAGGAGACCACCGCCAGAGTCAGTGCCCTGGAGGGAAGCACAATCGTCACTGGTCAGGAGACCACCGCCAGAGTCAGTGCCCTGGAGGGCAGCACTATCGTCACTGGTCAGGAGACCACCGCCCAGAGTCAGTGCCCTGGAGGGCAGCACAATCGTCACTGGTCAGGAGACCACTGCCAGAGTCAGTGCCCTGGAGGGCCCAGGCAGCCACAGCCCCACTGGGCAATGAGGGACCGCCATGGCACACACCGCTGCACAGGTCAGAGACAGCAAAGTGAAGCACCGCTGAACAGGGCAGAAACTCCCATGGCAAGCACCGCTGAACAGGGGAAGCACCGCTGAACAGGGCAAAGACCGCCATGGCAAGCACCGCTGAACAGGGCAAGCACCGCTTAACAGGGCAAAGACCGCCATGGCAAGCACCGCTGAACAGGGCAAGCACCGCTGAACAGGGCAAGCACCGCTGAACAGGGCAAAGACCGATGAACAGGGGAAGCAGCACTGAACAGGGCAAAGACCGCCATGGCAAGCACCGCTGAACAGGGCAAAGACCACAATGGCAAGCACCGCTGAACAGGGGAAGCACCGCTGAACAGGGCAAGCACCGCTGAACAGGGCAAGCACCACCAACTCAAGCATCGCTAGCCCATGTGCGGCAGGGGCAGTGACGGAACTGGGACCGTCACGGGGAGAGTGATGCACTCTGGGCACCAGTCCCCCTCCAGAACCAGTGGAGAACGGCATCCACTACCTCAGTCCTTAACAGGATGAAGCACTCTGGGCACCAGTCCCCCTCCAGAACCAGTGGAGAACGGCATCCACTACCTCAGTCCTTAACAGGATGAAGCACTCTGGGCACGAGTCCCCCTCCAGAACCAGTGGAGACTGTTATCGACTTGAGAGTCTGTGGCTTTGCACTCCCCAGAATGGTCGAGTGGGCAAACCACCCACTGTAGAGACTTTTGAGACTGTGGCTTTGCACTCCCCAGAATGGTCCAGTGGGCAACCCACCCACTATAGAGGCTTGTGAGACTGATCCAGTGGGCAACCCACCCACTGTAGAGACTTGTGAGACTGTGGCTTTGCACTCCCCAGGATGGTCCAGTGGGCAAACCACCCACTGCAGAGACTTGAGAGACTGTGGCTTTGCACTCCCCAGGATGGTCCAGTCGGCAAACCATCCACTGCAGAGACTTGAGAGACAGTGGCTTTGCACTCCCCAGGATGGTCCAGTGGGCAAACCACCCACTGCAGAGACTTGAGAGACTGTGGCTTTGCACTCCCCAGGATGGTCCAGTGGGCAAACCACCCAATGCAGAGACTTGAGAGACTGTGGCTTTGCACTCCCCAGGATGGTCCAGTGGGCAAACCACCCACTGCAGAGACTTGAGAGACTGTGGCTTTGCACACCCCAGGATGGTACAGTGGGCAACCCACCCACTGCAAAGACTTGAGAGACTGTGGCTTTGCACTCCCCAGGATGGTACAGTGGGCAACCCACCCACTGCAAAGACTTGCGTGGTGCTGTCATCCGGCTGAGGTGCCCCCCCCTTCCCTTCCCCCTGAGGAGCCTGTTGTATTTCTATCTGATGCCCCTGCAGTGTTCTCTCCGTTTCTGGACAGGTATCGTGTGTGGGCCTCGCCCATGCATTGTGGGCCCAGTGGTCCACGGACATTGGATGGTGCATACCTGCACTACTGATCGTGATGTATATATTTTGCCATTTGTATATATTTCTGTATATATTAGCTTACTGTATTGTGATACATTACAATGGTTGTACTCATTTCCTTTTGTCTTTGCATTCTTCCGGGGGGGGTTGGGGGTTGTTACTGTGATGTTTGGAAATGCATTGGTGTGTGTGTTGTAGTGTACGAGGGTTGGGGTGGGGGTGGGAGTGTTGCGTGTGTGTGTCCCTGACTTTTTCCTCCCCCCTCCCCTATGTCGTAGGTGCAGAACTCACCGTTGTCTTCGGCGCCGCCGTTCCTGATGTTCATAGAGCAGGAACACTATCGCAGGGAGTATTTGGAGTTCCGGCTCCATGGTGCCCTCCTTCCTCGTGGAGTGTGTTAAGGTGAGCGTTTTCCCATTGAAATGGCTGTTTCCGCCGTGTTTTTATCCACGGTGAATCCGCCCCGGAAAAGGTGGCAGATTGGCCTGTTGTAATACTGTGACCGGTACTTTGTCTCCCGCCTGTCTGTTGGCGGTGACCGCCGCGCTGTTTGTCTGTACCGCCATGGCGGTCGGAGTGTTAAAGTGGCTGTCTATGCTGGCGGTTTCCACCACGGTCATAATTCCCTATTTTTTTTTCCGCCGGCCTGTTTGCGGTCTTCACACCGTCCGCCAGGGTTGTAATGACCCCCTTTATGTTAAAATAATAAAGTCTTATTTTTCATTGTAAGGAGCTAAATTTAGCAAGTTTAGTATCAAGTTAAACGTTATATTAAATTGCCACTGTTGAATTTAATATAACTTGAACAGTGAAAGAGTTTTAGAACTCTTGCTAAATGTTACCAACTTCAGCCCTGTAGTGCCCATCTCTGATTGATCAACCTCTGGCAGCCTGAGCCAGGCTGCCTTGAGGAGGGGTGAAGTGGCCTGGGCTGAAACAAAGGAAGCATCAGTTGGGAGGAGTTCTGCCTCAGCAGATGGTAGAACAGGATGGGGAGAGCAGCCAAATTGGACTTCAAATGAGGGAAGGACATTTGGGACATCAACTGGACCTCCCTCATTTCTTTCAGCCCCAGACAGCCAGGTGCACCCTGATTGGATTAGGAGAGAGCTGGAAAGAAGTGTGTTAAGGGAAACTTAGCCACACCACTATCTGGGCTCAGCCATATCTAAACTCTAAGATTGAATTTTTGCCATCTTGGATTTTGGAGGAATGTTGCTCCCTCGGATTGATTTTTGCCACACTTCCAGGAAAGTGGTCATTCAAGAGGGTGGTGGCCTACACATGACTTCCAGGATTTGGCCGGGGGCTCATGGAAAGGCCATCTGACGATGTTGAAACAAAATCAGCTTGCTGAGGAGGGTTGTCTGACATTGCCAAAGAAAAACTCCAGAAAAGTTTCCAAGTTCCAAGGTAAAAGGTTTGACCTGTGCTGGAGGCCTCCTGCACAGGGTTTCCGAGGAGGGCTCAATCAAGGTCAGTTTCAACTTTCGACTTGGTCCTGGATGAAGATTTCTGTCCCAAAAAAGTTTCTAAATCTGAAAGTGAAAAACATTTACAGCCTCATTATGACTCTGGCGGTTGGTCATGCTGTGGCGGTCCTCCAATGTCAGTCTGAACCACAGTGGTTCACGGCCACCACAGTAATACACAACACCACATTGGATGGATTTAAAAACAACACAGCTGACACACATTACCCCCCCGAGACACACCTACATACCACACTATAAAACACACCCCTTCATACATCACAATCGTTTGCAACTCCCCCACAAAATACACTGTCCAGAACGGCCAACATTTTTTTTTCCAGTTTAATTGGCACCCCTCCATCTCTCACTGAGCAAATATCCAAACACCCACATCACACCCATGTGCACCCCTCAACTCTTTTTACTACCCATCACCTTTTCAATTCCCTAGCACCTATCTTTATTTTTGATTATTTCATTCCACCACCATGTCACCCCAAAAGAATCCCTGTTTCACTGAAGATGAGTTAAGAGTCATGGTGGATGAAATCATTAGAGTAAAGCCACATCTATTTGGAGCCCAAGTCCAGCACACTACTATTGCAAGGAAAATGGAAATGTGGCGAAGGATAGTGTACAGAGTGAATTATGTAGGTCCAACCTAGCGCACAAGGGACAACATCAGGAAGAGGTGGAACAGCCTCAGTGGGAAGGCATGTTCCATGGAATACAGTCACCAGTTGCAGTCCAGAACACTGGCGGTGGGCCCCCACCTCCTCCCTTACATCTCACATCATGTGATGAAAAGGTCTTGGCCTTCCAGCATTCTGAGGGCTTGACAGGAATACTACGGGGTGTGGAGTCGGGAAAGTCACAACTATAAAAGTGGCACCAGTATGTACTGACATACATGCTCACCTTTTGCCATCCTCTATGTCATCCCACTCAACAGTCCAGTATTGACCTGTCCACAGACCACTGTCTGGACTCCAACATGTGAACTATACTCACCCAGGGGAACTGCATGTCTGCATAGTGGGTTTAGTACAGGTATTGACAGCACTACAAAACCCAGCAGGCATTGTTCCAACATTACTAAAAACAGAACAGTGCAGCCTGCTCAAATTGAAAACTTAGTACAAACTCTACATTGGAGTGTACTAACTTGAGCGGATGGCATCTGTATCGCCTGTGTGTAGGACAGGAGCTGGCAGCAATGCTAAGACCAGGAGGCCCTGCTACTCTCACTGTACCCAGCCACAGCACTCTCCTCTGCCTCTATGACTCTTCACCCTCTACTCAACCATTAAACTGTACTCACCTGAGAAGATGGCATCTGTATAGTCTGTGTGTAGGACAGGCACTGACAGCATTGCTAAGGCCAGAAGTCACTGTGTACCGAATGCCAACCATCAGCACACTGTGTAGCTGTTCAAGTATCCCTGTACATGAACTTGCAATGGAACTGTACTAACCTGAGAGGATGACCCATGTATATTGTGTATATATCTTGAAGTAATGACTTTATAATTAAGGAAGGCATGCCCCTGTAACTCCAAGAACCAGGCCAGTGCCCATATTACAATGTGCCATCTGCCTGTGAACTCACATATGAAGTTTACCCACCTGGCAGGGACCATGATACAGATCATGGTACACTCTGTGATGTGGCTAACCACCTAGATCCATCTTGAGCAGCTATGTCAAGATGCCAAGATTGTGGACAGAAAGGACAGCTTAAACTATGTGCCACAAAACATTAAAAGCACATCAAAAGCACCAACATGGATCATCTGAATGGTATTGGCAGCAGACATGTTCCCAAAGCACTGACCACATGATAACAATTATCACATATACAACAAGGTTTTGTATCTGCCTGCATGAAAGTCAACTAGGTCTTAAACTGACAGAAACAACATCCTGTACAGCCATTGTTTTCACTGCACTGCTGGCAATATATAAGTCTAGGGCCACCCCCCAGTGCTAATAAACTCAGACATCCTGAAGCTAGTTGACTGAAATGGAACTGGTATGTTACCCAAATGTCCATTCGACACAGTTGATAGCATGTGTCCTGTCACATAATGCAAATTGGCAAATGTCACTGTTAACTGTGGGAGGTAGATGTCACAATACAACATGTAACATTCTGTCTCTAACACAAACAGGTCTACCTTCCACATTGAACACAGAGACCATTCAAGATTCCTACTACTCTATGGATGAAGCCCTCAGTGAGGACAACACTCCTGGACGTGTGGACGTTGAGGGCGGTTCTGGCCCATCTGGGCAACCTGGTGAGCCTCACCGTAAACCTCACCATGACCACATCCACTCCTCCCAGCCCGGTGGCATCAACATCTCAGGCAACCAAACACCCCCAAACTTGTGTCCCAAGGACAGTGACAACAATCTTGTACCTCAAGTCCAGGATCCAGAGTAGGGGGTAAGCTGTGCCAAGGGTAAAGGCATGTGGAGATAGGGTGCTTAGGAGGGATGGTGTGGCCCAGCAGCATGTGGCTGCTATTGATGGTTCTGGCCATGACACCATCACTCAAGTCTTAGGAGCTTACCAATAATCGCAAGGCATGATAGGCCAGGTACTTGACGAACTCAGGGAGATCAAGGAGCTACAGGAGGCCTTCCTTTGGGAAATTCAGGAATGGTGGAAGGCCCACAATACCAACATGGCCCCCTAACAGGGGTGCTGAGAGACATCAACACTAACCTAAGCAGGGATTGTCAACAACACCTGACCCCTTCCACTGACCAGTCTATTCCAGCCCCTTCTGCATCTGTGGCAGCCATTGGAAGGGAGGCTCTGCTAAGGGAAAGACCTGCCTCAGACACTCCTGCCTCTGTACAACCCCCCCCCCTCCACTATCAGAGACATCCACCCAAGCATCCAGGCGGTGTGGATGGCAAGACACAAACAACTGCCAGGATGTGATCCCTTCCTGATAAAACTCCTTTGTGTGCTACAGATTCACTCTTCTGACTGTTTGCCAAACACTTTTCATTCTCCATGCTAGTAAGACACTGGACTTTGGACTTCAAACCTTGTGGCATATACTATAATAATTACATCCACCATAACTGATTCCTTCACTGTCAATTTATTTTTTAGAGTTTTACCTTTATTTTGTGTGCACATTAGGCCTGGGTGGAGTTCACGGAGTCCGACTCTGCTGAGTTCTGTGGAGTTGATTAAAAACTGTGGAATTCCGTGGAGGCGGAGTTCTGTGACCCACAGAGTCCTGAATGCACCTGATCTCGGAAGCACTAAGCAGGGTTGGGCTTGGTTAGCCAGGTCCGACCCTGCTTAGCACTTCTGAGATCGGGCACATTCAGGAGAGGGCCATAGGCAGTGAAAGCTGCAGTTTCAGGCCTCTTGTTCACCGGCCTGTCCCGTGTGCACTGAACGCAGGACAGGCCGGTGCACAAGATGCCTAAAACTACAGCTTTCACTGCCTACAGCCCTGGCCTGAATTCAGTTCAGGGCCGTAGGCAGCGAAAGCTGCTGTTTCAGTCTTTGTTTGTGCACCAGTGTGCACAAATAATGAAAAAAAAGAAAATAGGAGACAAGGACTTACCTGGATTCTTGTCATCCTTCCCCATGGCCTGGCTCTCTCTCTGCCTCCCTCTGCCGCCAAGCCACTGCTGGCAGACCGAACACTGACACTCCCATTCCACTGCCAATGTGCACTGCAGCCCACTTATTGGCTACACAGTGCAAGCACAGACTGTCTGTGCTTACACTGTGTAGCCCATAACTGGGCTGTAGTTCGCACCGAGTGAGCTCCACTCTGCCAGCGGGGTTAGTGGAGCTTTTGGCAAACTCTGCTCCAAGCGAAGTGGAACTGCTGACCCACCCCTAGTGCACATGTAAATAAGTACACCTAACACTAAAACAAAGCCTACTAGTAATTTGTCATCATTGCGAGAATTTCATGTCATGCCAAAGATGAATGCATAAGATGAAAATGGAAGGAAGGATATATCACAGGTAGTGGCATGCAGAGGATTACTACTAACACAGTGACACAAGTGACTGGTCATGCCAAATATTTTACTGCACTGTACAGCACATAGGCTGCCAAAATGACTGGAGTGTCAGAGCCAAGAGTGGCAGAACTATGTTGAGTCAGGCTAGATACCTCAAAATACTGTCCCCCAAACCCAGACCACAGAAGAAAGGGCATTGTCAGACCTTGTCTCGTTAAATAGGCTAACAGATTAGTGTATGTTGTCACCAGCTTGAGCCTTGTCACATGCCAAATCCAGGTCTACCAACTTGACATACACCATGACACACAGGGCAGTACAACAGTCCCTTTTATAGGTCCATCCTATTATAATCAGCAAACATCTGGTGGTATGATACAAACCCATGTCAGTGTTGTGGCACAGGCATTGTGGCCTGCAATGAGGAAACACTTTGCAGCTATGTACAGGTCATACAGAATCATTGACAACATAATGTGAAGGACGTATGCATGGATTGCACTGGATGACAAGATGTATCAAGGTCATATGATCACACACATGAGACAATTGAATTAACACACCACATCAGACAAGTGTAGTGTGCACTTCAGAATTTTCACCCACCCACTGTCCTAGCTGTTTTTGGCAATGGACTTATACACTCCAAATCTGTGACCAACATTACTTGGATCAATCTATGTCCACTTCTTCTGTCAGGACAGCAACAGCTACATGCCAATGTCACAACCCTGAAATGCCTACATGAGGATGGCATGGTGAAGAGATCTGAATGAAACAAAATACAAAATGTTTAGGCAGGAAAAATACAAACATATGTCCATAACCTCATATTAGACTTCAGTAGAGCCATCAACATTTCCATGAGACTGACATAAAGAAGATACTGATGGTCTGAGCTTATTTTCAGTTCCCAGATTTTGCTATCACACCTTGGCCATACACTGCATGGGATGAGATCCCCTGTCCTTCGTGAAAAAACATGACCTACTCCACACATCCTGCCAACCACCTTTTGCCATACAGTCTGCAGAATCACATATTATCACACACTTATTCTCAAGTAAAGTATTGATTGATGAGATCTGCCTGCAACTCTTCACCTTCCTCTTCATTACTGTCATCCTCACTTGGCATTTCAAGATTCTCATCCGGTGGCAATGCTACCTCTGCCTCACCTGGTATATATGGGATGTTCCTCCTCAGGGCAAAGTGGAGCATGCATAAGGCCACAGAGATCATACACACTTTTTTGGGTGAATAGAGGAGGGCTCCACCAGTCTTGTCTATGCTCCTAAATCTGGCTTTCAGGAGACCAAAAGCCTGCTCCATGACACAGCATGTTCTTCAGTGGGTATCGTTGGAGCAGACTTCTCCTGGTGCAGCTGGGTTCCTCACCGGTGTCTACATCCAGGGGTGGTTTGGGTGTGCAGAGTCCTCTGTAATGGAATGAGACATATGTGCAACAATTAGTCCCTATCATTCTTTATTCTGTTGCACACACATGACATATGTGACTTACCAATCAGTCAGGCCCTCTCTGGGTACAGTAATGAATCATCTGTGGAACTGAGATGTTCCGCATGATGAAGGCATCATGGACTGAACCCGGATAATTTGGAAGTGTAGAGGTCCGCCAAACAAACAACTTGGACAGTGATAGAAAGGAAGTTCTTCCTGTTCCGATAGACTTGTTCTTGGCAAGCAGTGGAAGCAAGGCAGCATTTGTATCATCAATGGCTCCCACCACATGTGGGATATGTGTCAAACCACAAAAGTCCCCTTCACGTGGGGAAAATCCTCTCATTGAGGAAACCAGATATAGCTATCCAGGTGTTTCAACATTGCATCTTTCAATACAAGACTGAACATAGGCTGGGACATCCCAGCAGATAGGGCCACTGTATTTTGAAGGACCATGTGGCCAGGAAGTGCAACACTGCCTTAACTTGTGCAATGAGTAGTATAGTATCTGGATGATAAATGACAGGCAGTAGATCTGGCACCAAATGATGACAGAGATCCAAAATTGTTTGCCTATTCAGACAGCACATCTGGATGATGTGTCTGTCTTTCATGGCCTGTAGGTCTGGCAGAGGACAGTAGACAGGATGATATTGTATCCTTCCCCCCCTGGGTACCCATGTAGGGCAAGAAATGAGTATAGCCGTTATCCAATTTTTTAATGAAACATACATAATGCATGACATACTGTGACAAGGCATGCCATGATTTGATGACATGATGCTCAGTATAGGTTACCACTGTCATTTCCACAGAAGTAACATGCTTCCCTATTGCTTTAAAACAAATGTCTGTACATCATCTATCTGGACAGCAGCGATTTGTTCCATGAAACATGCTACTCAGAATTTGACACAAGTTCCCCCAAATTTAAAATACCCGGGGGTGGGGTGTCTGTAGTCAAACTAAACTTGCCATATGTGCCTGTCAATGTATGAAAATGCTGTCAAAGTAGAGGGACATATATGGCAGGACAAGACCAGCACTTATGAGTTGTTTAGACCATTATTTGGAGTTGTGACGCATTTACTATTAGCCGGACAATACATAAAATGCTTTTAAAATGCCGGGTGACTGACCTTCTTCAATGGAGACTAGGACCCGTCCACGGCTGCGGGTAGAAGTCGTCATAGCCGTAGGCGGTTGCATCCGTGGCAGACAGAGCCATAAGCTAATGTTGTTGCCAGTGGTGGTCTGGGGCCAAGAACTGTATCCGCCGGCGTTTACGGATGCGTACTTGACGGACGTGACTGGCATGTTCTGAATAATCACTCACTTGACTCCTGACACTGCTGCCAGCAGGACCTCCATGACATGAGCTGCTGTGTACCACCTCTGGGAGCAATCATGCCACATCCAGCAGGTGATAGGGCCCCTGCTTCTCCCCGGAGGTGCTGGAGAAGCTGGTGGAGGTAGTCCTACTACTGAATGGAGAGTTCTATGATGCACCAGAGGAGCAGGTAGGTGCCCCAGGTCCACTTTTTTCCCTGTACTTTAACATGTGTTCCCTCCTCACATGCTAGATTGTGCCCATGTGTTCCAAAATTTGTCATGGAGCTGTAGTTGCTGTGGCTTAGGAAGTCCCAGAGTTGTGTTGAGTTCCATACTTTTTGAAATCTCAGAATTCCAGGGCATATCCCTCAAAATGACAGTTGACAAACCTAGTTAATGGAGGGCCTGAACAGGGTGGTGGTTTGTTCTGCAGGTAAGGAAACATTTATAGTCTTGTCCATTGATTCAGTGACTGGTATGCGCCCCACTTATGCATTTTGGGCAAAACAGATTGTTAATTGCAATGTGCACAACTGACATGTTTGTGACTCTGCCATTTTGTATGTGATTTGGAGATATAATTTCCTGTTCTGTGTTTGTGCATCCATGCAGGTCAACACCCATCAAAAGAAAAAGATTTAGAGACCCATTGCTAAGAAGATGGGGACCCTGGGGGTCCACAGCTGGTGGGGTGCCCACTGTCACAAGAGGTGGGAGGACCTGAGACGCTGGGACTAAAAGATCGTGGAGGCCCAGCTGGGGCTGTCCTTCCAACATGGGTGGGGTGCCTGTTGGGCTATGACACCCCAATGGCCTGCATTCTGGTAGTGGCCTACCTGGAGCTAGATGGGTGTTTGAGGGCAGCACAGCAGCAACAAGGGGGTGAGCACACAAATAATTCCTGCTTGTCCCTTTTGCCAGGTGATCGTGTGGGGTACTGACTGCTCTCTCTGACAATTAGGGATGAACTATGTGTCACACAGTATTTGGGAAATTGTTTGTATTGACATGTCATGTGTATCTAACCGGTATACCTTGCCTTCTGAACCTTGGACCTAGTACAAACCTTGGGGAATTCACAAACCACTTACTCTGCAGAATCCAAAAATGGATGTGGTCACTCCTCATTCATGTACTATTTGTTGTTGCAGTGCTGGTTATTCGTGAGACAATAATCATTTCCCCTAAATGTCACAGACAAAAAGTAATTGTATTATGGATCAATGTCCTGTGCCAGGTGTCTGGACATATGTGTATTTAGACATCTATAACCCAAAAACAAGTTACCCTCCATATATGATGGGTACTGGTGCCTCACTGCAGTCTGTGCTGTGCAGGTGCCCATCATATATGTGACATGGCTTTCCTACATAATTGTTTGCAGATGTAGCAAACCACTTTCCCTCTGTAAGTGTGGAATGTCTATTGACATGAATCATGTCCCATGACTTTTGCCAACATTCCTTGTGCCTACATGTCAGCATGTGTCCTTTTCCCTTTAGGAAGCATTCATTATCTGAAATTTCAGGCATGTCCTACCAATGTTGATGGTATGATGTCACATTCATGTGCTAGGAAAACTGTTAGCGGAATGGTACTGTTAGACAAGGCATCCTTGGCGTAGTCTCGCCTGACTTTTTTGCCTCTGCTTCCCATGTTTTAAGTGTGTGCTAGGTACTCTAGGCACTTTACCACTACTGACTAGTGCTAAAGTGCAAGTGCTCCATGTGTAAATTGTGTGTGTGATTGGCGTTTCCATGATTGGCAAATTTGATGTACTAGTAAGTCCCTAGTAAAGTACACTGGAGGTGACTAGAGGTGCCCAGGGCCTGTAAATCAAATGCTACTAATGGGCCTGCAGCACTGGTTGTGCCACCCAATTCAACTTGGTTATTGTACCCACTTGCCAGGCCCAAACCTTCCCTTTTTATACATGTTAGGCACCCCTAAGGTAGGCCCTTGATAGCCCCATGGGCAGGGCGCAGTGTATGTTAAAGGTGGGACATGTGCTGATGTGTTTTACATGTTCTAACACTGAAATACTGCCAAATTTGGTTTCTCTCATTGGTTAACATGCAGGCTGCCTTTAAATATCCTTAAAGTGCAGTTTCCCTTTGAGAGCAAATAGAGAGTTGGAGATGGGGTCTCTGAACTCACAATTTAAAACTACATCTTTTGGTAAAGTTGGGTTTTAAATTGTCTGTTTGAAATGCCACTTTTATAAAGTGCGCATTTTCTTGCTTAAACCATTCTGTGACTCTGCCTGTTTGTGGATTCCTTGTCTGGGTCAGACTGACAATTGGTCTGTTTATGAATGTCCTCTAGACAGTGACACAAAGGGAGCTGGGATATGGCATGAATATCCTGAGGAGCCATCTGGACCAGAGTTGAGGGAGGAGTGGTCACTAACACCTGAATGGGCTGTGCCTGCCCTCACATAATGCAGTCTCCAACCCCCGCTGTGTGTCTGGGGCAGGCCTGAGCAAGGCAGAATCTTCTGAACAATAGGTACTTTCCTTTGTAATTTGCCTCCTTCAAAGGCAGAAAGGGGCATAAGTAGTGGACCCCAACCCCCAGAATTTAGATCACTTCTGGAACCAAAAAGGACCTCTGCCAAGGAGAAGACCTGAAGAGCTGGGGAGAAGTGCTGCGCCTCGTGAGAAAGTAGCCTCTTTCTAGCATGGTTACCCTCACTTTTGGCCTGTTTGTGAGTGTGTGTCAGTGTGTTTTTACTGTCTCACTGGGATCCTGCTAGCCAGGACCACAGTGCTCATAGTTTAAACCCTATTTGTCAGTGTGTTTTGCCTGTCTCACTGGGATCCTGCTAGCCACCACCTCAGTGCTCATAGTTTGTGGCCTAATGTGTGTGTTGTCAGTAGTGCTTAACTGTGTCACTGAAGTTCTGCTAACCAGAACTTCAGTGTCTATGCTCTCTCTGCTTCCAAATTATTCACTATAGTTTAGTGACTTGATATTCCAATTACAATTGGCACACCTCACCCCCCTTATAAGTCAGACACAGAAACAGTCACTATTTTCCCTGACACCCCACATCCCAGTATCATACACATAACATCAAGCCGACCTGTGATCTTGGTTCAGCATCTGCAACGAGGCAGTCAGCGTCTAGTTGTGGTTCCCTGGTCGGAATCTCCCTCTTGCGTGTATTGGGACAAGGAAGTGATTTTATAACTAACATGTCATCGTGATCACAAAATGTCCCTACGCAGGAATGCCAAGTCTAAACTCCTACCACGTCTATCGGCAATGTACCAGACTGTATCCTTGACTGAAGCACAGAGCAAATATGTTATGGAGAACTCCAGTGCTGAAGTAGGCAAAACAGTGTGATATGAATAAAAAAACAACACCGTAGAACTGGCTATTTGAAAAATAACAGTACGAAGCCTAATAAAAAGCATGTAGAGCAAAGTGCACAGAGGCTCTAAGCTGTCAGCAAATGCATAAAATATATTCAGGGCAAAGTGCACAAAGGCCTAAAGCCTGAAGCTAAAGCGCAATGAATACGTAAAACTGACCACACTACAGTACCACCACAACAGTCACAGACACAGCCACGACACCCATCCTACCCACAGACACCACCCCAGCAGACCTGCAGACATCAAACCCAAACACCACACCCGCAGACATCACAACTAATGGCACATCTAGATCCAGCACATCCACCATACCTGCAGTCTCCACTCCAACAGACAATAAAAAACAACACCATCGCCAGCACCTCCACCCCCAAGCCCAAGACACATAAACGCCATCACTCACCCACCCAACAGACACCCACCATGCACAAGCATACCTCCCTTAAACATGCACCCAAGACATCCACAACTGCACATCAGACAACCACTTCCTCCAAATCCCAACCCCTTTCTGATGACCATCCCTGTGTGTTCAAAATACTTCTCCTTTGTGACCTAGATCTTACCCTTATTCTCCCCCATGCCACACACAAAAGGTCTGCATTTATCCTCAAGGCCATCCCTTCCACCTCCAAGGCCTCCTCTACCCCCTACAAAGACCCATACCCATTCCCTAAAAAAGAAGCCCACCCCTCCCAAAAAGGAACCCCCCCTTTCCAAGCCCAAATCCAAATCCCATCTCCCAAATCTGATCCCCCACCCCACCGATCCCTGGATAATCCCTGAGGTGTCTGTCTGGCCCCTTGATGACCCTTACTGTGCAGGTTACATGGCAGTAAGTAGTAAGTAGTGGCACAACATTATGCCATGACTTGGACATTCATTGGACTGGCCAATGGCCTTTAGACATTGCTTTTCCACCATTTGTTTTTGGCATTAAAGCCAAACAATCTCTGTCAGAATGCCGGACCATATCCCACAAGATATCAGCTGACCAACCTAGTTGGTGGAGAGCCTGAGCAGGGTGGTGGTTTGGTCTGTAGGTTAGAAAAAGTTTGCAGTGTGGTCCATGGATTCAGTGATTGGTATGTGACCCACTTGGACATTTTGAGCAAAACAGATAGTTCATTGCAATGTGTACTACGGATATGATTTTGTTGGGTATGCCTTTGCCCTGCAATTCCTTTCCTAGGTTGTTGTTGATCCTGAGTAACTTTGATGGTGTGCCTCTAAGTGGGTGTTTGTGTGCAGTGCTGTTGTCCGACAAGGGAAGGGAATACGTTGTGTATTATGGCTGTGTATGCATATGTAATGTTGTTTTCATGGCATTGTGCACTGTTTGGTATGGCAAGTATTTCTTTTTGTGTTGTCCAATGTGGGCATGTATGGTGTTGGACTTGTCCCCCTGATATGGCTATTGTATACATGTGATGTGTGTATTCTTGAATGTTGTTATTGCAGACATGGAGTGTGTTAAGTTGTGCTAGGTTGCTTAGCATTTGGGTGTGCATGTGTCACTTTAGGTGTGTGTCCCTTGCAGCTAGCTTGTATAGAGGTATGTCCCATAGTGTTTGAGTTGTATGTGCTTTGTTGACTTGCCCTTACCCATTTTGTTGCTGTCCTTGACGATTGGTTTTGGTATTGTTTGTCCCTAAGATCAGTGTAGGACCATTTACTGTGAGCATGCTGTTTGAGGGGCCTGTTTAACCTGATATGTGTCCCAGTGCAGCTTCCTTCCATGTGTGTTCCAGGTGGTCACGTCTCAGCTCTGCAGGTATTGTTGGTATGGTGCACTTTGTCTATTTTATCTATTTGTCTCCCTGTCTATTGTCTATGGCATTGTGCAGCCATTGTGGTGTAATGTGTGTGTCCATTGCAGGGTTATTTCATGGTGTTGTTGTATGTATGCCATGCAACATCTATCGATAAGTATGTTGTATGTGTGGACAGTCCCTGGCCAGTGTTGAATGTGAGTGTGTGATTTGTATTGTATTTGTGCAGAAAGTGTGTTTCTGTTGCTGTGAGTGACTATGTTGTGTAGCCCTTGGTGTCCCTGTGCCTGAGCTGTGTTGTCATGTGTATTTGTGTATTAGTGCAGTATGAGTGTGCTGGCCAAAGGGTACATTTTGTGAGTGTGCAGATGTCCGTGTTGCTGAATATCAGTGATTGTGTGTGGTTTGAGAAGTGTACCTGATTCCTGTGGGATCCCCCCATTATGTGTTTGCCGGCAATACAAGCTGTTTTTAAGGTTAATGGTACAGGTAGGTTTGTGTACTTAGGGTTGCTGTTGTTCACAGGGGCGTTGATTTTGTTGTCTTTCAGCTAGCATGAGCAGTGGCATAACGTCTACAAAGGGCTCCATGAGGGATCCAGACATGTGAAGCTGTATGCAGGTGAGTGTCTCCCTTTAATAAACAACAAGAGGCACTCGTTATATCCACAAAGTTAAACAAATAGTACATAAATATCTGTCATAGTCATTGTAAATGTCCAAAATTGTAGAACAACATCCCATGTATCTCTGGAATAGTGAAATGTACACACACAAAATAAAATGCGAAATAAACTTCAGTGTGATTCCAAATTTCTTGTGCTTTAATGTCAATGTCCAATTTTAGTTCAGTTTGTACTGGCGAAAGTTGTCATACGTAATATTCCAATCCATTCCATGGCCATACATCAATGTCCCAAATCTTTCAATCCGTTATTCTATGGTGCTTGCTATACGTAATATTCCATTAAATCTCCACAGCCAACACGTGTTTCGTCCGGGGAATATCCCGTTGACTTCGTCAGGGCTGCAATTGCATTGGAGGTAAACATATTAAGTAAATATAAATAGTCATCCGATTCCAAGATAATACGTAAACTCGTCACCAGTTCTCCAAGGGTGAGATGGATAATTGTGAGTTACTAGAATGAACATGCTTCACAGAAAACGCACACTCGATGTGACAAACCATAGATAATATTCACAAATCAAATCTGTGAATGGGAATTAGTAATAAGATATTGTGCAAATGTGCAAATCAAAGTGTGAGTAATTCAGAGATTCTTCATCCTTGGAAAATATAATTCTAAGCATCCAACCCAAATCAAAGAGTAAACTCTCATGCAACATAAAATCCACTGCTTTATGTGCGAGCTATTAAAGAAACCAGTACTAGACGTTACCTGTATAATAAGTCTACCGTGTGTCACAGAAATTGGAGTACTGCAAATACAAACCGTCTGCTAATGAGCCCCAATGTGTTCTGCTTCCTAGATGCCTTTATTTAAGGTTAATGTCCATCTGCCAAGTTTTATGTAAACATTAAAAGTTCAACAGCACTGCCACTTCAATTCACAATGTCTCTATCATTAGTGTACTTCTGAGCAAACACCCTTTGTTACCAGTTAAGAACCAATCTGACCCAATAATGCTTATAAATAAACAAACTCATTGGCGGTAACACATAGAATCACATTATCTCAGTCGATAGTATATTAAAGACAATATACATTCCACATCAGAAATTAATTGATGTATTTAACAAATCAAATGCCACCGTTATGCTTTCTACAGTGACCTACCTGAATACGAAGATATGTGCAGTATGCGTTCGTTTATCTGTGATCTGAACGCGAGTACGCGTCGGAACCTTCCCGCCTTGATCATATCTCAGAGATCCAACATAAAAAAGGGACTATAAAACTCTATCCTGTCGGTGCAGTTATCGCGCGATTACGGAATCACCTACCAATAACATAAAAAAAAATGACCAATTAAAAAATGACCGGCCATCTTAGGTGGCAAGAAATGCAAATATCTTACGAGAAATACTGCAAAACTGTGTTGATTCCCGATGTAATTATCATATGACGATTTATATCACAAACGCTAATAAATACTAAAAGGAAAATCATTGCCAGAAACATACTGGTTTCTAATAAGAAAATGAAGAAATAAGAAGGCATATCCCTCATAAAAATAGGTGTTGGACAATAATGTTGTCATGCTTGGAACGTTAGTAGTGAAAGTGAAAATTAACCCCTTGGGTGCGGGCATCGGCCACAGGCTGAAGCCCGCAATACCTCCCTGGTGGGGGTTACGACCAGTGGGCGACACCAGGGAGGGGGTTAATAAATCCTCGGGTGAGTCGCACCCGAGGATTTTTTTTTGGTCCCCGGGAGACACCGAAGCTTTTCCGTGTCTCCCCCCGGCCCCCACCATGTTGATTTCCGAATTGGAGCCGTAAGGCCACTTCCTGCTCCGATGGGGAAAACGGCCCCAAACAGCCTTCCCCACGTTTGGGAAGTCCTCGTAAGAAAGGGGAGACTCTCCCCTTTCTTACGAGGCCTTCCTGAAAGTGTTTCCTGGGCCCCGAACGCAGCACAATATATATATTTGCCACCAGTTGTCTTGTAGTTGCAGCTTGCGTCTTCAAAGCAATGCACATACTTCAACTGACGCATTTCACCTGTAGCTTTTAGGCAGCAATAAAAAAGTCAAGTAAGTATTGTGATTATGTTTCTGCTACAAAAGGATCAGACTTTTGTCTACTGGCAGTTTTAGTGCCATAAAGAAGCGCAGAAGGTTTATATGCCTACTGCAAAGAGCAAATCTGTATTTTATGTCAATAGCTGAGTACATTAGTAAAGTCAGCCATTACCTGCGCTATAATACAAATGAAATGTATGTGCGGGCTGGTGGGCGGCTATGGATAGATGAAGGGCACTTTTGCTGGGTGGTAATGAGGGAATCCGAGGAGGAGGGAGTGGGAGCACCAATAATGAGTGTTGGACTGGGCGCCGGAGATGAACCTACAAGCCCGATATATCCTCGCAACCGGAAGAGTCTAGCACACGTTACGGTATATTGCTTTAAAAAATCTGACATTGCAGGAAAAAGTTAGAGTAAATCGTGGAGAAAAATGGCTGTTTTTTTCAGCTCACTTTCAATATTTTTTTATTTCAGCTGTTATTTTCTGTAGGAATACCTTATAGGATCTACGCAAATGACCCCTTGCTGAATTCAGAATTTTGTCTACTTTTCAGAAATGATTAGCTTTCTGGGATCCGGCATTGGTTTCACACCCATTCCTGTCACTAACTGGAAGGAGGCTGAAAGCACCAAAAATAGTAAAAATGGGGGATGTCCCAGTAAAATGCCAAAATTGTGTTGAAAAACGTGGTTTTCTGATTCAAGTCTGCCCGTTCCGGAAAGGTGGCAAGAAGGTGATTTTAGCACCAGAAACCCTTTGTTGATGCCATTTACAGGGAAAAAACCACAAGCCTTCTTTGGCAGCCCTTTTTTCCCATTTTTTTGAAAAAAACGAAATTTTCACTGTATCTTGGCTAATTTCTTGGTCTCCTCCAGGGGAAACCACAAACTCTTGATACCATTAGAAATTTGTCATGGATAGCTTATGTGGACAAAAAGTTATGAAGGCCTAAGCGTGAACTACCCCAAATAGCCAAAAAAGGGCTCAGCACTGGGGGGGCGAAAGGCCCAGCAGCTAAGAGGTTAAGAACCAGCACAATAGAAATTATCATCAATAAGGATGCAAATAAGTTCTGATCTCATACATGAACATAATAATATATATATTATAAAGGCTAAACTTGACTGAAGCACCAGGATTGTCATATAAAACATATATCAGTTAGCATTTATACAAGGTATAGTTATAGAAATCAACTTAGTAACATATGCCAATTATTTACATGTATCAAATGTTTGTTGACAAAATTGTAGTGTTTCTCAAACTTGTTCGGTTCATATGGCACATATCGAATCATCGGAAACAACAAAAACACCTTTATAATGTGTCTAGACTGGTACACATGTGTAACCAAACAATGACAAACCCCAAGTGTACCCACTGATTCCCAGTGTTTATGCATTGTATTCATTGAATTACCTGATGCCATATTTAACTCATCCTAGTCCCCTACAAAATATTCCAGTTCTCTGTCCATGTTAAGACCTGTTTCTACCGCTCTGAGGCATAAAATCCATAAAGCCTCCTTTCTTCTTAGAGCCAATTCTCTATTTCCCCCTCTGGGGTCCATTCTTACGTGTTCAATACTGAAAAATTCAAAGGTTTTACAAGAACCTTGTGATTCACATGACATTATGTGTGCTACCAGTGGGTATCTTTAGTCCTCATGTACAAGTGCCCGTGCATGTTCTCCAATCCTCACTCTTAGCGGACGAATTGTGCTACCCACATAGAAATGGTTACATTTGCAAGAGACAGTATAAACCACAATTGGGGTACTGCAATTGATATTTGATCTGATCTTAAAGGTCTGGCCTATGTTGTCTGTAAATACTGTTCTTCTTTGACAGGCCCATTTACACAGTCCACAGTGTCCACAACTATGAAAGCCCATTGTGTGGGCAGAAAACCAATTCTCTCTTTCATGTACTGTAGGGTAACTGGGACTAAGAAGACTTCTAAGTGATTTACCCCTCCGATAAGTAATTTCAGGTTTGTTGCTAATGATGTCTCTCAGGGTATCATCTTGTAACAAAATATGCCAATGTTTATGAACAAATTTTCGCAACACTTTGGAGTTTTCTGTATAATCTGTTTCCAGTCTTACTTTATCCTGCTCACTCCATGTACTGTGTTCTTTGGATTTAAGTGTGTCCTCCCTGTGGATATATTTTATTCTACGCTGTGCCTTATTGATAATGTGCCTTTGATATCCTCGCTGTTCAAACCGCTGACACATTTCATCTATACATTTTTCGAACTCGTCATTTTTACTACAATTACGTCTTGCCCTGATCATTTCACCAAAAGGTATTGAAGTAGTTTGATGCTGTGGGTGGGCACTTTCAGCATGTAAGATCGAATTGCATGCAGTGGATTTTCTGTATAACCTGCTGTGTATTTTATTGTTTTCTATGAATAGTTGTACATCCAGAAAATCAATGAGATTAGTACTATATTGGTAAGTAAACCTCACATTCATTTCATTAAGATTAAGAAATTCACAAAATTCTATAAATTGCTCCACACTGCCATTCCAAATCATGAGGCAGTAGTCAATGTAACAACCCTAATATAGTATGTCCGTGTGCCATTTGGCGGCATCAGGGCCCCAGACCCACCTCTCCTCAAACCAACCCATGAATAGGTTGGCGTAAGAAGGGGAAAATCTTGAGCCCATCGCCACCCCCTGCTTCTGTCTATGTGTCTTCGCACATATAGCAGAGGATTTTATGTTGCATGAGAGTTTACTCTTTGATTTGAGTTGGATGCTTAGAATGATACTTTCCAAGGATGAAGAATCTCTGAATTAATCACACTTTGATTTGCACATTTGCACAATATCTTATTACTAATTCAAATTCACAGATTTGATTTGTGAATATTATCTATGGTTTGGCACATCGAGTGTGCGTTTTCTGTGAAGCATGTTCATTCTAGTAACTCACAATTATCCATCTCACCCTTCGAGAACTGGTGACGGGTTTATGTATTATCTTGGAATCTGATGACTATTTATATTTACTTAATATGTTTACCTCCAATGAAATTGCAGCCCTGACGAAGTCAACGGGGTATTCCCCGGACGAAACACGTGTTGGCTGTGGAGTGTTAATGGAATATTACGTATAGCAAGCACCATAGAATAACGGATTGAACAATTTGGGACATTGATGTACGGCCATGGAATGGATTGGAATATTACATATGACAACTTTCGCCAATACAAACTGAACTAAAATTGGACATTGACATTAAAGCACAAGAAATTTGGAATCACACTGAAGTTTATTTAGCATTTTATTTTGTGTGAGCACATTTCACTATTCCAGAGATACATGGGATGTTGTTCTACAATTTCAGACATTTACAATGACTATGACAGATATTTATATACTATTTGTTTAACTTTGTGGATATAACGAGGGCCTCTTGTTGTTTATTATTATGAGCTGTATGGATTGCCACACAGTTGGGGATTAGGGGTGTGGTCTCCCAAGGGTGCACCGTAGGTTAATTAAGGTACAACTCAATATTCACCTCTTAGCCTTGAGCGACAAATTTCTCCCATTAGATTGCACCCGCATCGAGCAAGAATTCAGTGTCTCCCTTTATACTGTCTGTTTCCGCCAGCTATCCCTGGTGGTTGGACCACCATGGTCACATTCGCGGTGTGCAACTTTGTAATGACTCCAGTGGAAACACAGGCTCCGCCGGCCTGCTTGTGCTTCTGTGTGACTGTGGCAGTCTGTGCTGGCTGGCAGTGTGCTGCACAAATACTTCACATATTGCCTCTAGGTTAAGCCTGACTGCTTTGTGCAAAGTTACGAGACGGTTAAAACCAGGTTAATTTAGCACCTTTTGAGGTTCACCCTAACAATAATTGTGCTTATTATTGAGTGGGGCTTCCACTTCTCTCAACTAATAAGTCAATTTCTTACTGTGGCACTCTAGAAAGATGTGAATGTTCATTAAAATTACTTTTGTTGCAAAAGGGTGTGTTCATAGCTCCTTTATTAAGTCCACAACTTCAGAAACACCAGTCATGCCAGGAGCCACAGATAGGTCCTTGCAGCATGGCCTCTGAGATTAGAATACTGCACTCTTAGCATGGATGATGCAATGGTTAAAGAATACTGCATCATCACTGGTTACAGAACACCACATCACCTCCCTTACCAACAAAATCCCTAAAAAGAACTCTAAAACATTCCATCAATTTAAATAAAATACCAGCAACCATATACATATTGTTTACTTTCAAAGTTGGCAGTCTTCTGTTTCTACAACTGCCATACTCGTAAAACAGCAGTCCACTCCACCAGAACATCGGCAGTCAAACCGCCAACATGGTTGGCACGGGACCACCAAACTCATCATGAAGCCCATAATCTTTAAAAAAATCATATCTCCGGTCCCTTGCATTGGATTCTTGTCGTTCTGGTGTCATTTTAAAGATAAAAATATAATCTATTTCTATAAATTGGTGTGAGATTACTATTGTGTTTTGTGTTTTTACTAATATACTGTTTAGTTTACATTAAATGCTTTACACACCTGTCTCCTAAGTTAAGCCTAGCTGCTCGTTGCCAAGCTACCAAGGGTTGAGCCAGAATTAATTTATTGAGACCTTGACTGGACCTAGTGGGGATTTGTGGCCTATTGCTAAGTGCAGGTACTTACCTAATCTTACCAATAATCCACTTTCCAACAACATGCAAGCTTATGGCTAAAGCATACCGGCTGCATGCAAAAAAGGACCACCAGCCACATGGTCAAACAACAACTATGATCAAGGAGGCATGGGGAACAAAAATCAAATACAATCCTATGGCAAAAATACACTGGTTGGATGCACAAGATGGCCACCAGAAACATGGTCAAACAACAACAGAGAGCAATGAGGCATGGGGAGCAAAAATACATCCAAGCCTAGGGCAAAAGCACACTGGCTGGATGCACATAATGGCCACCAGCCCCATGGTCAAACAACAACTGTGAGCAAGGAGACATTGGGAACAAATAACACATGCAAGCCTTTGGCAAAAACACACTGGCTGAATGCAGAAAATGGCCGGCAGCCACATGGTCAAACAACAACAGAGAGCAAGGAGGCATGGGAACGAAGAACACATGCAACCCTATGGCAGAAGCACGCTGGCTGGATGTACAAAATGGCTGCCAGTCACATGGTCAAACAACAATTTACTGAACTGTGTCATACTTACTTATCTCTTCATTTCCGTCCACAACAGACTGATAATGGTGTGCTGCTCAGTGCCCCAACTAACATTATTGTGGTGTCTTTTACATTATGTTTGTCTTTGTCACACCTTCCCCAAAATCCCCCTTCCCATCCATTTATTAAGCCCCTAACCCTATTCCCCAAGGCTGTGTGATTTATTGAGGTGTGAAAATGAATCACACACTTGTAGGGTGGATGTGGTGAAAGCAACACCAACTCACTGCATGACCTTCTATCTTCTTTTACCTGAACAACATTCCACACAGGCCCCATCGACATCTTCATTTATGCCTTTTGTGTGTGTTCTGTAAATACTTAACCTGGACCAAACACTCTTGAATCTGAGCCCACTTCCGACTCCGTGTTCTCTTTTCCTCAGTATAGTTTTATTCTATAGCTCCCCACCATTGCTCAGAAGAAATTGTGATTACTAAATTTTATTATCATATCAGGTCTTCTTTGCTGTGTGTCAATCCTGTCATTGTGGTAGTCTGGTCTCAGTCTTCCTACAGTTAAGATAATATGGTGATGTCCTCCTAACTCTCTGTTTTCTTTCAAATGAGTTGACATTGATGGATAACCCTTTGATTAATCATGTAGTTGGAGTTCACATATGTGGGAGTGGCACCTTCTGTCAAGTTCTGTCTTCCCTGTTAGCGTGCTAGCCTGCTACTACTACTTCCTTACCTACCACTCCCTTAAGATGCCATATTGGGAAAACCCTGCAGTAAGAAGACCTTGCTTCATCTATTCAGGTAAGAGAAGAACTATAGCTTGAAGTGAACTTGTTTAGTTAGCATTTAACTCCTACTGAAGAAGCTGTTGTCTGTTTTTTTTTAGGCAAAATAGGCAAGGGCAATCATCTCGTAGTGGTCAATAATTGCTGCAGAGGGCAATAGAGCAAGGATCTAAGTAAGCAACATACACTTTTATAGCACATTAAAAATTCAGGCTACTCTAAAAGACAGCAGTGCAAACCCGAAAGTCTAAAACATTAAAATAAAGATTTGAGATGAAAATTAAGTAAAAAACATATTCCCTTTTTTATTTACAAATAGAAAACCCTCTCTCTCCACCCACAACAGTCCCACACCTCTCCCTGAACATATAACCCAGTCCCCAAAAAGTCAAACAAAAACTTCAAAGTCCAACCCAAATCCTTCCTCACCCTCTCCACCCACAAGTCCCTCCCACCAATCAAACAAATGTAAAAAAAGTGTTTAAAAAGGGCACTGCCAACATGGGTCTGGAGTCGGTCAGTTGTCTGCTCTATGCTGACGATCCAGATCTCCATCCGGTCCATCCTCTGTAGGATGCGTCGGAGCTATGCCCTGGAAGAGCGGGAGGGTGCAACATCAGGTGCATGCACAGGTGATGTACTGGCTGGGAGGCTGGGGGCTATCGTGCTGCTCGGCTGGGTCCTGGTTACAAGGCAACTGTTTTGGCCTCGTCCTCCTCCAGGACCACCAGGCACTGGTATTCAGCATGAATGTTCCACAGCCTTTGCGGCTGCAGATGGGCTGCTATCTCCTGGTTGGTTGTTGGTGGTCGTCGGGCTGGAGTAACTATACCAAGAAAAAGAAGAATAACAAAAGACAAATTGTAAACAATGCTCTGAACAAACACTTCTTCAAATGATAGATAGTGGGTGGCACAGGAGCACTACATTGTTGGCCCCTTAGGGAAGATGGAATTTGATGTGATTATTTATGATTAGGTGAGTCACAGGGTCATTATTTTATTTTTTACCTACACATGCCTCACATAAGAAGTACTAACTGTCAGGTGGAAGAAAATTAAAAAAGAATGAGAGCAGATTAAAAAAAACAGTTTTTCCATTTTTTTCATGTTTTAAATGATTTTCTAGTAGCTAAACATTTAGTGGAAAAAATAAAATGAATTACCTCTCATTATGATGAGTACAGCATTATGCATTATGGAGTACAAGTTGTTGTGCCAAATGATTGGAGGCATGCTAGCGAGTGCTTCAAGTATGTTGCTACTGTCTGCAACTCGGGCAGCTGTAGCAGACAATTTTCTATCTGTAATTCCAATGGTCCTGCTATTCCCCACATGCCTTTCACTTAGTTTAGTTTCTACCCTGACTCCAAAGAGGCAGATGAATAAATATAAGAAACATCACACATGTCATGTATAAAATGTAGTTATATTTTATCGTATCTGCTGTAAGTAGACAGGGGGGACAAAGCACTACAGGGAAAGGAATGAGCTGTATAGATTTTATTTGACACGTTCGCCACAGAGAGTCCCCTACGTCAAACTTGATATCAAATTGGGCACTTACTAGTCCCACTTTACTCACTGGTCTCACACACCTTCACAAATTCTTTCCAACAAAATGATTTGCTGGGCAATAAGTAAAGTAAAGAAACTTGACTTACTCTATTGAAGAGTAAGGCAGATGGATTAGGAGGTGTTAGAGGTTTTGCTATAGAAGAATAGAGGGGCGTCACTGATCTGTATACAGAAGAAGAGCTCATTTCTTTATTCCTCCAAGCAATTATTCAAACGTCCTTGCATTCTTCCACTACATACACCCATAGCCACCATGATTTAAGCTTTACTTTCTCTCCTTCAGTCTTTCACCCAAATTCACAATCCTTTATTCATACATTCAGTACCCACACTATCCACCCTTTCTTTCAATCATCCTTTCATCCATCCATCCATCCATTTACCCAATACCAATACCAATACTTACAAACGCATCCTTTTTATCCACCCATGCATTCCTTTCACGTTTTTCACCTCTCATTTCTTTAAACCTTCTGTTATTTCATATTTCCATTAAGCCATCATTTTTAGCGTACATTATGTGTGTTTTAGCTGAGTTGCAGATAGAAGAGGCCATAAGTAACCCAACCACCGATGTATCTGTAATGGGGGGGGTTCATGAATCCGATCACGACACGTCGCTAGTGAGTAAGAGTAATTGTCAATAAGCAAGCAATATGACTTACCAGTGCCCGACCCTGCTTCTATGTCTCCCTCTGATCTATCTGCTCCTGCAGCGGTTGAACTTGAGCCGGCTCCACAGGTGATTGGTGTGGCTATATAAAAAAATATTATACAGTTTTTAGATGCTGGATCCCATTCTTAATTTTTTTAATCAAAACAATTCAACCACAATCATTATAGTTTAGTATCTTCTGTCACAAATATCACTCTGGGCATTTTGTTGGAATATTAGAGAGCCAGGTAGCCAAGCCAACCAAAAACCTTGTATAATAGAGAGTCAGAGCTATAGCCTGTGATTGATAATGACTCAGAATCATTGAAGAGCAATGAAGGGGTGGAATACAAAATGGTCAATGAAAGAAAAAAGATAATGCAGGGATACTAGTATGATTAACTATCATTGAGTGGGCTGTACTCCTAAAATCCCTATTCCAAATTTCCTTAACAAAAACTACATTTGGAACTAATAGTTTGCAAAAATAATCTTTCAGTCTATTCTCATTTCTCAAGCCCCTGGATGGACCAACTCAGTCTCCCTTTTTTTCAATGCATGCACACTCACATCACTATGTAATTGCTTGGGACTGTACGAGCTACATAAAGTCACAGAAAAGGCTAACTCACTGATATCACTAATTTACTATGGAGACAGGAGGAAAGAGGAGTCTGCATTGCAATGGTTTCTTAAATAATTACCCAAAGCGAGTGCCTACCTACTGGCACAATGATATAGCGTGCCGACTACCTGCCTAGCTCTAACTAGATCACATAATAAATAATATTCTTAACGTAAACTAAACATAACTTACCTCTAAGTGGAAGCCATGTGCTATTTGGAAAACAAAGTTAGCATTGTAGAACACAAAACCATTAAAAATGTATTACTCACGAAGCCCTAGGATCTCAACACCTAACAGGTTGAGCGGGTCCTCCTCGCTTTTGATGATATTCGCCCAGCAGTGCGTGAGCTGCTGGGTGGTGTGCAGGACCCGGGTGGTGGCCCTGACCATCCCGCACACCCTAGCCCAGCGCTGCTGATGCTATTACAGGGGTAACGGCTTCCAGGCCTGCCGCCTGCTGCTAGCATGGAGGGGAGGTGGCGCTGTTCATAAAAACACAGTGCGGCCACTTCCTCCTTGCGGAAGAGCGGCCGAGGCTGCATCCCTTGATGGCAGTGCTGCCCACAAGGCAGGCGGCCACTGTTGCCCCGCTGCTCTGCCATGGTGCTGGGTGGGTGGGGTAGGAGAAAAGAAACAGGAGGGAAAGGAAGGAAGGAAAAGGGAAAAATACACAAAAATACTAAAAGTCACAAAAAACACAAAAAAGTAAAAACACCATAAAAGTAATGTGACACAAAAGGCACCCTAATAAAATAAATAAAAATAGGGGTAGATCAAGTACAGGATGAAGGATTACAATGATTGAGGATAGATTGAAGTTGAAGGCCCAGCTCCATAAACAGAGAGAAAAACAAGCTGGCCCAACCCATGTGAACCATGTGGTGCTGTTCACAGATGATTTTGAATGCGAGTCCATTCTTCACGTTACATTTAACATCAAACACAACACAAACAGACACAACTGAAAACTCTGCCTGCTAGCTGAACTGTGCGTAGCGAGGCATGGTTGTTTCGCCACTTCGTGGAGTTCCACATAGTGCAACTTTGCACACTCTGCCCAGACCTAATCATAACTAGACACTATACCCAGGCACACAAGTGGGGTAGCATTTGTATTGGGATAAGTGGAGAACCCCTAGGTGGTTGGAATTTTGTGGATCCCTCCACATTCATGTAGTTTACAGCACAGAAATGCACAGAAAAATTGTGTTTTTATTCAGTGTTGCATCTTTGCAGGGTATTCTGGGTACAGAAACTTCCCTGGACTCCCCCAGATGCCTAGTTTTCAGAAATGTCTGGTTTTGGTAGGTTTCTCTAGATAACCACCAAGCCCAGAACCAAAAACACATCTGCCCACCTTGCAAAACCAGGTCTTTTGTGCTAGATAATTTTGATGTTTCCAAAACACATTTTGAGACCTTCCCTGTTGCGGGCACTTGGCCCACCCACAAAAGTGAGGCACTGCTTTTCTCAGGAGACTTGGGGGAATGCTGAGTGGTAAGAAATTTGTTGCTATTTTCAGTTTACAGTGGATTCTGGGTTAAAAAAAAATCTGGAGAGAGTCATGCAAGTCATGCATCCCTGGACTCCTCTGGTTGCTTAGTGTTAAAAAATGTGTAGGTTTGCGTGGGGGCTGCTGGCTGAGCTAGGACCTAAATTCCACAGGTGCCCATAATGACAAAAAAAAAAAAGGAGTTCTTAGTAAGCCCATCTTACTGCCACAGAGATAAATCTGGTACCAATTTGTTAAAGTTAGTTCACCAGTTGCACTGGTAGGTTTTAGCACCTCCAGAAATACTGGTTTCAAAGTATCTGAATATTGAAACCAAGCCTTCTGAAGGTGAACCTTAAAGCCACTTCACAACACCATCCTATATTAAAGATGTGAAAACAATCATCATACAAGATATTGGGCTAGATGTATAATTTTTTACAATAGCAATTACCTAATTGCGATTTTTAGCGAATCACAGCTAAGTAATCACTATTAAAATGTATGAAATTCCAGGAGTTTCATACCGAATTTGCAAGGGCTCGCAAATCGACCAACCTCATTAATATTTATTAGGTAGGTCGCAATTTGTGAGCCATTGCAAATGGCTACAATCATATGGATGGTGGCCTGTTGGGCTCAGCAGACCACCATGCCTGTGATTGCTTTTCAATAAAGCAATCTTTTTTTTGTTTAAATGAGATGCATTTAAAAATGAAAAATGAAAAGTTTTCTTTTCATTTTTAAGAGTAGGCGGTGGTCTGTGGGACCACTGCTAGCTCTTAAAAATTTTTTTGCATGCATTTACAAAGGGGAAGGGCTCTCTTGGGCACCCTTTCCCCTTTGCAAGTGGGTTACCACCTACTTGAAGTAGGTGGTAACTGCGATTGTTTTGCCACCGCATTCACGGTCACAAAACAATCATACATACCTCTGCGATTCGGTATAAGGAATGGACGCCCTTGACACGCAGCTTCATAATACCGAATCGGTATGTAGTCACAAATCCAATTTGCACTTTGGTACCAAGTTACCGAATCACAAGTTGGACTTGTTACACACCAAAACGAATTTTTGCGATCGCCAAAAATGTTTGATACATCTGTCTCATTGTGTCTTGTACTCCTTTACAATAACATTGTTTTTGATACTAGTAACTAACTGAGTTTTGACACTTTCAAAGCTAGTAGAAATGTTAATGAATAAGTCCCACAGTACATTTTATTGACTTATAACACTTACTATGGTTATCGTGGGCAATCAGAGTGGTCCTAGTGTAGTATACATAAGTTACCTGATAAGCACTGAAAAATCCAGGGTACTCTGTGACAATGTGGCATTTGTTCTGTCTACCAGTACGTGCAGTGTAGGGACAATAATGCAATTGCCTATCCACAGACAAGACACCTACCATGTTCTGATGGCAGATAAGGGTGCCGAGCACGCCATAAGGAAGTCCATGATTTCCCGAAGTAGAGGAACTGTAAATCTGTGGCTGATTGGCTAGTGAAGTAGTGGCCCATGGACGGTAGGTATCAATGCAGTCACTGAAAGGTTTACCTTTTGGCTGCTCCACCTCAGTCAAAGTCAATTTCCAAGTAGTTTGCTTTAGTATGATACAACATAAACTAAGTAGGAAAACACAGGGCCAGCTGAGATGGGCACTGGGGACGGCAAACACAACTCTCATGCCTCTCTTCCTGCTTTGAGCACACTTTAGAAGGAGAATATGGTTGGCCCTCTTTGGGTGTTTTAGGAATGCGATAATCAAAGTGTGTTTCCTGTAGCCCTGCCACGTCCTCCAGAACAAATGAGGTAGAGGCTGCTGCCTCTGTAGCAGTGAGACTTTCAATAACAGACAACTAAAAGGCAAGGAAAGACATAAGTCTTTCTGTGGTTGTCTGACAATAAACCACATGCACATTGCATGTTGCCATCTGGATCAGGTGAGTAAACACTTTCTTTTACCAAGTGCAAGTTTTGCGACTCACATTTTATGGCTGAAGAACCTTGTCATGCTTGTCCACTCTGCCCATGTGCTTGTTGCAATCAAGTCTACAGGTGGGCTTGTGAACTTTGGTTATCTGACCCCAAACCATGACGAAGGAAGTGCTCTCATCATAAATTGTAGCAAGCACATATACATCATGCCTATCCAAGAACTTGACTGCAAGCACTTCATTGGAACACCTCACAGTGCTCTGGGATTTCTGGAGCTTCTCGCAAACAAGCTCATGTGGGAATCCTTTGCAAAAATAATGAACTGTACTGCAAGCCACAGTACCAGTTTTGTAGACAGCTCTACTCCCGTAAAGAAATTGTCCACATAAAGGTTATAACCAGTGTGGAGGAGTGGCTGGACAAGCTCCCATACAATCTTCCCTGTGATACCTAACGTGGGAGGGCAACCAACAGGGTTCAGAGTGGAGTCCTTCCCTGTACACACTCTCAAACTGTACACATAGGCAGAAGAGGTCTTACATACCTTGTACAGCTTGATGCCACAGCACGCTCTTTTGCTCGCAATGTACTGCCTGAACAGCAGCCGCCCTTTGAACAGGATCAAGGACTCATCAATGGCTATATTCTTTCCAGGAGTACAAATCGCTGGGAATCTGGAAGACAAATGTTCCACAACAGGCTGAATTTTGAAAATCCTGTCATGGTCTCGATGGTCATTGAATCACACCATGCATTGCAATAGCAAAAATGATCTCTGCTCATACTCAGTGCAAACAATGCCAGTAGACCAGTAGGACTGAAAGGTTAGTTTCTGCACTAACCCCGTTTTGACCGTAAGTCCCAAAAATATCTTCAGCTCCTTTAGCGAAGTGTGACTCCACTGGCATGCCCTAAAAGAAGGCTCTAGAGTGCTTCCATGCTCCTTTAGAAAAAATTTGGCTCACTAATTGCTTTGGTACACAATTTGCTCAAGGAAGTCAACAGTCAAAAAAGAGAAGGATGTAGTCAATTGGCAAAAGTTGTTTATATTGACTTTACATCTAGCTTCACCTGTGAAAGGTGAAATTCGGGGCTGAACTAAATTCGGGGGCTGCCAGAAGAGCACTCCATCTGTGCTTGCCACCACATGTGACAGCTCTCTGGTTTCGTCTAACCTGCTACTGCTGTCCAGCTGCACAGCCTGTGCTTGCAAGGGGGCAGCATGACTGTCAACATTGTCTCAATCAGAATTCCTGAAAGATGAGTCCTCAGATGGGGCTCTGCCGACTGAAAAATCAATTCCATATTCTGCTCCATTGCCCTCTCCAGATGCTGTCTCAGTCCCTGACCCTTCCAAGGAGCTGTCCTCCATAACCCGAGTTGAGTTAGGTTTTTAGCAGCAGTCATCCACAGAGACTCCATCTCTGTTACCGGCTGAAACCATCCTTCTAAAACACTATCCTACATAGAAGGAAGATATGTTGGTTTGAAACTGTAGGTTGTGTATGTGTGAGCGATGCTGTCGTGAGGTTATTTTAGTAGGTTTTATGGGCATGTTATTTTAGCTATAGGCCTGTAGCTTGTGCCTTTTAGCCTAGTACCAATTAATTTTATTTTCTGAGCAGAATCTCTCTTCTGTGGTGATGTTTTATTTTACTTTATCTAATACGCTTTTAGCACAGAAAGTTTTGTCATTCCTTTTACTCAGGCATTCTTGTTCTGTGCTTTGCTCAAGGTTGTCTCCAATATGTAGTCAGTTCTTTGTCACTTCACGAGAAACATATGTGTTCTTACGATAGTGCAGGTTTCTCAGAACACCAGCTGTTTTATTATAAAACATCCCTTTGTCCCCTCACGTTAGAGGGAGAGTTCCATCCAGAAAATTTACACTGCATGCTGTCACCTCACGGCAGCTGTCTGCTGAGACTTGGCGTCTTTCGATTTACATGAGAGAGGACTCTTTACTACTATCATATTCAGGTATGGAGGATTGTGTCTTCTTAGGGAACCTGAAGGGCAGGTTAGGGATAACACTGCTCTGCTCTAGTAGTGCCTTAGTGCCATAGGTAAGAATCCTGCAAAAAGAACAGTTGATGGACAGAATGCAGAACAAATCAAACATTTACTCCCAGTCACAGATCTGGGTTTAATTCATCAGATTTTTTTTGCTCACCATGTCATGGGGTCTAGACTGATTTGTATATGGCTGAGTCCAAACTGGGTGGCGTGGTGAGCAAAAAAATGATAGATTAAACCCAGGTCTTTGTGACTGGGGTGTTGTTTGCATTGTTCAGCATTCCGTCCATCATTTGTTCTTTTTGTAGGTAGGAATCCTGACACTTAGCACACTTCCACTATGGTGGGACTTTTCTTGTGTTTCACTTTCCTTGTCACTGCATTGCTATTCTGTTTTATTATCCTAATCATTACACTACATGCTATTTTATCTGAAACACAGTTAATTCAATAAAATATATTGAACTGATTTCTGCTCCTGCTTGTCTTTGCATGTGTGAGATGAATGTAACTGACAGAAAAGGATGAGATCTCCTGCACAAGGATTTAGCTGAGAATCAGAATATTGTGCATTCAGCTGCCACAAATTACTACCACTTTCAGGTGCTGGTGAGGTACTGCTAGCTGGCCAGAAGGGTTAGGGTGACAGTCGTCACACAGTGCGGAATTGGAATCAGTTCCCCACAGCTTGGTGGTGCCGCCTCCCGAACTTAGCAGTCACATTTAGTATAATGAGAGCCAAAGATGACAATGGGGGTCATTCCGACCCCGGCGGTCAAGGACCGCCGGGGCCGGGGTCGGCGGGAGCACCGCCAATTGGCTGGCGGTGCTCCGCAGGGCAATCTGACCGCGGCGGTATTGCCGCGGTCAGAACAGGGAAACCGGTGGTGTCCCGCCGGTTTTCCGCTGCCCTGAGGAATCCCCCATGGCGGCGCAGCTTGCTGCGCCGCCATGGGGGATTCCAACCCCCTCACCGCCATCCTGTGCCAGGAACAGGATGGCGGTGAGGGGTGTCGTGGGGCCCCTGGGGGCCCCTGCAGTGCCCATGCCAATGGCATGGGCACTGCAGGGGCCCCCATAAGAGGACCCCACTTTGAATTTCAGTGTCTGCTTAGCAGACACTGAAATTCGCGACGGGTGCTACTGCACCCGTCGCACCCTTCCCACTCCGCCGGCTCCATTCGGAGCCAGCTTCCTCGTGGGAAGGGGTTTCCCGCTGGGCTGGCGGGCGGCCTTCTGGCAGTCGCCCGCCAGCCCAGCGGGAAAGCCAGAATGGCCTCCGCGGACTTTCGACCGCGGAGCGGCCATATGGCGGTTCCCGCCGCCCGCCGGCCTCAGAATGAGGCCCAATGTGTGCAACGGTGAATAACACTGTTCACCTTACCTTGTTGTCTTCCCTAAATCAGCAGGTTCTCCAAAGAAACAAAAAAATACACACAGCATTAATTCACCTTGCCACATACCCATCATTACAGCCTTTTGCACTGGTGGCGTCCAGGGCAACAATCATTTTTGGTGCCCCCTCCCATGACTTCTACTTGGATTTCCTCGCAAACAGGCAGCAATATTGCTGCTCATCTCTCTATAGCCCCTCTCTCACATAAAGTTAATTTGTTTTAAAGTGCTGGTAACAGCTGGCTGTACTAATCCACTCATCTATCCACCTAAAATACAGATCTGTTCTTTTCAGCAGGCACATTAACCCTCTGATCAATTCTATGGCAAATCTGCTACTAAACAAAACAAAATGCTGATCCCTCTCTCTAGCAGGAACAGACTTACAAGAGAAATCTTGACATTTTTATTGCAGTCTCAATGTTTTCTATCTATCTATCTATCTATCTATCTATCTATCTATCTATCTATCTATCTATCTATCTATCTATCTATTTATCTATCTATCTATCTATCTATCTATCCACAGGGAGACAGAGAGAGAGAGTGTCTCTCTCACTATCTCTCTATGTAAATAGAGCTCACATTTTTGTATATGAGTGGTTTCCCAAGGGGCTGAGCTGGGGCGGTCGCAAGTACGTAGTCATAGTTAGTACCATAATTCCATAGAAAAATAATTTTTTTACTTGCCTATACATGTAGCGCCATTTGACAAAGCTTCATGAAATGTTCAAAAAGCAAGTGTTCCTAAGAATCTTGATGTTCATGGGAAATTTCAGGAAGATCGGCCAAGCAGGGACTGAGAAAAAGGGGGCATGGGGTCAAAAAAAGTACATTTTCTATGTTAATTCCCATAGGAGCTTTGAACACAACTACAGCCTGAACCACTATATGGAATTACACCAAATTTTGCCGAAAGGTAGCTTTAAGTATGCAGATTACACTTTTGGTGCAATCCATTCAGTAGTTTTTGTGTTATTAAAAGACAAAGAGCTATAGATGTCTAAAGGCATAAAGGATTTGCAAATCCTCTCAATGTCATGATGAGATCTGAATGGCTGCCAACACTTCAGCCAGGAAGTGTTGGAAGCCATCTTGGCACTCGGCTTTAGCCTAATCCCAGAAAAAGAGATGAAAAAAAGAAAAGGGGCCAGGATAGGGACATTCTGATGCCTTAGCACCGGTGTAAGGGTCACAGCGGAACTTCCCCAGGACAAACATAATAAAAAAAAAAAAAAAAATTGCAGCAAATTCTCAATGGGGTCATGCATCCAGGCAATTTTTTTACAAAAAAAAAACAGGTGCTGTCTGTTGTGCTTCTTTTAATGAAACCCTTGGGTGAGAAGGGTCACAGGAGACATAAAAAATAAAGGAGGGCATGCATGGTCCCCCATTCTGGGCTTATTTATGCCCCGGGGACCGCCACCTTTCACGGGCTTTGTTTCAATAGTATGTGGGGGGCCGCATGGCCCCCCACAGCCACAGGGCAGCCTCTTCCCTTTCTGTATGCTTCGCTTTGAGATCATTCCATCCTGAGGACCACCACCACCCCAGGGGAATTCATAGCAAGAAATGGTGAGATGTGCACCCCCTCCCCATATCCCTGAGGACTGCCACCTCTCCAGGGATGATTTAAAAAGAGGAAGAGGGTTCATTGTGGACCCCTGGCTCTGTGGACCACCACCTCCCAGGACTATACATTTAAATTCGGGCAGGGCATTTGGCCCTTCCGCAGCCCCGGGAACTGCCACCTCCCCAGGACTAAACAATTGATTAATGTGAGGTGACCGCACAGTCCCCTCGCAGACCCTGGGACTGCCATCTCCCCAGGGCTCAACTGAATTAATTAAAGGGGTCCGTCATGACACCTGGCCCAGGGACTACCACCTCCCCAGGGCAAAATTAAAGATTTGAGGAGGCCGTTAGTGGTGGAGCCAATAATAACCCTGGGGACTGCCTTCTCCCAGCTTTGACAACTTCCACCAAGTCCGAGCAAACACTCTACGTGGGAGCTGCTTGCTGGGAGTGGAGGAAACTATTGCTTTTCTCAGACCTGGAGATGCATATTTATCAGCCTGTCTGTGACAGCTCTGCCAGCTCCCACAGGAGGCAAGGTGGTGGCTGGAACCTTGGGGGCCTTGGGGCTTCCCCCATGGTTGCATTGCATACAGGGACACAGGGTGCCCAGGACTGAAAAAACAAAGGTTACAGGGGTAGTGAGTATATATATATATATATATATATATATATATATATATATATATATAATTAAAGTCCGGAATGTAGAAGCAATTTCGCAGCGGTCCCACCCGGGCCCCGGAATTCCCATATATCTTCAGATTTCCTCTTAATAACAAGGAAAGCCAGGACACCTCCAAGTAACGGTCAGTATAAACAAATTATTTTATTGTGGAGAAAAAAAGACTCCACTCCAACGCCGTACCCTTGGTCACGGGTCACAGAAAACCATAGAAATTCAGCCGTTAGAGTTATTTCAAGTAAGTATAACTTGTGCCCTAAAGTAACTAACTCAAGCTCTCACCATGCACTGCTAATTACCCCTGCAATTGTATCACTCATGACATCTTCCATGACATCATTGATAATATCACTGTAACATACACAGTAAAACTATAGATGAGAAAACGATGCATGGCAGGGGTGTGCGTTTATGGTGTTATTGTATAGTATAGAGTACAGTTAGTTATTCCCTTACTATAACGCTATAACGTCCTTTGCTTTTTTCAGTGAGCATATATATATATATATATATATATACACACACACATATTTATATATATATATATATATATATATGTGTGTGTGTCTGTATGTGTGTGTACATATATGGATATTCACTGAAAAAACAAAGGTCACAGGGACGCGTTAGGTTGATGTTATACCCACACAAAACCATAGATATCCAGCAGTCATACTTATATAAGAATCTATAAATCTTTGTCCAAAGTTACTTTCTGGCACTAGTTATAGTTTCTTTTGATAAGTATAACCAACAGATAAGAATCAAAAGGACCTAGTAAAGAGAAGTTCAGAGAGTTCCTCCCTCTTACCAAAGAAAGAGGGCTTAAACTTATTGCCCGTACTAAATTAGGAGCAACTTCTGAAACTTGCTCTCCAAAGATTTTACAGGATATAGCTGAGATGGTCTCACTTTATTAATGAATAGTGTCAGTTCCTTGCTGAATGGAAAAAGGCTTTCATACTTCCTCTGTTAAAAAACCCTCTCTTAATCCCAACAAAGAAACAAACTATTGTCCAATCTCTCACCGACCAATGCAGGTGAAAGTTCTTGAAAAGCATCTTGATTTCTCTCTTTCAGAATTTTTAAACAGAAATGAGATCCTTGACCGAGCTCAGCGTGGTTTTAGATCAAACCAAAGTAGTGAAAATGCTTTGGTTTTAGCCACAGAGGAGGTAAGAGCTGTTATGGACAGTGGTGGGAGGGCTTCAGTGATCGTTTTAGATCTTTCCACAGCCTTTGGCATTGTAAGCAATGCAGTCCTTATAGATTTCTTATCTAATATTGGGTTGTGGCCCAGCCTTTGATCTCTTGTGATCCTTCTTCACTGACACAGAGCTGTTGTTTTCTTTTGGTGAGCTTAGGTCAAAACTCTTTTCTTTGCCTTCTGGCATCCCTTGTGGATCATTCTTGAGCCCTACACTCGTTAATATTTATGCAGCCCCCTAGTCAAACTAATACAATCTTTTTGCTTCTCCACAATTGCATATGCAGACAAAACTCAAATTATAGTGCCCATTTCGAGCAACCTTGAAGAACTTTATCAACCCTTGAACAGTTGCATGTATGAGGTTGTCAACTGGATGAAATGCAACAGCCTGTAGCTAAAATCTGAGAAAGCGGAGGTTCTCCTCATTGGAAGGAAACCTCATTTTGGAATTCATCATGTTGGTCCATGTCCCTTGGTTCCCTTCCGACCCCTGTCTCAAAAGTCAGGTACCTGGGTGTGATCTTCAAAACCAATCTTACGTTCGGAGATCAGATCAATAAACGTGCTTCTTTCTGTTCATTCATTTTAAAACAAAACATGTTGTTCCATATGACCTTCACAAATAAATTGTGATTGTGCTGGTACCAGGTTGGATTATTGTAATGCCCTTTATCAGAGTGTCCATCAATGCTCCTTAAATAAACTCCAGCTTTAACAAAATACAACAGCCCAGCAGCTAAAGAAAATACCCAAATTTCAATCAGTGTCCTACACTTTAGTGGAGATTCAGTGGCTCCCTGTCATGAAGCGAGTGGCCTTTAAGGCACTCTGTACGGTCCATAACTCTCTCCATGGGACAGGCCCAGATTATTTGAAGAAGAGGTTATATTATAAGGAGGTCTTTGTGCTCAACTGTATTCAGAACGCTCACAGTCACAAGAGGTAGCAAACTAACATGAGCGGTATGAGCTTTGTTTACTCCTCCTTTACAGTGTGGAATAAACTTCCCTGGGATCTTAAAATTCAGCAGAACTTTACCAGCTTCAGAGAAAAACTGAAAAGATGACTTTTTCGTAGCCCCTCGAAACTTATAGTGTTTTAATGTGGTTTTTCACACTTGTCAGAACCCAAGACACCTTCGGGCATTTGTTGCGCTTAATAAATGTTATCAATTATCAATTCACACCACTGACTGAGCGGCTCAGGATTGATGCATCACTGACAGCCCAATATATTGCCTTTGCATTGCTGGTTGCACGGCTTAATGACAACACATTGTCTTCATCACAAAGGGTTTGACGCTGCACTTCGAGGACATCTCATCGATGACTGCGTGGCTCAATGATGACGGAACCCCTGGCTGCACGGATTAGAACCGAGGCATCGCCTTTGCATCACATCCTCGATGTTGACGCAGCCCTCCACCAAAGGTACTTTTCAGCGGCCATGAATGGGTCCTGTACCTGTCTTGCCCTCCTTCATAGTCAGCCTCAACTTTGGATTCACCCAGACTACCATGACCTCAAGTAACCCCTAAGCGCTATTAATTTCTAGGCACTACTAATTTGATTTATTCTTCTAAAATTCATAACTCGACTTCTATTTATTGTTTTTCTTTTTGTTGTGGTCTTGTTTTACTCCTAAAAATATAATCTATTTTTCTAACCATGTATGGAGTAATTATGTGGTGTTTTCACTGTGTTTGTTAGACTTGGTATCATTGGAATGGTCTCCCCTAATTTGTTGCCTCTACTTCCCAAGTTTTTTCTGTGTGCTGGACTCTGTTTTAGCTGTTTTGTTTGCTCTGGACACTTTACCGCTGCTGATCAGTGCTAAAGTGTAAGTGTTCCTTGCGTAAATTATATATGTACATTGGCTTATCCATGATTGGCTTATTTGATTTACTAATACGTCTCTAGTAAAGTCCAGTAGAAGTGCCAAGGGCCTGTAAACCAAATGCTAATAGTGGGCCTGCAGCACTTTTTGTGCCACCCACATTAGTAGCCCTGTAAACATGGCTCAGACCTGCCACTATAGTGTCTGTGGGTGCAGTTTTAAACTGCCAATTCGACTTGGCAAGTGTACCCACTTGCCAGGCCTAAACCTTCCCTTTTCATACATGTAAGGCACCCCTAAGGTAGGCCCTAGGTAGCCCCAAGGACAGGGTGCAGTATATGGTAAAGGTGGGACATGTACATATGTGTTTGACATGTCCTGACAGTAAAATACTGCCCAATTGGGTTTTCACTATTGCAAGGCCTATCCCTCTCAGAGGTTAACATGGGGGCTGCCTTTCAATATGATTAAAGCACAGATTCTCTTTGGGATCAGATAGACGTGTGGAGTTTGGGGTCTTTGGACTCACAATTTAAAAATACATCTTTTAGTGAATTTGGTTTTTAGATTGTGTGTTTGAAAATGCCACTTTTATAAAGTAGGCATTTTCTTGCTTAAACCATTCTGTGACTCTGCTTGTTTGTGGATTCGCTGTCTGGGTCAGTTTGACAGTTGGTCTGTTTGCACCTCTCCTCTAGACAGTGACACAAAGGGAGCTGGGATGTAGCCTGCATGGCCATCTGGGGTGAGGGGAGGGGAGGAGTGGTCACTTACACCGGAAAGGGCTGTGCCTGCCCTCACATGATGTAGTCTCCAACCCCCTCATGTGTGTCTGAGGCCTAGGATCTTGAAAACAACAGACTTCTCTTTGAAGTAAGTCTACTTCAAAAGCAGAAAAGCACCCAAAACCCCTGAAAATCAGATTACATCTGGAACCAAGAGGAACCTCTGCCAAGGAGAAGAACTGGAGAAGCTGGAGGAGGAGTACTGCCCCTTTGCCGGTGACTGTGCTTTGCTGGGTTGTCCTGCAGTAGCTTCTTCTACCTGAGAGAGGACAAAGACTGTCTTTTGTGTGACTTCCCACTGGTGAAGAATCTCCAAGGGCTTGAACTGAGCTTACCTCCTATTGTTGAAGTCTCAGGGACAACAAAGAGTTCTCTCTCCCAGCACTTGGGCTTTCTGCTGAGAGTCCTCCCTGACAAGTGGTTCCCTAACATGTGTGTTGAAAGGTGCAGCTGGTGTAAAAGGAGAGAAATCCACGCAAAGACCGTCGTGCGGGAAACTTTTGGCGCACCACCCACCTCGCGGTTAAGAAATGACGTGCCGCCAGCCTCGTGCCTAAATTTGATACTCCACCTGCATCGCACTGGAAGATCGACGCATCGCGGCAGGAGAAACAACACTCAGCACCCGCAGCGGCTACTGTTAACAACGCAAACCCCCACGCAGCGTGGTTTCTTGACACAGTGCGACCGGATTTCGATGCAACATCGCTGACTGCGGAAAATCAAAGCAAAGCCTCAGATCACAGGTTGCGGTCTAGAACGACACATCTCTCTCTTGGGGGAGAGAAGAAACGATGCACACCGAACCGAACAGAGAAGGAACGACACACGCTCTTACTTGCGGGTGACAAATTGACGCATTGCTGGCCTTTTTCAATGCACACTCGCCCGTGCGACTTTATTTTGACACTACCCAGGTACTTTTGTACACTTACAACGTTCTCACTGTTTTCTAAACAAATTAAGACTCTTTCGCTTTTTTAAGTTCATAACTTGACTTGTGTATGTTGTTTTTTTTTTACTTTTGGTCTTGTTTTGTTTAGATAAATATTATCAATTTTTCTAAACCTGTGTTGTGTCATTTTGTAGTGTTTTCATTGAGTTAGTGTGTGTCTTTGTACAAATACTTCACACATTGCTTCTGATGTTAAGCCTGCCTGCTCATGCCAAGCTACTAAGAGGGTAAGCGGGGGATAACTGAGGGTCATTCTCCTTTACCCTGACTAGAGTGAGGGCTCTTGCTTGGACTAGGGGTAACCTGACTGCCAACCGAAGTCCCCACTTCTAACAGTGTTACTGTGTTTTTGTGTTGCACAAATACTTTACACATTGCCTTCTTAGGTAAGTTTGACTGCTCTGTAGCTACCAGAGGGTGAGCACAGGTCTTATGACGCTTCTGTACAAACTCTCCCAACAAGCATGGTGCGTGAATAAACATGCAAATTTATTTGGTAAGCATCTCACAACCGGAGCGTGGTTATCCCTTGGCCAGTCCATCACCAACTGCCGTCCCAGGAAAGCCAGCTCTATCACTGGAACATAGAATGCAGAATATTTCTGCACTCAACGTTCCAACTCCAGATCATAACACATCTTCCTCCTTAACAAACAATGCATACAAAAATGAGAAAATCAAACACAACATAAAAAGCTAAAATGAAAGATAAAGTCAGTTTGACGTATACAATAAAATTATATGATGAAGCAATGGAAACAACTTTACAATTGACATACATAGGCCCTCATTACAACCCTGGCGATCGGTGTTAAAGCGATGGTAATACCGGCAACAGGCCAGCTGTAAAAGAAATGGAATCACGACCACGGCGGAAACAGCCAACACATACAGTCACTTTAATACTCCGACTGCCACGCCAGTAGCAACATACACCGCAGTGGTAACCGCCAACAGACAGGTGGAAGACAATGTACCTCCCACACCATTACAACATGCCCATCCGCCAGCATTTCCGGGGCAGTGCCAACGCCATCAAAAGCATGGCGGAAAGAGTACTTGAAAGAGAAACCTCTCGATACTCAGCGAAGAACCAGGACGCCATGGAGCCCGAGCTGCACGTCCTGCCCATGCTGGTGTATCTTCTCATCTGCCAGGAGCACAAACGGCGGTGGCGACGACCACTGTGAGTACTGCACCTAGCACACAGGGGTGGGGGGGAAAAAGAGAGTGACACACACACGCAACACGCAACATCCCCACCCTCACCCCCAACACCATACACACAAACACATGCATCAACATTACATATACACCCCGTAACCCTCTGGAAGATCGCAAAGACAAAAGGAATTGAGTAAAATTAGTTTCATATTAGAAATAGTCAGATATACATTATAAGTTGAAAAACAGTATTTACAAAAATGTACAATATGTATATACCCAGACCCCTGGAAGCACGCAGAAATCACTGCTCTCCTAAAAATAAAAAAAAGCCGACGCGGAGATCCCCTCCAACTACCGCCCCATCTCCCTCCTCCCTTTCCCAGCCAAGGTTGCAGAGAAATTAGTCAATGCCCGCCTATCCCACTTCCTCAAAGCAAACAACACTCTTGACCCCTCACAATCCGGGTTCCGCAAGAACCACAGCACAGAAACCGCCCTAATCGCATGCACTGACAACATCAGGACAAAAGTCGACAAAGGTGAGACCGTCGCACTCATCCTCCTAGACCTCTCCGCAGCCTTTGACACCGTCTGCCACCACACACTCCGCACACGTCTCCACAACATAGGAATTTGCCACAAAGCCTTAGACTGGCTCACCTCCTTCCTCACCGACTGGACCCAGAGCGTCCGCCTTCCACCCTTCCACTCCAACACTACCAAGATCACCTGCGGAGTCCCCCAAGGGTCCTCCCTCAGCCCCACACTCTTCAACATCTACATGTTCCACCTAGCCAACATCCTCTGAGCACACAGAATCACTATCCTCTCCTATGCAGATTACACCCAACTCATCCTCTCCCTCACCCCCAACCCCACCACTGCCAAAACCAACCTACACGCTGCTCTCCTCGACACCGCCAACTGGATGACCACTAACCACCTCAAGCTAAACTCAAACAAAACCGAGATCATCATCTTCGGCCCCAACAAAACCACATGGGACGACTCCTGGTGGCCTAGGCGCACCCACCCCCGCAAACCACGCTCACAACCTTGGCATCATCCTGGACCCCTCCCTCTCCATGACACAGCAAATCAATGCTCTAACCTCCTCCTGCTTCCACACACTCTGCACTCTAAAAAAATCCTTCAAATGGATTCCCCCACAAACCAGGAAGACAGTCACCCACGCACTCATCATCAGCAGACTGGACCACGGTAACGCCCTCTACGCTGGCACCACACTCAAACTCAAACGCAAACTCCAGAGAATCCAGAACACAGCTGCACGCCTCGTCCTTGGCCTCCCCCGCCACGAACGAATCTCACCACACCTCAAATCCCTTCACTGGCTCCCCACAGACAAGAGAATCACATTCAAGATCCTCATCCATGCACACAAATCCCTCCACAACACCGGCCCAACCTCCCTCAACGAAATAGTGAACTTCCACACTCCCACACGCAACCTCCTATCAGCCGACCTCGCCCTAGCCACAGTCCCCCGCATCCAACGCACCACCACAGGAGGCAGGTCCTTCTCCTACCTCGCCCCCAAAACCTGGAACTCCCTCCCCACCAATCTTCACAAACCCAAAGACCTCCTGCTCTTCAGAAAGAGCCTCAAGACATGGTTGTTCGATCAGTGACCCTCCCTGCCCCCTGCCTTGATTCCCCCCCCAGCGCCTTGAGACCCTCACGGGTGAGAAGCACGCTCTACAAAATTTTTGATTGATTGATTTGTACTTAAGGCGGTACATTGTCTACTCAAAATGTCCTTGGGCCACTGGGCCAAAACTCATAGGCCAAGCCCACACTTGACTCCTGCCTCAATACTGAGAGAACACTGCAGGGGCATCAGGTCGAAAACACACAGGCACCTCTGGGGGATGGAGAAGGGGGGCACGTCAGCCAGAAGATGGGACAACGCCACTGCTCCTGGCGGGAGCTCCATGCCCACAGTGATGTCCTGGGGAGTGCAAGGCCACAGTCTCTCAAGTCTCTCAAGTGGGTGGTTTGCCCACTGCTTGGTCCTGGGGAGTGCAAAGCCACAGTCTGTCAAGTAGGTGGTTTCCAACTGCTTGGTCCTGAGGAGTGCAAAGCTACAGTCTCTCAAGTGGGTGGTATGCCCAATGCTTGGTCCTGGGGAGTGCAAGGCCACAGTCTCTCAAGTGGATGCTTTTCTCCACTGGTTCTGGAGGGGGCTTTGTGCCCAGTGTGCTTCATCCTCCTAAGGATAGGTTGAGTGGATGCCTTTCTCCACTGGTTCTGGAGGGGGCTTTGTGGCTTTGTGCCCAGTGTGCTTCATCCTTCTAAGGATAGGGTGAGTGGATGCCTTTCTCCACTGGTTCTGGAAGGGGCTTTGTGCCCAGTGTGCTTCATCCTGCTAAGGATAGGGTGAGTGGATGCCTTTCTCCACTGCTTCTGGAGGGGGCTCTGTGCCCACTGATGCAACACTTGGGGGGTGGCAGTTCACAGTCCCTCAACTGGCTGTCTGAGCCATGAGATTTGCAGTGCCCAGGATGCATGATAGTCCATGGAGGCAGGGCTAGAGTCCATCCGGCAGTGGCTGCGGCTGCACAGTGGTGGTAGTGCAGGTGCTGGTGAAGGTGCTGCCAGTGGTGAAGGGAGGCTCCAGCCCCTCTCCTGCAGCCTCGGACGGCTGCCCACCGGAGCTGCAGCTGCTGGCAGTGGTGCTACTGTCAGCGGTGCAGGTGGCAGTCCTTGGGGCGGGGCGTGCGGCGGTGCAGGTGCCGGTGCTGGCCGTGGTGCAGGTGCCAATGCTGCCAGTGGTGGGGGGAGGCTCCAGCCCTTCTCCTGCAGCCTCGGATGGTTGCCCACGGGGGGCAGTAGTGGTGCTTGCAGCAGTGCAGGTGGCAGTGTTCGCGGCAGTGCTAGCCACGGTGCAGGTGACGGTACTGGCAGTTCTGCAGGTCGCCACCAGGCCTACACATGCAGGCTTGGATGGCTGAAGTGCCTTGGCTGGTGTTTTGTACCCCTTCCTGACCTTGGCAGATAGTGGTGTCACCTTGGGTCTGGCAGCTGGAGTCTTTGAGGTGGCCTTGCTGGGTGGTTGTGGCTCCTTCCCCTTGATGGATGCTGTCCCCTTCTTCACCTTGCCAGGTGGCAGAATGGTTTTTGCCTTGGCAGGGGTTGGTGGCACACTGGCTGGTCTGACGGGTGCCACCTTTGAGCCTCTGACAACTGCAGCAACCACAGTGGATGTGGACTTGGTGGCTGAGGTTCTGGGCTGGGTTTTGGCCACTCTGGCCCGAGGGGAAGGACGGGGAGGAGGAGGGGTAGGGAACAGGTCAATGTTTGCCAGAAAAAGCTTCTTAGGGACACTGGGGTGGGAAGAGTGAGAGGGTTTGGGAGTGGAGGAAGAGGGAGTGGTTGTAGGAGGTGTCTGTCTGCTGAGTTTGGGTGCAGGTACATGAGATGAATGCTGTTGTGTGGTGGATGGCTGTTGGGTGGGTGGGTGCTTGTGTTTGTGTACTTTGGGAGGAGGGGTCACAGACACACTGGGAGAGGACACAGGGGATGTGTGCATGGATGTGGGGGTGGTGACTGCCCGTGAGGAGTGTGAAGTGATGGGCGTGCTGGTGATGGAAGTAGTGGATGAGCATGTAGTGCATGCAGGTGTGAGTGGAGAAGCTACTGGGAGGGAGGTGGATAACAAGGAGGAGGGGGGCACAGTGGAGACAATGGATGTTGGTGTATCTGCATGGGGATGGTGCTTGTGTGAGTGCCTGTGAGATGAAGTTTGGTGCTTTTGTTTGCCTGAGCCACTTCAGTGTGTTGATTTGGGTGAATGCTGGTCTGAAGGTGTGCTTGGGATAGGCTAGGGTTGAGGGGATTGGGACTGTGTAGAGGAAGTTGGAGGGGGGAGGCTAGAGACAGGGACAATGGCTGCCATCAGTGCGGACTCCAGATCCTGAAATGCTCTCTGTTGGGCCTCCACGTCAGAGTGAATGCCCTCCAGGTATGCATTTGTTTGTTGCAACTGCCTCTCGACACCCTGGATGGCATTCAGAATGGTTGACTGCCCAACAGTGAGGGATCTCAGGAGGTCAATAGCCTCCTCACTGAGTGCAGCAGGGCTGACTGGGGCAGGGCCTGAGGTGCCTGGGGTGAAGGAGATGCCCACCCTCCTGGGTGAATGGGCACGGGAAACACGCTGAGGGGCTGCTGGAAGGGCAGTGCTGGAAGGGGGGGTGGTGGCTGTACCTGTTGTTGGGGTGGGCACAGATGTGTCCGCCACCGCCAGGGAGATTCCATCAGAGGAGTCGCTGTCTGTGGTGTCCCCTCCTGTCCCCGTCGTGGTGCTCCCCTCGCCCTCCGTCCTATTGGTGCCCTCACCATCAGTGGATTCAGCCTCCAGGCCCATGTGGGATGCAGCTCCCTCCGTCGCCGGTGCCTCTGCTCCTCCGCCAGATGATGCTAATACACACAAGGACAGGGTGACAAAACAAAAAGCTGGGGGAGAGACAGAGGATACACTTGGTCAATGTCAGCAACAACACTACTGTTGGTGTACACAACTCACAGGGAACAGCCCTGTGCACTAGGCAATGCACTACCAGTTACAATGCTAGTCACCAGCCCATGGGGTACAATGCCTAATGCCATCAGCTGCACACCTGAACCAAACAGGGCCCTAACCAGTAGTAGATGCCCACTAACACTACTGGGGTTGGAGTGCTTCAGAGCTTGCCCAACAAGGGACCTACCCTGGCATGTTCGCCCTGGCCTAGGGGCACACACAGTCCACATCCCCACCAGGTAAAACCTTAATGCGCGCAAAGTAATGAATCTGAATTTTTACTCACCCCCTTGTAGCTGCTGTGATGCCATCAAACGTCCATCCAACTCCGGATAGGCTAACACCAGGATGCGGAACATCAGGGGGGTCAGGGTACGATGGGCACCACTTCCTCGTTGGGAGGCCAGCCGCAGCTGGGCCTCCACCATCTTCCTTGCCCAGCGACGCATGTCCTCCCACCGTTTGCATCAGTGGGTGCTCCGCCTGTCAAAGACACCCATGGTCCTCACCTCCTTGGCAATGGCACCCCAAATACCCTTTTTCTGATGGGCGCTGACCTGCAGGAAAAGACAGCAGAAAAGGGAATTAGTTACCCATCTAGACCATCACACTCATGGCCCACCATATCCTTCCCATCCCCTGACGCACATACATTGACCACCATACATGCAGCACTCTGGCCAGGACGCCTCAGCCCCCACTACATGTGGCTTACACACACAGCACTCCATATATTCATGGCCCACGCATCATGCTCACAGTGTACTCACCTGTTTGTCTGGAGGACCGTAGAGTAAAGTGAACTGGGGTAGGACCCCATCCACCAGTTTCTCCAACTCGTCTGCACTGAAGGCAGGGGCCCTTTCCCCAGACACATGAGCCATTGTCGCTTCCAGACACAGGTCACAGCAGCACTTGCAGTGCAGGTCCTCTCCTGTTGAAGGTCAGGTAGCAAGTGAGTGAATAGATAGAAAATGGCAGTCACGTCCACAGCGGTGCGTACTGTCACCACTAGCGTACATCGGCATTGGCTCCTGGAACCCATAGGGCCCAATGATAACCAGTGCGAAGTTGCGCGGCGGTCATCGACCGCCTACCGCAACGGCGCACAACACCAGTGGAATTACCTCATTTCCAATTGTCCTTCCTCACAGGTCAGGCAGCCGCCATTTTAGGGGGGCACAGGCAATGGCACCTAACTGTGTCACAGCAGACATTGGCACAGCAAATGACTCCTGGATTCACATACTGGTGCTGTAAATGAAGAAATGCATCATTATTGCAATAGATGTGTGATTATGACCCTCTGCTCACTGTTTTCCTCCATAGGCTTCAACCGCTGAGGATGAACATTAGATGGAGACATCCTCCAGTGTACAGACCCCTTGTGGACCTTGCGACAATGGAGGACAGACACATTATACTAACATACAGACTTGATTGGGCCACGATCCAAGAACTGTGTGCCCAATTGGAGCAAGACCTGATGTCAGCTATCCACCAGCCCACAGGTATCCCCCCACTAGTGCAGGTCCTGTCAGTGCTCCATTTCCTGGCAAGTGGTTCCTTCCAAACAACAGAGGCCAGTGTTCTCCAACGTGTTGACCAGAGTGTTGTCAGCCCTGCTGAAACACATCTGCAGCTACATCGTATTCCCACAGGCTCAGGATTTGGCCACAGTGAAAGCTGACTTTTATGCCCTGGGACATATCCCCAACATTATTGGTGCCATTGATGGTACACATGTAGCATTTGCACTCCCTCCTTCCGGAGAAATGAACAAGTGTTCAGGAATAGAAAAAGCTATCACTTTCTGAATGTGCAGATGGTGTGTTTGGAGGACCAGTACATCTCCCATGTGAATGCCAAGTATCCTGGCTCTGTGCATGATGCCTTTATCTTGAGGAATAGCAGCATCCCACATGTGATGGGCTAACTCTAGAGGCACTGGGTGTGGCTAATAGGTGAGCCCAAGGTCCCCACCCAGTTTATGTTGGTGTCTGGCTATGGGATTGTCCCTAAGGGTTGGTGTGTGTCTAACAGGTATCCCTCGATATTTGCAGGTGACTCTGGTTACCCCAACCTCTCATGGCTACTGACCCCAGTGAGGAATGCCAGGACAAGGGCAGAGGAACGTTACAGTGAGGCTCATGGGCGTACAAGGAGGATAATTGAGCAAACCTTCGGCCTCCTGAAGGCCAGGTTCCAGTGCCTCCATCTGACTGGTGGATCTCTGTACTACTCACCCAAGAAGGTGTGCCAGATCATCGTTGCATGGTGCATGTTGCACAACCTGGCCTTGAGACGCCAGGTGCCTCTTCTGCAGGAGGATGAGACTGGAGGTGGTCTTGTGGCAGCGGTGGAGCCTGTGGACAGTGAGGAAGAGGAGGCAGAGAATGAAGACGTGGACAACAGAAGTACTTTCATACAGCAGTGCTTCCAGTGACACACAGTTAAGACACTGTAACTTCACTTATCATTTTTCTGTAGGACATTGGACATGGCAACATGATTTCCCTATGTTTCTGGCCACTTACTGTATCCTTTGGCATCTCTATTTTCAGATCTCTATGCCCCACTCTGGCTCCTGGTGAGTTTACTGCTGCACACTACAGGTCATACTAATGTAGATACAACTGTACATATGAATTTAAATGTTTTCAGGTTGTTGTATTAATACATATTCTAATCAATTGACAGACTCCAGATTTGTATTTGTTCCAAGGGTGTTTATTTAAGTGCTAATAATTATAGGGGGATTGCAATGGGCTGGGGTGATGGTGGAGAAATGTCCAGTTGGAGTCCAGTCTCTTGGTATCACAGGTGCATTTTCCAATGGGGCATAGGAAGTGGAACAATGGCAGTTCAAGGTGGACAGGGTGACAGAGTGGGACAGAAGGGTGACAATCAGGAGAGGCTGTTCTTCGGTGTTGCTAGTGTCAGGGGCCCGTTGGTGTGCCACTGCCTCCCTCATGGTGTTGGCCATGTCAGCCAGCACACTTGCAATGGTGACCAGGATGGTGTGAATGTGTTTCAGGTCCTCCCTTATCCCCAGGTACTGTCCCTCCTTCAGCCACTGGGTCTCCTGGAACTTGTACAGTATCTGGCCCAATGTCTCCTGGGAATGGTGGTATGCTCCCGGGATCCCTGCAAGTCACTCATGGAGAGTGGGTTCCCTGGGCCTGTCCTTCCCCTGTCACACAGCAGTCCTTCCAGCTTCCCTGTTGTCCAGTGTCTCTGTCCCCTGAACCGTGTGCCCACTGCCACTGACCCTAGGTCCCTGCTTGTCTTGAGTTTGGGGGGTTCCCTGGGGTCCCTGTAGTGGTGGACACACTGCTGATTGACGTGTCCTGGGGACAGAGGGATGGGCCCGCTGGGTGGGTGCTGTGCTGGTGTTTCCTGAGGAGGGAGGCTCTGTGGTGGTTGGGACTGTGCCTGGGTACCCGACTGTCCAGAGGTCCCTGATGGGCCAGATTGGTCATCGTGATCCAGGCGTGCAGAGCTGCTGTCATCACTGTGAGCCTCTTGTGTGGGGGAACTGGATGTTGGTGGCACCTCCTCTCTGGTGACGTTGAGTGGGGGTCCTGTGGGAATGTAAATGCAGTGTTATTGTATCTGCGTGTGCCATCTTCTGCATGGGTGTGTTTCCCTGTAGGGTTGTGATAGCCCTGTCAGCTTTGCCTTGTCTGTGTGGTGATTCTCTCTAATGGGCATGCTTTGGTGATGGGTGTCCATGCAGGTCTGTGATGGGTGTCCATGCATGGGTGTTGTATGCAGGGCTTTGTATTGGGGTGGGTGGGTTGTGATATTGGGGTATGTGTGAGTTGGTGGAGTGATGGGGTGAGGGTAGGGATAGTAGTTTTTGATGGCATGCAGGTAGGGTGGGGTTGATAGTAGTAAAGATTTGACTTACCAGAGTCCAGTCCTCCTGCTACTCCTGCGAGGCCCTCAGGATGCATGATCGCCAAGACTTGCTCCTCCCATGTTGTTAGTTGTGGGGGAGGAGGTGGGGGTCCACCACCAGTCCTCTGTACTGCTACCTGGTGTCTTGCAACCACGGAACGCACCTTCCCCCGTAGCTCGTTCCACCTCTTCCTGATGTCATCCTTTGTTCTGGGGTGCTGTCCCACGGCGTTGACCCTGTCGATTACTGTCCGCCATAGCTCCATCTTCCTTGCAATGGACGTCTACTGCACCTGTGATCCAAATAGCTGTGGCTCTAACCAGATGATTTCCTCCACCATGACCCTTAGCTCCTCCTCTGAAAACCTAGGGTGTCTTGGGGTGCCAAGCATGTGGTGTGAGTGGTATGTGTGAGGATGTGTGGGGTGATGTGTTGGGGTGTGTGGTGTGAGGTGCGTTTATGGTGTATGGGTGATGGTGTTTTGTGGCTCTGATTGAGTGGGTGCTCCTGGCTTGTCTCTCTCTGTTTGATATCTTTTTTTTCGTTGAAAGGGATGTGGGTGTGTATTTTATAGTATTGTGGGTATGTGGGTGTGGTGTGTGTATGTGTGTCAGGTGTGTGTGGTTTGAATTGTCCAATGTGGTGGAGTTTTGTTTGTGTGTATGTATTTTGAGCGCGGCAGTGTGTACCACCAGTGGTTTACCACGGTTGAAAGACTGCCGCGGTTATTCGTGGGTCCTGATACTGTGGGGTGATGTGTTGGGGTGTGTGGTGTGAGGTGCGTGGATGGTGTATGGGTCATGGTGTTTTGTGGCTCTGATTGAGTGGGTGCTCCTGGCTTGTCTCTCTCTGTTAGCTATATTTTTTTTCGTTGAAAGGGATGTGGGTGTGTGTTTTATAGTGTTGTGGGTCTGTGGGTGTGGTGTGTGTATTTGTGTCAGGTGTGTGTGGTTTGAATTGTCCAATGTGGTGGAGTTTTGTTTGTGTGTATGTATTTTGAGCGCGGCAGTGTGTACCACCAGTGGTTTACCACGGTTGAAAGACCGCTGCTGTGATTCGTTGGTCCTGATACTGTGGGCGTATTCCTGTTGGCGTAACAATATAGGTTTTGGTACCGCCAGTTTATCACTGACCTTTGGTCTGGCGGACTTGTGTGGGTGTCTGTATAGTGGCGGATTTCTCAGTGTGGGTCATAATACCCATAGCGGTATACCGCTGTGGTCATGGTATGTTGCCGGCCATCAGCACGGCAGTAGGCGGCATTTACCGCCAATGTTGTAATGAGGGCCATAATCTCCTAAATATGAAGGAAGTTGGCGATCACTTCCACTCCTTCTTACTTCCATTGAATGATTGGATTCCAAACCCACCTGAACCCCAATATCTCCTCTACCCCTAACATTCTCAGATACTTGCCTCAAAGTGTGTATCTGGCTTACCCTGACGAGAAGAGTGGTTTCTGCTTGTATAGGGTGCATACTCTGACAACCAGAAATCAGTTCAAACACATACCCATGCTAATGCAGTGGGAGACACTGATTAATAAAACTATTAATTGCCATTTACAGAGTGCCTAGAGTTCGTTTTTGTCGCATATCGTTGCTCTAGGTAAGTTACTATACATGCCTTTCTTCTAAATAAAACATTGTGCAGTTCTCGACTTGATGTTGGCGCACTGAAATCATTGCAAGTGATGATTTATTGATTTGCAAAAATCTGAAATTCGAATCAAAAGGCCAAGAAATACGAAACGCTTGCTTTCAATCAACACGAAATATGTATAGCACAAAATCGTGTCATCCATATTTTACGAATCCAAATAGCCACAGAACGTCTAAATACCTGTAATTGTGCTTCTATCCTTTGCTGAGACGTGTACAACGCCACACAAATTCAGGTCCCAAAACAAGGAGATATACTGCAATTTAGGACTGGCCCCATCCGTGATTTCTATACTCTGCTGCCACTGGTGAAGCCTAATTGAAATTCAGACCGCTTCTCCTGTCTCCTAATTAGGAATCTGGCCCTGGATTAAAACCCGATCAATATCTGCTCTCGCTTACACGCACCATCTTAAATGTAATTTAGAACTGTATCACAGCTAGCGTGAAGGAATTTAAGGTGTTTTTAAATTTCCACTTTAACTTTGGTAATTGAAAGCACAGTTGCAAGTAGCAAATGGGAGAACTTTGTAAATACTGTATGCAATCTCACCCTGTCATGTCCAGAGTCTACCTTGGTTGTAATTTAAAAGGTGGTAGGGAGCTGGGGCTCCAAGGCACATCTTGGAACTTCAGCAGCAGTAAGGCTCTGACAACAAAAAAACAGAAGGGAGATATACAAACAGATGTGTTGTCGTGTACAAAACAGTAAACTTGTTTTCATTTGCAAAACTGACAGCAGTCCCACAACCTTCAGGTTTATCACTACAGAAGCGACCCTTAAGGGTGGAACATAGAGGTGGAATGAGGTACATGCGCCTGGCATTAAAAGTGAAATGTTGTGTGTGTGAAACCGTTATGATGTGATGGTTTGAATAAGAGAGTAGTTTTCTCCTGACCTTTCCCTGGTTTGATCTCACATGCATTTGGTGAAGAAATGTGATTAAGAAGACGTCTGAGCAGGATTTAGCTTTTATACACGCTAGGTGAAATTAGGGGTTTGTGTAACTCAAGTGACTTCATCTAGCATAATCACCCAAAGATGATACAAGACTACACAAAATTACACAAGAAGAGTTTTCTCAGTGCAGAATGCCCCCTCTGTGTCTAAAATGGAAGCAAAGATGCATTATTTACTAAGAAATAGCTCTAAATGCAACATAACATGAATAGCGAGCACAAGCAGCTGCTCACACTCGCTAAACGTGCTCCTGTGGTATGATTTTTTCCCCCCAAGCTATTCTTAATTATGTGAGCAGGCAAAATCACGTAATTATTGGTTAATTCTACATCTAAGAGTAATGCAGAATTGCCGCAATTACTCTCATTACTCTGACACAATTTAAATTCCACCATGGCCTATGCAAAATATGGGACAATGTAGTGACGTAGCCGGGACGTGCCAACAGTGACCGGCTGATGTGGGGCGGGACCCAAAGGCCCCTTTAAACTTGAATTGAGCGCCCGCTGTCGCGGGACGCGCCAACAGTGACCGGCTGACGTGGGGCAGGACCCAAAGCCCTTTTAAACTTGAATTGCGCGCCTGCTGCCGCGGGATGCGCCAACAGTGACCGGCTGACGTGGGGCGGGACCCAAAGGCCCCTTTAAACTTGAATTGCACACCCGCTGCGCGGGACGTGCCCGGGCGAAGCCCGGGCCAAGGGCGGGCCTATCCTGCACCCGTCACCGCCAGGAAGAGGCTGGGCTGGGCTACCCCCTTTACATTCACTCTACGACTGTGCTGTTGCGACATTAATCTATCTGTTGTTTGAAGGTACCCTTTTAATAATTTAATTATTTAAGTGCGCTCCATTTTTATAGTCACTTCATGTACTATTTCGGTTGACAAAGGATCGTGGAAACCTGTTTCTCATCTGGGGCAGTTGGGGACGGGCATAAGCCCCCTAAGATCTGGTTCTGTGCTCTGGTCGTGTAAGAAAAGCGTGGGACTTTGATTGTGGTAGGGGGGGGTGGCCCAAGCCTCTACATATTAGACATTTTGCTTGCTCATTGAAAAGTGTTGACTTTGCCCTTTCTCCATTTCAGCCAGGATGGGGAAAAGGAAAGCTAGTAGCAACCTTGCAGGGCGGGGGAGGGCAAAGAAAGTACCTCGCCACGCTGCTGAAAATTGTACTCTATCCCAAATTGACGACTTAATTGAAGAAGTTGAGAGTATGCTTGCGACAAAACCGCCTAAACACTCCAACGGAAGGCCTGATGCTGCGACCAAAGATATAAAATCCTTTTTTTATTCCTGTGACGCCTGTGAACAATAAGCCTTTGTTTGTACCATCCCGTGGGTCCCAACCAGCCCACATTATCCCAGCCACTTTGACTAACCACATAGAGATATCTAATCTGAATGTGGCTAACCAGCAGGACAGTGTACCTTCTCAAACAAGTTGTTCTAATCGCTTTTTACCCTTGGCTATACTGGCAACCCCCAGCCCTGAGAAAGATGCTCCAAGGAATGCTGAGGAGCCAACAATACATCCAGCTACCCAGATGGATCAGCCTATGGAGGCACAGTTAGTCCAAATAAGATCCAAAATAACGAGTTCAAAAGAGTACCTCATTTCCTTTAGTCACATGGGCCACATGAAGCTTGATGGTTTAACAGCTGCTATCGGGGATATTAGGAAATCTTCACTTAACTGCAAATTTAACTCTTCCCTTACATAAGCACAGCAAACCGACATATTTAAGAAGGGTACGCATAGGGAAAAGGATGCAGGCGCGACCTCACTACCCTGTTTACAGGAAGTGGGTGTAGCTCCTGTAGTGGCTAATTCACATAACCATAATTTTTTATTGTCTAGAGGGACTAACCAAGAGAAGCACAGCATTAAGTCCATAGCCAATGTCAATAAAGCCATCCAGCCAAGTCCCCTGTCTAGTAAGTTGCCGCTTGGACAGTGTAACATCTATATGACGAACATACCTAAGTTGAGACATGGTTCAAGGGAACTAGAGGCTTCACTGAAGAATAAAGTAATTCACTTGATAAGGGGCGTGAAAAAATGTAGGTCCGTTATACGTGACGATTTAATAACTGCCCAGAGATTCACAAATGATACCTCAGAAACGGACCTCATAGGGCTACAGCTCCATGAGTAGCCAGAGTTTAGTAAAGGGCCTTTTAGCTCTTGAATTAAGATCAAGATCTGACACTTTTTCTCAAGTATCTCTTGTCCAGTCGATCCCCCTCCCAATGGCTAACCTGTTTTTCAGTGACAGACCTAATTTAAGATCTTCTCCCAAATCATGCATCACAAGACGGGGTCTTACGAGCAGCCCAACTTCAACCTTAGATTGACGCAAAGCCCCACCAATAGAGACAGGGAAGGATGACATTCTTGCTACAAAGCCCTTAGAACTATGTGACCCAGACACCCTTCCGCTGGGCACTGTGGGACTAGAGTTGGGAGCACGTCACAGCGTCCATGCAGAAGGGAGGTATAACGGAACTACTCACCCTATAAAGTGAGTGGTGAGTCTGTCCAATACTGGGATCAGCAATGAACCTTCAATTAATTTTTATCATGGAACGTGGCGGTGTGTCATGTAAGATAATTAACCCAGAGTGGTGTAGTTTCATGGATCAACAACACATTGGGCCTCATTCTGACCTTGGCGGGCGTCGGAGGCCGCCCGCCAAAGTACCGCCGTCAGAATACCGCTGCGCGGTCAAAAGACCGCCGCGGTAATTCTGAGTTTCCCGCTGGGCTGGCAGGCGACCGCCAGGAGGTCGCCCGCCAGCCCAGCGGGAAACCCACTTCCATGAGGATGCTGGCTCCGAATGGAGCCGGCGGAGTGGAAGGGGTGCGACGGGTGCAGTTGCACCCGTCGCGATTTTCAGTGTCTGCTTGGCAGACACTGAAAATCTTGGTGGGGCCCTGTTAGGGGGCCCCTGCAGTGCCCCGCGACACCTGTTACCGCCAGCCAGGTTCTGGCGGTCAAAACCGCCAGAGCCAGGCTGGCGGTAAGGGGGTCGGAATCCCCATGGCGGCGCTGCCTGCAGCACCGCCATGGAGGATTCCCCAGGGCAGCGGTAAACCGGCGGGACACCGCCGGTTTTCCGTTTCTGACCACGGCGGTACCGCTGCGGTCAGAATGCCCATGGATGCACCGCCAGCCTGTTGGCGGTGCATCAGCGGTCGCTGGCCTGGCGGTAGTCTACCGCCAGGGTCAGAATGACCCCCATTATCTTTTTACAGGAGACATGGGCCCCCTATTTAATTCACCGAGCAGGATACTGGTCCTTCCAGAAGGCCGCACTGTATCTCCATCTGGCAGAGCGTCGGGGGCTTATTAATTTGGCTTAGACATGATCTGTTCACCAAGGCAAAGGAGTTGCCCTCCCCCTCGAGGGATATATATTAGCAGTGGAGGTCGTGTTCAGTGGCCCAAGGGGGCCAATTCGCATAGTTCTTGTAAACATATATATTAGGCCTGGCCCACAAAAGTCTCAGACCGTTCAGGTAAAAATGCTAATAGACTTTATGAACTACTCATCTGGGGGGCAGGGCCTAGTTGTTGCAGGAGATTTTAATGTGCAGTTGAACTGTGAGGTTGACTTTCAGCAAAAAAGAACTCAGTTTACCCACCCATGGGATAGATCAGGTCCGGTACAAGTTGTAACAAAATCATCAGGGGGAGCAATAGATCTAGTGGGGGACTTGACAATAGCAACGGGACTTAGAATAGTCAATGGGAACACGAAATCAGATACCCCTGCGTCGTTTACGGATAGGAAAGGCTCATACAAGAGCCGCCTAGACTATGTTTTAGTTGACAATTTCCTTTGGAACTCTCTCATTGACATGGCAGTTCTTCCACGGGATGACAGTGATCATTTAGCTCTCTGTACTTCTCTTTCAATTTCCCCATTTAAATGTAGTTCACTTTCCAAGTGGGTGAAGGGTAGCGCACTAGTTGCGACAAATGATTATAAACGCGTAAGGTGGGAAATGATGGCCGACGATGTGCACTTTCAGGCCTCAATATATAAAGTGGTGAAAACAACGCTTTCCCCTATGAAGCATATTGACTTGGTACCAGTTGACTTAATCAATTTACATAACATTATGGTCAACCAGCTAGGGCCCCTCTTTCAGGTAACCAGGAGGTGGGTAGAAACTAAGGCCGGACCACTGAAATGGTATACAAGCTCTTGTCGATTGGCTAAATCACGGCTTTTGGAAGCACTGAAGGCAGGGATCTCCGGTGCGATGAGAGCATCCAGATCTGCATATAAAGCTGAAATGAAACACGCAAAAAAAGAGTGGGAATCTAATCAATGGAAGGCTCTGGTAGATGCTTTACAAACAAAAGACTCAAAATTGTTCTGGAAGCTGGTGGCAGACAAACGTTACTCTTATAACATGGAGACATACCCTGTAATTCAACCAGCACTTTGGGTATCACATTTTGGAGCTGTATATAGTGTGGCACAAAGTAGTAGTCTTACTGTCCTGCCACCCCTCGAGGGGTCCTTCCATCCACCTTTTTTTGGGCCAGCTATTGCACCTAAATTCGATCTGGCTCCATTTTCCTTAAAAGAAACAACTTTGGCACTCCAAACGCTATGCAAAGGGAAGGCCCCAGGATTAGACGGTATCCCAGGCGATTTGTACTTGTCCCGACCTAGAACCTGGTCCCTATATTTAAACACACTTAGGTGGTCATTCCAACCCTGGCGGTCGGTGTTAAAGCGGCAGCCAAACCGCAAACAGGCTGGCGGGAAAAAAAATGGAATTCCGACCCTGGCGGAAACCGCCAACAGCGACCGCCACATCAACACACCGCCCGCCACGGCGGTACAAACAAACAGCACAGCGGTCACCGCCAACAGACAGGCGGGAGACAATGTACCGCCCACTGTATCACAACCTACCAATCCGCCACCTTTTCCGGAAAGGTAGCCCTGCCGATAAAAACACAGCGGAAACAGCCATTTCAAAGGGAAAACGCTCACCTCCATACAGCCCACGAGGAATCAGGACAGCATGGAACCCGAACTCCACATAATCCCAGCGATAGTGTTCCTGCTCCTCTACCAGGAGCATGAACGCCGGCGCAGAAGACAACGGTGAGTACTGCACCTACGACACAGGGGCGGGGGGAGGGGAGAGGGGAACTTATTACGGGTACACACATACGCAACACACACACCCTCACCCTCACCCACTACAACACACACATCAATGCATAGCAACACATCAGAGTGACACCCCTTCAAACCCCACGGAAGAATGCAAAGACAAAAGGAAATGATTCTAAACATTGGAATATATTGTATTACTGCCAAAAAAATATATATACACATCAAAAACTCTTATATACGTAAATGTACAAGTCCAAGCATTGTAGCAGGCATTGTTCGTGGACCACTGGGCCCAAATCACATGGGCAAAGCCCACACAGGATACCTGACTCAAACGGAGAGAACACTGCAGGGGCATCAGATAGCAAAACTACAGGCACCTCAGGGGGAAGGGAAGGGGGGGCACCTCAGCCAGATGAGTGCACGATGCCAGATCCACGAGGGGCCTCCATGCCCACTGTTCAATCCTGGGGAGTGCAAAGCCACAGTCTCACAAGTCCAGACAGTGGGTGGGCTGCCCACCGTTACATCCTGGGGAGTGCAAAGCCACAGTCTCACAAGTGGATAACAGTCTCCACTGGTTCTGGAGGGGGCCTGGTGCCCAGAGTGCTTTGTGCAGCCCTGCCCGACACAGATGCGGGCCAGCCCCTGGCGCTCATGGGCCAGCGGTACTTGAGATGAAGGGCCCAGTGCAGCGGTGCTTGAGACGGCGGTGCCCAGTGCAGCGGTGCTTGAGACGGCGGTGCCCAGTTCAGCGGTGCCTGAGATGAAGGGCCCAGTGCAGCGGTGCTTGAGATGAAGGGCCCAGTTCAGCGGTGCTTGAGATGAAGGGCCCAGTTCAGCGGTGCTTGAGATGAAGGGCCCAGTGCAGCGGTTCTTGAGACGGCGGTGCCCAGTTTAGCGGTGCTTCAGATGAAGGGCTCAGTGCAGCGGTACTTGATACGGCGGTGCCCAGTTCAGTGGTGCTTGAGATGAAGGGCCCAGTGCAGCGGTGCTTGAGATGAAGGGCCCAGTTCAGCGGTGCTTGAGATGAAGGGCCCAGTTCAGCGGTGCTTGAGATGAAGGGCCCAGTGCAGCGGTACTTGAGACGGCGGTGCCCAGTTCAGCATTGCTTTAGATGAAGGGCCCAGTGCAGCGATACTTGAGACGGCGGTGCCCAGTGCAGCGGTGCTTGAGATGAAGGGCCCAGTGCGGCGGTGCTTGAGATGAAGGGCCCAGTTCAGCGGTGCTTGAGATGAAGGGCCCAGTGCAGCGGTGCTTGAGATGAAGGGCCCAGTTCAGCAGTGCTTGAGATGAAGGGCCCAGTGCAGCGGTGCTTGAGATGAAGGGCCCAGTTCAGCGGTGCTTGAGATGAAGGGCCCAGTGCAGCGGTGCTTGAGATGAAGGGCCCAGTGCAGCGGTACTTGAGACGGCGGTGCCCAGTCCAGCGGTGCTTGAGATGAAGGGCCCAGTTCAGCGGATCCGGCCATGGCGGGGAGGTCATTTGCCACCTGTCCTGTGGCTGGCGGGGCCCTCCTGCCCATCTGTCCTACGGCTGGCGGGGCCCTCCTGGGCAGCTGTGCCGGGCCTGTTGGTGGCCTCCTGCCCACCTGGGATGGGGCTGGCAGGGCCCTCCTGGCCAGCTGGGCTGATGGCGGTGTTGTCGGGCGTGCTGCCCTTCCCAGCCTTCCCTGATCGCCTGTGGCCCTTCCCCACCTTGGGCGGTGTGCCAGCTGTCTCCACACTTCCTGCCGGAGCCATGGTAGGGGTTTTAGTCCCTGGTGTTTTCACCCTCTCGCGCCAGCCACTGCCTATCTTGGGATGTTTCTCCGGGGGTGGGCTGCCCGTGCCTTGGCTTCGTACCAAACTGGCTGCCCTGGAGGGTGGGGCACTCCACAGTCCATGGCAGACTGTGATGACAGGGGCCGGTTTTGTCGTGGCTGAGGTGCTGACTGTTGTCCTACGACATGGACGGGGTGGGGGAGTTGGGGGAAAGAGGTTGAGTTTGGACAGGAAAAGCTTTTTAGGAGCATTGGGACGGGTAGGTGTAGTGGGTATGGGAGTGGGAGTGGAGGAAGAGGTTGTGGTTGTAGGAGTTGTAAGTTTGGTGTCTTTGGGTGCAGGTGCTTGGGCTGGAGGCTGTCGTGAGGTGGATGGCTTTTGGGTGGGTGGCTGCCTGCGTTTGTGTATCTTGGAAGAGGGGGTCACAGACACACTGGGAGAGGACACAGGGGACGTGTAAATGGCAGTGGGGGTGGTGACTGCATGTGAGCGGGGTGTTTTGGTGTGTGTGCTGCTGAGGGACGTAGTGGCTGAAGATGTTGTGCATGCAGGTGTGAGTGGAGATGTGACAGGGAGGGAGGAGGGAGACGAGGAGGAGGGGGACACAGTGGAGGCAGTGGGTGTTGGTATGTCTGTATGTGGATGGTGCTTGGGTGAATGCCTGTGTGATGTGTGGTGCTTATGTTTGCCTGAGCTTCCCTTGGGTGTTGAGGTGTGTGCAGGCTGGTCTGATGGTGTGTCTGGGATGGGCAGAGGTACAGGTGATAGGGTATGGGTGGAGGAAGTTGGAGGGGGAGGCTAGAGACAGGGACAATGGCTGCCATCAGTGCTGAGGCCAGAACTGGAACGATCGCTGAAGGGCAGCCTGACCAGAATGAATTCCCTCCAGGTATGCATTACTCTGGTGCACCTCCCTTTCTACACCCTGGATGGCATTCAAAATGGTAGACTGCCCAACAGTGAGCGTCGTCAGGAGGTCAATGACCTCCTCACTGAGGGCAGCAGGGGTGACTGGGGCAGGGCCTGAGGTGCCTGGGGCGAAGGAGATGCCCACCTTCCTGGGTGAGCGGGCACGGGGCAAACGCTGAGGGGCTGCTGGGAGGGCGGTGCTGGTGCGGTGGGTGGCGGCTGTACCTGTTGTTGCGGGGGGCACAGATGTTGCCGCCAACACAAGGGAGCTCCCTTCAGAGGACGAGTCGGTGTCACTGATGTCTGCCCGAGTCCCCGCTGTGGAGCTCCCCTCGCCCTCTGTCCCACTGGTGAATTCAGAGTCCGTTGCATGGCCCTCCATGGCCATGTTGGATGCAGCTCCCTCGTGCTCCGATGCCACTTCTCCTCCGCCTGATGATGCTAATGCATACATGAACAGGAAGACCACAAAAAAGGGGGGGGAGAAAATAAAGACCTGTTGAGTGCATGCATTGGCGACACCGTTGGCGGACAGGACAGACACAGAAGCCCCCTGCACTACGCCGCGCACTTGGGGTCGACTATTCAATCCGTGGGACATGGCCTACAAGCCTATGGACGACATCTGCACACATAGATGACACAGGGCCATGAATAGCTGTACTAGGCACCCTACATAGGTGAGGTGCGGGGACACAGGGCCATGCCTTACGGAGGGGCCTAGCCTACAGAAATCGTCCTGGTCTAGGGATACCCACAGCCCTCCTCCCCCACCCAGACACCTCCACTGCGCGCAAAGTCAACAGAATGAGAGTGTACTTACCCCCTTGTGTCTGCTGTGATGTCCTCACGCGCCCATCCAAATCGGGGTAGGCCACCGCCAGGATCAGGGACATCAGGGGGGTCAAAGTCCGACTGGCACCCCTCCCACATTGGGAGGCCATCCCCAGCTGAGCCTCCGCCGTCTTCCTGCTCCAGCGGTGGATGTCCTCCCATCTCTTCCGGCAGTGGGTGCCCCGTCTGTGGTGGACCCCCAGGGTCCGGACGTCCTTGGCCATGGCACGCCAAATATCGATCTTCTGGTGGGCGCTGACCTATGTGAAATGTACAGGGGGAGAAAAATAGTCATCACCTTCTGCATATTCAATGTGAGTGGCCCCCCATCCCTACCCTTGCCATGTGGCACATGCTCTCACCGTCGTTTGATGCATGCCTCAATCGCTCCCCTCCCCACCATCTTTCATCCACCCCACTCAACACAGGCATTGCCCATAAAGCATGCTCCCTCAGTACTAACCTGTTGGTCTGGAGGACCGTAGAGTAGCGCGTACTGGGGGAGGACCCCATCCACAAGTTTCTCCAACTCCTGAGCTGTGAAGGCAGGGGCCCTTTCCCCAGTCGCATGAGCCATTGTCTCTTCCAGACCGAGGTCACAACAGCACTTGCAGTGTAGGTCCTCTCCTGTCGAAGATCAGGTATCGAGTGATTAAGCAGATAGAAAATGGCGGTCACGCCCGCGGCGGTGCGTACCGCGACCGCCGGCGCACATCGTTATTGGCTCGTGAGACCCATAGGGTTCAATGTTAACCAATGCTGCTTTGCGCCGCGGTCTTCGACCACCTACCGCCACGGTGTGCCACGCCAGGGCATTTACCTCACATCCCATTGTCGCACTTCACAGGTCAGGCAGCCGCCATTTCAGGGGCCCACATGGCTTACTTTTTAGTGCGTCACACATACCTAGGCCTTGCATCAACACTCATACAAAGCATTCAATGGAGTGAGAATCGTGTTATGTGCAAGCTGTGGTTACGTACCTGTGGGTTGCTTGACTCTGTGCTCGCTGTTGTCCTTCATAGGCACCGTCCGCTGGGACATGCGAGGAGATGGCGGAATCTTCCTGTGTACAGACCGCTGGTGGACCTGTCGACAATGGAGGAAAGACATGTCATACTGACATACAGGCTTGACCGAGCCACTATTCATGAACTGTGTGCCCAGCTGGAGCCAGACCTGATGTCACCAATCCGCCAACCCACAGGGATCCCCCCTCTATTGCAGGTGCTGTCAGTGCTCCATTTCCTTGCAAGTGGGTAATTTCAAACAACAGTGGCCATATCATCAGGGATGTCCCAGCCTATGTTTTCCAAGGTGTTGTCCAGAGTGTGTCTGCCCTGCTGAAACACATGCGCAGCTACATCGTTTTCCCTGAGGTGGGGGATTTGCCTACAATGAAGGGTGATTTCTATGCCCTTGGACATATCCCCAACATCATAGGTGCCATTGATGGGACCCATGTGGCTTTGGTTCCCCCCCACAGGAGTGAACAGGTGTACAGAAACAGGAAGAGTTATTATTCGATGAATGTGCAGATAGTATGTTTGGCAGACCAGTACATCTCCCATGTTAATGCCAAGTTCCCTGGCTCAGTGCATGACGCGTACATCATGCGGAATAGCAGCATCCCTTACGTGATGGGTCAACTCCAGAGGCAACGTGTGTGGCTAATTGGTGACTCTGGTTACCCCAACCTGTCATGGCTACTGACCCCAGTGAGGAATCCCAGGACAAGGGCAGAGGAACGCTACAATGAGGCCCATGGGAGAACTAGGAGGGTGATCGAGCGGACCTTCGGGCTGCTGAAGGCCAGGTTCAGGTTCCTCCATATGACAGGTGGATCCCTATTCTACTCACCAAAGAAGGTGTGTCAGATCATCGTGGCCTGCTGTATGCTTCACAACCTGGCTTTGCGACGACAGGTGCCTTTTCTGCAGGAGGATGGTCCAGATGGTGGTGTTGTAGCAGCTGTGGAGCCTGTGGAGAGTGAAGACGAGGAAGCCGAAGAAGACGACATAGACAACAGGAACACAGTAATACAGCAGTATTTCCAATGACACACAGGTAAGAATACACACCGGCATATTACATATACTTAAACACTACTACCTCTCTACTGTCTGTCCTTTTCCCCCAGTGTATGGTAACTGAGTTGTGACTTTCCCTTCCGATTTCAGAGATGTGGGCCCCACTGCGTGACATCTGCTTTGTTTCCCCATGAACTACAGCTGTGTGACATTGGTATGTTGGCATCACAATGTAAATAAGCATTTTGGCACGTTAATTTCTAATACATTTGTTCAAAATCACAGCCAGACTCCTGATTGTTTTGTGCAATAACTGTGTTTATTACAGTGCTCTATATTGGTGGGTGGTTGCAAATCGGTGAGGGGTGATGGTGGAGGATTGTCCATGGCAGAGTCCAGACTATTTGTATCACAGGTGCATTGTCCAAATGCCTGTGGAAAGTGGAGCAGGGGCAGTTTAAGGATGGACAGGGTGACAATGTGGGACAGTGGATGACAATCAGGGAGGTATCCTTTCCTGGCGGGGGTCTTGGCATCTTACTCTGTCTTCTTCCTGGATCTCAGGGCCCGCTTGCGGGGTGGTTCTCCTTCTGCAGGGGGTGGGGTGCTGGTGGCCTGTTGGTCCTGTGGCTGGGCCTCCTGTCCACTAGCGCCGGCAGAGGTGGTAGGCAGTTCTTGGTCCATGCTAGTGTCAGGGGCCCTTTGTGGTGCCACAGTGTCCCGCAATGTGGTGACTACCAGATTCAGAGCCCCTACAATGGTGCCCAGGGCGGAACTGATGGTTCGTAGTTCCTCCCTGAACCCCAAATACTGTTCCTCCTGCAGGAGCTGGATCTCCTGAAACCTGGCCAGTACCGTCGCCATCGTCTCCTGGGAATGATGGTAGGCTCCAATGATGGAGGAGAGGGCCTCGTGGAGAGTGGGTTCCCTGGGCCTGTCCCCCCCCCCTGTCGCACAGCAGTCCTCTGAGTTCCCCTGTTTCCCTGGGCCTCTGTCCCCTTTACTGTGTGCCCACTACCACTGCCCCCAGGTCCCTGTTGTTGTTGGGGTGGTGGGTTAACCTGGGTGCCCTGTAGTGGTGGACACACCGCTGATTGACGTGTCCTGGGGACAGAGGTATGGGCCCGCTGGGTGGGTGCTGTGCTGGTGTTCCCAGAGGTGGGAAGGTCTGCTGTGGCCTGTGGCTGTCTGAGGGGAACCAACTGTCCCGAGGTCCCCGATGGGCCGGGCTGGTCATCTAGATCCAGGTCGACAGAGGTGCTGTCATCACTGTGGGCCTCTTCTGGGGGTGGAGTGGACATTTGTGGACCCTCCTGCGCGGTGACGTGGGGTTCAGGTCCTGCAGGGGTATAAAGGGATGGTTATTGCATCTGTGTGTGCCATAGCGTGCAATGGGTGGGTGCCCGTGTACCCCAGTGATTGCATTCCTGTGTGGGGGCTTTTGTGACGGTGGTTTGGGGGGATGGGGATGTGCAGTGGGCATGCTTTGGTGATGGGTGTCCATGCTTTGTGGTCGCATGCAGGGCTTGTGGTTGGGATGGGTGGGTTGTGATGGTGAGACATTTGCAAGGAGTAGGTGTGAAGGGGGTGAGGGTGTGGGTGGGGGTATGAGTTGGCATGCTGGTGGGGTGGGGAGGATGAAGTAGTGAAGATGAGACTTACCAGAGTCCATTCCTCCAGATACTCCTGCGAGGCCCTCAGGATGCAGGATCGCCAAGACCTGCTCCTCCCATGTTGTAAATTCTGTGGGAGGAGGTGGTGGACCGCCGCCAGTCCGCTGAACCGCGATGTTGTGCCTGGATACCATTGAACGCACCTTCCCCCATAGGTCGTTCCACCGCTTCCTGATGTCGTCCCTATTTCTTGGGTGCTGTCCCACAGCGTTGACCCTGTCGACTATTCTGCTCCATAGCTCCATCTTCCTGGCAATGGAGGTGTGCTGCACCTGTGTTCCGAAGAGCTGTGGCTCTACCCGTACGATTTCCTCCACCATGACCCTGAGTTCATCCTCAGAAAACCTGGGGTGTCTTTGCGGTGGCATGGGGTGGTGTGGGTGATGTGTGGGGTGGATTGTGTGGTGCTAAGTGTGGTGATGTGTATTGGTGTGTTGTGTGAAGTGCGTGGTAATATTGCTGGGTGAATGTAATATGCGCGTCTGGGTGCTCGGATATCTATTTCTCTGTGTGTGGTACTGATTCTCTAGGAGTGGAGGTTTGTGGGTGATGTGGGTGTGTGTTTTATATTTAATTGGGTGTGTGGGTGTGGTGTGTGTATGTGTCTCAGGTGTGTGTATTTTGAATTGTCCAATGTGGCTGTGTTTAGTAAGAGTGTGTGTATTTTGAGCGCGGCGGTGTGTACCGCCAATGGAATACCGCCGTTGAAAGACCGCCGCATGGATTCGTGTGTCGTGATAGTGTGGGCATATTTCTGTTGGCGTGACGGTGGAGGTTTGGTCATCGCCAGTTTCTCGCTGACCTTTGGTGTGGCGGACTTTTGTGGATGTCTGTATTTTGGCGGTTTGCCTGTTGTGGGTCATAATGACCGTGGCCGTTTACCGCGGCGGGATGTTGGCGGTCTTCTGACAGCGGTAAGCGGCTTTTACCGCCAAGGTTGCAATGACCCCCTTAGTAATGAGATTCTGAGAGGCGGTGGGCTTCCTTCCACATGGCAAGGAGCTATTATAGTTCCCGTCTTTAAAAAGGGCGCAAGGGAACTTCCTTCCAACTATAGGCCAATAAGTTTAATTGATATCAGTCACAAAAAATTTTGTAAACAAATTTTGGCTAGATTGCAGGTGTGGATTGAGGATTTATATATCCTCTCTGGCCTCCAGGCAGGTTTCAGGAAGGGCGTGAGTACGATCAACCAGGCATTTAGGTTCAACCTTCTTTGTTGGAATCACTTGACATTAAACAAGGGCCACCTGTACGTGGCCTTCATTGACCTAAAAGCTGCGTTTGATATGGTCATAAGGGATTTTTTGTGGAATGCCCTTGAGTCCTATAAGCTAGACAGCAAGATGGTCAAATTGATTAGGTATCTCCATGAGGGCACTTACGCCCAGGTACGCTGGTCCCAAGGTGGCGATTTAACAGATACTATACCAATTGACAGGGGGGTCAGACAGGGGTGCGTTCTGGCCCCCACGCTGTTCAATCTCTACATTAATGATGTGGTTGACCCGCTGATGTACTGCAATCATAACGCCCCAAAGTTAGCAGGAACCTCTGTCCCTATTCTAATGTTCGCAGATGATACGTTACTGATTTCGCGAACCCCAATGGGCCTCCAAAATGAACTCAACCCCTTTTTAAAATTTTGTGAAAAGAAGGGCCTAGAGATAAATTTCTCTAAGACAAAATTTATGGCTTTTAATCCTCACAAGTCCTTTAGGGGGAAAATTACTCTAGCAGGCCAACCGATAGAGTGAGTAAAGCAATTCGATTATTTGGGGATTAGGATATCTGATGACCAACAGTGGTTGGCACAAATTGAGAAGAGTGTGTCCATTCTACGACAAAGGTCGACTGTGATAGCTAGAAAAATTGCCAGCACCACGGAAGGAGAAATCTCACATGCTATCACAGTATATAAAGCAGCAGCCGTGGCTGCTTCAATCTATGGTGCTGAACTATGGGGGCACTGTAATTCCTCTCACAGAATTAGAAAGCTCTGGTGCTGTCAGCAAAGCACCTTGTTTGAGGAGCGGAGTCATGTAAAATGATAGAGGGACTCTGCAGAATGTTAAGAGGGACACCTGGGTCTCCCATATATCACAAAGTTTCATTGAACTTGGCAGAAGAGGGCTGTTGTAGAATGTTGTGACATCAATAAGTATGGAATGTGGGGAAGGAAGTATTTGAATATAGGTCATTTATTTGCCCACTACCAGCCCTGTTGGGTGTACCTTATACTCGAGAAATAAGGTAACTTTTGGAGAAGATACTTGGAATTGCTTGGGGCAGCAGAACTTTTCAATGGTGATGAGCTGGTCTGTGCCCGTGCGTCTCCTCCTTTTAAACTTTATGGCCAGGCAGGCGAACAATGGCAGGACAGAGGTGGCATGCAGCCATTTGGCTAGTGGAGTGAAGATTTGAAAGCTTAGGATCTAAGGATACTGCTGCCATCCAGAGTGAATGCCAACTAACTTGCCGATTCTGTTGTCCTGCCAAGTTTGCTGAGCCAGCGCATTACTGATTAAGTGTGGTGATGTCAAAAGTCAGCGCTATTTCTGAATGAATGCCACTGTCAGGCGCCAGCGTGCGCATTGGTGCTCCATTTTTAATTGGGCGGTGAAGTCAAGAGTCAGTGTCGTTTCTGAACGAGCGCCACTGTCAGGCGTCAGAATGCGCATTGGCGTGCCATCTTTGATTGGGAACCAGGATTCGGGCACTAACATCAGGCATCGGCTTGTTACTGTCATCATCACGTTGCACTGGAGTGCTATCTTCAATTGGACGTTGTACGCCAGTATCGGGGTCAGGACACATTGTGTTGTCTGACACTATAGCCCTCATTATGACATTTGCGGTAAATTCTGAATACTGCTATGGTGATGGCCACCAACATACCGCCGCAGACGTGAACATCCAGCTGCCAGATTATGACATACACACATAAAGCTGACAGAAACCAGCCACAACCATAAATCCGCCAGACCAAACGAACGTGATAAACTTTTGGAACCAGTACCCATACCATTACGCCATCAAAACAGCGCCCTCCAAATAATGACCCACGAATCACCACAGCAGACATTCAACGGTGGTAAATATTGGCAGTGCACACCGCTGTGGCAGCAATGGCCATCCAAAAACAAAACAAGACAACATTGGCCTGTCCAAAAAAAGCCACACCTGACACAAATACACACACCCCACACACCCACCAAAAGCACTATAAAACACCCCCCACACCACTCTCAATCTTTGCAAACACCGCTACACCTTGCCAGGCCAATCCCAGAGATAACTGCACACACACACACTACAACTACCCATTCATCCATCACACACCCCACCACATCACTCAACACCCTCTGCGCAACACACACACCACACAACACTAATGTCTCCAAAAAGGCACCCCCATTTCCCTGATGAGGAATTGTGGGTGATGGTGGAGGAAATAGTCAGGGTAGAGCCACAGCTGTTTGGAGCACAGGTACAGCAGATCTCCATTGCCAGGAAGATGAAGCTACAGCAAGGGATCGTGGACAGGTTGAGTGTTGTGGGAAGAAACCTATGCACAAAGGGCGACATAAGGAAGAGGTGGAATGACCTACAGGGGAAGGTGCATTCCATTGCAGCAAGGCACCAGCTCACCATCAGGAGGACTGCCAGCGGGCCCCCACCTCCTCCTCTACAGTTGACAGCATGGGAGGGGATGGGAAAGTCTTGGCAATACTGCATCCTGAGAGCCTCACTGGAGTAGCTGGAGGACTGGACACTGGTGAGTCATCATTACTAACCTACCACCACCCATACCTGCATGCCATGTCACCCCCTCACCCTGACTCCCTTCACCCCACTCCATCCCACACAGTGCACCACCCCAATGACCACACCTGAATGTCTACCCCTGCATGCCATATCCACTCCAAGCACATCCCTCCCAGCTCTGTATGCAAACCTGCCAGTAATGCATGGACAGCATGTAGAACTATCAATCCCACAATCCATCATCATACACTACCAAAGATGGGAGGACAACACCAATATCATTGGGAAAGGTAGAAGTGTGGAATATGTGACAGACAATCACCCTAACAAATCACTTACATTCCCACAGGTGTACCAGCCAATGTCAGCAGCGAGGAGATGCTGTGGCAACCCAGTCCACCACCAGAAGATGCCTTCAGTGATGACATCAACTTTGGAGGACTTGATCTGGATGAACTGCCTGGCCCATCTGGGACCACAGGTCAGTTGGCTACCACATCCCACAGTCAGTTCACCACAGGACCCCCCCAGACTCAAACACCACAGCAGCCAGCTGTGAGAAAGTAGCCTCTTTCTAGCCTTGTTACCCCCACTTTTGGCCTGTTTGTGAGTATATGTCAGGGTGTTTTCACTGTATCACTGGGATCCTGCTAGCCAGGGCCCAGTGCTCATAGTGAAGACCCTATGTTGTCAGTATGTTTGTTATGTGTCACTGGGATCCTGCTAGCCAGGACCCAAGTGCTCATAAGTTTGTAGCCTATATGTTTTCCCTGTGTGATGCCTAACTCTCTTACTGAGGCTCTGCTAACCAGAACCTCAGTGGTTATGCTCTCTCTGCTTTCCAAATTTGTCACTAACAGGCTAGTGACTAAATTCACCAATTCACATTGGCATACTGGTACACCCATATAATTCCCTAGTATATGGTACTGAGGTACCCAGGGTATTGGAGTTCCAGGAGATCCCTATGGTCTGCAGCATTTCTTTTGCCCCCTTAGGGAGATCTGACAATTCTGACACAGGCCTGCCAGTGCAGCCTGCATGAAATAACGTCCACGTTTTTCACAGCCATTTACCACTGCACTTAAGTAACTTATAAGTTACCTATATGTCTAACCTTTACCTGGTGAAGGTTGGGTGCAAAGTTACTTAGTGTGTGGGCACCCTGGCACTAGCCAAGGTGCCCCCACATCATTCAGGGCAAATTCCCCGGACTTTGTGAGTGCGGGGACACCATTACACGTGTGCACTATACATAGGCCACCACCTATGTATAGCGTCACAATGGTAACTCCGAACATGGCCATGTAACATCTAATATCATGGAAATGGCACCCCAATCCCATTCTGGTATTGGGGGGGACAATTCCATGATCCCCCGGGTCTCTAGCACAGTACCCGGGTACTGCCAAACTGCCTTTCCGGAGTCTCCACTGCAGCTGCCAACCCCTCAGACAGGTTTCTGCACTCCTGTGGTCCAGGCAGCCCTGGCCCAGGGAGGCAGAACAAAGGATTTCCTCTGAGAGAGGGTGTTACACCCTCTCCCTTTGGAAATAGGTGTGAAGGCTGGGGAGGAGTAGCCTCCCCCAGCCTCTGGAAATGCTTTGATGGGAACAGATGGTGCCCATCTCTGCATAAGCCAGTCTACACTGGTTCAGGGATCCCCAGCCCTGCTCTGGCGCAAAGCTGGACAAAGGAAAGGGGAGTGACCACTCCCCTGACCTGCACCTCCCAGGGGAGGTGCCCAGAGCTCCTCCAGTGTGTCCCAGACCTCTGCCATCTTGGATTCAGAGGTGTGCTGGCACACTGGACTGCTCTGAGTGGCCAGGGCCAGCAGGTGACGTCAGAGACTCCTTCTGATAGGCTCTTACCTTTCTTACTAGCCTATCCTCCTTCCTAGGTAGCTAAACCTCCTTTTCTGGCTATTTAGGGTCTCTGCTTTGGGGAATTCTTCAGATACCGAATGCAAGAGCTCACCAGAGTTCCTCTGCATCTCCCTCTTCACCTTCTACCAAAGGATCGACCGCTGACTGTTCAGGACGCCTGCAAAACCGCAACAAAGTAGCCAGACGACTGCCAGCAACATTGTAGCGCCTCATCCTGCCGGCTTTCTCAACTGTTTCCAGGTGGTGCATGCTCTGGGGGTAGCCTGCCTTCACCCTGCACCAGAAGCTCCTAAGAAATCTCCTGTGGGTCGACGGAATCTTCCCCCTGCTAACGCAGGCACCAAAAGACTGCATCACTGGTCCTCTGGGTCCCCTCTCATCCTGACGAGCGTGGTCTGTGGAACTCAGCAACTCTGTCCAAGTGACTCCCACAGTCCAGTGACTCTTCAGTCCAAGTTTGATGGAGGTAAGTCCTTCCCTCCCTACGCTAGACTGCATTGCTGAGTATCACATGATATGCAGCTGCTCTGGCTCCTGTGCACTCTTCCAGGATTTCCTTTGTACACAGCCAAGCCTGGGTCCTCGACAATCTATCCTGCAGTGTACAACCTTCTGAGTTGTCCTCTGGTGTCGTGGGACTCCCTTTTGTGACTTCATGTGGACTCCAGTTCACTTTCCTTCCAAGTGCCTGTTCAGGTACTTTTGCGAGTGCTGCCTGCTTGTGTTAGGGCTCTCTGAGTTGCTGGGTACCCCCTCTGTCTCCTCCTCCAATTGGCGACATCCTGGTTCGTCCTGGGCCGTAGCAGCACCCAAAAACCTCTACAGCAACCCTTGCAGCTGGCAAGGCTTGTTTGTGGTATTTCTGCAAGTGAATACCTCTGCAAGCTTCAGCGCGATGTGGGACAATCGTCTTCCAAAGGGGAAGTCCCTAGCTCTCTTCTTTCTTGCAGAACTCCAAGCTTCTTCCATCTGGTGGCAGCTTCCTTGCACCCTCAGCTGGCATTTCCTGGGCTCCTGCCCACTCTCAACACTGTTGCGACTATTGGACTTGGTCCCCTTGTCTACTCAGGTCCGGAAATCCACTGTTGTTGCATTGCTGGTGTTTGTTCTTCCTACAGAATCCCCCTATCGCGACCTCTGTGCTCTCTGGGGGTAGCAGGTGCACTTTACACCTACCTTTCAGGGTCTTGGGGTGGAATATTTTTCTAACCCTCACTGTTTTCTAACAGTCCCAGCGACCTTCTACAAGCTCACATAGGTTTGGGGTCCATTCGTGGTTCGCATTCCACTTTTGGAGTATATGGTTTGTGCTGCCCCTATACCTATGTGCTCCTATTGCAATTTATTGTAATTCTACACTGTTTGCATTACTTTTCTTGCTGTTACTTACCTAAGTTTGGTTTGTGTACATATATCTTGTGTATATATCTTATCCTCATACTGCGGGTACTCACTGAGATACTTTTGGCATATTGTCATAAAAATAAAGTACCTTTATTTTTATTAACTCTGTGTATTGTGTTTTCTTATGATATTGTGCATATAACACCAGTGGTATAGTAGGAGCTTTACATGTCTCCAAGTTCAGCCTAAGCTGCTTTGCCATAGCTACCTTCTATCAGTCTAAGCTGCTAGAAACACCTCTTCTACACTAATAAGGGATAACTGGACTTGGCACAAGGTGTAAGTACCTCTGGTACCCACTACAAGCCAGGCCAGCCTCCTACACCAGCCAACACCCTCAAACCTCTGTCCCCAGGACACGTCAATCAGTAGTGTGCCCACCTGTACAGGGACCCGAGTCGACACCACACAGGCAAGATGATGAAGGTCCTTGTGTAAGTGGGAGTGGGCACACCATTCAGTGGACACAGGCACGGGGGCAGGGACAGTTAGAGGACAGCTATGCACCAGGAGGAGGCCAGTCCCAGGGAACTGACTGCACAGGAGGCACTCACAAATGTCCTGGGGGCATACCAACAATCCCGGGACAGGAGGGCCAGGTGATCAACATCATGCATGAGAACCAGCGGCTGCTGGGGGAACACCACCAGGAGGTCATGCAACAATTTGAGGCCTTGAATACCACCATGGCCTCCATTGCAGGGGTGCTGAGTGACATGGCGAATATCATGCGTGAGTACACAACACACCAGCAGGCCCCTTCCACCAGCCAGCCCTCCACATCTGCTGCAGCTAGTGGACAGGAGGCCCTGCCACAGGACTCATGGGACACCAGCACTCCTCCCCCTGCAGAAGGTGAACCACCCCGCAAACGTTCCCGGCGACCCAGACGAACACCAGAGACAGTTACCAAAACCAAGACCACCACCAGAAAATGAGCCCCTCAAGAATGCCCCCCTTGTGTTCCACTGACTCACATTGTTCACTTTGGACTGCCATTGCTCCTCTACCTATGGCTCCATGGACACTGGACCTGTGCTACAAACAGACTGGGCCACTACAATGGACTTTTCCCACCCATCACCCCACTCGATTGTGCTTTCCATTGTTTTTGTAAAAGTGAAAAAAACACCCTTGAACACAACTAGAGTAATACTGCTTTATCAGTAAGAAATGTGCAATGTATTGAACTGTATTGAACTGCATTATCCTGTGCAAATGTCCTGTAATGTTTTAATCCCTCCGACAAATATGTTCCAGCAGTCTGTAGACATCACATCAGTACATTGTTGTTACCACACCAACATCTGCAATAAGGAAAGGCATAGGTGACATTGAGTTAGGATGCAAAAGTAGTGACTGGCACAACACATCAGCCACACAGCACTTTACTAAAATGAAGACATGCATAGATCAACAGTCTTACCTGAGTGTTATCAGAAGTACTGCTGAATGATGTGTGTCCCGTTGTCCACATCCTCCTCCTCTTTCTCCTCCTCACTGTCTTGAGTGCCCACTGCTGCCCCGGGTGCATTGTCACCCCTTTCCCCCTGCAGATAGGGCACATCGCGTATGAGGGCTAAATTGTGCAGCATGCAGTAGACCACAAAATCTGTCAGACCTTCTCAGGGGAGTAGCATAGGGATCCAACTGTCAAATAGAGGCACCTTAATCTGGCTTTCAGGAGACTGAAAGTGTGTTCCACAATCATCCTGGTACACCCATGTGCATCATTGTACTGATTTTCTGCCCCTTTTCTTGGATTCCTAACTGGGGTCAACACCCAGGACAGGTTTGGGTAGCCAGAGTCACCTGGAAGAAGTGAGGGGCATACATTAGCCATGCACAATGGCATGAGTTGTTACTCCAGTAGGCATACACTGACATACATTGGGTGGGGACTAAAAGCTCACCTATGAGCCACACTCTGTGCCTCTGTAGTTGTGCCATCACCTGTGGGATGCTGCTATTCTTCAAGACATAGGCATCATGCACACATCCAAGATACTTGGCAGTGGCGTGGGAGATGTATTGGTCAGCAAGGCACACTATTTGGACATTTAGAGAGTGGAAACTCTTCCTATTCCTGTACACCTGTTCATTTGCCATGGGAGGGACTAAGGCAATATGGGTCCTGTCAATAGCCCCAATCACATGTATGTGTCCCATGGCATAGAATCCAGCCTTCACAGTGGGCAAATCATCAACCTGGTGGAGTGCAATGTAGCTGCTCATGTGTTTGATGAAGGCAGCCAAAACCCTTCCAAGCACAAATGAAACATTGGCTGTGACATTCCATCAGCCAAGCCCACAGTCACCAGAAAGGAATCAGTTGCCAGGAAATGGAGCACTGACAGGACCTGCACAAGAGGGGGAATCACTGTGGTGCTACAGATAGCAGGTATCAGATTAGGCTCCAATTGTGCACACAGCTCTGTGATTGTGGCCTTGTCCAAACGATAGGTGAGTATGATGTGCCAGTCCTCCAGTGTAGCTAAGTCCACAAGGGGTCTGTACATGGGTGCTTGCCTCCTCCTATTCCTCCACAGTGGTTGGTATCTAAGTGAGCCTAAAATGTCTGTGACTACAGGACCTATGGACACACAACCTCATAGTAAACAGCGCATGTATGTCTGTTGGGCACCAGATTTGTCTAGGTGTGTACAGTCAACTCCAGTGATGCACATATAAGTTCAAAACATGAGTACCAGCAATGGGAAATGCCAACTGCCTGTCCTGTATGCAGGGACAGTTGGAAGTGACTCACTCTGCCGGCGTTAGGCATCATGGTGGTACACGGTCTGCATGGCCATGCTATTCCTCATTGGCTAACATGGGGCTCTACGGAGTACAGGAGCCAATGATGATCAACGCCAGTGGTGACAGTGTTCACTGCCGTGGACTTGACCGCCATTTTCTTTCTACAACTTCACTTGATTCCTGACTTTCCACAGTGATACATCTCCCCTGCTTGTGCTGCTTTGACCTGTGCCTGGAATTTGCCATGGTCCATGCCACAAGGAAAAGGGCCTCAGCTTTCATGTTGGAGGAGTTGGAGAAGCTCGTGGATGGGGTTCTACCCCTGTATGGGCAGTTGTATGGCGCCCCAGACCAACAGGTGAGTACATCATGGGTATGTTGCATGAGACATGACTGCATGTAGATGTCTGTCTGAGTTAGCAGTGTTGCATTTGAGGGGGTATGGCTGCAGGCAATGTGAATGCAGAGGAACGGGTCATGTGTTTTGCTTGATGAGGGGCAAATGCAGTATGTAAGCCATTTGTGTGACAGACTGGATTGTCTGGTTCATGGTGTCCTGTCTATGTTTCCTTTGCAGGTCCGTGCCGATCAGAAGAAGGACGTGCAGACCCTGGGAAGCACCCACTGCAGAGATTGTTTCAGGCTCTGGCCTCCTCTCTGACAGAAGCCAATGTCCCTGTTTCTTCCGTTCCCCCTCCAAATACCTCTTCCCAGTCCCTGTCTCCTCCCCCTAACCCGTCCCACGCACACATTCTGACAAGCATGCACCCAAAACAACAGACAGGTCTTGCACAAAGAAACACAGGCACCACACTTCACTCCACAAGCACACACACAGCCAACACACAGCTGCACATACAACAACAGCCACTGCCTCCACTGTTTCACCCTCATCATCCTCCCTCACAGTCACATCAGCACTCACACCTGCATGCACTGCATCAACAGACCCAGATCCTGCCACCAGTACAGCCTTGCCCACAGCCACCACAACAGCAGACCTGTAGACATGCACCCCACATACCACATGCACAATAACCACCACCACCACCACCATCACCACTTCATGCAGCACCCCCAACTCTCTTGCAGAAAACACCACAACATACATCCACACGTCCTGTTTGTCCTCCCCCACCCTGTCAGCCCTCCCTCCAAAAACACATAACCACTCCCACTCAGACACCCAACAGCCATGCACCTCACACACAAACACTGTCCATGCACCTGCACCCAAGTCCGGCACACCTCCTCTTCCAACAACCAGTTCCTCTACCTCCACTCCCATTCCTCCTCTCATATCCCACCCCGCTGGTCCTAAGAAGCATTTCCTTTCCTGCCTTGACCTCTTCCCTACCCCACCCCCATCCTGCCCATAAGAGGAAAGTCCCCTCCCCCAGTCCAGTCCCTCCACCTCACATTCCACTCCTGTTCATCCCCCTAAGAGTTCCCCCACAACTAAGGGGAACAAGAGTAGCACTCCATCCACCCGTCCCAAGGCCACTCCTCTGCCCCTTCCCAGAAGGGAAAGGACCCGCCCCCTCCTAAACCCAAGTCCGAGGACCCCCTCCCAAGAAACTGCTCCTTACCTCCCCAACCTACTGCCCCCTGAGGTGCCTGCCTGCCATCTCCATGATGCCCCTGCCCAGTGAAGT